>NC_070614.1:41035000-41662916 GCF_027172205.1 Podarcis raffonei | reverse complement strand
GAATCTTTATACACTGTGTAATGTATAGCAAAGTGTAAGCTACTGTGCTGAATCTTATGTTTTTCTTCTTAATTCTGACTAGCCATAAAGTGTTAATGAGAAGCAGAGCTCAGTTATAGTGATTTTGATTATTATAGGGCTCATAACCACCTTTCCCAAGGGTGTAAGTCCCTACACAACTAGAGAAAACATATTTCTGGGATCTGAACGTACTAGTTAGGACCTGCTTTCCACTGAGGGAGTGACAGGTCTTAGTTCACTCTAATGCAACCATGATGCATGCTGGGTAAGGGGCCTAACTTTCTGAATAGGTCATGAGTGGCCTATGCGTTGTGGGAAGAAAGATGCCAAAAAAAGGAAAGGCCCATAGAAAACTAGTCTAGGACCTTACAAAGTAATCCTAACCCAAGTTAGGCAGCAGTGGGGTGTAACAGAGTAATTTATGCTTCATCTTTCACCTCAATATTCAGTCCAGTCACTTCCCCATTCTGCCTCTAGGAGTCCAAGTGCCCTGATGTTCCAGGGTCAGTCGCAGAATTACAAAAGCCATCCTGGCTTCTGTATGATCCTGGAATGTCCCTATTTCCCCCACCAGAGCCCCAGCTGAGGAGCTCAGGGAGAAGCGGGAGTCAGTGCTTATCCTGAGCAACAACAGCAGCTATGGCTGCAAGGGAGCATCCCATGGCTGTGCCTTCCAGCCTCCTCCCTTGGCTAGCTGATAGAAGATTCTGGAGAGTGGGTGAGGAGGAGGAGAGACTGCAGCCTCAGACGCTCAGCCCCGTGTGATATGCTGGCTCTGAGAAGCAGCCAGAGGGAAGGGGCTCCAGGAGTGACCAGAGACTTAGACGGGATCCTAACCCCATTCCTTGAGGTTGGGAGGTAATGTAACTTTACCCTGACTTAACTTACACCGGCTTACTTCACACCAGCTTCTTGTGCATAGAATGGCTCCCTCAAATCTCCTTGGATGCAAATGCAAGATAAGCATTTTCAGTGGTTACACCAAGGTTTGGAATTGCCTCCCTCAGGAGCCATACATCCCCCCACACCTCTTCTGGCATTCCTTTCTCCATTTTTAAATTGATATTTTATTAAAATATTTTCAAAGGGGAAATGTGAGAAAAGAAAAAAGAAAAAGAACTCTCATGGTGTTGTTGGTGTTTTGATGTTTATTGCACACTTTCATTTATCACATTATACTTTGTCTCTTGATGACATTTCTTGTCCTAAGTCATTTAGTTGCGAAAGAGGAATGCAAATATCCTTAACAAACAAATGAAGTAGTCATAAATTGTGAAGCTATAAAGGTCTGTAGAACAGGCATAGGCAAACTCGACCCTCCAGATGTTTTGGGACTACAACTCCCATGATCCCTGGCTAACAGGATCAGTGGTCAGGGATGATGGGAATTAAAGTCCCAAAACATCTGGAGGGCCAAGTTTGCCTATGCCTGCTCTAGAGTATTGAAGGTGTAACATAAATAGGGACTCCATGTTGACACTGGTCTTCTGCTTTCATTGCACATCAACTAAGCCACCAACAACCTTTAGTGAAAGAAAAGGAGCCAGTTTAGGAAGCCTTCTAACTGTTAGGAGCGCCCTACTCTCGTGTAGGACCCTACCCGAGACGCATGCCCGACTGGCATGTTCTCTCCCTCCTAGTTGGTTGTTTGGGAGCTTTGAAAGCTTTCTTCATCCCACTTGGGATCCGCAGAGTATTCACAGTTTGCATAACAGAACTCAGTAGCACAGCATTTTGGCTAATCTCCGTTTATTGATATATAATACACTCGGAGCATTCTGACTTAGCTCCGTCCTCTTTCTCATCAGACAGCAGAGAGAGAAAGAACAAAGAACAATAGTCCCACATCACAGAACACAGTAACACGAACATCCTGTCTCCATCACTTCCCACACTGTGGAATGAAAACATACATTGTCATGTGATAGACAACAATCCCGTGACTGCAGATATGGAGCAGGAATCTCAACATCTAACATGATAAGCCAGTATCTCCTTACATTGAGACATCATGTTTCCCAATTCACTCCTTCTCAGGAGGAGGTCAAGTTCCCGCCTCAAGCACTGTTTGTCTTCCTTACTAAGTGCTCTCTGGTATTTAGGTCAGGCCTTAGGAAAAGTATGTATAACTTAGGAGAAAAAATGAAGCCCAACAAACTAGCACTAGAAATCAAGATGGAGAAGACCTCCACGGCCACCATGTATTTCCCTTTGGTGCTCAGGTAGGTGGGCACAAAGGACACCCAAACACTGCAAAACACCAACATGCTGAAGGTGATGAGCTTGGCTTCATTGAAGGTATCAGGCAGCTTCCTTGCTAGGAAGGCCACAGTGAAGCTGGTGATGGCTAGGAGACCCATGTAACCCAGAACAATATAGAACATGACATCGGAGCCTTCGCTGCATTTCACTATTATCTGACCAACCTGAGAATGTGTGTCCAGTTCTGGGAAAGGAGGAAAGGTGCTCAGCCACACTACACTAATGACCGTTTGAATGAGAGAACAGAGAATGACGACTGAAATGGCCAGCTTTTTCCCAACCCATTTCCTCATCTTGTTCCCTGGCTTTGTGGCCATGAAGGCCAGAACCACAATGATTGTTTTGGCCAACACACAAGATACAGCCATGGAAAAGACGATGCCAAACGTTGTTTGCCTCACAAAGCAGGTCACCTTCCCGGGCCTGCCGATAAATAAGAAGGAGCAGAGAAAACAGAGCAACAGGGAGATGAGGAGGGTGCAAGTGATGTTCCAGTTGTTGGATTTGACTATAGGAGTATTGCAGTGCAGAATGAAGGCTGCCATCACTGCAATTGTGAAAGCAGAAAGGCAAAGAGCCAGGGAAACCAGAACTCTTCCCAAGGGCTCCTCATAGGATAGGTAGCTGATGCTTTTGGGAACACATTCGTCCTGGCTGTTGTTTGGATACTGATCTTCTGGGCAGTCCTCACATTGGTCTGCATCTGAAAGTAATGGAATCCAGTTTGTTGAGTCTTCAGCATGTGCAACAGTTGTTCTCTCAGGGCTTTATATGTCAATGAGGATTTGCAAAAATCAATTCAATATTTGTCTTTGTCTTTAACATTTTTTTATTTTTTCTTGTTTTTGCCCAACACAGAACTAATAATAATAATAATAATAATAATAATAAATGTTATTAAAATATTTTTAACTTGTAAATTTTATTAACTTACTTGTACCAAACCCCATCTGCAGTTTATATGGTTGAAAGAAAATACAAGTTCCATACTTCAATTGTCTTCTCTTTTAACAGCAAAGTGCAGAGACCAGCTCATTGGCTGGTTATGAGATCATTTACATCAGGCATAGGCAAACTCTGGCCCTCCAGATGTTTGGGACTACAATTCCCATCATCCCTAGCTAACAGGACCAGTGGTCAGGGAGTATCTGAATTGTAGTCCCAAACATCTGGAGGGCCGGAGTTTGCCTATGCCTGATTTACATTCTGCTCTGCTAACAAACTTAATGGACATGTACCAGAATGATTCAAATGAGACTTTCTTTTTCGACCCATGGCAACTCTTAAGCTTTGTGCTAATTTATGAAGCAAAGCTTCAAAATCCAAAAATGTTTCTTTTCTTTTTTGCCACATAGCTCTATTTTTCTTCACTTACCCATCTGGATTGAAATCCTCCCACTTGGGCATGGAACACAGTCATAGCAACAGATTTGCCCCCCCTGCTTCGGAAACATGCTTTGCCCAGGATAGCAGTGCTCCACACAGGAGGAACTGGGCAGGGTCTATAAGGAACCAGAAGAAAAGGCATTCAGAATGGAAATGGAACTTCTTTTTAAACACTAGTCGAAGTCTTACTATCATCTTTTTGGCACTCTAACAAAGCACATTCTCAGGAGTCAGCACTTGGGTGCATTGTGGGATGTATGCCAAAGTCTTAGTTTAGCGGTTGTCAGCCCATGTACTGCCTTTCCTCCTAAGCAACCTAGTTTCAACGCACACTAACTTCTCTACCCTTTTCCAATATCCAAGGAAGCAAGAGGCATTATCATAGAGCAAGGACACAAGGCAGGGCCAATAGAAGGTGTGGCTGGGAGGGCGGTGGCCTGGGAAGAGTCCTCCTGCTACAGAGGTGGGGAGGAGGTCCGGATATGTTAATAAATTTACCTCCGCCATCTTGTGAGTCTCCAGGCTATTCTCACAAAATGGATATCAGCCAATGTAAAGGAGGAGAAGGTGGAGATCATTCTCACCTGATGAAACTTGTGATTCCACACAACAGCACTGCCATTCATGGTGAGCTCCTTCCCTGAAGGACTCAGGGGGTCCACCCATCCAACTTGGGCTCTCTGGAAAGACTCGTTGGGGAAAGTTACCAAGTTGATGAGATCAAATCCAGCTGCCAAGCCCCCATTCACATCAAAATAGATTTCTTCCCCAGCACTATTGTTAAAGTGGACATTTCTCAGAAAAGGGTGAAGCTAGAATGGGAGAGAAATGTTGAGCAGACAATGGGAAATGGGTTAATGTTTTTTTCTCTCAAATGAGCCCAAGTTGTGTCAAATAACTGCATTCCTCAGGTATGTTTTTCTGAAGCATCTGAAAGTGGTGTTATTGTTTTCTAAGAAAAGAAGAGGAGCCCTGCAGTATCAGACCAAAGGCATGTCTACTCCAGTACCCAGGGAGAGTGAAAGCTCAGGCCTGAGGGAGCTAGTGGGGACAGAGAAACTACTTACTATCCGCATAGTCATCATTTGCAATCATCATTATCTCACATGATTTATAATGCTCGGAAGTGTGTCTGACACACACGCCCAAACCCACCCTTTTGGGCTCCAACATCTTCAGATCTGGTGTCAGCTGAACCAGGAGTTGTGGGTATAGCAAAGCCAATAGGAAGACCCTTTCAAAACCTCTTTCCCACAATATCATTACCACCAAACATGAATCTGCAATGGTCTGCCCTTGCCAGATATTCAAATCTTCTCCATCAAAAGAGATTTAGAAGATGAATAGAATAAGTAGTCCAAGAATGGCATATAGCCAATACTTCTTGTTGTTGTTTAGTCGTTTAGTCGTGTCCGACTCTTTGTGACCCCCATGGACCAGAGCACACCAGGCACTCCTGTCATCCACTGCCTTCCACAGTTTGGTCAAACGCATGCTGGCAGCTTCGAGAACACTGTCCAACCATCTCGTCCTATGTCATCTCCTTCTCCTTGTGCCCTCAATCTTTCCCAACATCAGGGTCTTTTCCAGGGAGTCTTCTCATGAGGTGGCCAAAGTATTGGAGCCAATACTAGAAGCTTCCAATTGGTCTCTGCACCTCAGCGGCAGATCTCTGGACTTCAGGGCAGAACTATGTGCCAGGTCATGCTTCCAAAGACCCCTGCTTTCACTGGAGAATACAGTAACAGGCTGGGATCCAAAGCATGTGAAGCATGTTATCCAGGGGTGACAATCCTAGGAACCCACCTCGTTTGGGGGCCAAAATAATTTTGGGTGTGGGAGCCAAAATTGGGGGGCAGTGGATGCCATCTTCTCCTGCTGCTGCTGCTGCTGCTGCCCTGGATGGGAAGGAGGTGGAAAGCAGCCCCTGACCAATGGTGGCAGCAGAAGAATGAAGAAGAAGAGGAGGCCAAGCCCCAGAGAGGAGATGCAAGCCAACCATTGAAGCTGCACTGTCACTGTTAGAAAACTTGCCCCCTCGGGAGAGGCTGGCCCCTCTCCCCGGCTCCCGGGGCTTGTTTGCCGGTGATCTACCCTGGCTGGCTTCCCCACAGTCCAGGAAGATCTTGATAGGCGACATCTCCCTGCGTGGAAGATGCACATCCCCTTCCCCTTGCATACCAGCAGGAGAAAGAAGAAGATCAGAAAGTCTGTTTCATCTACGATTTATTTCTGACTGTACAACTGTACAAAACATGTCCATTCACTCAGACTTCTCTCCGAGCAACTGCAAAAGACTTCCTTCACAAAAACAACAGGAAGGTCTCATATTACACAAAGAACAAATCCCTGTGAATTCACTGGAGCTTCCGGTCTCACAGTCAGCTCCACCATGTGATGTAAACATCGAGCTGCTAGTTTGCAGCTGCGTAGTACTCATATTCCAACATACTCCCCCATATGATTCGACGTTAGCTGTGAACAAAGCTTTATCCAGAGAAGAAAACAAACAGTTGTTATACACATAACAATCCCCTGTTGTTTCAGTTCCACCTTTGGAACTACCCACCACTGGTTTCACCAGTGAAACTCTCTGGTTGTCTGTTTTCCAAGGAATGAGTGCTTCTGCATTACCTCGGCTAGGGAAGGTAGTATTACGCTTAGCAACTCCTAGTTGTGTCTTTGTCTCTGACTTAAACACACCTTTAACCTGGCTTGAGTTGTCAACTATAGTAACACATGCAACAGCTGAGTTAGCAAACTCTTGAGTGTACCTCTTGGGTGGTACGCCCTTTGTGACTCTCTCAGACCTGCGAATGAGGTGCAGATCATCCTTTCTGACTGGTGCGTCCTCTGGACTTTTGGGAGAACCACGCCCAACAGTAAACAGTGGTTCAGTCAATTCTAGTTCAGCCTTAACCTGTGGAGGACTAGACATTGTGTGTGAACCCCTCTCAATAACTGTGTCAGCAGAACTCTCTGAGCTCTCTGTGTCACTCTCAGTATCAGAATATTCATCTGCATTGTCATCAGTGGGACAAATGTGGAGAACCTCTCTCTCCTGTCTAGGAGTGCTCTCTAGAAACTTTGTGAGAATCACCTGACCAGATTCAGACAAAATTACTCTGTAGAACTCCTTTTCATAACCCACAAAAATGCCTTTGGCATTCTCAACCCCTTGTGGAGTTTCCGTATTGACGTGAGATCCAAAAACCTTAAAGTGTTTTACCGAAGGTTTCCTGTGGAACAGCTTCTCAAAAGGAGAACTTTCCATACCTTTTGGAACCTTTCTCACCCAAGTGTAACAAAAAGAGGATAAAGATTCAGCCCAGAACTCATGTGGCAAGTGTGAACTCAGCAATTGTGCTTTCATGCCATTCTGCAACTCTTTGTTCACCTTCACACACACACTCTTGTTCCATGAAGCTTCAGATACAGCAATCTTATGCTCTATCCCTTGTTTCTCAAGGAAATCTTGAAAATCCTGTGAAAGAAAAATTGGCTTTTCATCTGTGAAAAAATAATCAATATTAGCATCATGAACAGTTTTAACCTTGTTACAAAACTCTTTAAACCTTGCTAAGGTTTCCTTTCGTGATTGCAATACGTATATCCATACATATTGAGAATAGTGATCAACAAACACAAGATAGTATTTAGCATTGCCTCTAGATGGTGCTAGAGGACCAATTACATCAGCATACACTCGCTGAAAAACACTGTTAATCTTTGTTGTCTTTCTTCCCATGGCTTCTTTCGATACACCTGCAAGAGAAAACATCTTAGTATCACATGCATTAGACACTCTGTAATCAGACTCTTCAAAAGTCAATAGATATAGTCCATCTTTCTCTCTGGCAGAAAGATACAGCTCTCCGTCTTTAAAGATTTTGCAACTCTACTTATCATAGGACAACACCAGTCCTTTCTTTGTCATCTGAGAAACACTCAGCAAATTGAACTTTAAATCAGGAACAAAATAAACATTATTTATAGTCAAGTTCAGACTTTCCAAGTATACAGTCCCGATCCCGGTCGCATCCATCTCTTGTCCGTTGGCCTGTTTCACAGTGAAGCGTTGCTTCTCAAACGTAGAAAACAACTTCTTGCATAAGGATAAATGCTGTGTGGCTCCAGTGTCTAAAATAAATGCATTCTCAATCAATGATGAGGCTTTGGGCGACATCAGAGCTTTTGCTGGTCTTGCCTGTGACTTGGCACGACCCTTGCCTGAAGCCTCTGGTTTTGCAGAGCCCCCCTTGGCTCCTTTTGACTGACGTGGCTTTTTACAGTTCTTCTGAACATGCCCAGGCTGGCCACAATTGTAACAACGAACAATGTTCAAAACTACAGCTTGCTCCTCTGTAGCAACGACAGTGGGGGTGCTTGAACTCTGAGCTTCACTCCCCCCATCAGCAACAGGTATTGCAGCAAGTCGGTCTCTCTCATTCAGAACCACAGAACAAATTCTCTCCACCGTCAGATCCGCGGCAGGCAGAGAACCAAGTTGACTCGCAACCATTTTGTAAGTCTGGTTCAAGCTGTTAATAATCATAAAACAGAATATTTCTTCCTGAAGAGGAAAATTTCTTTGCGCCATCTGCTGGCGTAGAAATTTCATCTCTGTCAGATGCACCTGCACATCCCCATCAGGCTTCAGTCTCATATTTGTGAGTTTCTCAAAATGCAGCAGCGCTGTGCCTGCGGCAGCTCTCTAATAAATTCGCTGTAGCATAAGCCAAATCTCGCGCGCAAATTCCAAATCCGCAATATGCACAAGTTGATCGTCAGAAACACATAAGACGATAGCCGACCTGGCCTTCACATTCTGATCATTCCAAGCTCTTGTAGGTGCTGTTGGGATGGGATTTTCAATCACCCCAAATATTCTCTGTCTCTGAAGTAGGGCTTTCATTTTCAAAGACCATGAGGAATAATTGTCATTTGTTAGGGGGGTTGGATAAGGCAAACCCGCCCCTTGCTTGGCATCCATCTTGATTACAAGTTACAGCTTTCAGCTACGAGTTAAAAAATCCAACAGCCTGTTAGCTGTTTACAAGCTGCAAGCCCTTGGCAGCAAGCTTCCGCTTGGAAAATTCCTTCCAACAGCCTGTGAGCAGCAAGCTACGCTGAGAATTCCAACAGCTATTCTCAGCCTCTGAGCCTTGCGCAGCTCCGGCGTGCCTCCCCCTTGCCTTTGATGCTTTATGAGCCCATAAATCAGCCCAAAAGTACTCACGATTCCTTGGCAGGCGACGGCAGACGTTATCAGCTCCCCCGGAATGCTTTGAATGTGGCTCTCTCTGGTTGTTTGTAATCCAAAAAACAGAAGCTCTTCAGTGAACCGGAGAACTGTTCAATCCGCCTTCACCATGCAGCCATAAATCAGAGGTCCGTGGAACGTTGCAAGCAGCAAAAAAAAACCCCTCCACCGGGTGCTCCAGCCATCCTTTGTTGTGCCTTGTAGCCTCTGCCATCCGCGTGCTACCACTTGGAAAACTTGCCCCCTCGGGAGAGGCTGGCCCCTCTCCCCGGCTCCCGGGGCTTGTTTGCCGGAGATCTACCCTGGCTGGCTTCCCCGCAGTCCAGGAAGATCTTGATAGGCGACATCTCCCTGCGTGGAAGATGCACATCCCCTTCCCCTTGCATACCAGCAAGAGAAAGAAGAAAATCAGAAAGTCTGTTTCATCTACGATTTATTTCTGACTGTACAACTGTACAAAACATGTCCGTTCACTCAGACTTCTCTCTAAGCAACTGCAAAAGACTTCCTTCACAAAAACAACAGGAAGGTCTCATATTACACAAAGAACAAATCCCTGTGAATTCACTGGAGCTTCAGGTCTCACAGTAAGCTCCAACATGTGATGTAAACATCGAGCTGCTAGTTTGCAGCTGCATAGTACTCATATCCCAACAGTCACCACCTGGCTCCTCCCAACCTGACCGCATTACGTGATGTCACACATGCATCATCCACACCCCACACCCGTCTCCCTCACCAATTGGCACATCTGGTGTGATTTGTGTCTGAGCTGTAGGTCTTCCTCGGCTCAGTGGCAGTACTAACATGGTAAGCACCACGATACACTGTGGATGCCGTAGCCCAACTATGAAACATGAAACAATACTAACAGAAAACTGTGTTTCTGTGTTACTTTATTATGTCCTCTAATTTAATGGAAGAAGCTGTAGCTACCTGCCAGGCCCCGACTTCAAGGATTGCCCTTGCTTTATGCTTGGCTCTTGAGGAATACATGGCATGAAGAGCATGAGCTACAGCATACACAGCATTGTAGATACTGTAGCTCTGGCCAGACATTTGCATTTCAAACACAGCTCTGGGGAGACTCTCCAGCCTCTCCTCCCCCGTGCAGTTCCCTCTGTTTGGATAATATAGGCTATATTTTGGGAATGAACAGAAAAAAGCAGTGCACCAGAACTCCTTTAGAAAATAAAATGTAGACTGGAGAGGATTGATGGTCTCAAGAAAGTCCTGAAATCCTGGCACCTTCATGGTGTGGAGGGTGAATGACAGTGAGCCGTTGAATGATTTTTTAATTATTTTCTCCTCAATCTTAACAGCCATAAAATCCCACTGAGCTGTAGTGATCCACACCCTTTCTAGAGGGTTCATTAAAAAGATTTCATTGGAATATAAAATCAACCGCAAACCTTCCAGAGACTGATTGTCTCCATAGACCAAAATCACATTGATTCCTGGCAATACAAGAGTTTTCAGGACTGGTATCAATCTTTGCTGGATTATCTCATCTGGCAATAGCTGCGTCACTGGTGGGATCACTACTGTCCAAGCTATGCAAAGATTGTTCTGCAAAAGCTTTGGTCTCAAGTATCGAAGGAAAGTTTCTCCACTGTCATCATTGGAAACAAGGAGGCCAATCCAGTTCCATCCAAAATACATGAGTAGTTTAACAATGCCATCATACTGAGGATCTTCATTTGGGGCCAAACGGTACATAGAAGAGAAGTGAGTTTTCTCACTCAGCACTGGATCAAAGGAGCTGTAGCTGAGCTAATAGGAAAGATAGAACACTTTTAGAGTTCCAGCAGCCAAGCTCTTAATAATGAGATAGTGGAAGATCTTAGAGGGCAAATAGTACTTATGTTGTTCATCTTCATCCTACATGATGGCAATAGTTCTACCCAATCAAGTGTTAAGCCACAATATTTTACTCCAGCAGGAGCATCAAGACAATTTGAAAGCCTAACTCCGCACAGAATGCATTGCAACAGTCAAATCTTGGGGTTACTAGTACACAAGTCTTTGCAGTCAGGCTACCGGTGACCAAGAACTTCGGTAGCTAAGAAACCAGCCACAGCTGGGAAAAGACACTCCCAAAGATAGATCGAGATGGATCAAGGAACGCCCTCAGGCTAGAACCCTGTTCTTTCAGAAGCAGAGGAACCCCAACCAGGCAGGCAAATGACCAGCCTCTCAGACACAGCCACCCACAGTCTGTCCACTGTCCCAGGATTCAAACTCAGTTTCTTAACTCTCATCCAATCCATGACTGCATCCAGACATCCTTCCAGATCATACTCTGCCTCTTCTGACTCAGATGTTATAGAGAAACAGAGCTACTTATCGTCTGCGTATTTATAATGCTTTGACCCAACACTCTTAATGACTGCTCCCAATGGCTTCATGTAGATTAAGACAGCAATGCAGCCAGCGCAGATCAAAATAGACTTGGCAAAACCTGCTTTCAGACTGGTGGGTGAAGCATACATGAGAGGATGGGTTGCTCTTTATATCCCTCCTCCTTGCTGTATCTGCCTACTTATACACATACCTGTGGAATCTTGTAGGTATTTAAGATGTTGGACGTCTGAATGGAGTTTTGGGATGTGAGACATCCAATGACAGCCAGCACTTTCTTTCTCCTGACACAGTTATAATTGGGGTAGTGCACTTTTCCTAGGAATAGTAGGTCCTGAGTAGCCCCGGAAGTTCTCACGGCACTGAAATAATTATCAAGAACCTTTGCTGTCAGCGAGGTGTTGGGTAACAATTCAGGATTTTTGTTGACCTCATTCATGGCAAAAACAAACGCAAGGACATGTTGGTAGTTTTTGGGAATAATGCTGTCAATGAGATGGTCATACAATCTTTTATTCTCACAACAGAGAGGCAGCCTGGGTTATGATTTCTACGTCTAAGTAAATTGGATATTTTCTCACAAAGTATCATATTGTTCTCACTAATGGTACAAAGGCTATATTTGAAGACATGATGAGTAGAAAGATGGGAATAGCAGCACCAGGAATTCCTAGTGCTGAGCAATGGCTAAGGGGAAAGTCCTAACTAAATCCCTGCCCTTCCGTGACGTCCAATCAGGCTGCCATTGTTTTCTAGCTTACCTATAACTAAAGAAAAGATAAAGGTAAACCTAACCCCACTGAACAAAGAGGTACTTATTTTCAGTAAATAGGACTTGGCTATCAGTGTTCCTGAGTAAAACATCACCTCTTTTCCTATCCTATGGGATAGTTGTTAAGATACAACATAATTTTGAGCTTTACGCAGGCAGCATATGCATATGCAGAAAATGATCCCTGGATCACTCTGTCATTCCCCCTCAGGCAGCAAAATGTATTGGGCCAGCAAAGCCCATAGGAATAATTTTCTAGCTGCTGCCGACAAATCATGTTCATGAAAAGATACTCGCAGAGACTTCAGGAATTTCTAGTGCTGAACAATGGCTCAAGAGAAGGTCATCATTTAATCCCTGCCCTTCTGTGAAGTCCACTCAGGCCACAATTATATTCCTGCTTACTTACAACTAAACAACTTATTTTCATTAAATAGGACTTGGCTATCAGGGTTCCCAGATACAATGCATTTTTTGCTTAACACAGACAGCATGGAATTTAAAGACAGTTACAATGACTAAGGCACCCAGTTAAGGCTGTGACAACAGCAGCATTTTCTATATGTAGAAAATGATGATGATCAGATCACCTTACCCTTTACCCTCAGGCAGCAAAATGTATTGGACCAGCACTGCCCAGAGGAACGATTTTCTAGCTGCTGCCCATATATCAGCTTAAAAAAATCAAAAGAGACTAGCAGAGACATCACTGAGAATGTTCCCCTTAAGAGGAGAAGGGGGCAATGACAGAAGAGTCAGTCCAAGCAGCTGATTGTAACTAGCAATCTTTGTGGTGAAGCAGAGGGCTTTCATGTGATCAATGACGGCATAAATATATAAAAATGATATTACTTACTACCCCAGAGGAAGAGAATGTGAATGTGTTCTAAAGTCACTTAAAGGAAAATTAACATGGCCAATGGATACAAATTCAGCAATTAAGTTCTCATCTGCAGAACCTTCTGAGCTCAGATGGTGGCTTCTACAATATTGCTGATATAGCAGCAGCAGCAAGATCAACTGAAGCACAGATAAATCCTGCTCCAAGCCACAGCCCCACACTTGCATGATGTCCTTCTCCACTCACGGTCACCACCACCAGCAATTTTCATCTTCTGACACAAGTTACACAAAGCTTCACTCTAGACGATATTCACTAGTGCACCAATTCCAACATGGGGCGTTTGGGTGGAAGGACCTACAATCAAAGTCTGGGCTGACAGAGTTGTTCTTGTCTGTTGCCATGAGTCTAATACTCCCTGACTGAATTATAGGCACATCATGGTTACGCTGTTTTTGATATTGGTGTAAAAAGTGGAAATAAATGAGGCACTAGTTTAATGCAGCTTCCCAAAGTGACATTGCTAATTACTGTCATTTCAGTAATTACAGGGCAATGCATCTTTTCCACCAAAGTCCACAAGTATGAGCACAGAGAAAGAAAAATTATTTGTTTCCATGCCAGAGCTAGAATTTGTGTGGTTCCTTTGCTTCATCCAAGCACATGCCTTCCTATAGGGTCCCAAGGCTTCATCGTCTAACCACAGCCACCCACCAACCAGACCCCTCTGGTCACTTCATAACAGCATTATGATATCACCCATTTTAGCTTCATTTCCTTTCCTAATGATCCCTAGCACGGAATTTGCCTTTTCTATGGCTGCTTCACACTGACTCCATATCTTCATTGAGCAATCCATTATGACTCCAAGGTCACATACCTGGTCTGTCACCTCCAATTCATACCCCATGAGCATATATATGGAATTTATAATTTTTTGCCCCAATTTGCATCATGATACAATCAAGGGAAGTCACAGTACCACTCTACTGTGCCTTGGGCAGACCACAACTGACAGGGTGATACAAACCCATGCCACTGGAGTGGGGAATGTCTTTCAGTCCAAAGACTACAAATTATCGCGGTTATCATCTGAGTGAGGCCAAAAGAGAATACAGACAATAGAAACAGATTTAGTAAATGTATTTTAATCCTCTCTTGCCTAATTAACAGACAAATGCTTCATATAAACACATCATGAGCCTGCCTCATGTAGCGGACAGGGAATCATAGACTTAGAATCCTAGAGGTTTGGAGTTGAAAGGGATTCCATGCGTCATCTAGTTCAACCTGCTGCAAGGCAGGAATCTCAAATAAAGGAGCCATGACAGATGTGAAGTCCAATGCCATCAGAGGCAGCCCAATGGGAGGTGGTGGGACAGCATATGGTCATTCATTTCAGTGCTTCCTGCAGAATGTTCTTGTTGACTGGGCTTAGTATATGAGATCTGTGTGTCTCCTGTTCACTCATCCCCTAGCAACATCTCAACCCACCATCTGCAGTGACCATATGATGTCCCACCACCTCCCATTGGGCTGCCTCTGATGGCATTGGGCATCACACCTGTATGTCAGGATTGGAGTCATGAAATGAAAAGAGGTAGATGACATAAAAATAGGTAGTGTACATGGAATAGATCACTCTTCTTCAACCTTGTGTCTCCAGAGGTTGTTGAACTACAACTACTTTCATTCTCAGCAAGCATGGGCAATGTCCAGAGATGATAGGAGCTAAAGTCCAATATTATCAAGAGACCCAATGCAAAAGATGCTTTGGCTTCTATGGGGAGAGACAAGAACCACATGTGTGAGGGTATCTGATGGAAGCAGAAGGAGGGAAGGGTTGCCTGGCATGCTCTTATTCTTATTCTTATTCTTATTATTCTATACCGCCCTTCATCTGAGAATCACGGGGCAGTAGACAATATAAACAATGAAGGAGTGCGTAACCATCTAGCTTACAGTGAGGGAATATAGCTCAGTAGCAAAGCTCAGCTTTCCATGCATAAGGACACGATGTGATTACTAACATCTCCAGTTCAAAGTGTCCCAGCTGAATGAGAGAAAAACACTTTGAAGGGCAAGAGAGAATTTTTGCTACTCAGGGTAGACTGTAGTTAGATAGAAGGGCTAATGGTTTGAATCAAAGGAAGGGATATGTACATCCACAATCCTCTTTCTATACCCTGGCCAAGTTTCACATTACATCAATTCAGAAAGTGGTTGGGAGGCAGTGTAACTTTACCCTGACTTAACTTACACCGGCTTACTTCACACCAGCTTCTTGTGCATAGAATGGCTCCCTCAAATCTCCTTGGATGCGAATGCAAGATAAGCATTTTCAGTGGTTACACCAAGGTTTTGGAATTGCCTCCCTCAGGAGCCATACTTCCCCCCCACACCTCTTCTGGCATTCCTTTATCAGATGTGCCTTCCTTTCTCCATTTTTTAATTGATGCTTTATTAAAAGGTTTTCAAAGGTAAAATGTGAAAAGAGAAAAAGAAAGAAAAAAGAAAAAGAACTCACATGCTGTTGTTGGTGTTTTGATGTTTATTGCACACTTTCATTTATCACATTATACTTTGTCTCTTGATGACATTTCTTGTCCTAAGTCATTTAGTTGCGAAAGAGGAATGCAAATACCCTTAACAAACAAATGAAGTAGTCATAAATTGTGAAGCTATAAAGGTCTGTAGAACAGGCATAGGCAAACTCGACCCTCCAGATGTTTTGGGACTACAACTCCCATGATCCCTGGCTAACAGGATCAGTGGTCAGGGATGATGGGAATTAAAGTCCCAAAACATCTGGAGGGCCAAGTTTGCCTATGCCTGCTCTAGAGCATTGAAGGTGTAACATAAATAGGGACTCCATGTTGACACTTGTCTTCTGCTTTCATTGCACATCAACTAAGCCACCAACAACCTTTAGTGAAAAAAAAGGAGCCAGTTTAGGAAGCCTTCTAACTGTTAGGAGCGCCTTACTCTCGTGTAGGACCCTGCCCGAGACACATGCCCGACTGGCATGTTCTCTCCCTCCTAGTTGGTTGTTTGGGAGCTTCGAAAGCTTTCTTCATCCCAAACATCACAGCGACTGATACCAAAAGGCATTAGCACACTTAGGATCCGCAGAGTATTCACAGTTTGCATAACAGAACTCAGTAGCACAGCATTTTGGCTAATCTCCGTTTATTGATATATAATACACTCGGAGCATTCTGACTTAGCTCCGTCCTCTCTCTCATCAGACAGCAGAGAGAGAAAGAACAAAGAACAATAGTCCCACATCACAGAACACAGTAACACGAACATCCTGTCTCCATCACTTCCCACACTGTGGAATGAAAACATACATTGTCATGCGATAGACAACAATCCCGTAACTGCAGATATGGAGCAGGAATCTCAACATCTAACATGATTAGCCAGTATCTCCTTACATTGGGACATCATGTTTCCCAATTCACTCCTTCTCAGGAGGAGGTCAAGTTCCCGCCTCAAGCACTGTTTGTCTTCCTTACTAAGTGCTCTCTGGTATTTAGGTCAGGCCTTAGGAAAAGTATGTATAACTTAGGAGAAAAAATGAAGCCCAACAAACTAGCACTAGAAATCAAGATGGAGAAGACCTCCACGGCCACCATGTATTTCCCTTTGGTGCTCAGGTAGGTGGGCACAAAGGACACCCAAACACTGCAAAACACCAACATGCTGAAGGTGATGAGCTTGGCTTCGTTGAAGGTATCAGGCAGCTTCCTTGCTAGGAAGGCCACAGTGAAGCTGGTGATGGCTAGGAGACCCATGTAACCCAGAACAATATAGAACATGACATCGGAGCCTTCGCTGCATTTCACTATTATCTGACCAACCTGAGAACGTGTGTCCAGTTCTGGGAAAGGAGGAAAGGTGCTCAGCCATACTACACTAATGACCGTTTGAATGAGAGAAGAGAGAATCACGACTGAAACGGCCAGCTTTTTCCCAACCCATTTCCTCATCTTGTTCCCTGGCTTTGTGGCCATGAAGGCCAGAACCACAATGATTGTTTTGGCCAACACACAAGATACAGCCATGGAAAAGACGATGCCAAACGTTGTTTGCCTCACAAGGCAGGTCACCTTCCCGGGCCTGCCGATAAATAAGAAGGAGCAGAGAAAACAGAGCAACAGGGAGATGAGGAGGGTGCAAGTGATGTTCCAGTTGTTGGATTTGACTATAGGAGTATTGCAGTGCAGAATGAAGGCTGCCATCACTGCAATTGTGAAAGCAGAAAGGCAAAGAGCCAGGGAAACCAGAACTCTTCCCAAGGGCTCCTCATAGGATAGGTAGCTGATGCTTTTGGGAATACATTTGTCCTGGCTGTTGTTTGGATACTGATCTTCTGGGCAGTCCTCACATTGGTCTGCATCTGAAAGTAATGGAATCCAGTTTGTTGAGTCTTCAGCATGTGTGACTGTTGTTCTCTCAGGGCTTTATATGTCAAAGAGGATTGGCAAAAACCAATTCAATATTTGTCTTTGTCTTTAACATTTTTTTATTTTTTCTTGTTTTTGCACTACACAGAACTAATAATAATAATAATAAATGTTATTAAAAGATTTTTAACTTGTAAATTTTATTAACTTACTTGTACCAAATTTTATTAACTTACTTGTACCAAACCCCATCCACAGTTTAAATGATTGAAAGAAAATACAAGTTCCATACTTCAATTGTCTTCTCTTTTCACAGCAAAGTGCAGAGACCAGCTCATTGCCTGGTTATGGAGATGATTTACATCAGGCATAGGCAAACTCCAGATGTTTGGGACTACAATTCCCATCATCCATAGCTAATAGGATCAGGGATTATCAGAATTGTAGTCCCAAACAACTGGAGGGCCGGAGTTTGCCTATACATTCTGCTGTGCTAACAAACTTAATGGACATGTAACAGAATGATCGGTGGTTCGAATCCCCGCGGCGGGGTGAGCTCCCGTCTTTCAGTCCCAGCTCCTGCCCACCAAGCAGTTCGAAAGCACCCCTAAGTGCAAGTAGATAAATAGGTACCGCTTTATAGCGGGAAGGTAAACAGCGTTTCCGTGTGTTTTGCTGGTGCTGGCTCGCCAGAGCAGTGAGATGAGCGCACAACCCTAGAGTCGGACACGACTGGCCCGTATGGGCAGGGGGTACCTTTAACAGAATTATTCATGGCAACTCTTCAGCTTTGTGCTAATTTTTGAAGCAAAGCTTCAAAATCAAAAACATTTCTTTTCTTTTTTGCCATATAGCTCTATTTTTATTCACTTACCCATCTGGATTGAAATCCTCCCACTTGGGCATGGTACACAGTCATAGCAACAGATTTGCTCCCCCTGCTTGGGAAACATGCTTTGTCCAGGATAGCAGTGCTCCACACATGAGGAACTGGGCGGGGTCTAATAGGAACCAGAAGAAAGGGCATTCAGAATGGAAATGAAACTTCTTTTTTAAATCTTACTAACATCTTTTTGGCACTCTAACAAAGCACATTCCCAGGAGTCAGCATTTGGGTACATTGTGGGGTATATGCCAAGGTCTTCGTGTAACGGTGGTCAGCCCATGTACTGCCTTTCCTCCTAAGCAACCTAGTTTCAACACACACCAATTTCTCTACCCTTATCCAATATCCATGGAAGCAAGAGGCATTCTTATAGAGCAAGGACACAAGGCAGGGCCAGTAGAAGGTGTGGCTGGGAGGGTGGGGGCCTGGGAAGAGTCTCAAAGATCCAATAGAAATGCTTGAAATTCTGGTTTCAGGTGTGCTCACCACTGGGCGCAACCCCCTGGAAAGCATGGGAAGCGGGGGGGCTCTGTGAAATATATTGTAGCAAAAGTTTGAGCAAGCCAAGGAACCTTTGAGAGAGCATTGGATGTGCAGCGGTGAGCTGTTTGCATTCCAATGGTCCCACATTTAATATTGAGCATCTCCTGGTTGGGTCATTTCCCCTGTGAGAGCACTGTTGAATCCTCCTGCTTCAGAGGCGGGAAAGAGGTCCGGATATGTTAATAAATTTACCTCCGCCACCTTGTGAGTCTCCAGGCTATTCTCACAAAATGGATATCAGCCAATGTAAAGGAGGAGAAGGTGGAGATCATTCTCACCTGATGAAACTTGTGATTCCACACAACAGCACTGCCATTCATGGTGAGCTCCTTCCCTGAAGGACTCAGGGGGTCCACCCATCCAACTTGGGCTCTCTGGAAAGACTCGTTGGGGAAAGTTACCAAGTTGATGAGATCATATCCAGCTGCCAAGCCCCCATTCACATCAAAATAGATTTCTTCCCCAGCACTATTGTTAAAGTGGACGTTTCTCAGAAAAGGGTGGAGCTAGAATGGGAGAGAAATATTGAGCAGACACTGGGAAATGGATTAATGTTTTTTTCTCTCAAATGAGCCCAAGTTGTGTCAAATAACTGCATTCCTCAGGTATGTGTTTCTGAAGCATTTCAAAGTGGTGTTACTGTTTTCTAAGAAAAGAAGAGGAGCCCTGCAGTATCAGACCAAAGGCATGTCTACTCCAGTACCCAGGGAGAGTGAAAGCTCAGGCCTGAGGGAGCTAGTGGGGACAGAGAAACAACTTACTAACGGCATAGTCATCATTTGCAATCATCATTCTCTCACATGATTTATAACGCTTGGAAGTGTGTCTGATACATAGGCCCAAAAACACCCTTTTGGGCTCCAACATCTACAGCTCTGGTGTCAGCTGAACCAGGAGTTGTGGGTATCACAAAGCCAATAGGAAGACCCTTTCAAAACCTCTTTAGCACAATATCATTACCAACAAACATGAATCTGAAATGGTCTGCCCTTGCCAGATATTCAAATCTCCTCCATCAAAAGAGATTTAGAAGATGAATAAAATAAGTAGTCCAAGAATGGCATATAGCCAATACTTCTTGTTGTTGTTTAGTCGTGTCCGACTCTTCGTGACCCCCATGGACCAGAGCACACCAGGCACTCCTGTATTCCACTGCCTCCAAGAGTTTGATGAAACTCATGTTGGTAGCTTGAGAACACTGTCCAACCATGTCGTCCTCTGTTGTCCCCTTCTCCTTGTGCCCTCCATCTTTCCCAACATCAGGGTCTTTTCCAGGGAGTCTTCTCTTCTCATGAGGTGACCAAAGTATTGGAGCCAATACTAGAAGCTTCCAATTGGTCTCTGCACCTCAGCAGCAGATCTCTGGACTTCAGGGCAGAACTATGTGCCAGGTCATGCTTCCAAAGACCCCTGCTTTCACTGGAGAATACAGTAACAGGCTGGGATCCAAAGCATGTGAAGCATGTTATCCAGGGGTGACAATCCTAGGGACCCACCTCATTTGGGGGCCAAAATAATTTTGGGTGTGGGAGCCAAAATTGGGGGGCAGTGGATGCCAGCTCCTACTCCTCCTTCTCCTCCTCATCCTGCCCTGGATGGGAAGGAGGTGGAATGCAGCCCCTGACCAATGGTGGCAGCAGGAGAATGAAGAAGAGGACGACAAGCCCCAGAGAGGAGATGCAAGCCAACCATTGAAGCCGCACTGTCACCACCTGGCTCCTCTCAACAACCTGACCTCATTCTGTGATATCACACATGCATCATCCACACCCCACACCCATCTCCCTCACCAATTGGCACATCTGGTGTGATTTGTGTCTGAACTGTAGGTCTTCCTCTGCTCAGTGGCAGTACTAACATGGAAACGTTGTGGAGGCCGTATGAAACATGAAACAGTAATAACAGAAAACTGTGTTTCTGTGTTACTTTATTATGTCTTCTAATTTAATTGAGGAATCTGTAGCTACCTGCCAGGCCCCGACTTCAAGGATTCCCCTTGCTTTATGCTTGGCTCTTGAGGAATACATGGCATGAAGAGCATGAGCTACAGCATACACAGCATTGTAGATACTGTAGCTCTGGCCAGACATTTGCATTTCAAACACAGCTCTGGGGAGACTCTCCAGCCTCTCCTCCCCTGTGCAGTTCCCTCTGTTTGGAAAATATAGGCTATATCTTGGGAATGAACAGAAAAAAGCAGTGTACCAGAACTCCTTTAGAAAATAAAATGTAGACTGGAGAGGATTGATGGTCTCAAGAAAGTCCTGAAATCCTGGCACCTCCATGGTGTGGAGGGTGAATGACAGTGAGCCGTTGAATGATTTTTTAATTATTTTCTCCTCAATCTTAACAGCCATAAAATCCCACTGAGCTGTAGTGATCCACACCCTTTCTAGAGGGTTCATTAAAAAGATTTCATTGGAATATAAAATCAACCGCAAACCTTCCAGAGACTGATTGTCTCCATAGACCAAAATCACATTGATTCCTGGCAATACAAGAGTTTTCAGGACTGGTATCAATCTTTGTTGGATTATCTCATCTGGCAATAGCTGCGTCACTGGTGGGATCACTACTGTCCAAGCTGTGCAAAGATTGTTCTGCAAAAGCTTTGGTCTCAGGTATCGAAGGAAAGTTTCTCCACTGTCATCATTGGAAACAAGGAGGCCAATCCAATTCCATCCAAAATACATGAGTAGTTGAACAATGCCATCATACTGAGGATCTTCATTTGGGGCCAAACGGTACATAGAAGAGAAGTGAGTTTTCTCACTCAGCACTGGATCAAAGGAGCTGTAGCTGAGCTAATAGGAAAGATAGAACACTTTTAGAGTTCCAGCAGCCAAGCTCTTAATAATGAGATAGTGGAAGATCTTAGAGGGCAAATAGTACTTATGTTGTTCATCTTCATCCTACATGCTGGCAATAGTTCTACCCAATCAAGTGTTAAGCCACAATATTTTACTCCAGCAGGAGCATCAAGACAATTTGAAAGCCTAACTCCGCACAGAATGCATTGCAACAGTCAAATCTTGGGGTTACTAGTACATGAGTCTTTGCAGTCAGGCTACCGGTGACCAAGAACTTCGGTAGCTAAGAAACCAGCCACAGCTGGGAAAAGACACTCCTAAAGATAGATCGAGATGGATCAAGGAACGCCCTCAGGCTAGAACCCTGTTCTTTCAGAAGCAGAGGAACCCCAACCAGGCAGGCAAATGACCAGCCTCTCAGGCACAGCCACCCACAGTCTGTCCACTGTCCCAGGATTCAAACTCAGTTTCTTAACTCTCATCCAATCCATGACTGCATCCAGACATCCTTCCAGACCATACTCTGCCTCTTCTGACTCAGATGTTATAGAGAAACAGAGCTACTTATCGTTTGCGTACTTATGATGCTTTGACCCAACACTCTGAATGACTGCTCCCAATGGCTTCATGTAGATTAAGACAGCAATGCAGCCAGCGCAGATCAAAATAGACTTGGCAAAACCTGCTTTCAGACTGGTGGATGAAGCATACATGAGAGGATGGGTTGCTCTTTATGTCCCTCCTCCTTGCTGTATCTGCCTACTTATACACATACCTGTGGAATCTTGTAGGTATTTAAGATGTTGGACGTCTGAATGGAGTTTTGGGATGTAAGACACCCAATGACAACCAGCACTTTCTTTCTCCTGACACAGTTATAATTGGGGTAGTGCACTTTTCCTAGGAATAGTAGATCCTGAGTAGCCCCGGAAGTTCTCACGGCACTGAAATAATTATCAAGAACCTTTGCTGTCAGCGAGGTGTTGGGTAACAATTCAGGATTTTTGTTGACCTCATTCATGGCAAAAACAAACGCAAGGACATGTTGGTAGTTTTTGGGAATAATGCTGTCAATGAGATGGTCATACAATCTTTTATTCTCACAACAGAGAGGCAGCCTGGGTTATGATTTCTACGTCTACGTAAATTGGATATTTTCTCACAAAGTATCATATTGTTCTCATTAATGGTACAATGGCTATATTTTAAGACATGATGAGTAGAAAGATGGGAATAGCAGCACCAGGAATTCCTAGTGCTGAGCAATGGCTAAGGGGAAAGTCCTAACTAAATCCCTGCCCTTCCGTCACGTCCAATCAGGCTGCCATTAAGTTCCTGCTTACCTATAACTAAAGAAAAGGTAAAGGTAAACCTAACCCCACTGAACAAAGAGGTACTTATTTTCAGTGGAGAGTGGGCAGCCAACAAGGCAGCAGAGAGCATTGTTGGCTGCCCACTCTCCACCTTAGAGCAGATTTATGCCACAAGGTGCCATAGGAAGGCACTGGACATAGTAAAAGATCCATCGCATCCTGGTCACTGTCTCTTCGAGCTCCTGCCGTCGGGACGGAGATACAGGACGATGAAGACAAGAACGAGCCGTCTTAAGAACAGCTTCTTCTCCAGAGCGATCTCAGCCCTGAATCGGAAGCCTGGACTTTGAAAGTCATCTAATCTTCCTTGCTGTACTATACTGTATTGTTTTAATTAGTGTTTTTATGGAGCAGTCGAGTAATTTCGTTGTCCCTGAGAGGGGGCAATGACAATAAAGATATTATTATTATTATTATTATTATTATTATTATTATTATTATTATTATTATTAAATAGGACTTGGCTATCAGTGTTCCTGTGTAAAACATCACCTCTTTTCCTATCCTATGGGATAGTTGTTAAGATACAACATAATTTTGAGCTTTACGCAGGCAGCATATGCATATGCAGAAAATGATCCCTGGATCACTCTGTCATTCCCCCTCAGGCAGCAAAATGTATTGGGCCAGCAAAGCCCATAGGAATAATTTTCTAGCTGCTGCCGACAAATCATGTTCATGAAAAGATACTCGCAGAGACTTCAGGAATTTCTAGTGCTGAACAATGGCTCAAGAGAAGGTCATCATTTAATCCCTGCCCTTCTGTGAAGTCCACTCAGGCCGCAATTATATTCCTGCTTACTTACAACTAAACAACTTATTTTCATTCAATAGGACTTGGCTATCAGGGTTCCCAGATACAATGCATTTTTTGCTTAACACAGACAGCATGGAATTTAAAGACAGTTACAATGACTAAGGCACCCAGTTAAGGCTGTGACAACAGCAGCATTTTCTATATGTAGAAAATGATGATGATTGGATCACCTTATCCTTTACCCTCAGGCAGCAAAATGTATTGGGCCAGCACTGCCCAGAGGAACGATTTTCTAGCTGCTGCCCATATATCAGCTTAAAAAAATCAAAAGAGACTAGCAGAGACATCACTGAGAATGTTCCCCTTAAGAGGAGAAGGGGGCAATGACAGAAGAGTCAGTCCAAGCAGCTGATTGTAACTAGCAATCTTTGTGGTGAAGCAGAGGGTTTTCATGTGATCAATGACGGCATAAATATATAAAAATGGTATTACTTACTACCCCAGAGGAAGAGAATATGGATGTTTTCTAAAGTCGCTTAAAGCAAAATTAACAAGGCCAATGGATACAAATTCAGCAATTAAGTTCTCATCTGCAGAACCTTCTGAGCTCAGATGGTGGCTTATAGAATATTGCAGATACAGCAGCAGTAGCAAGATCACCTGAAGCACAGATAAATCCTGCTCCAAGCCACAGCCCCACACTTGCATGATGTCCTTCTCCACTCACGGTCACCACCACCAGCAATTTTCGTCTTCTGACACAAGTTACACAAAGCTTCACTCTAGACGATATTCACTAGTGCACCAATTCCACCATGGGGGTTTGGGTGGAAGGACCTACAATCAAAGTCTGGGCTGACAGAGTTGTTCTTGTCTGTTGCCATGAGTCTAATACTCCCTGACTGAATTATAGGCACATCATGGTTACGCTGTTTTTGATATTTGTGTAAAAATTGGAAATAAATGAGGCACTAGTTTAATGCAGCTTCCCAAAGTGACATTGCTAATTACTGTCATTTCAGTAATTACAGGGCAATGCATCTTTTCCACCAAAGTCCACAAGTATGAGCACAAGCAAAGAAAAATGATTTGTTTCCATGCCAGAGCTAGAATTGGTGTGGTTCCTTTGATTCATCCAAGCACATTCCTTCCTATAGGGTCCCAAGGCTTCATCGTCTAACCACAGCCACCCACCAACCAGACCCCTCTGGTTACTTCATAACAGCATTATGATATCACCCATTTTAGCTTCAATTCCTTTCCTAATGATCCCTAGCACGGAATTTGCCTTTTCTATGGCTGCTTCACACTGACTCCATATCTTCATCGAGCAATCCATTATGACTCCAAGGTCACATACCTGGTCTGTCACCTCCAATTCACACCCCTGAGCATATATATGGAATTTATATTTTTTTGCCCCAATTTGCATCATGATACAATCAAGGGAAGTCATAGTACAGTGGTACCTCGGGTTAAGAACTTAATTCGTTCTGGAGGTCCGCTCTTTGTTTAAAATAATAATAATAATTTTTATTAACCGGCCAATCAAATCAAATCAAATCAAATCACATCACATAAATTCCAAATTACAAAGCTGAATTTTGAATTTTGTTGAGGGAACCCATATTTCAAGATCCGAAGGGGGATTCTGATCATCTTCTTGCCACTGCGTTAATGTCCAAATCAGTCCAAACAAAGTTCATAATTCTATCCAGTCTTATCTTGCTGTTTCCACATCACATCTTGTTCATATATTTTCTCTTTTTTCTTTCTGATCTCTTCTGATAGTCTCCTTAAGCCGATAAACACCAATAATAATCCTGTGTGAATTTTTCCGTTCTTCCAATCCTCAAATCGAGATGGTTTCCATATATCATCGCCTTCATAGATAACAGAGCTCTTTCCATTATTAATTACAGAACTGTCGTTCTTAAGTCCCACTGAGGAGTTTCACCCACAATATAAAAACAGCTCTATTTCTCAATTTCTCCTCTCAAACTTAAGTCCTCCGACAGAACTTCCCAATATGGCGACGGAATTTTTAACTGCGTCATTCCAAAGCCCTTATACATTCCACGCTCTTCTTAAAACATGCTTTGGTTTGAAAGTTTATCTCCACACAGCCTTAAATCCACAGCTTAAGTCCTTAAAACGACATTTCTGACTTATGAGGGGGGGTATTCTTGTTTAATCACATAAAGGAAAGAAAGGAAAGGTTTTTTTCCCTCCTCCCCCATCAGTCCCTTTGCCATACAGAGTCTTAGCATATCTTCTCATGATTTATACTTGTTCCTCCGACTCGTCTTGTTTTATCAGAGATCTCTTCTGTTAGTAGTCTTTACTCCCCCTTCTTCCTTGAAATATGTGCATTCGCTTCATCCAAATTGTTTCTTTTGAAGTTCTTGCAGCTAGTGGCGCGGATCAGAGACGGCGTCCAGGAGTGCCGAAATCCCACAGGAGGGCATTGTGCCTAGTGCCCCCATCCCCACAAATTCGGGGGTGGTATAGGGCACAGCAGGCAAGGGCAGTCCCCCACCACAATCCTGGGGGGTAGGGAGGCTATTTACTCCCATCACTGCCTCCAATTTACCTCGTGTGGGTCGGAGAGATGTTATTGTCAGCTGAAACTGTTCTTAACCTGAGGTACCACTTTAGCTAATGGGGCCTCCTGCTGCCGCCGCGCCACTACTGTGCGAATTCTGTTCTCATCCTGAAGCAAAGTTCTTAACCTGAGGTACTATTTCTGGGTTAGCGGAGTCTGTAACCTGAAGCGTCTGTAACTAGAGGTACCACTGTACCACTCCACTGTGCCTTGGTCAGACCACAACTGGCAGGGTGACTCAAACCCATGCCACTGGAGTGGGGAATGTCCTTCAGTACAAAGACTCTGCAAATTATCACGGTTAACACTGAGTGAGGCAAAAAGAGAATACGGACAATAGAAACAGATTTAGTAAATGTATTTTAATCCTCTCTTGCCTAATTAACAGACAAATGCTTCATATAAACACATCATGAGCCTGCCTCATGTAGTGGACAGGGAATCATAGACTTAGAATCCTAGAGGTTTGGAGTTGGAAGGGATTCCATTTGTCATCTAGTTCAACCTGTTGCAAGGCAGGAATCTCAAATTAAGGAGCCATGACAGATGGCCATCCAATCTGTGCTTGAAGGAAGGAGAGTCCACCATCTTCCAAGGAAGTTTGATCCACCAGGCACGACAAGTTGGGTCCAACATGGGGGGGGGCATCTTTTGAGGAATAATTCTGTGTGAGTGTATATTCCTTGGTAAGGAAAAGTTAAGCATATGTTGGGAGCTGCATGCAATTGTCTCCATGCAAAAGTTCTCACCTCTCAGGGAAACTATGTGTTAGAGGGTCATCTGTGGGGTAGCCACACATAGGGATTCCCATTAAACATGTAACAGAATTCTGCAACCATCTTATGATATTGTTTTGTTGGTTCCAACTTTTAAAAAAACCACACAGTTTGAAAAACGTTGTGGGTTTTCATGTGAAAGCAAAACATCTGTGGGATACCTTACTTTTAAGAAGCCCTATGGCATTTGTCCCTATTCAGTAACAGAATTTGGAGCTTACTCGCAGCTTTTTCTCTGAGAAGATAAATGAGTGTCTTTTTTCTGCCTTTTATGGAGTTGGTTTGAAGGAACACATATTGCAAGGGTCTGGGAAAGGTAGCTTAGCTTTTGGAGTACAGTGGTACCTCAGGTTAAGAACTTAATTAGTTCCGGAGGTCCGTTCTTAACCTGAAACTGTTCTTAACCTGAAGCACTACTTTAGTTAATGGGGCCTTCCACTGCCACCATGCCGCCGTGCAATTTCTGTTCTCATCCTGAAGCAAACTTCTTAACCCGAGGTACTATTTCTGGGTTAGTGGAGTCTGTAACCTGATGCAAATGCAACCTGAGGTACCACTGTATTATCATTTTACTCAAGGCTATTTCATCTGAGAGGGTGAAATTGGTTTTACTCCATCTCTTCAGTTCTTGGATGAATTTCTGCCAGAGGGGAGAGTACTTTTGAAGATATACCGGTAGTTTGTGGCGGTTTCTAGTTATTTGTACCCCTTGGTAAGCGACTGCATTAGCTTCTGTCTTTGCTTCCCCTTTAAGCCTTCTAGGATACAGACACTGGAGAGACCTGTAAATAGTAAAGTTGAGCCAATGGTATCAAATTGTATGGGAAACGGCCTTGCTAGAAAAGCTAACTAATAAACTGAAACTGACACTGGGACAAATAGAAGAGAATGCCTTCACCCCAGTATGACTCCCCTTTATCACATACACAGCCCATCGAGGCAATGACTAGAATCCACCGACAGCATTCAAATCAATCTGGCTTCCCTGATACAAAGGCAGACGCAAGTAAAGCAGTTATGAGAGGATTCTTAATACAACAGAATGCAATTAAGAAGAGAACTCAGAATGAAAAAAAGGATAAAATCCTGGGGAAAATAAAGGAAGGAGAGAAGAAACTGAGAGCAAAACCAAAGTCACAGGAGATCCTGAAAGAGATAAAGTTATACCAAGTACAATATACGAAGCTGATGAATCAGGAAATAGAATGGAAGATTAAACAGATGAGGCAAAAGTCATTTGAATCGGCAAATAAGTGTGGAAAATTGTTGGCCTGGCAAATGAAAAAAAGACAAAAACTCAATACTAGTACGAATTTGGAAGTGGAAGGAAAGAATATACAGAACCCAGTGGAGATCAGGAAGTGTTTTCAGAGGTATTTCAAACAACTTTATACACAGGAGGAGCAGAAAGAAATGGACATTGATCGATTTTTGAAAATAAATGGACTACACAAAATCTCTCAGGAAAAACAGCTAATGTTGAATTATAAAATAACGGATCAGGAGGTGGAAGGGGCCATCCAGAACATGCAATTAGGTAAATCTCCAGGACCAGATGGTTTGACTTCAAGATATTACAGATCTTTGAAAGAATGGTTAATACAACCATTGAAGGAAGTCTGCAATGAAATATTGGAAGGGAGAAAGGCACCAGAGTCGTGGAAGGAAGCTTACATTACACTTATACCGAAAACAGAGACGGAAAAGACACAGCTCAAGAATTACCGCCCCATATCGCTGCTTAATGTGGATTACAAAATTTTTGCAGATATTTTGGCTAAAAGATTGAAAAAGGTGTTAGTAGAAGAAATTCATAAAGATCAAACGGGCTTTCTCCCGGGCAGACATTTGTCTGACAATATGAGGAATATAATTAATATTCTAGAAAAACTACAAGTGAATATCAATACTAAAGCAGTCTTGATATTTGTGGATGCAGAGAAAGCCTTTGACAACATTTCTTGGAGTTTTATGAAGAAGAATCTACAGGGGGTGGGGGTAGGTCAAGGTTTTGAAAATGGTATAGGTGCGATTTATTCAGAACAAAAGCCAAAATTAATTGTGAACAATGTAGTGACAGAAGAGTTTAAGATTGAGAAAGGGACATGACAAGGTTGCCCAATTTCTCCATTGCTCTTTATATCGGTCCTTGAGGTTTTGTTAAATATGATTAGAAAGGACCAAGAGGTTAAAGGTATACAAGTGGGAGCTAAACAGTACAAACTGAAAGCATTTGCTGATGACTTAGTATTGACTTTACAGGAGCCAGAATCTAGTACTAAAAGGGTATTGGAACTGATTCAAGAATTCGGACAGGTAGCAGGTTTTAAGTTGAACAAGATGAAAACTAAGGTTTTAGAGAAAAACTTAACTGTGAATGAGAGAGAGAAGTTTCAGGAGGAGACAGGACTAACATTGGTTAAGAAAGTGAAATATTTAAGGGTTAACATGACTGCCAAAAATGTGAATTTATTTAAGGATAATTATGAAAAATGTTGGATTGAAGTGAAAAAGGATTTAGAAATATGGACAAACTTGAAGTTGTCATTGTTAGGCCGAATTGCTGTGATAAAAATGAATGTGTTGCCAAGGATGTTGTTTTTGTTTCAAACATTGCAAATTTTGGATAAGATGGATTGTTTCAAGAAGTAGCAGAAAGATATTTCCAGATTTGTTTGGCAGGGCAAGAAGCCTCGAATAAAATTTAAGATATTAACTGATGCCAAAGAAAGAGGTGGATTTGCCCTGCCAGACCTTAAACTTTATTATGAATCAGCTGCTTTTTGCTTGCTGAGAGAATGGCTGCTTCTTGAAAACACTGACGTGTTGGATTTAGAAGGCTTCAATAATGCATTTGGCCGGCATGCATATTTGTGGTACGATAAGGTAAAAGCACATAAAGCGTTTAAAAATCATATTGTTAGAAAAGCATTGTTTAATGTTTGGATAAGATATAAGGATTTCTTAGAAAACAAAACCCCAAGATGGTTGTCACCAATGGAAGCGAAGGCACAGAAAAAACTCAGTATGGAGGCCAAATGGCCGAAATATTGAGAAATTCTGGAACAAGATGGAGACAGAATAAAATTGCAGAGCTTTGAAAAATTGAAAAACAGAGTGCGAGATTGGCTTCATTATTATCAAATAATGGAGGCATACAATTTGGACAAAAATGTTGGTTTCCAGGTGGAAAAATCAAAATTGGAAACAGAATTGTTAGATTCAAAAATCAAGAATTTGTCAAGAATGTATAACTTGCTGTTGAAATGGAACACTCAGGATGAAATGGTGAAATCAGCTTTGATTAAATGGGCACAAGACGTTGGACATAACATAATGATGGCTGACTGGGAACAGTTATGGACCACAGGTATGAAATTCACGGCATGTAATGCCCTAAGAGAAAATTTAATGAAAATGATTTATAGGTGGTACATGACACCAGTCAAGCCTGCAAAAATTTACTATTTGCCCGACAATAAATGTTGGAAATGTAATGAGACTGAAGGTACATTCTTTCACCTTTGGTGGACATGCCCAAGGATTAAGACATTCTGGGAGATGATTTATAATGAAATGAAAAAGGTATTCAAATATACCTTCCTGAAGAAACCAGAGGCCTTTCTCCTGGGCATGGTTGGCCAATTGGTGCCAAAGAAGGATAGAACTTTTTTTATGCAACAACAGCAGCAAGAATACTCATCGCGAAGTATTGGAAGACACAAGATTTACCCACCGGGAAGAATGGCAGATGAAGTTGATGGACTATATGGAACTGGCGGAAATGACTGGCAGAATCCGAGACCAGGGAGAAGAGTCGGTGGAAGAAGACTGGAAAAAGTTTAAAGACTATTTACAGAAATACTGTAAAATTAATGAATGTTAGAAAAACGTTGGAATGAAGTTATATGGCTTTAGTAGAAATGTTATAAGGAATTAAGTATAAATAGATTAATAGAGTATTAAAGGAAAAAATAAGGTTAGAATATGTTAAGATAATTATAGGATAGAAAACAGAGGAAGATGGAAAGAAATTGCTGAAACAATTAATAGAAGTGGAATACAAAAAGGGAGGTGTGAGGAGGTCGTTGAAATAAGTGAATGAAAGATAAGATATTGAAATTGTTTGATGTGTTTTAAACTGTTTTTGTTTTGTTTTGTTAGTTTAATGTGTTAGTGTTATGTAGTGTTTTTGTACTGTATTGTATTGTTTATTTTTTTTGTAGTGTTTAAATTGTTGGAAAAGTAACAAATATCATTAAAAAACAAAAACAAAGGCAAACACACCGCACTGCAGCCAACCACAGACAAGCCACCACACCCTCTCCCCCATAATACATCTTACTACCAAGGAATTGTAATAAACAATTAGAAAGAGAACCTACCCAGTTGATGCTGACACAAAGCCCTGCAGGTACACTATACAAAAGAATATGTCTCCCCACCCCACCCCTGCTCTCCCCCCTCTTCTTCCCCAACCTTTTACCGTACTCAACACTAATGTCTCACAACAAATGTAACTGCTTTGTAAGAAAGACTGTACAACCTGGGGGAAAAGACAAGGCATGCACTTTGGTAAACCAATAAAATCTTTTTTTTAAAAAAAAGACATCTGAAGGCAGCCCTATATCAGGAGGAAAACACTTGATGTTTTATGTTTCAAGGTATGCTGAAAGCCGCACAGAGTGGCTGGGGAAACCCAGCCAGACGGGTAGGGTATAAATAATAAAATTCTTATTCTTATTCCTATTCTTATTCTTATTACTAGTTTCAGTAGAGAAAACTGAGCTGTTTGCACATTCAAGTACATAGAGATGCTGCGTCCAATGGAGTGCTCACTACAGCAGCAAGAGACTGTCAGAATGAATAACACCAAGTATTTTCATATTATTTTACACTTCCCATTCATTTCAGTGCTTCCTGCAGAATGTTCTTGTTGACTGGGCTTAGTATATGAGATCTGTGAGTCTCCTGTTCACTCATCCTTAGTGACATCTCAATCCACCATCTACAGTGACCATATGATGTCCCACCACCTCCCATTGGGCTGCCTCTGATGGCATTGGGCATCACACCTGTATGTCAGCATTGGAGTCATGAAATGAAAAGAGATAGATGACATAAAAATAGGTAGTGTACATGGAATAGATCACTCTTCTTCAACCTTGTGTCTCCAGAGGTTGTTGAACTACAACTACTTTCATTCTCAGCAAGCATGGGCAATAGCCAGAGATGATAGGAGCTGAAGTCCAATATCATCAAGAGACCCAATGCAAAAGATGCTTTGGCTTCTATGGGGAGAGACAAGAACCACATGTGTGAGGGAATCTGATGGAAGCAGGAGGGAAGGGTTGCCTGGCATGCTCTTATTCTTATTCTTATTATTCTATCCCGCCCTTCATCTGAGAATCACAGGGCAGTTGACAATATAAACAACAAAGGAGTGCGTAACCATCTAGCTTACAATGAGGGGATATAGCTCAGTAGCAGAGCTCAGCTTTCCATGCATAAGGACACAATTTAATTGCTAACACCTCCAGTTCAAAGAGCCCCAGTTGAATGAGAGAAAAACACTTTGAAGGGCAAGAGAGAATTTTTGCTACTCAGGGTAGACTGTAGTTAGATAGAAGGGCTAATGGTTTGAATCAAAGGAAGGGATATGTACATCCACAATCCTCTTTCTATACCCTGCACAAGTTTCACATTATATCAATTCAGAAACTTATACCAATTGTCCAAGGCACTGCTTCACAAGGGAGCAGATTTTGGGCTATAGTGGGATGACACTGACATAGCACTTTGCTTATTCTGAGACTTGAGGACTTTAGCAAAACAGATCCCCCACCCTGTAATTTTTTATAATTATCGATCAGCATCACTACTTCTAAATGTCACATGGGAAATCATACGCCAGGCACAACAACAGCCACAGAAACAGCCCTTTCCAAATGTGAGGACCCTGTGTTGTAGTCTATATAGGCACCTGTCCTATCAACTTACATGAATCCAGTTAGGGAGGTGGATTTGGGGCTGGTGCATAGCTCCTTGCAGCCAAGTTTCCCTATAACTTTAGCCAAGACTGAAATGCTGTTGATAACTAAATGTAAACATGATGACCTCCAGCTGCAGTTCAGCACAAAAATGGTTAGTGCTCCACCTGCTTTTCCTGCTGTTGGAGCTGCATTGTTCTTCTAGCAAGTATTTGAACTCTTCCACAAGCAGATTGAGACAAACAATTCAAACCAATTCACTTGGTCCTCCAGCAGACATGATCATTGGTGAATTCATATCCGTTACGCAAGGAAACTTCAGAATGCATGAATTTACGGAAAAACCCAAAACCTCTTCGTTTACTGCTAAGTAAGTAGTTATTTATTTATTTATTTATTGGAGAATTGTCTGCTGGGCCCACTGATCATTCTTGATGAAATAAACGACTGCATCAGCTTCTCCTTTAATCCTTCTAGGATACATTCAGGCTTGTGTCCCACCACTTGAATTAGCTTCTGTCATTCCACTATGTCCTCCTCACGGGACCACTGGTGCCCATGCAGAACACGTGACCATTTTGGGAAGGCTGGAATGAAGTAGAGAAAGGGGAACCAGCAGCAATGACCACCACCACCCTTAACTTCACTCATAATCACACAGAGAGAGAGAGAGAGATACACATACCGTACCTCACAAGGACACTGTAGGACAATACAGCCTGCAAACTGCAGCTCCCTCCTCTTCCCTGAAAGTGCAAAAATCTGCATGCATAAACCCAAACATTTGGAACACATTTACTTGAAAACAAGTCCTTTCATTGTGGTCAGTGAGTTTCTTCTTTGGTAAAAGAGCAGAGGACAACCAACTCTTAAGCATGGGCTTCAGAATCCTGTTGGAAACCATGGGGATTTCAAAGAGCTTAAGTTTGTTTCCTGGATTGCCCCTGCTTTTTGCCCATATGGGCTCCATCCACAACCTAGTTCAGGTTTTCAAGCCGCTTGAAACCCATAGATTTTGCAACCCATCCCTACGCCAAGTACGCCTCACTCCCCCCCCCCCAGCATGCATTGGCTTCTAACCGAAAAGGGCAAACCTACTACTAAATATCCCATGGGAAATCAGATGCCAGGCACAATAACAGCCACAGAAGCAGCCCTTTCCAAATGTGAGGACCCTGTGTTGTAGTCTGTATAGGCACCTCTCCTATCAGCTTACATGAATCCAGTTAAGGAGGTGGATTTGAGGCTGGTGCATAGTTCCATGCAGCCAAGTTTCCCTATAACTTTAGCCAAGACTGAAATGCTGTTGATAACTAAATGTAAACATGATGACCTCCAGCTGCACTTCAGCACAAAAATGGTTAGCGCTCCACCTGCTTTTCCTGCTGTTGGTGCTGCATTGTTCTTCTAGTAAGAGTTTGAACTCCTCCCCATGCAGATGGAGACAAACAATTCAAACCAATTCATACGGTCCTTTGGCAGACATGATCATTGGTGCATTTATATCCTTTACACAAGTAGACTTCAGAATTCAGAAATTAACGGAGGAACCCCAATCCTCTATGTTCTCTGCAAAGTAGTTATTTAATGGAAAATTTTCTACTGGGCCCACTGATCATTCTTGAGTTAATGAAATAAACAACTGCATCAGCTTCTCCTGTAATCCTTCTAGGATACATTCAGGCTTATGTCCCACCACTGGAATTATGTGTCGTCGTCCCCCCACATAACGGATCACATGACACAGTGCATGCACACCATTTGATTTGCAATGCTTTCGGGGGGAGAGGCTTTCTCCAATATTTGGGGGGGGGGTCCCTTCAGCCCCTAGGAGTTGGATCCTATGCCTGTAATCCCATTCATGCTTATTGGGGAAGCAAAATGCATTGAATAAAAAAAAGAAAAGGAGGGATTTGCTCCCCAAGTACTTTTTTAAAAGGCATGCAGCAGGGTAAGGAAAGATTGGAGTGAGCTGAGCTGGTTTGCAAAGAGACCCAGAGCAAATGGATCATCCTATCCCAACAAAATAAATGGAGCCTGGGTGAGACAGACCCTGCGTTCCCCAGAAGCAATCTGCTCTGTCATTTGCTAATGGCTTGGAGTTGCATTAAATCAGCAGTTTAGAAAACTCAGCATGCAGAAAGCAGTGAGGGGGGGATACTGCAGATATTGCTCATCTGCTGTTTCTCTGTCTGTTCCTGGAGCTCACTACTGGCAGTCCAAATGTAGCAGGGAGAGAGAGGGAGGGAGAGAGAGAAAGAAAGACCATCCCAGTCCTACCCTCCTATCTCTCTTCCTCTCTTACGCTGTGATTCAAGGGCTGGTAAAAAGCCCTTGTGTTTTGGAGCACACTGGTATACTCAATGGTTGTTCTACAGGTTGAATTGAGAACACATTCCCATGAATACTTCATGGTTCAGAAATGGAAGGGAGGTGTGGTGGACAAAGCAGCAGAACGAGAGGTAGGCATGGACATTGCGTATAAGAAAGAGGCAAAAGGGGTTAACAGAAGAATTTAACAGCTTTTTATTTCTGGGTTTCCCATATCCAAACCCACCAATTCATCCACAGCACAACAATGAATCCCTTTGAATTCACCATTTACATAAATCTAATCAAAATCTATAAGGAGACTGCTCCAGTTTCATTAGTTTGAATAGAATGTTCCTTTCCTATGGGTTGCAACATTCAAGGTACATGGATTCTCAAATCAAAACTGAAACACAGTTGTTTCTCTTCCGCCAGTGTTGCAGTCATTCTTTGTCTCATTGCAGAGTCCTCCCGAAAAACTACCAGCATGTTCTTGCCTTCATCTTTGCCATGCAAGAGATCAACAAGAATGCCAAATTCTTCTCCAACATCACACTGGGATCAACATTTTATGAGAATGCTTTTAATTCTTTGCTAACTTGTTGGAACACTCTCACTCTTCTTGTCATGGGACAACGAAATCCCCCCAATTACCACTGTAATGGGGAAGATAAATTAATTGCAGTCGTTGGAGGGCTCACCTCCCAAAACTCCATTCAGATGGCCAATATATTAAACACCTACAAGATTCCACAGGTATGTGTGTAGATACATAGATACAACTACAAGGGCAGACATAGACAGAAAACCCCGAAAAGCATCCAGCTTAGCTCTCAATCCCGTTACATTATGTTTTCTACACTTGTGTCCTACATTAGACTTGATATGGGTACATGATTATGTTAAAGCCTCCTAGCTATGTGTTGCCAACACTGCCGTCTCAAGTAGCATTGGGATTTGGGAAGGGGGGATAAACCCATAATACTAATAATTCAAGCTCTGGTTCTTACAAACCTGGCCATTCCACAAATCATGTAATCATAGGAGCATCCAGCTTCCTGCTTAGAAACTTGTCCTGGCCTGGGACTTAAAATGCCAGGGGTGTATACTTACAAAAGTAAGACCAGGTGGATAACTACCACAATACAGAAGTATTCTTTCTAGGAACAAATAGACAGTCTTTGGATTCTTAAAAATAGAATGCCTTTCCCTTTAGCTCAGCTATGGCTCCTTGGATCCAGGGCTGAGTGACCAAAGGCACTTCCCTTCCTTCTTCCAAATGGTCCCCAATGAAGAAGCTCAGTATGATGGCATTGTCTGGCTGCTCAGGAAGTTTGGGTGGAACTGGATAGGCCTCCTTGTTTCAGATGATGACAGTGGAGAAACCTTCCTTCATACTCTCAGACCAAGGCTTTCCCAAAATAATCTTTGTATTTCTTGGACAGTGGTGATCCCACTAGTGACAACATATTTATCTCATGATCTTCTTAATCAAAAATTGAAACCAATTTTGTTTGCTCTCACAAGGAGGGAAATGAATGTGATTCTTGTCTACGGAGACAATCAGTCTCTAGAGGCTTTGAGGCTGGTTTTAATCTCCTGCGAGGTTTTCTTTATGTACCCTCTGGAGAAGGTGTGGATTACAACATCTCAATGGGATTTCACTGCAGTGCTGGCTGGAGACAAATTCCCTTCAAAATCTTTCAATGGCACCTTGTCATTTACACTCCATTCAAATTCAATTCCAGGGTTTCAGGACTTTCTACAGACTATAAATCCATGGCAGCCAAACCTTTATTTCATCCAGCAGTTCTGGGCCAGTGCATTCCTCTGTTCATTCCCAGATCACAATCTAATTGACACAACTTATGAACCCTGCACTGGGAGGGAGAAGCTGGAGAAACTCACTGGACCCGTGTTTGAAATGGAAATGTCCAGCCAGAGCTACACCATCTACAATGCCGTCCATGCAGTAGCACATGCTCTCCATAGCATGTATTCCTCAAGAACCAAACAAAAAGTACTGGGTGAGAGACGGACGCAGCCAAAAGTTCAGCCCTGGCAGGTACTGTCAACTACTCTCCTCAATGTTAGAAGCACAGGAGTTATTATTACTGGTTCATATGTTTCACAGCTGAGCCCTGGCATGGAGGAGAGGCCTTGAATTAATCTATCCCAGGATTCTCCTATTTGGAGCTGCACAAGGGCCAGGAGTGTCCTCTGTTATAAGAACTGAGTTGGAACCTCAAATGTATGCCATATAGCACTGTGGCAATTTAGAGTAGACAGTTTTGAGCTACAGAGACCAATGATTGGACTCAGCACATGGCAGTTTCACATGTTAATGAAGTATATATGATAAAATGTAGTAAGAATCCAAAGGTCCACTTTGCAAACGGAAGAGAGAGTGTGTATTAGCTACAAGGTCTGTCTTTTTTCCTCTTGCAATCTAGCTCCACTCCTTCCTGAAGAACATCCACTTCAACAACAGTGCTGGGGAAGGAATCTCTTTGGATGAGAAGGGGCATCAGGCAGGTGGCTATGATCTCCTCAACTTGGTCACATTTCCCAATGAGACCTTCCAGAGAGTCCGAGTGGGGAGGGTGGACCCTCAGGCCCCCCCAGGAAAAGAGTTCACAGTGGATGGAAGTGCCATCGCATGGAATCCCAAGTTCAAGAAGGTGGGTGGGACTATTTCTTGTTTTAATCATCATCCATTAACATCTTTTCTAAGAAGATCAGGCGATCCAGGAAAACAGAAATGGCTACAAAGTGTGAGGAGAGAAGCTCTGGTATTCACTGATGAAATACTGTTTTTGTTTCTTTTGTTCAAATTTGTTGATCCAAAGCTAGTTTGTGTTGAATGGTTTATTTAAATGTAAAGGTTCATCATTGTTGCACCCGATGTGTATGTCTTTAAGGGGCCAGAGCAAGGGCCAGAGTAAGATAACGAGACCCAGCTTTACAGCTGTGAAGCATAGCAGGTGCTGCTGAGTTGTATTTGATTAAGGTGTGTCAGCATTTGGGTGTAGTATATAAGGAGCAGCACCTAGCTCTCCCATTACCCTGGGGGATGGGTTGGTGGTTGGGTCTGGTTTGGTTGTTAATGTACTTAGTGTAAAAGGAGTTTTTGTTTTTCTTATTAAAACCTAGTTTAAGTTATTTTTGAGTCCTTTATTTTTTAATGCATGGTCTCCCCAGCAAGCTCTCTGCAGCGTTACCATACTGCAAACAGCCAACAGTTTGAAGCTAATTTGGAGCTCAGTGTTCAGAACAAGGTATTTCTGAGTAAGGAATCTGCCAGTGTTCAAAGCTCTTGAAAAGGGACTGTTGTCCTCCAAAATGCATTGTTGGCAACAATCTCTGCCATGCGGAGCCCAAGTAGAAAGAAAATCATCCACCACCTGAAGTGTGTGGTCACTAATGTTAATGGATGGAGTGCCGGTGATATCCTGTTCCAGGATGTTGGTCTCCATCAGGCTGATGGTGAGGCCAAACTCCATGCAGGCTTGGCCATAATTTTTGTTTTTGTTTTAAATAAATCTTTATTAATTTAAAATACAATCATACAATAAAGGTAAGTACAAAAAAATTAAGCACAAAAAAGAAAAAAAGAAAAAAGGAGAGAAAAAGGGATTCGTCACCTCAAAAAGGACGAAATGGGGTTTAAAAGCAACAAGAAAAGAAAAAAGGACAATTAAAAGAACCAAATATTTATACAACATCATGTCTTTTCCAATAAAGTTTTCTGTAGAAGACTTCCAATCATTCTCATTATACTTTTTCTATTGTCTTGATTTTGTCGCACAGGTTTTTTTATATCTTTTTCCATATATTCCTCTAAGAAGTTTAGTCCATTTATTTATTGTACACAAATATCATTCAATTCTGCTATGATGGTATCATTTTTAAAATATAGTCTTATATATTCCTTAAATATTTTCCATTCTCCGTATACTTCTTGATTTAAGGCTCCCCTGATTTTTCCGGTCAGCTTTGCTAATTGGAAATACTCTGTCATGAGTGTTTGCCAATCTGTTATTGTTGGTGTTGTTTCCAACTTCTGGTTACAAGTATTCTTGCAGCCGTGATTGCGTACATAAACAGTGGTCTTGTGTTTTGCTTGATTTCTGTTGGCAATATTCCTAATAGGAAAATCTCTGGCCTTTTTTTGATTGTAAGTTTAAATAATTTCTTAAATTCGTCATATATGTTATTCCAAAATTCTCTTAAAATTATGCAGGTCCACCACATGTGATAGGAAGACCCTATTTTTGGGATGAAAGCATCCATGCTAAGGAAAGGACTAATGTTCAGAAGGCTACTGAACGCTGTGCTGTCATATAGATGGATTGAATTTATATACCGCCCTGTTCCCAGAGGTCTCAGGACGGTTCCCAGAATAAGATCAATGTATAAAACCACAAAATACATAATGAATACATACATAATGCATAATGAAAATAAAAAACCCAATAGCCCCCCACAAAAAACCCTGTACATTTTAAGAGGGAATAGTTATGTCCATTTCTACAGCTATGGCAGTTATGAGCAGTCTAAACAGTTAGAGCAGCAGGAATGTTCTCTTGTGCTGCTGTCAGTCTGTAACAGTATTTATCGTAGATTAAAATCTATGTAAGATGTATTAGCAATGTAAGTAGCACCTACCTGCATTGTATATATTAATCTGAAAGTTCAAGTACATTTGGTAAGAAGGAGAAGCAGCATCTGCTGCCGGCTCCCTATTTCAGCTCTCCTCTCCCTCCAGGAGGGAATCAGCATTGGGTTGTGAGGAATCAATCAAGAGGGAGAAGGTTGGCACTAGCTTCTCTTTGCCATTCAGACATGTGCTGGGCTGGCCAAATGGTTAAGTGACAGCACAAAGCATCTTTATTGGGGGGCCTGATGCTTGCCCAGGGAGCAAATGCTTGACAGCCATCCTCTAAATTCAGTCCTGTGACCTTTCTGCTGCAAAGCGGATGTAGATGACAATAAGATTTATTCCATTCAAAATCCCTTGCTTGTCATTACCACTAGATGCTGCCCATTTCCACCTGTATTGAGAGCTGCCACCCTGGACAGAGTATGTTTCCACAGCAGGGAAAGCAAATCTGTTGCTATGACTGTGTTCAGTGCCCTAAAGGGAGGATTTCAGTCCAGAAGGGTAAGTGAAGGAACCCAAGTCAACTGGTATTCTTCCTATCCAACTTCGACATTCATTTCTTAGTCTTATTATGTCTGCTTATTTTCTGTCATAGATGCCAAGCACATGTGTTTATATGTTACTGATACATATTGTCCTTTCCTCTCTCCTCCCCTGTGGATAGCCATTCAAGAGTATATTGTGTGAAATAACATCCACATGGGAGTAACCACCATTCAAATCAGGATGACATACATCTGGAAAGAAATAATTAGGATTGCACTCCATAGATTCCCTTTTTGTCAGCATTGAACCTGCAGCCAGCAGATTTTCATCTTCTGTGATTAACAACTAGTGAAGAATTTTCTCTATTGTATCCATACAGCTTCAGTCCTTGGGAACAGTTATTTCTTGTCAAATATAGATTTTCCCAGTGAGCAAATGACAGGCTACCTGGCTGTTTCATCCACTCCCAAATTCAATTATGGAAAGTGTAAAAAAAGAAACACTTGGGCCAGAAGGCTTGAAATGCAAAGACATGGGGCTGGATGCAGAAATAGGCATGTTTAAGGGGGAAAGACTGAAATCAATCAGTATACTCTAACCATGACAGATAAATATGAATGGATTGATTAGTACAGCTGAGATGCTCATGGAGGAACCATCACTTAGTTGTGAAAGTAGACTTTGGTTCATTAGCTCAGTAATATGTTTTGTGTACAGCATAACAGACGGTATCAATAATATTAATAAGTATCGCTTCAAAAAATGCTAAAAACATGCTTCTCACTTTCAGATGCAGATCAGTGTGAGAAATGCCCAGATGATCACTACCCAAATGCCTTTCAGGACCAATGTATTCCGAAAAAAATAAGCTACCTATCCTATGAGGAGCCCTTGGGGGCAATTCTGGCCTCCTTGGCTCTCCTGCTTTCTCTGGTCACAGTTGTTGTGATGGGGACCTTCGGTCTGCACTGGAACACTCCCATTGTCAGAGCCAACAACTGGGGCATCACCTGCACCTTGCTCTCTTCTCTGCTTCTCTGCTTTCTCTGCTCCTTCTTATTCATTGGCAGGCCTACAAAGGTGACCTGTGTCTTGAGGCAAACCGTCTTTGGCATCGTCTTCTCCATTGCTGTTGCTTGTGTGTTAGCCAAAACCCTCACTGTGGTTCTGGCATTCATGGTGACCAAGCCTGGGAACAGCCTGAGGAAATGGCTTGGGAAGAGGCTGGCGGGATCCCTTATCAGCTTCTGCTCTCTCATTCAAGCTGGCATCTGTCTTGGGTGGCTGGCATCCTCTCCCCCATTCCCAGAGTTTGACCTGCACTCCCAGGATGGGCAGATCATAGTGCAGTGCAATGAAGGCTCCGACATCATGTTCCACCTTATTCTTGGCTACATGGGTCTTTTGGCCATTGTGAGCTTCTCTGTGGCTTTCTTTGCCAGGAAGTTGCCTGATACTTTCAATGAAGCCAAGTTGATTACCTTCAGCATGCTGGTCTTCTGCAGTGTTTGGCTGTCCTTTGTCCCCACTTATCTGAGCACCAAAGGGAAATACATGGTGGCTGTGGAGATCTTCTCCATCTTGGCCTCTACTGCTGGCTTACTGGGTTGCATCTTCCTCCCCAAAATCTACATCATTATACTTAGACCTGAGATGAACAGTAAAGAGAGATTAGTAAGGAAGAAGGATGACCATAGTTGAGAGGGTGAAAGAGATGCTGTTAGCCAAGGACCTTATGTTCTGGCAAGGAGATGTTATTTCCTTTGCTTTTATTTTGATCATCATTTCTTTGTTTGTATGTTCCATCTTCTATGCCATCCAAGGAGTACATAACTCTCCCTCTCTCGCTATTTTTTTCTCAAAAACTCTGTGAAGAAGCTTAGAATGAGAGATGCCATCTTCCCCATGGCTGAATGGGGATTTCAACCCTAGTTTCTCAGGGCCTTGGACAACACACTCATCGCTACACATTAAGCTGGGGCCATGAGGTATTTATGCTTCTTTTGTAAACTTTGCTAAATATCTGCATTTTTGGCCTGCATTTCTATACCCTCAAAAGACACACACAGTAAGGAAAATTAACCCTCTGCTCACCTGCTGCTGAGCAGAATGTGCAATGCTGTTACTTACTGTGATCTACTTCTCCAGAGTGTTGTCTGTGTGGAGAAACATGAGAATTGATTCAGGCCCACATCCACGTCAGGCCTTCCTCAGGTCAGGTTGTGGCTAATGTTTTCAATATCCGTTCATTTTTAAATGCAATCCTTATTTTCCTTTTGTTTATATATTTGTTCATTAAATTCATGTTACAGTAATCACAATGTGCAAATATTGTACATGGGTTCCATGATTGTACCATTATTCCAGGTATACAGCACAGTTAAGAACACAGTTGTGTGCTCTTAAGAGATCTCTGGCATATTAGAGAGGGAGGTTTGGAAGAGAAATTCTTATTCTCTCTTTGCAGAGTTAGCACAATGGAGATTGCTCCAAGTATATTAACATTTGGTTTGATTTGCATCTGCCCTCATTCAGCTTTAAACAGATATTCCCCATAAATATACTGAGGCTAGAATAAATCACAGACACTTAACTTTGCAAATAAGTGACAATTTTACTCAACAAATGTCCATCCACTGGATAGTAAAAGTCAAAAAAAAACAACAACTTCCCAATGATTTAAAAAGAGGAAAAAATAGCATTTCTTCACAAATGGAATCACACAATCCTTTTGCTAGCTTTTAGAGAGAAACTTCGTTCACAAGGCTTTTCTTCAGCTGGGAGCAATAGCTCGGCTAACAGCGTCTTCCAGGAAGACAGAGGGAGGGAGGAAGCAAATGGTTGAAGCAAAAGCTTCAAGACCTGCAATACTTAGACTTAATCAAATCCATTAGTTTGATCCCCCACCCACCCCTATGTTCCTTAACATCTACATGAAACCATTGAGCAGGTTCTTCAGGACTATTGGAGTAAATTTGTCAACAATATACTGGTGAAACACAGCTCTATTTTTCCTTTACATCTGCAGGTGTGGTTGTGGATGTCTTACCTCACTAGTGGACTAGTTTGGAGCCAATAAACTGAAGCTCAATCCAAATATGACTGATAACGATTAGTGAACAGTTGCCCAAACCAGATGGATGAGAGGTGGCCTGCTCTTGATTGGGCTCCACTCCCTCTGAAGGAGCAGGGGTACTTCTTGATCCATTGCTGTCATTCGAGGCTCAGGTGGCCTTGATGGCATGGAGTGCCTTGCATCACCTTTGGCTGGGGGCCCAGCTGCAGCCCTATCTGGACAAGGATATCCTAACTTTATCAGCCTGGATAAGTCAGTTGCTTAGACTGTGGTGCTGATAGCACCAAGGTTGCAGGTTTGATCCCTATTGTCACGGTCCGGGTTACAGGCTGTCGGAGTCCCGGCTTGGTACGTTGGGACCGGGGTAGAGGTAGGGAAGCAGGAATCAGAGGTCCAGGGGTCAGGAAGCCAAGAGTCCAGGCCAAACTCAGGAAGGCCCCAGTCCTGTGAGGCCCTAGCAGTTACAGGACCTGGCTCCTGCATGCACTCCTGACACCTGTGCAGGATGCAGGTGGTTGGACTAGATGATCCTCAGGGTCCCTTCCAACAATTCTATGATTCTATTAAACTTCTTTTTCCTATCCTCCTGGAACCTCTAGGTTGGATTATGGCAATGTGTTATACCTAGGGCTACCTTGAAAGACAATCAGAATCTTAAGCTAGTGCAGAATTTCATGACTAGGTTCTGTACTGGGGCAAGACATTTTACGCATATACTGTAACACCAATCCTGGCCCAACTGCACTAGTTGCAGATTACTTTCCAGGTACAATTCAAAGTGCTGGTTTTGACCTGTAAAGCCTTGAAGGGCTCAGGACTGCAGAACCTGAAGGACCTCTCTACTTATTTAAACCAATTCAGATGCTGTGATCATCATCCAAGGCCCATTTTTTGTGCCTCAGAGAGTGGCAACACAATAGTGGGCCTTTTCTGTGGTGGCTCCCCACTTGTGGAATGCTCTATCCAGAGAAGCTCACCTGGCAACTTCATTACATATTGCTACATGCCATCCCATTCCCCTAGCATTGTGAGATTCCAAGGATTCCAAACGCATTTCCTTTGGAATGAAGTACAGCAGAGACTGTGGTGTCTTTATTATATATGGTTTATTTACACACATAAACAACCTGGAGGGGTTCAGAGCATTAACACCCCAAGAAGGCCTTCTTTCTCTCATAGCCGCACACTTGGATTCAAACAGAAATCAAGCACCGCTTTGCCTCTCTGTCTTCCCAGCATGCAACTTTGCTTCCAGTCTCCAGCTCACATAACTCTCAACTCTGTGTTTGTCTTTCTAACTACCCTAGAGTTGAAAGAGGGAGGCCCACACCTTTGCTGTCTCACACAGAGCCATTCCCTTTGTTTCCTTAATAACCCATTACCTAATCTGGCTTTAGAAAATATGAATCCTTGCTTCAGTTTTTACTCTTGCTGGACCTAGGAATTAGGAATGAGATGTCTCTTAGCTTACAGACTACCTGCTCAAACACATGAAATGTAAATAGGTTGAAGGTCCCAGGACAGTAGTATCCATGGAATAGATCTTTTCTTCACTACTCTTCATCCCCAGGAAGCATGGGCAGTGACCAAAGATGATGGGAGTTACAGTCCAATACTATCAGGGGACCCAATGCAAACTATGTTTAGGCTTCTGTGGGGAGAGACAGGAATCACATGTAGGACAGCATCTGATGGAGGTTGAAGAATGACAGGGCTACCTGGGAAGCTGTTTTGAGGAAGAGGTTAAACATATGGCTTAGAGTGAATGGCTCTTGCTCACTAGCAGAGCTCAGCTGAGATACATAAGGGATAAAGTTTTCAAAAGCCCAAGTTGCATGGGGGAAACCTCCCTTTGATACACCATGGAGCACGATTGACAGTAATTGGAGAGAAGGGATGATGGTCTGGATCAGAAGAAGGGATATGGACCTTCACAACCCTCTTTCTATACCCTGGCCAAGTCTCAAATTGAATCAATTCAGAAAGTTATACCATACATGAGAGGCACTGCTTCACAAGGGAGCAGAAATTGGGCTGTAGTGGGATGGCACTGACATAGCACTTTGCTTGTTCTGAGACTTGAGGACTTTAGCAAAACAGATCCCCCACCCTGTAATTTTTTATAATTATTGATCAGCATCACTACTTCTAAATGTCACATGGGAAATCATACGCCAGGCACAATAACAGCCACAGAAACAGCCCTTTCCAAATGTGAGGACCCTGTGTTGTAGTCTATATAGGCACCTGTCCTATCAACTTACATGAATCCAGTTAGGGAGGTGGATTTGGGGCTGGTGCATAGCTCCTTGCAGCCAAGTTTCCCTATAACTTTAGCCAAGACTGAAATGCTGTTGATAACTAAATGTAAACATGATGACCTCCAGCTGCAGTTCAGCACAAAAATGGTTAGTGCTCCACCTGCTTTTCCTGCTGTTGGAGCTGCATTGTTCTTCTAGCAAGTATTTGAACTCCTCCACAAGCAGATTGACAATTCAAACCAATTCATTCGGTCCTCCAGCAGACATGATCATTGGTGAATTTATATCCGTTACGCAAGGAAACTTCAGAATGCATGAATTTACGGAAAAACCCAAAATCTCTTCGTTTACTGCTAAGTAAGTAGTTATTTATTTATTTATTTATTGGAGAATTGTCTGCTGGGCCCACTGATCATTCTTGATGAAATAAACGACTGCATCAGCTTCTCCTTTAATCCTTCTAGGATACATTCAGGCTTGTGTCCCACCACTTGAATTAGCTTCTGTCATTCCACTATGTCCTCCTCACGGGACCACTGGTGCCCATGCAGAACACATGACCATTTGGGGAAGGCTGGAATGAAGTAGAGAAAGGGGAACCAGCAGCAATGACCACCACCACCCTTAACTTCACTCATAATCACACAGAGAGAGAGAGAGAGATACACATACCGTACCTCACAAGGACACTGTAGGACAATACAGCCAGCAAAATGCAGCTCCCTCCTTTTCCCTGAAAGTGCAAAAATCTGCCTGCATAAACCCAAGCATTTGGGACACATTTACTTGAAACCAAGTCCTTTCATTGTGGTCAGTGAGTTACCGGTAGTTCTTTGGTAAAAGAGCAGAAGACAAAAAACTCTTAAGCATGGGCTTCAGAATCCTGTTGGAAACCATGGGGAATTCAAAGAGCTTAAGTTTGCCTCCTAGATTGCCCCTGCTTTTTGCCCATATGGGCTCCATCCACAACCTAGTTCAGGTTTTCAAGCCGCTTGAAACCCATAGATTTTGCAACCCATCCCTATGCCAAGTACGCCTCACTCCCCCCCCCCCAGCATGCATTGGCTTCTAACCGAAAAGGGCAAACCTATGCATGTCTACTCTGAAGTAATCACCACTGACTTGTAAGTGGCTGCAACCAGAATGCAGCTTAAATCATATTTCTGTGAGAGCCACTTTTATGAAAGCCAATGGTATGCTTCCTCTCAAATATTTGGATATAACGGATCACATGACACAGTGCATGCACACCATTTAAATTGCAATGCTTTCGGGGGGAGGCTTTCTCCAATATTTGGGGGGCTCCCCTTCAGCCCCTAGGAGTTGGATCCTATGCCTGTAATCCCATTCATGCTTATTGGGGAAGCAAAATTCATTGAATAAAAAAAAAGAAAAGGAGGGATTTGCTTCCCAAGTACTTTTTTAAAAGGCATTCAGCAAGTTAAGGAAAGATTGGAGTGAGCTGAGCTGGTTTGCGAAGAGACCCAGAGCAAATGGAGCATCCTATCCCAACATAATAAATGGAGCCTGGGTGAGACAGACCCTGTGTTCCCCAGAAGCAATATGCTCTGTCATTTGCTAATGGCTTGGAGTTGCATTTAATCAGCAATTTAGAAAACTCAGCATGCAGAAAGCAGCGAGGGGGGGGATACTGCAGATTTTGCTCATCTGCTGTTTATCTGTTCCTGGAGCTCACTACTGGCAGTCCAAATGTAGCAGGGAGAGAGAGGGAGGGAGGGAGGGAGGGAGGGAGAGAGAGAGAGAGAGAGAGAGAGAGAGAGAGAGAGAGAGAGAGAGAAGGAAAGACCATCCCAGTCCTACCCTCCCATCTCTCTTCTTCTCTTACGCTGTGATTCAAGGGCTAGTAAAAAGCCCTTGTGTTTTGGAGCACACTGGTATACTCAATGGTTGTTCTACAGGTTGAATTAAGAACACATTCCCATGAATACTTCATGGTTCAGAAATGGAAGGGAGGTGTGGTGGACTGTTGGGTTGAAATAAACGACAGACGAATGGCAAGTGTCATATGGGAGGCATCTACCGAGCATGTCTCGGGGAGTCCCTTTTATTGAATATTACAGCATTGCCACATATGTGCTTGTTGCTGATTGGTTAACACAAATACAGTACAAAGGTTGCATATAGGCATCAATCATCAATAGATTAAAGGCTGGGAAAGGGAACACAGAAGTAGACAGGCATGAAAACCTCCTTATTAAACTATTACTAGTGATTGATAACCTCCTTATTAAACTATTACTAATGATTGATATAGCAAGACTTAAAAGAACATAACTATTACATTCCGTAGATGTGGTTAACCATGCGTTAAGAACAGGTCAGGGTACGATGTTTTCATGAACTCAATGTGAACTCAATGTGAACTGAACATTCTAGTCATGTGCAGAAGCAAAACTTCCCATCAGTGGACAAAGCAGCAGAACAAGAGGTTGGCATGGACATTGCGTTTAAGAGAGAGGCAAAAGGGGTTAACAGAAGAATTTAACAGCTTTTTATTTCTGGGTTTCCCATATCCAAACCCACCAATTCATCCACAGCACAACAATGAATCCCTTTGAATTCACCATTTACATAAATCTAATCAAAATCTATAAGGAGACTGCTCCAGTTTCATTAGTTTGAATAGAATGCTCCTTTCCTATGGGTTGCAACATTCAAGGTACATGGATTCTCAAATCAAAACTGAAACACAGTTGTTTCTCTTCCGCCAGTGTTGCAGTCATTCTTTGTCTCATTGCAGAGTCCTCCCGAAAAACTACCAGCATGTTCTTGCCTTCATCTTTGCCATGCAAGAGATCAACAAGAATGCCAAATTCTTCTCCAACATCACACTGGGATCAACATTTTATGAGAATGCTTTTAATCCTTTGCTAACTTGTTGGAACACTCTTGCTCTTCTTTCCATGGGACAACGAAATCACCCCAATTACCACTGTAATGGGGAAGATAAATTAATTGCTGTCGTTGGAGGGCTCACCTCCCAAAACTCCATTCAGATGGCCAATATATTAAACACCTACAAGATTCCACAGGTATGTGTGTAGATACATAGATACAACCACAAGGGCAGACATAGACAGAAAACCCCAAAAGAGCATCCATGTTAGCTTTCAATCCTAATACAGTATGTTTTCTACACTTGTTTCCTACATTAGATTTGGTATGGGTACATGATTATGTTAAAGCCTCCTAGCTATGTGTTGCCAACACTGCCGTCTCAAGTAGCATTGGGATTTGGGGGGGGGGAGGAGAAACCCATAATACTAATAATTCAAGCTCTGGTTCTTCCAAACCTGGCCATTCCACAAATCATGTAATCATAGGAGCATCCAGCTTCCTGCTTAGAAACTTCTCCTGGCCTGAAACCTAATAACACCACGGCTATAGACTTAGAAAAGTAAGACCAGGTGGATAACTACTACAATACAGAAGTATTCTTTCTAGGAACAAATGGATGGTTTTCAGATTCCTAAAAAGAGAATGCCTTTCCCTTTAGCTCAGCTATGGCTCCTTGGATCCAGGGCTGAGTGACCAAAGGCGCTTCCCTTCCTTCTTCCAAATGGTCCCCAATGAAGAAGCTCAGTATGATGGCATTGTTTGGCTACTCAGGAAGTTTGGGTGGAACTGGATAGGCCTCCTTGTTTCAGATGATGAGAGTGGAGAAACCTTCCTTCGTACTCTCAGACCAAGGCTTTTCCAAAATAATCTCTGCATTTCTTGGACACTGGTGATCCCACTGGTGACAGTATTTTTACCTTATGAGCTACTTCAAGAAAAATTGAGACCAATCATGTATGTTCTCACACGGCAGCAAATGAATGTGATTCTTGTCTACGGAGACAATCAGTCTCTAGAGGGTTTGAGACTGATTTTAGTCTCCTTTGAGGTTTTGTCTATGTACCCAGTGGAGAGGGTTTGGATTACAACAGCTCAATGGGATTTCACTGCAGTGCTGGTTGGAGGCAATTTTCCTTCCATATCCTTCAATGGCACTTTGTCATTTACACTCCATTCAAATCCAGTTCCTGGGTTTCAGGACTTTCTACAGACCATAAATCCATGGCAACCAAATCTGTATTTCATCCAGCAGTTCTGGGCCAGTGCATTCCTCTGTTCATTCCCAGATCACAATCTAATTGACACAACTCAGGAACCCTGCACTGGGAGGGAGAAGCTGGAGAAACTCACTGGACCCGTGTTTGAAATGGAAATGTCCAGCCAGAGCTACACCATCTACAATGCCGTCCATGCAGTAGCACATGCTCTCCATAGCATGTATTCCTCAAGAACCACACAGAACGTACTGGGTGAGAGACGAACGCAGCCAAAAGTTCAGCCCTGGCAGGTACTGTCAACTAATCTCCCCAATGTTAGAAGCACTGGAGTTATTATTACTGGTTTATATGTTTCACAGCTGAGCCCTGGCATGGAGGAGAGGCCTTGGAGATTTTCGCAGTTGAGCTCTATCACTGGGAGAGACTTGATCTCAGTGAAAGACCAAATGCTTTGCAAGCTGCACATTCAAAGTTTGTTAAATTAATCTATCCCAGGATTCTCTTACTTGGAGCTGCACAAGGGCCAGGAGTGTCCTCTGTTATAAGAACTGGGTTGAAACCTCAAATGTATGCCATATAGCACTGTGGCAGTTTAGAGTAGACAGTTCTGGGCTACCGAGACCAATGATTGGACTCAGCACATGGCAGTTTCACATGTTAATGGGGGAATTTTTTTTGAAGTACCCGGTATATATGATAAAATGTACTAAGAATCCAAAGGTCCACCTGCCAAATGGAAAAGAGAGAGTGTATCAGCCTACAAGGTCTGTGTCTTTTTTCCTCTTGCAATCTAGCTCCACTCCTTCCTGAAGAACATCCACTTCAACAACAGTGCTGGGGAAGGAATCTCTTTGGATGAGAAGGGGCAGCAGGCAGGTGGCTATGATCTCCTCAACTTGGTCACATATCCCAATGAGTCCTTCCAGAGAGTCCGAGTGGGGAGGGTGGACCCTCAGGCCCCCCCAGGAAAAGAGTTCACAGTGGATGGAAGTGCCATCGCATGGAATCCCAAGTTCAAGAAGGTGGGTGTGACCACCTTTTAATTTATTTTTATTCCCAGAATAAGATCAACGTATAAAACCACAAAATACATAATGAATACATACGTAATGCATAATGAAAATAAAAAACCCAATAGCCCCCCACAAAAAACCATGTACATTTTAAGAGGGAATAGTTATGTCCATTTCTACAGCTATGGCAGTTATGAGCAGTCTAAACAGTTAGAGCAGCAGGAATGTTCTCTTGTGCTGCTGTCAGTCTGTAACAGTATTTATCGTAGATTAAAATCTATGTAAGATGTATTAGCAATGTAAGTAGCACCTACCTGCATTGTATATATTAATCTGAAAGTTCAAGTACATTTGGTAAGAAGGAGAAGCAGCATCTGCTGCCGGCTCCCTATTTCAGCTCTCCTCTCCCTCCAGGAGGGAATCAGCATTGGGTTGTGAGGAATCAATCAAGAGGGAGAAGGTTGGCACAAGCTTCTCTTTGCCATTCAGACATGTGCTGGGCTGGCCAAATGGCTAAGTGGCAGCACAAAGCATCTTTATTGGGGGGCCTGATGCTTGCCCAGGGAGCAAATGCTTGACAGCCATCCTCTAATTTCAATCCTGTGACCTTTCTGCTGCAAAGCGGACATAGACGACAATAAGATTTATTCCATTCAAAATCCCTTGCATGTCATTACCATTAGACGCTGCCCATTTCCACCTGTGTTGAGAGCTGCCACCCTGGACAGAGTATGTTTCCACAGCAGGGAAAGCAAATCTGTTGCTATGACTGTGTTCAGTGCCCTAAAGGGAGGATTTCAGTCCAGAAGGGTAAGTGAAGGAACCCAAGTCAACTGGAATTCCAATCTTCCTATCCAACTTCAACATTCATTTCTTAGTCTTATTATGCCTGCCTATTTTCTGTCATAGATTCCAAGCACACGTGTTTATATGTTACTGATACATATTGTCCTTTCCTCTCTCCTCCCCTTTGGATAGCCATTCAAGAGTATATTGTGTGAAATAACATCCACATGGGAGTAACCACCATTGAAATCAGGATGACATACATCTGGGAAGAAATAATTAGGATTGCAATCCATAGATTCCCTTTTTATCAGCATTGAACCTGCAGCCAACAGATTTTCAACTTCTGTGCTTAACAACTAGTGAAGAATTTTCTCTATTGTATCCATACAGTTTCAGTCCTTGGGAACAGTTATTTCTTGTCAAATATAGATTTTCCCAGTGAGCAAATGACAGGCTACCTGGCTGTTTCATCCACTCCCAAATTCAATTATGGAAAGTGTAAAAAAAAGAAACACTTGGGCCAGAAGCCTTGAAATGCAAAGTCGTGGGGATAGGCATGCAGAGATAGGCATGTTTAAGGGGGAAAGACTGAAATCAATCAGTATACTCTAACCATGACAGATAAATATGAATGGATTGATTAGTACAGCTGAGGTGCTCATGGAGGAACCATCAAATGACAGGCTACCTGGCTGTTTCATCCACTCCCAAATTCAATTATGGAAAGTGTAAAAAAAGAAACACTTGGGCCAGAAGGCTTGAAATGCAAAGACATGGGGCTGGATGCAGAAATAGGCATGTTTAAGGGGGAAAGACTGAAATCAATCAGTATACTCTAACCATGACAGATAAATATGAATGGATTGATTAGTACAGCTGAGATGCTCATGGAGGAACCATCACTTAGTTGTGAAAGTAGACTTTGGTTCATTAGCTCAGTAATATGTTTTGTGTACAGCATAACAGACGGTATCAATAATATTAATAAGTATCGCTTCAAAAAATGCTAAAAACATGCTTCTCACTTTCAGATGCAGATCACTGTGAGAAATGCCAAGATGATCACTACCCAAATGCCTTTCAGGACCAATGTATTCCGAAAAAAATAAGCTACCTATCCTATGAGGAGCCCTTGGGGGCAATTCTGGCCTCCTTGGCTCTCCTGCTTTCTCTGGTCACAGTTGTTGTGATGGGGACCTTCGGTCTGCACTGGAACACTCCCATTGTCAGAGCCAACAACTGGGGCATCACCTGCACCTTGCTCTCTTCTCTGCTTCTCTGCTTTCTCTGCTCCTTCTTATTCATAGGCAGGCCTACAAAGGTGACCTGTGTCTTGAGGCAAACCGTCTTTGGCATCGTCTTCTCCATTGCTGTTGCTTGTGTGTTAGCCAAAACCCTCACTGTGGTTCTGGCATTCATGGTGACCAAGCCTGGGAACAGCCTGAGGAAATGGCTTGGGAAGAGGCTGGCGGGATCCCTTATCAGCTTCTGCTCTCTCATTCAAGCTGGCATCTGTCTTGGGTGGCTGGCATCCTCTCCCCCATTCCCAGAGTTTGACCTGCACTCCCAGGATGGGCAGATCATAGTGCAGTGCAATGAAGGCTCCGACATCATGTTCCACCTTATTCTTGGCTACATGGGTCTTTTGGCCATTGTGAGCTTCTCTGTGGCTTTCTTTGCCAGGAGGTTGCCTGATACTTTCAATGAAGCCAAGTTGATTACCTTCAGCATGCTGGTCTTCTGCAGTGTTTGGCTGTCCTTTGTCCCCACTTATCTGAGCACCAAAGGGAAATACATGGTGGCTGTGGAGATCTTCTCCATCTTGGCCTCTACTGCTGGCTTACTGGGTTGCATCTTCCTCCCCAAAATCTACATCATTATACTTAGACCTGAGATGAACAGTAAAGAGAGATTAGTAAGGAAGAAGGATGACCATAGTTGAGAGGGTGAAAGAGATGCTGTTAGCCAAGGACCTTATGTTCTGGCAAGGAGATGTTATTTCCTTTGCTTTTATTTTGATCATCATTTCTTTGTTTGTATGTTCCATCTTCTATGCCATCCAAGGAGTACATAACTCTCCCTCTCTCGCTATTTTTTTCTCAAAAACTCTGTGAAGAAGCTTAGAATGAGAGATGCCATCTTCCCCATGGCTGAATGGGGATTTCAACCCTAGTTTCTCAGGGCCTTGGACAACACACTCATCGCTACACATTAAGCTGGGGCCATGAGGTATTTATGCTTCTTTTGTAAACTTTGCTAAATATCTGCATTTTTGGCCTGCATTTCTATACCCTCAAAAGACACACACAGTAAGGAAAATTAACCCTCTGCTCACCTGCTGCTGAGCAGAATGTGCAATGCTGTTACTTACTGTGATCTACTTCTCCAGAGTGTTGTCTGTGTGGAGAAACATGAGAATTGATTCAGGCCCACATCCACGTCAGGCCTTCCTCAGGTCAGGTTGTGGCTAATGTTTTCAATATCCGTTCATTTTTAAATGCAATCCTTATTTTCCTTTTGTTTATATATTTGTTCATTAAATTCATGTTACAGTAATCACAATGTGCAAATATTGTACATGGGTTCCATGATTGTACCATTATTCCAGGTATACAGCACAGTTAAGAACACAGTTGTGTGCTCTTAAGAGATCTCTGGCATATTAGAGAGGGAGGTTTGGAAGAGAAATTCTTATTCTCTCTTTGCAGAGTTAGCACAATGGAGATTGCTCCAAGTATATTAACATTTGGTTTGATTTGCATCTGCCCTCATTCAGCTTTAAACAGATATTCCCCATAAAAATACTGAGGCTAGAATAAATCACAGACACTTAACTTTGCAAATAAGTGACAATTTTACTCAACAAATGTCCATCCACTGGATAGTAAAAGTCAAAAAAAAACAACAACTTCCCAATGATTTAAAAAGAGGAAAAAATAGCATTTCTTCACAAATGGAATCACACAATCCTTTTGCTAGCTTTTAGAGAGAAACTTCGTTCACAAGGCTTTTCTTCAGCTGGGAGCAATAGCTCGGCTAACAGCGTCTTCCAGGAAGACAGAGGGAGGGAGGAAGCAAATGGTTGAAGCAAAAGCTTCAAGACCTGCAATACTTAGACTTAATCAAATCCATTAGTTTGATTCCCCCACCCACCCCTATGTTCCTTAACATCTACATGAAACCATTGAGCAGGTTCTTCAGGACTATTGGAGTAAATTTGTCAACAATATACTGGTGAAACACAGCTCTATTTTTCCTTTACATCTGCAGGTGTGGTTGTGGATGTCTTACCTCACTAGTGGACTAGTTTGGAGCCAATAAACTGAAGCTCAATCCAAATATGACTGATAACGATTAGTGAACAGTTGCCCAAACCAGATGGATGAGAGGTGGCCTGCTCTTGATTGGGCTCCACTCCCTCTGAAGGAGCAGGGGTACTTCTTGATCCATTGCTGTCATTCGAGGCTCAGGTGGCCTTGATGGCATGGAGTGCCTTGCATCACCTTTGGCTGGGGGCCCAGCTGCAGCCCTATCTGGACAAGGATATCCTAACTTTATCAGCCTGGATAAGTCAGTTGCTTAGACTGTGGTGCTGATAGCACCAAGGTTGCAGGTTTGATCCCTATTGTCACGGTCCGGGTTACAGGCTGTCGGAGTCCCGGCTTGGTACGTTGGGACCGGGGTAGAGGTAGGGAAGCAGGAATCAGAGGTCCAGGGGTCAGGAAGCCAAGAGTCCAGGCCAAACTCAGGAAGGCCCCAGTCCTGTGAGGCCCTAGCAGTTACAGGACCTGGCTCCTGCATGCACTCCTGACACCTGTGCAGGATGCAGGTGGTTGGACTAGATGATCCTCAGGGTCCCTTCCAACAATTCTATGATTCTATTAAACTTCTTTTTCCTATCCTCCTGGAACCTCTAGGTTGGATTATGGCAATGTGTTATACCTAGGGCTACCTTGAAAGACAATCAGAATCTTAAGCTAGTGCAGAATTTCATGACTAGGTTCTGTACTGGGGCAAGACATTTTACGCATATACTGTAACACCAATCCTGGCCCAACTGCACTAGTTGCAGATTACTTTCCAGGTACAATTCAAAGTGCTGGTTTTGACCTGTAAAGCCTTGAAGGGCTCAGGACTGCAGAACCTGAAGGACCTCTCTACTTATTTAAACCAATTCAGATGCTGTGATCATCATCCAAGGCCCATTTTTTGTGCCTCAGAGAGTGGCAACACAATAGTGGGCCTTTTCTGTGGTGGCTCCCCACTTGTGGAATGCTCTATCCAGAGAAGCTCACCTGGCAACTTCATTACATATTGCTACATGCCATCCCATTCCCCTAGCATTGTGAGATTCCAAGGATTCCAAACGCATTTCCTTTGGAATGAAGTACAGCAGAGACTGTGGTGTCTTTATTATATATGGTTTATTTACACACATAAACAACCTGGAGGGGTTCAGAGCATTAACACCCCAAGAAGGCCTTCTTTCTCTCATAGCCGCACACTTGGATTCAAACAGAAATCAAGCACCGCTTTGCCTCTCTGTCTTCCCAGCATGCAACTTTGCTTCCAGTCTCCAGCTCACATAACTCTCAACTCTGTGTTTGTCTTTCTAACTACCCTAGAGTTGAAAGAGGGAGGCCCACACCTTTGCTGTCTCACACAGAGCCATTCCCTTTGTTTCCTTAATAACCCATTACCTAATCTGGCTTTAGAAAATATGAATCCTTGCTTCAGTTTTTACTCTTGCTGGACCTAGGAATTAGGAATGAGATGTCTCTTAGCTTACAGACTACCTGCTCAAACACATGAAATGTAAATAGGTTGAAGGTCCCAGGACAGTAGTATCCATGGAATAGATCTTTTCTTCACTACTCTTCATCCCCAGGAAGCATGGGCAGTGACCAAAGATGATGGGAGTTACAGTCCAATACTATCAGGGGACCCAATGTAAACTATGTTTAGGCTTCTGTGGGGAGAGACAGGAATCACATGTAGGACAGCATCTGATGGAGGTTGAAGAATGACAGGGCTACCTGGGAAGCTGTTTTGAGGAAGAGGTTAAACATATGGCTTAGAGTGAATGGCTCTTGCTCACTAGCAGAGCTCAGCTGAGATACATAAGGGATAAAGTTTTCAAAAGCCCAAGTTGCATGGGGGAAACCTCCCTTTGATACACCATGGAGCACGATTGACAGTAATTGGAGAGAAGGGATGATGGTCTGGATCAGAAGAAGGGATATGGACCTTCACAACCCTCTTTCTATACCCTGGCCAAGTCTCAAATTGAATCAATTCAGAAAGTTATACCATACATGAGAGGCACTGCTTCACAAGGGAGCAGAAATTGGGCTGTAGTGGGATGGCACTGACATAGCACTTTGCTTGTTCTGAGACTTGAGGACTTTAGCAAAACAGATCCCCCACCCTGTAATTTTTTATAATTATTGATCAGCATCACTACTTCTAAATGTCACATGGGAAATCATACGCCAGGCACAATAACAGCCACAGAAACAGCCCTTTCCAAATGTGAGGACCCTGTGTTGTAGTCTATATAGGCACCTGTCCTATCAACTTACATGAATCCAGTTAAGGAGGTGGATTTGAGGCTGGTGCATAGCTCCATGCAGCCAAGTTTCCCTATAACTTTAGCCAAGACTGAAATGCTGTTGATAACTAAATGTAAACATGATGACCTCCAGCTGCAGTTCAGCACAAAAATGGTTAGCGCTCCACCTGCTTTTCCTGCTGTTAGTGCTGCATTGTTCTTCTAGCAAGTATTTGAACTCCTCCACATGCAGATTGAGACAAACACTTCAAACCAATTCACTCGGTCCTCCAGCAGACATGATCATTGGTGAATTTATATCCGTTACGCAAGGAAACTTCAGAATGCATGAATTTACGGAAAAACCCAAAATCTCTTCGTTTACTGCTAAGTAAGTAGTTATTTATTTATTTATTTATTGGAGAATTGTCTGCTGGGCCCACTGATCATTCTTGATGAAATAAACGACTGCATCAGCTTCTCCTTTAATCCTTCTAGGATACATTCAGGCTTGTGTCCCACCACTTGAATTAGCTTCTGTCATTCCACTATGTCCTCCTCACGGGACCACTGGTGCCCATGCAGAACACGTGACCATTTTGGGAAGGCTGGAATGAAGTAGAGAAAGGGGAACCAGCAGCAATGACCACCACCACCCTTAACTTCACTCATAATCACACAGAGAGAGAGAGAGAGATACACATACCGTACCTCACAAGGACACTGTAGGACAATACAGCCTGCAAACTGCAGCTCCCTCCTCTTCCCTGAAAGTGCAAAAATCTGCATGCATAAACCCAAACATTTGGAACACATTTACTTGAAACCAAGTCCTTTCATTGTGGTCAGTGAGTTTCTTCTTTGGTAAAAGAGCAGAGGACAACCAACTCTTAAGCATGGGCTTCAGAATCCTGTTGGAAACCATGGGGATTTCAAAGAGCTTAAGTTTGTTTCCTGGATTGCCCCTGCTTTTTGCCCATATGGGCTCCATCCACAACCTAGTTCAGGTTTTCAAGCCGCTTGAAACCCATAGATTTTGCAACCCATCCCTATGCCAAGTACGCCTCACTCCCCCCCCCCCAGCATGCATTGGCTTCTAACCGAAAAGGGCAAACCTATGCATGTCTACTCTGAAGTAATCACCACTGACTTGTAAGTGGCTGCAACCAGAATGCAGCTTAAATCATATTTCTGTGACAGCCACTTTTATGAAAGCCAATGGGATGCTTCCTCTCAAATATTTGGATATAACGGATCACATGACACAGTGCATGCACACCATTTAAATTGCAATGCTTTCGGGGGGAGGCTTTCTCCAATATTTGGGGGGGGTCCCCTTCAGCCCCTAGGAGTTGGATCCTATGCCTGTAATCCCATTCATGCTTATTGGGGAAGCAAAATTCATTGAATAAAAAAAAAGAAAAGGAGGGATTTGCTTCCCAAGTACTTTTTTAAAAGGCATTCAGCAAGTTAAGGAAAGATTGGAGTGAGCTGAGCTGGTTTGCGAAGAGACCCAGAGCAAATGGAGCATCCTATCCCAACATAATAAATGGAGCCTGGGTGAGACAGACCCTGTGTTCCCCAGAAGCAATATGCTCTGTCATTTGCTAATGGCTTGGAGTTGCATTTAATCAGCAATTTAGAAAACTCAGCGTGCAGAAAGCAGCGAGGGGGGGGGATACTGCAGATTTTGCTCATCTGCTGTTTATCTGTTCCTGGAGCTCACTACTGGCAGTCCAAATGTAGCAGGGAGAGAGAGGGAGGGAGGGAGGGAGGGAGGGAGAGAGAGAGAGAGAGAGAGAGAGAGAGAGAGAGAGAGAGAGAGAAGGAAAGACCATCCCAGTCCTACCCTCCCATCTCTCTTCTTCTCTTACGCTGTGATTCAAGGGCTAGTAAAAAGCCCTTGTGTTTTGGAGCACACTGGTATACTCAATGGTTGTTCTACAGGTTGAATTAAGAACACATTCCCATGAATACTTCATGGTTCAGAAATGGAAGGGAGGTGTGGTGGACTGTTGGGTTGAAATAAACGACAGACGAATGGCAAGTGTCATATGGGAGGCATCTACCGAGCATGTCTCGGGGAGTCCCTTTTATTGAATATTACAGCATTGCCACATATGTGCTTGTTGCTGATTGGTTAACACAAATACAGTACAAAGGTTGAATATAGGCATCAATCATCAATAGATTAAAGGCTGGGAAAGGGAACACAGAACTAGACAGGCATGAAAACCTCCTTATTAAACTATTACTAGTGATTGATAACCTCCTTATTAAACTATTACTAATGATTGATATAGCAAGACTTAAAAGAACATAACTATTACGTTCCGTAGATGTGGTTAACCATGCATTAAGAACAGGTCAGGGTACGATGTTTTCATGAACTCAATGTGAACTCAATGTGAACTGAACATTCTAGTCATGTGCAGAAGCAAAACTTCCCATCAGTGGACAAAGCAGCAGAACAAGAGGTTGGCATGGACATTGCGTTTAAGAGAGAGGCAAAAGGGGTTAACAGAAGAATTTAACAGCTTTTTATTTCTGGGTTTCCCATATCCAAACCCACCAATTCATCCACAGCACAACAATGAATCCCTTTGAATTCACCATTTACATAAATCTAATCAAAATCTATAAGGAGACTGCTCCAGTTTCATTAGTTTGAATAGAATGTTCCTTTCCTATGGGTTGCAACATTCAAGGTACATGGATTCTCAAATCAAAACTGAAACACAGTTGTTTCTCTTCCGCCAGTGTTGCAGTCATTCTTTGTCTCATTGCAGAGTCCTCCCGAAAAACTACCAGCATGTTCTTGCCTTCATCTTTGCCATGCAAGAGATCAACAAGAATGCCAAATTCTTCTCCAACATCACACTGGGATCAACATTTTATGAGAATGCTTTTAATCCTTTGCTAACTTGTTGGAACACTCTTGCTCTTCTTTCCATGGGACAACGAAATCACGCCAATTACCACTGTAATGGGGAAGATAAATTAATTGCTGTCGTTGGAGGGCTCACCCCCCAAAACTCCATTCAGATGGCCAATATATTAAACACCTACAAGATTCCACAGGTATGTGTGTAGATACATAGATACAACCACAAGGGCAGACATAGACAGAAAACCCCAAAAGAGCATCCATGTTAGCTTTCAATCCTAATACAGTATGTTTTCTACACTTGTTTCCTACATTAGACTTGGTATGGGTACATGATTATGTTAAAGCCTCCTAGCTATGTGTTGCCAACACTGCCGTCTCAAGTTGCATTGGGATTTGGGGGGGGATAAACCCATAATACTAATAATTCAAGCTCTGGTTCTTCCAAACCTGGCCATTCCACAAATCATGTAATCATAGGAGCATCCAGCTTCCAGCTTAGAAACTTCTCCTGGCCTGAAACCTAATAACACCACGGCTATAGACTTAGAAAAGTAAGACCAGGTGGATAACTACCACAATACAGAAGTATTCTTTCTAGGAACAAATGGATGGTTTTCAGATTCCTAAAAAGAGAATGCCTTTCCCTTTAGCTCAGCTATGGCTCCTTGGATCCAGGGCTGAGTGACCAAAGGCGCTTCCCTTCCTTCTTCCAAATGGTCCCCAATGAAGAAGCTCAGTATGATGGCATTGTTTGGCTACTCAGGAAGTTTGGGTGGAACTGGATTGGCCTCCTTGTTTCAGATGATGAGAGTGGAGAAACCTTCCTTCGTACTCTCAGACCAAGGCTTTTCCAAAATAATCTCTGCATTTCTTGGACACTGGTGATCCCACTGGTGACAGTATTTTTACCTTATGAGCTACTTCAAGAAAAATTGAGACCAATCATGTATGTTCTCACACGGCAGCAAATGAATGTGATTCTTGTCTACGGAGACAATCAGTCTCTAGAGGGTTTGAGACTGATTTTAGTCTCCTTTGAGGTTTTGTCTATGTACCCAGTGGAGAGGGTTTGGATTACAACAGCTCAATGGGATTTCACTGCAGTGCTGGTTGGAGGCAATTTTCCTTCCATATCCTTCAATGGCACTTTGTCATTTACACTCCATTCAAATCCAGTTCCTGGGTTTCAGGACTTTCTACAGACCATAAATCCATGGCAACCAAATCTGTATTTCATCCAGCAGTTCTGGGCCAGTGCATTCCTCTGTTCATTCCCAGATCACAATCTAATTGACACAACTCAGGAACCCTGCACTGGGAGGGAGAAGCTGGAGAAACTCACTGGACCCGTGTTTGAAATGGAAATGTCCAGCCAGAGCTACACCATCTACAATGCCGTCCATGCAGTAGCACATGCTCTCCATAGCATGTATTCCTCAAGAACCAAACAGAAAGTACTGGGTGAGAGACAGATGCAGCCAAAAGTTCAGCCCTGGCAGGTACTGTCAACTACTCTCCTCAATGTTAGAAGCACAGGAGTTATTATTACTGCTTCATATGTTTCAAAGCTGAGCCCTGGCATGGAGGAGAGGCCTTGGGGATTTTCCCTGGTGAGCTCTATCATTGGGAGGGACTTGATCTCAGTGAAAGACCAAATGCTTTGCAAGCTACACATTCAAAGTTTGTTAAATTAATCTATCCCAGAATTCTCTTACTTGGAGCTGCACAAGGGCCAGGAGTGTCCTCTGTTATAAGAACTGGGTTGAAACCTCAAATGTATGCCATATAGCACTGTGGCAATTTAGAGTAGACAGTTTTGAGCTACAGAGACCAATGATTGGACTCAGCACATGGCAGTTTCACATGTTAATGGGGGAATTTTTCTGAAGTATCCAGTATATATGATAAAATGTAGTAAGAATCCAAAGGTCCACCTGCCAAATGGAAAAGAGAGAGTGTATTAGCCTACAAGGTCTGTGTCTTTTTTCCTCTTGCAATCTAGCTTCATTCCTTCCTGAAGAACATCCACTTCAACAACAGTGCTGGGGAAGAAATCTCTTTGGATGAGAAGGGGCAGCAGGCAGGTGGCTATGATCTCCTCAACTTGGTCACATTTCCCAATGAGACCTTCCAGAGAGTCCGAGTGGGGAGGGTGGACCCTCAGGCCCCCCCAGGAAAAGAGTTCACAGTGGATGGAAGTGCCATCGCATGGAATCCCAAGTTCAAGCAAGTGGGTGTGACCATTTTTTATTTTTTTTATCCTCTTCCATCATCATCATCATCTTTTATGAGAAGATCAAGAGATCCAGGAAAACAGTGATGGCTACAAAGGAGAGAAGCTCTGGTACTCACTGATAAAATTCTATTTTTGTTACTTTGTTCAAATTTGTTGATCCAAAGCTAGTTTGAAGCTTATTTGGAGCTCAGGGTTCAGAACAAGGTATTTCTGTCTAAGGAATCTGTCAGTGTTTAAAGTTCTTGAAAAGGGACTGTGGTGCTCCAAAATGCATTGTTGGCAACAATCTCCGTCAGGCAGAGCCCAAGTAAAAGGAAAATCATCTACCACATGAAGTGTGCTATAGAAAACAGAGATGGCTACAAAGGAGAAGTGTGAGGAGGCAAGCTCTGGTACTCTCTGATGAAATACTGTTTTTGTTACTTTCTTCAAATTGGTTGCTCCAGAGCTAGTTTGAAGCTAATTTGGAGCTCAGGTTAAAGAAAAAGGTAACTTGTTGCCAGCGTGCATAGCCATTATGATTAGCAACCAGTAGCGGCCGCTGTGGTCTAAAGCACTGAGCCTAGGGCTTGCCGATCAGAAGGTTGGCAGTTCGAATCCCCATCACGTGGTGAGCTCCCGTTGCTTGATCCCAGCTCCTGCCAACTTAGCAGTTCGAAAGCATGTCAAAGTGCAAGTAGGTAAATACCAGTGTTAAGGTAAGCAAGCTCTAGTACTCACTGATGAAGTACTATTTTTGTTAGTTTGTTCAAATTTGTTGATCCAGAGCTAGTTTGAAACTAATTTGGAGCACAGGTTAAAAAACAAGGTATTTCTGAGTAAGGAATTGGCAAGTGTATAAAGCTCTTGAAAAAGGGCTGTTGTGCTCCAAAATGCATTGTTGGCAACAATCTTTGTTTTAGACTCGGTCCCACCATGTGGAGCCCAGATAGGGGGGGAAATCATATACCACCTGAAGTTTGTAGTCACTGTTGATGGATGGAGTGCCAGTGATATCCTGTCCCAGGATGTTGGTCTCCATCAGGCTGATGGTGGGGCCAAAATCCATGCAGGCTCGGCCATAATTTTGGGGATGAAAGCATCCAAAATGCTAAGGAAAGGGTTAATGCTCAGAAGGCTATTGAACGCTGTGCTGTCATATGCCTGATGCAATTGATTGGTGGGTAGATGGATTGATTGTATATACCACTCTGTGCCCGGAAGCCTCAGAGCAGTTCACAGAATAAAATCAACCTATAAAACCACAAACTACTTAATCAATATCTAAAAAACTGAATAACCCGCCCTCCAAAAAACCTACAAAGATGTATTAATACAAGATGTAAGATGTATTAGCAACATAAGTAACACCTACCTGCATTGTATATTTTAATCTGCAAGTTCAAGTACACCAAGTAAAAATTAATTATTACACTGGTCAACAACAAATTTGTTGTCTGCGTTTTTTCAGTTGATTTAGGACGAATCTGATGCGCTGAATCCAAAAATCACATTGGTTTTGCTCAATCAGGTCAAGTTTTTGAGCTACGGCCACATGTCTTTTTTTACGTTTTTGTTCACATGTACGCTTGTGTGGAGCATTTTAGAAGAAGTTGGTGGGGGTAAAATGCCATGTCAAATAATTGTTTTCATTGGAAATTATTATTTTAATGACAAAAAGTATTCAGGTCCTGGGTGATTATGCCGAAAAGGGATCAGTTTGAAGTCATAAAACCTCGAAATCTTCCATACATTGGTGCGGCAAAGCATAAAGTTATTTTGGTATTAAACTTGGTGACCAGGATAAAGCTTGGGCGCCACACATGGTGAGCAAGGCATGCACCGAGACTCTACGTGGGTGGACCAATGGCAAGAGGAGTCTGAACTTTGGAATTCCCATGGTTTGGAGGGAGCCGACAAACCATGTCACGGACTGCTACTTCAGCGCTGTTGATGTGACTGGGATCAACAGAAAGAACCGGAGCAGCCTCAAGTATCCTGATCGTCAATCAGCACGTCGTCCTATAGCTCATTGTGATGAAATTCCAGTGCCTATCTTCAGAGAACTTCCTGACATTAGTGACGAAGATGCCTCCAGTGTTGAAGGACACAAAGAAGAAGTGGTTCTTGAAGATGATGCTCCACATCCATCTTCCCAAAAGGAGTTGAATGATCTAGTTCACAACCTCAGCTTGTCAAAGGACTCTGCCGAACTGTTGGCATCCAGATTGAAGGGGAAAAACCTCCTCTCTGACAGTGCTCGCATCAGCTTCTTCCGCAATAGGCATCAAGAGTACCTCCGTTTTTTCTCAGAAGAGGACTTGGTGTACTGTGCAGATATTGTGCACAGTATTCTGCTCAAGCTTGGAGTGCCACAGTACGAACCCAAAGATTTGAGACTGTTCATTGACAGCAGCAAGCGATCACTGAAATGTGTTCTGCTACATAACGGCAACCAGTTTGCCTCTATACCCCTGGCTCACTCGAGTACACTGAAGGAGAACTATGAAGCGGTGAAGTATGTGCTGGAGAAAATTGGTTATAATCAGCATAAGTGGTTTATTTGTGTTGACCTGTGTTTTTTTGTTGGGACAACAGTCTGGCTTCACCAAGTACCCATGTTTTCTGTGCATGTGGGATAGTAGGGACCGTGCTCAGCATTACACAAAGAAGGACTGGCCTGTGCGGGAGGAATTGGTGCCTTGCAAAGAAAGGAACGTCATCAACAACCCTCTGGTGGACAGAGACAGAATACTCTTCCCACCGCTGCACATCAAGCTCGGCTTAATCAAGCAGTTCACCAAGGCTCTGGACAAGGATGGTGACTGCTTCACTTACTTGTGCCAGGCTTTTCCAGGATTGACCATGGAGAAGTTGAAAGCTGGCATCTTTGACGGTCCTCAGATCTGTCAGTTCATCAGAGATCCAGAGTTTGGAAACTCAATGAACGAAGTGGAACTGGAAGCGTGGAAGGCATTTGTTCTGGTAGTGAAGAACTTTCTTGGCAACAATAAGGCCAGAAACTATGCAAAACTTGTCAACAACATGCTGACTGCTTTCAGAAACCTGGGCTGCAACATGAGCGTCAAGATGCACTACCTATTTTCACATATGGACCGGTTTCCTGAGAACCTGGATTCAATGAGTGACGAGCAGGGTGAGAGATTCCATCAGGACATGAAAGAGATGGAGACCAGGTATCAGGGTCGCTGGGATGCAGTCATGATGGCTGACTACTGTTGGACTCTGAAGAGAGACCTCCCTGCCGCTGAGCATTCCAGGAGTTCCAAGAAACAGAAGTTCAAGCCCTGAAGTTTGAAAAATGGTGAAGCAACACGCAATTTACGTGTACTTACCTTTATCAATGCCCACCATTCAGTTTACAATAATCGATGTTTCTATCAGGTAATCAATATATGTTGTTGGAAAAACATTTTTTTCTCTTAAAAACATATTTAGGATGATATGTGTTGACAAAAATCAGCTGATAATGCCACAAAAATGTAATCGATTTTGTCACAAGATCTGATTTTTTTCAAATCAACATAAAACAAAAACCTGACCTGATGGAGAGAAACGGATGCCATTTCCTGATTCAGCAGTGCAAAAATACCCTAAATCAGTTGTAGAAATCTAGACAACATTCAAAAAGTAAAAAATTGTTGCCCAGTGTTATTGAAACTTTAAAAGAGAGTGTCTTGCATAGTTTTTGTGGAAGGAAAAGGGGAACTTATTAATGGGTCAAACGACCAGGGCTATCTTCCGCATAACTCTGCAAATGAGAACTAGAGTTTAATTCCCATAAAATGGTTGGTAAAAACTTTCTTGGAGAGCACTGTCAAGGTTGTGTCATCTGCAGAGAACATCCAAAATATGTATAGCAACCTTTTTAAATAGCTTTCATCACCAACAACCAGAACCTGCCTCTTCTTTGTCTCACTCATAATGGTTCTTCATTCCCTATTCCTGCACACCTAAGAGGAAGAAGCATCTGCTGCCAGCTCCTTATTTCAGCTCTGCTCTCCCTCCAGGAGGGAATCAGCATTGGGTTATGAGGAATCAATCTATCAAGAAGGAAAAGGTTGGCACTAGCTTCTCTTTGCCATTCAGACATGTGCTGGGCTGGCCAAATGGCTAAGTGACAGCAGAAAGCAACTTTATCAGGGGGCCTGAGGCTTGCCCAGGGAGCAAATGCTTGGTAGCCATCCTCTAATTTCAGTCCTGTGACCCTTCTGCTGCAAAGCGGACATAGATGACAATAAGAGTTATGTAGAGAAGCAAGCTTATTCCATTCAAAATCCCTTCCTTGTCATTACCATTAGATGCTGCCCATTTCCACCTGTGTTGAGAGCTGCCACCCTGGACAGAGTATGTTTGCCCAGCAGGGAAAACAAATCTGTTGCTATGACTGTGTTCAGTGCCCTAAAGGGAGGATTTCAGTCCAGAAGGGTAAGTGAAGGAACCCGAGTCAACTGGAATTCCCATCTTCCTCTCCAGCAAAGACATTCATGTTTCAGTCTTATTATGCCAGCTTATTTTTTGTCATGGATGCCAAGCACATGTGTTTATGTTACTGATACGTATTCTTCTTTAATCTCCCCTCCCCTTTCAACAGCCATTCTAGAGTATATTGTGTGAAATTACGTCCACATGGGAGTAACCACCATTGAAATCAGGATGACATCCAACTGGGTAGAAATGGATTGCACTCCGTAGATTTCCTTTTCTCTCCATTGAACCAGCAGCCAACAAATTTGCATTTTCTGTTATTTACAAGTAGTGAATTATCTCCTCTATTTTATCCACACAGTTCCAATCCTTAGGAACAGTTATTTCTTGTCAAATATAGATTTGACAACCTCCATTATGGAAAGTGTAAAAAAGAAACACTTGGGCTATAAGCCTTGAAATGCAAAGACGTGGGATTAGATGCAGAGAAAGACATGTTTAAGGGGGAAAGACTGAAATCAATCAGTATACTCTAACCATGACAAATAAATATGAATAGATTGATTAGTACAGCTGAGATGCTGAGATGCTGAGATGCTCAGAGAGGAACCATCAGTAAAATGTTCTGTGTACAGCATAATATAAGGTATCAATAATATTAATAATTATCGCTTCAAGAAATGCTAAAAGCATGCTTCTCACTTTCAGATGCAGATCAGTGTGAGAAATGCCAAGATGATCACTACCCAAATACCTTTCACAACCAATGTATTCCAAAAAAAATAAGCTACCTATCCTATGAGGAGCCCTTGGGAGCAATTCTGGCCTCCTTGGCTCTCCTGCTTTCCCTAGTCACACTTGTTGTGATGGGGACCTTCGGTCTGCACTGGAACACTCCCATTGTCAAAGCCAACAACTGGGGCATCACCTGCACCTTGCTCTCTTCTCTGCTTCTCTGCTTTCTCTGCTCCTTCTTATTCATTGGCAGGCCTACAAAGGTGACCTGTGTCTTGAGGCAAACCGTCTTTGGAATCATCTTCTCCATTGCTGTTGCCTGTGTGTTAGCCAAAACCCTCACTGTGGTTTTGGCATTCATGGTGACCAAGCCTGGGAACAGCCTGAGGAAATGGCTTGGGAAGAGGCTGGCAGGATCCCTTATCAGCTTCTGCTCTCTCATTCAAGCTGGCATCTGTCTTGGGTGGCTGGCATCCTCTCCCCCATTCCCAGAGTTTGACCTGCACTCCCAGGATGGGCTGATCATAGTGCAGTGCAATGAAGGCTCCGACATCATGTTCCACCTTATTCTCAGCTACATGGGTCTTTTGGCCATTGTGAGCTTCTCTGTGGCTTTCTTTGCCAGGAAGTTGCCTGATACTTTCAATGAAGCCAAGTTGATTACCTTCAGCATGCTGGTCTTCTGCAGTGTTTGGCTGTCCTTTGTCCCCACTTATCTGAGCACCAAAGGGAAATACATGGTGGCTGTGGAGATCTTCTCCATCTTGGCTTCTACTGCTGGCTTACTGGGTTGCATCTTCCTCCCCAAAATCTACATCATTATACTTAGACCTGAGATGAACAGTAAAGAGAGAATAGCAAGGAAGAAGGATGACCATAGTTGAGAGGGTGAAAAAGATGCCGTTAGCCAGGGACCTTATGTTTTGGCAAGGAGATGTTGAATTTCTTTTTATTTCCCTTCTTGTCTCCCATCCAATGAGTTTATGGTGGGATAGACTGAGTGATCTTATCTGACCCATAGTTGAATGGGGATTTGAACCCAGTTTTCCTAGCTCGTAGGACAACACACAAATCACCACACTTTATGTTGAGACCATTTTGTTAATAATAATCTCTGGAAACAATAACATCAGTTAGAAAGATATAGAATGCAGTGCCTAATGAAAATAGATTTGACCCCTTTTCCTATGAGAAACCCAACTTTTAAAAATGAGGAAAAGATGGTGATATGCAAAAATTAGATGGAAGCAGGTATATTGACTTTGGATCAATTGATAGATGATGAAGATGAATTTTTAGCATTCTGTGTGTTATGAGATAAATATCAGCTATTGGATGTAACCAAATAGTAACATCTACAGCTTCAACATTTGTTAGCAACTTTGTTTTGGCCAGCAGCATTTTCAGCTTCTGATACACTTCTTTTAGGAAACACACACAAAATAAATCAAATTTGATATGCAGATATTAATATATAAATGAAATAAGGGAGGCTCCTATATTGCCTAGCTGGACAGAGTTTTTAACTTCTATTATAGGGGTGTCAGTGCACCTTAAATGATAACCTATTCAACAAATAATGTTTGATTTGTATTAACTAAGACAGCATTTTGTTTGAGATGTAATAAGGATAATGCTTCTTTAAAACACATGTTTTTACAATGCCTTATACTTGGGAGAAAGCAGTGGATTGTATAAATATGACTGTACAGAAAAGTGGAAGTTCTCAGAGCATTATACTCTTTAGAGCTACATACCTACCATATGGAATTTGCAGTTGGACAATGTGAATGAATTCTCTGTGCCCTTGCTATGGTCAGGGTTCAAATCCCCATGCAGCCATGAAGCTCACTGGGTGACCTTGGGTCACTATCTTGCAGCAAAACCTGCTTTACAGGGTTGTTGTGAGGATAAAATGGAGAAGGTAAATAACCACATTTGCGCTCCTCGGAGGAAACATATACATGTGATACTAAAAAAATAATAACAGCCCACACCATCCTCCTTGGGCCCAGAGGTTCCCAGGCAATCAGAAGCAATGATCCTACTTCTCCACAATGGCAGCCTTACATCCTTAGACTCTTCCTAATTTGACTGCCTCTGAGGGTTTTGTCCCTATGGCACCAACACTGCACTTGAACCATTCACTCACTATTTATATTTGCTGTTAGTGTCTCCATTTGATTCTTCCATTCTTCTCTGGCTTAGCAGAATGGGGTGGGGATCATCATCAATGAGACAAGTTTCATTTTGCCTCACATCTTCAGGTATGTGGAGCATTTGAATCCTGCTGCTGCTTCCAGGTGAGCTAATTTTAAACTTAGAGCAGAAGATTCTGGTGCAGATGTTTTCTTTATTATAAGGGGAAATGCTTTGTCTAAATGATCAGCATATGCAATTCAAACTGGCATGTGTTTTTACACATAAGTAAGAGGAAGTAGGTGTCGAAGACCAGATACTGTTGACATGCTATAAAATAAGTTGATAGCCTTGGCCAGAGCTCAGAATAAGCTGTGGGTCAATAGTAGTCCTAAACCAGGGTTTCCCCAAACTTGGGTCTCCAGCTGTTTATGGATTACAACTCCCACCATCACTAGCTAGTCAGGGATAATGGGAACTGTAGTCCAAAAACAGCTGGAAATCCAAGTTTGAGAAACCCTGTCCTAGACTGTTACTTATGTGACACCCACCTCACCAACTTACTATGAGACATGTCTGGAGTGTAGGTTTCCACAGAACTTTTGGCAGGAATGGGAAGGAAATATGTGGCCCTCCATGTGCTATTGGACTTCATCTCCCATCATTCCCAGCCAGTGTAGCCAATGATCAGCAATGATGGGAGCTGTAGTCCAGCAATACCTGGAGAGCCACAGGTTCCCCATCCCTGACTTACAGCCTAACAGGGTAAGGGGTGTGGAATGGCTGGAGGCTACAAGAGACTGCTAAATTCACACCTCAAAGGCTTCTATTTGTCTTTGTCAGCAGTTTTTGACTGCCTTGCAACAGTTGACAGCCATGTAATTTTGTGTTCCTATTTCCTACTGATCCCACTGAAGATGTGTGAATATGCTGAAAAATGTCCTGTTTCTGAACATGGGGGTTCCAGATCATGGTTCATCCTCTATGAATTTGTCTTCATGAATTTGACCTGAGGTTAAGTCCCAATAAATTTATTCATCTGGACAAGTCAGCACTATCAGACACATGGAACTGAAGAACCAGTCAGCAATTCAAGATTTTATTTTGGTCGGCTTATCCAGTTCCCCTGAACATCAGAAAATCATATTTTGGGGGTTCACTTTAATCTATGCAACTGCTTTGTCAGCCAACTTCCTCTTCATCTTCACTTTAAGCACTTGCCGCAAACTCCACACCCCCATGTATTTCCTGCTCATCCATTTGTCCATAGCAAACATGTTTTGTATCTCGGTGACAATTCCAAAGATGCTCCAGACTACTTTGGCCTCCAGAAAGACCATCTCATTTTCCGGCTGCATAGCCCAGGTCTACTTTTTCTTGTGGGCTCTGGGAACAGAGATATTGCTGCTTTCCTTTATGGCCTTTGATCGCTTCATCGCCATCTGCCATCCTTTGCAGTACACAGTCATCATGAGGAGGGAAGTGTACATCGGGGTGGTGGCTGGAGTGTGGGTGGCGGGGATGATCAATTCTGCCGTTCACACGGGGCTTGTGCTTCGCCTTTCCTTCTGCGACTCCAACATCATCAACCACTTCTTCTGTAACTTGCCTCCTTTGCTGATGTTGTCTTGCTCAGACATCAGCCTCAATGAAGCCATGGCTTATGTAGCTGATGCGGTCTTCTCCATGGGTAGCTGTTTGCTGACATTAACATCATATTTGTTGATTCTGACAACCATCTTTAGAATTAAATCTACTGAAGGGAAGAAGAAAGCCTTCTCCACTTGCTCTTCCCACCTCCTTGTTGTCAGCTTCTACTTTTCCACCGTCATCTACACATACATCAGGCCTACCTCAAGTGCATCCCAAGAAGAAGACAAGGTTATCGCTATCCTTTATTCAGTGGTGACTCCTGTGCTCAACCCTGTCATATATTCCTTGAGAAATAAAGAAGTTAAAGAGGCACTGAAGAAACTCACAGGTAGAACTCTGCTGAGAGTTAGTGTTGGGTAGTGGTTTGAGTGCTGGACTTTGACTGAGAGAGATTTGGCTTTAAAGTCTCACTCAGCCACTGAGTGTTTTCTCTCATCTAAACCTATCACATTGGATAAGGTTGTGAGAGCCATGTACATTGCCTGAAGCAGCTTGTAGTTTAAAAAATGTAATATCTAACTAGATAGAATCATAGAATTGTAAAGTTGGACCTTGGATGTTTGGTAAAGAAAGCCTATGCTTTATCACTGAGCCACAGCCCTTCCCGATACTAATTGGGAAAGTATCAAAACTAGACTTGGGGGGTTGCTGTAGGAATATCCCTAAGTGTGCAGTATAAATAATACTATGATTGATCATACTACATAACCAAGGGATATAAAACACAGACACAGCAGTGTCTTCCTGAGGGAGATCCATTTGGCCAATGTGACCAATGCCTAGGGAAAGGCCCAACTGGTTACAATAGAGAGCAGCTCCCTGTAAATTTGTATCCATAAACTAAGCTTCAGTGTTTATTAGAACATGGCTGTGCAATTTACTTAGTAGGCAGGGTGCAATTTCCCTCCATCCCTGCTTACTAAGTAACCTTCAACACAGCTCAACACAGAGCTGGCTCATTTACTGTTATGTATGTATTTAGTTAATTAGGTAGGCAGGCAGATAACTTGATATACCGTTCTATATTTCAAAGAAACCTCTGGATGATTTGCATGATCATAAAAGCATCAACAAAAAATAATTATTATTCCACGTTGTATAGAAGTGCAAAACACTTGGATAAAACAACCTCTTAAAACAATAGCATAAATGAAAACAACTAATATATGTGGACCATAAGAATTACTAGTAGTTCCAAAATGTAGTAATACAAGAAAGATAACAGTGCCTACCAACCAGATATGCAAGAGTGTAGCTTTTAATGTTTGGTGTTCTTCTTGTTGGATTTTTTCCTGTGTTTTTGTTGGAAGCTGCCCAGAGTGGCTGGGGCAACCCAGTCAGATGGGTGGGGTATAAGAAATAAAAAGTTGTTGCTGTAGTTGTTGTTGTTGTTGTATCTTTAAAGGGAGCAGTAGCAGTCAAACCTGCTGTCATCTCCCCAACTTAAGCTCACACTACATGGTGAGGCAAAATTACACACACTCTTCCCTTAGAGCTCCCTGCTCTCACCATGGAGCACCCAGAGGCACCTTTGCTGCCTCCAGTGACCATCCTTATTAAATGCATATATTTACACGATTCATTAAAAACATAAATAAACAGCGATGCATGGTGATGTGGCAGTTGTAGGACTCCAGAAGATACAGCTGTCAAAAAGTATATGGTGGAGAGAAAGACCTTGACAGAGAGATGAAGGTGGCCAGAGGATTGTTGAAGCTGGGTGGATGAGAAAGAAACAGGAAAGCCACACTAATGGCTCTCCCCATATCACCCCTTGCCTTCAGCCTCTCCTATTTTCCCCCATCATTCTTTTATGATAACCCCTTTTATGCAAGCACCTTCCTTTCACTACAGCTGCTATTTTTCTCATTTAGATAGTGCTTTAATGTGCAAATGCAGCACACATCAGCAAATAACAGAATACATGTCATTAGCACCACTTCAAGAATTTTAACCAGAACACTTGATCCCATTGGCATAGCCAATAAACATAGCCAGGCTCTGGATCAGGGTTACTAATTGCTTCATGCACTCCTTTCTGCATAGGTTTCCATGGGCCCCTGTTTTTTGCACGCGCACTCACGCACGCACACATTATTGGTGGGTATTTGATCGGTCAATACAAACTGGAACCTGCAGTGGACTGAAGTCAAAAACCAAACTTCAGCACCATGGAGAGCTGCCCTGGAAGATTCACAGTTCAACCTTCATATTTGGCATGCTGGTTCGCTCAAGTGAAGGTCACTTCTCATCATTTAAATTAATGAACCTAAGTTGTCTATGTCCCTTAATTTCAGTAGGTCTACTCTGACTAGCATTGGACACAGCCTATGATGATGATGATGATGATGATGATGATTCGCTTACATTCATTAACTTAATAGTTTTTCTAAATGAAGCAACCACACTACAACTTGCACAATGAATGAAATGCAAACTTTGTGCCACCACACCACACCCTCACCTACACACATAAACCTCAGCTGTAGGGTCCAAATAGGATCCCCCAGTCTTCTCTATCTTAGAGTTTTCCCAAGCTATACCTCCTCTGCAGCTACATCCTCTATCCCAGACCACATCACTCACCAGCCCTATTTTTCACCCTCATTGGGTGTGCTTGCCTGGCTGGAATGTGTATTTCTATTTTGATAAAGCTCCTTGCTTCCCTGGATGGATGATAGAAAGGCATGTAAGAGTATTCATCTTAACCAGCGCGCTGTCCAAAGGTAAAATTTACAATCATTGCTCCACCCACTTTTACCCACAACTGGCATGTAGGCCCTGGAAGGTTGCTTGGGAAGGAATGTGACCTTGGATCTGAAAACTATTCCCCTGCCCTACACAGAATATGTCCAATTCTTCCCTTGCCTAGTTTAAATCAGTGACATTCATTCTCCTCCTTTGTCATTTCCATGTGGGAATTCTTGCTGGAAACGGCATTTTTTTTTTTTTTTATTATTATTATTATTATTATTATTATTATTATTATTATTATTATTTTTTAAAAAAAATCTTTATTGGTTTAAAATCAACAGTTACACATACAACAAAAGCTTGAAAAAACAAAACAAAAGAAGCACAATACCTTCCTTACAAACAAAAAAACAATAGAACAATACATTACAAATTCACAAAAATGTTCCATCAACTTCCGACTTCCTTGATATAGGTTCTTTGTTTTCTTTTTTAAAAAAAAAATTCAAAGTTATAACAAGACATATTATCCAAAAACATATCCTTATTCCCCCCCCATTTTTCCTCCCTCCCCCCTCCCCTCCAGGACCCACCCCCCCCCACCCCACCTCCTGACTTCCCTCAGTTCCAGTCTTTGGTTTCTCTAATATTGCTATTTTCTGCATGTTACAAAGTTGTATAGATCCTCAAACTGTTTAGCTGATTATTATCAGTAAAAATAAAACAAATGTAGATGTTTATTCAAAACCTGCCAAGGAGTCCAATTCACTTTGTTGCGTCTTCAGATACTTTGTGAAAGGTTCCCATTCATCCTTAAAGTCACAGTTATCCTTGTCCCGTAGCTTATATGTCAGTTTTGCCACTTCTGCATAGTCCATCAATTTTTCTTGCCATGATTCTTTAGTTGGGGTTTCTTCAGTCTTTCATCCTTGTGCAACCAGAACTCTCGAGAAACTGCATTTTTCAAAGCATGCTGAGAGTTCCTAGAAGAACCCATTAGACTCGCATTGGAATTGCAAGAAAGTTATTTGCATCTCTTCAATTTAATTTCTCTAGGGGTTAATTAAAACTCTCCATTGATTCCACAAGGACAGTGCTCAATTGATCACTTTGGAGCTTTGTCCCTATAGCCCAGTATTCAATTTTAGATCAGAAATCAACTTGGAGAAGAGAATCACTAATGCAATCCCTCTCAGAAGACTCTAAGGCAGCATCCTCAACTCCCCATGCTACTGAGGGTAAATGTTTTGTTTTAGAATGATGCTGTTATTTAAAATGATCAGACGGTGAAGCTGAGTTAAACTTTAAGTGAGTTTTTATCGTAAGTCTTTAAAGATGTTTGAGAAAGTACAGGAACCCAAATAAAGATTTGGGGCCAGGCTGTTCGAACATATTACACAAATATTGTACCACTTGTGGCCAATATGAGAAGAATAAAGGACTTACTTTATGTCAAACTAAAAGACAAGTGGTTCCATCCCCTTTTCAGAATAAGTTGTGCCCCTTTTCCCAGAAGTTTCGCCTTTTCATATAAATTTTGTCAGAGTTCAAGGAGACATTTCAGCCAAGCAAAAACAGTTGTGGTATGAAGTAGGACCATAATCAGGGAGGGCTGGAGGAGGGTGGCCCAGAGAGGGTCCCTGGGCCTGAGGTTCCCCACATCTGACCTAAACTCTTTTAAAGACAGAAAATTATGGAGAGAGACATTTTCAAGACTTTATCAAATGCCATAACTGAAGGTGTCAACCCAATATTAATTGAATGAGAGTTCCACAATTTGGGGCCACCACTGATATGGCCTCCATCTCTCACACTCACCAATCTAACGAATTCCAATGATACAGTATGAGTGCACTGGACTGATTGCTGGATATCTTAAGGTTATTGAGTGTTTAAAAGTTTTAAATTGTGTTCTTTTTATAATGTCACTTATATTGTTTAGTTTACATATATTACATTTGCAATGATATTTCCCTGAAACGCCAAATAAAACATCTGTGTCATCAATTAATTAAACACCTTGGAATTTAAGTGATGGGAGCAGCAGGAAATATTGAAGACATGGCAGTGAAAAGGAGACCTGACAGAATTCAAATACAAAAGATTGACTTTCTGTAGCTCCAAGCATGGGGGGGGGGGGAGGAATGGAACTCTGCCCATCAGTTTTGTATGGTTCATCATCACACTGGCAGGATGTCTGCTCAGAAACCAAATACTCAATGGATTCCTTCCCCAACCTTCCCCCTGCCATTTGTTTACCAAATCCTACTGCAATTAACAATGCCCTTGCCTCATGGCTTTGTAAGGAGAAAATCCACCAGGTCCCTTTAGAATTCTGGTTCCGTGGACTTAATGGGAATTTAAAATCCCCTTTTCTAACCATGCTTAGTACCATGATGTCAGCAACCAACAAAGTATCTGAAGAAAGATCTTCTCCAGATATAGTACTAACTGAAGCGGCATTGCAGCAAAAGAATCTTCAGTGCTTGGACTTCCCAATGAATGGGGCAGAAGTTCCAGTTTTTATTCAGTGGACATTTGTCATCTACCTGAAAATTATTAGAAAGCTAACAGAAATGTAAGGTCTATCTACCATAGGTTACCTAAGGGTGTGGTTGTTTGGTCAGTTATCTGGCTGGTTCCTTCACTCATAAAAGGAAGGAAATAGTGATTATGTGGTTTTTAAGTAGAAAATTGATCAACGTATTGTGGGGGGCTTTTTTTATGTTGTAGGTAGCTATTGCATAATTTGTTTGTGGAGATGGTTACACATTACTGGCCCAAGATGACTGGCCCGAGATGAATTTCCAAGGGATTGGTTCCATTGAACTCAGCGGGACTTACCTCTGAGTAAAAATGAAAAAATCAGGATGTAAATCTTCTATTTGACATACCTAAGGCACTTGAATTACAGGCTGGTGCCCATTTTGCAAGCATTCAATTGACTCGTGACCTCCAACATTTTGTACCCAGAAGAGGGCAGAATGGGGTGGAACTGGGGGCAGAACAGAGTGTAGCAGGGTGGGTGGGCTTATGTGCATTCTGCCAAGGCACACGGGGGCCACGAACACAATCCCACACAAATCAGGGGTTGCCTGAAATTCTAACCCTCGTCTCTTTATCTGCAGCTCTTGTTATGTCTCCAGGAACCCCTCTGGATGATGACATGAGAAGAGGCAACCAGTCCTGTTTGACTGAGATTGTATTTTTGGGCTTCTCAGATTTCCAGAGCATGCAAGCTCTTCTTTTTTTGCTGGTACTAATATTCTACTTGGTGGCATTAATTGGGAACAGCCTGATATTGATCATCACGGTTGCCGAGCCAACACTTCACACACCAATGTACTTCTTCCTCCGGAACTTGTCCTTTTTGGAAATCGGCTACACCACAACCATCATCCCGAAGACGCTTGAACATTTACTGTCAGAGAATCAGACCATATCCTTTGTAGGCTGCGGGATTCAAATGTATTTCTTTATTCTCTTTGGTATTACTGAGTGTTGCCTTCTTTCTGTCATGGCATTCGACCGCTACGTCGCCATCTGTAAACCCCTGCAATACTCCTGCATCATGAGCCCTAAGGAATGTGCTCTGCTGGCTGCTATTTCATGGGCCATTGGTAGTTTGGTGGCTTTGGGCCAGTCCATTTCTATATTTACTCTTCCCTATTGTGGCCCTAACAGAATCAGCCATTTTTTCTGTGATATTCTGCCCGTTTTGAGACTGGCTACCACCGACACCTTCAAGAATGAAGTGGCAGTTGCTACGGTAACTGTGTTCTTTATCCTGGTACCATTTTTGCTCATCCTGTTGTCGTACATGCTCATCATCGCCACCATCCTAAGGATGCCTTCAGCCAAGAACAGACACAAAGCCTTTTCCACCTGCTCCTCACATCTCATTGTCGTTTCTCTTTTCTACGGAACTGTCACTTTCACCTACATTCGACCCAAATCAGTCTATTCCCTAGACAGCGACAGGATCCTTTCTCTCCTCTACACAGTAGTGACACCATCATTCAACCCAATTATTTACAGCCTGAGGAACAAAGAGATAAAAGCTGCTTTCAAGAAATCGATAGCAAGGAAGGAAGGTCTTCCTTAGATAATAATCTAGCTGTATCAAACCAATTCCATTTATCTGTTGCACTACAGCAGGAATCCATTGATACTGTATTTTTACATTGTTATAACCTGCCCAGGGACTTTATAGTGAAGGACAGGTAAGAAATTGAGATGATAAGAATAGCAATAACATTTAAGGCATTTATATACTACCTAATCATTAGCATCTGTAAGGGGTGTACATAAAATAAACCACACAGAATAAACCAATAAAACTGAACAGGTGCCTGAACATTTCCTTAAAACACCTGCTGGAATAAGGAGATCTTTGTCATGTGCTTGAGGTTCAGAATGGAGGGTGGCTACATAATAATGCTGGCTGGGTGGGTGAGTTGCAATGCCTCTTTGTTCCCTTTCCTCCACCTCCCCGTGGTTGCCAGCGATGACTCCAGGCTTTGGGGAGTCCTGGGAGAAGATGCTCTGGATGGATCCCTCTCTCACTCACTGATATCCTCATTGCCTACTCACTTGCCTCCTCTCACCTCCAGCCACACAACCACCCAGAAGCAGCATAAGGCAAGTGGAGGTTGCTGCCCTATTGCTTCACTAGTGTCACTGCTTGTAGAGTGATGGTGACCAGGAAGTGACAGTGAGCAACAAGGGTTAGCAGTGCCTCTTCCCTCTGGAGTGTGGGTCTCAGAAGAAGCCCAGTGATGCTGACCTCTGACACCAGTCCTACGAGTTTCTCTTGGATTTAGGAGTGGGTGGGTGATACTTCCTTGCTGGTTGGTTTTTGTTAATTACATTTATATCCATCCTTTCGTATCCCGGTGGTATGCATGGCTGGACACATCAAGGAAGCATTTCAGTTAAACATGTTGCAAACTTTGTATGAGAAATCAGGTTAGCAAAAACGGGACTCCACAACCCCATCCGGTGTCACAGTGTTGGAATGCATAAACAAAGCATACATAGCGATGTTTCTTTGCCAGTGTAGCTGAGTCCCATGTTTCTTCCATTTCCCCATTTCATCCTCACAACAAATCTGTGGGGTTAAGTTAGAGATAGTGCCCAAAGTCACACAGTGAGCTTCATTGCTGAGTGGGGATTTGAACCCTGGTCTCCCAGGTGTTAGTCTGACACTCTAGCCATTACACCACTCTGCTTTACAGCAGTGACCATTTTGCATGCGTTCAATTGACATGTAACCACCAACATGCAGGTCATTTTGGACCTGGAAGAATGGGAGCAGAACAAGGGGTGGAACGGGGTGTGTGTGGAATAGGGCTTATGCGCACTCTCCCAATGCATGGGGGGCTAGGAACACAATCCCCATGCAAATTGGGGATTGCCTGTATTATTTATTCTCTATGATGCATAAGAGCATAACTACATGTTAGGGAAAATCGAACTCAAAGAGGGTATGCCGTTGGCATTGGTTGATTCCTCAGTTCAGGAAGGCTCTGCACTGCAGCTGTGAAGTCCACTCCACTTCACTGTGGGGAGGAGTTGTGTGGCCACCCCCTCTCCTCCGGGGGCGGGGGGACAAAGTCCCACGTTACCCGGGGGATCCTGGCCACGTCATCGCCCAGCCGGCGGGAGCTTGAGTTGGTCTGCATTGACAGGGCTCCCCCTTCCAGTGGTTTACCCTTACTGGACTCCCTGCGCAATGGGCAGGAGTCATATAGTCAGGTCCATTCAATGCCTAAGTGAATACTGCTCACAGTCTGAATCAATAATGTTGTGGCCAAAATTTGCCCAATAACATTAACATAATATCTGTGTCCTGGTGTTTTGCTGCAAATGGTGACCAGTTATGTATTTAACTTTTCATCTTCCAGGAGCCAAGCCACTGCAATGGGAAGAAATACCTTAATACTGGGTTAGGAGCTGTTGGGATCTGTGGATACTGCCTCATGTGGTGAGCCACTGAGCTGCAGGTAACAGCTTCTCAGTGATGCACCCTGAGGTCCTAGACTCACTCCTTATTTCCAGGCCACTGGATCCCCCAAGGCAGGAAGACATATAACTGGCTTCTTATTTCAACAGAACTTTGCTCAGGCAACACAAATTTTTATTATTTTGGTCACAGACCAGTTCCAGCCCACATACAATATCAAGGAAGTCATAAAACACAAGAGATACATTTGAATTTGCAGTTAGGTATAACAGGGACAATACAGATATAGCAACAGTTTAAAAATATATAAATTAAAACTTAGTCACCAACATATAACCTAAAATTATCATTTAAGGCCTTAATCATTATGATAGCACAGCTTGTTCCCTAAGTTTTATGGCAATCGCACAGAATGTGGCTACCCTTAACGTGATCTCAGGGATTTTAGACATTGAAGTTCGGAGCTCAAGCAACATGGTCTTCCAGATCTCTGGCATATTGTTGTACCCTTAGTTGTGCTTTGGACTATCCCCATGACTTTCCTCCAGGCCACACTTTTGGTTGGCCCTACTCTGCATCCTCTTTGAATGCTTTTTCCAGACTCAGGTTTGTTATTGAACAGTGATAATCTCTGTTGTTTGCGTGCATGGATGTGTTTGCATTCTAAACCTTTGATGATTGCATTGCTGGAATGCAGCATACTGTAGAAAGTTCAAAGTCCCATCAGTTGCTCTGCCTATTTTTCACCTCTTGCCACTGCTGTCATGGGAAGGTTTCCCACAAGGGGAAAGCCACTTCCGAGCTAGAGAGGAGGTGGGGTTGCGGGCCCACCCCTCCCCATGCACGCGGCGGCTGGTTCTCAGCCCCCGCAAGAGCAGGGGGACCCTCGGGTGCCAATACCTTTCAATTCCTGTAATCAATAAAGTTGTGGCCTTTTACGCCCATTAACCTTAAATAATGTGTCTGGTGTCTTCATTTCACAAGGAGGGAGGGTACTTGCCACGCAAATAGTCCTTGTGCGAAAAGAAGTTCTTGTCTCCTTGTGTTCTAGAAATGCCCTTAAAGTGTGCTTTCGTATCCCCTGTGGAAAGTGAGGGAAATAATGAGTCAGAAGGAGGAATTGCTTGAGGGGAAGAAATACAAATAGTTTCCCTTTCCTGAGACTATTAAGGAGAATGAAGCCTAAAGAAGATTGGCGAAGCTTGGAGAAGTCCTTTGGCAGTAAGCGAGAGCCACACTTCTAAGACCAGAAGGATGAAAATTGCACCCTGGAGAATATAGTAGCAGACAAAAAGATCAGGCTGGTGAAGGATCTGGAAATTAGGGACAGAACTGCGCAAGAAAGGAAGTCGTTGAAGGAAGATATAGCTAATGGCTCCATAAGGAGATAATGTCACAGGAACCCAGTGACAAAAGCAGGCAGGAATGGATATTTTCTGATTGTGAGTGAATCATCAGGTGGGCTTTGAAAAATGCACAGCCTTGTTTCGTCACCGCCTGTGCCTCTCATCCCATCTGCATCTATCTAAGGCATTTGTGGTTTTTTGACTTCTGATGCTATTCATCTTCAGTTCTTCTCCACAAAGTACATCTCAGCAGGAAAAGACAACTAAGAACCTCCAACCCCCCACACATGCTTTTCATTTTCTTGTGTAATGGTTAAGATCTTGAGATATGAGCTGAAGTCAAGCACATCAGGCAAAGACATGGGAAAACAACTCTGATGTGGGTGAGTTTCTCCCCCTACACTCCAAGATCCAATCATCAACCATATTAAGATCCTCCTTTCAGTTGTTGAACTAGCACTGTCTGTGTGTGTGTGTGTGTGTGTGTGTGTGTGTGTGAGAGAGAGAGAGAGAGAGAGAGAGAGAGAGAGAGAGAGAGAGAGAATATATCCCACCTGTTCTCCAAGGAGCTCAAGGTGGTGTTCATGGTTCTTCCTCTCTCCATATTATCCTGTCAACAATTCTGTGTGGTAGGTTAGACCGAGAGATGGCGACTGGCCTAAGGTCACCAGTGAGTGTAACAGCTGAATGAGGATTTGAACCCTGGGCTCTCAGGTCCTAGCCCAGCACTACACCACACTGGCTCCATATGTGTGACTCAGAATGATGTGAGAACGGTGTTTGTGTGGCTTGAGAAGAGAATGCAGAATTAGTTGGGATCCAAGACTGGGAAGGACTCAGCTGTAGACTTTCCTTGAAAGGAAGGGCATATGTGATGAATGAAGGGTCAAGGGTGAAAGAGGATCCTGATGAAATGGAACAAACTGTGGCATAGAGCATTGTGTGATCTGACTTTTGGGTGTTCCTGTTTTCCAAGATAAGGGTTCTTTTGCCTCCAGTCTTGTGATCAGGGCTGGGCATTCTTCCACAGCAAGTAAGGTTGAATTCTGCATCCTCTCTTAATCAAATGCATTTGTGGCTGCTTGATAATTTATGGGGAGGTTATTTAACTACTGCTAGTTACGGGGGGGCTTGAGTGTCTCAGTTAGGTATGGAGCAGGGGAGGAGAACCTCAGGCCTAGGGGGTGAATGTAGCTCTCCAGGAGGCCTCTCTCTCACCTAGAGGAATGTCCCTGGTCTTCATACTCTCCTCAAGTGCCCCTGCCTGCTTGGAACCTGATGTCAGGTAGCAGGTGTTGTGGAGTTTGCCTGAGTTCTCGGAGAGCCTGTGCTGGTCAGAGTGGACAATACTAGATGGACTAACAGGCAGCCTCATATGTTCATACGAAACCCTGACCCCCGAAGCTCAGCCCCCTTTCAGTAGCTTACCAGGTATGCACCTTGAGGACTAGCTACTTCCTCCTTATTTACAAAAACAAACAAAGCAGAAACAATGCTAAAATTCATCATATATACAAATAGCGCTCTCATTTTGCTGAGCACTTGTCCTTATGTAGCCAAAATTATACCATCTGCACATAAGAGGGAGGTATCAGGAGGCTCGGGGGAGCCTCAAGTTTTTTCTAAAGCTACAATTTATTTTTTTTAGGAAAAAAACCAAGCAGCAACCATTGCAAATAGTCCAATTAAGATTGGGCATGCTCTGTGACCACAGAGTATTGTTGGACCAGGGGTGGGGGATGAAAAACCAGGTGGGTTGGCCAATGGAATGATTCTGAACATGAGCACCTTTTGTTGCCAGTCCCCACTCTAGGACACCGACCTTGAATAATTCTATTTATGTTAACCCACTTACTCATTCCTTTGATATGCAGTCAGAGCCTATGCAATGCAAGTGTTGAACCATGTACACCAGCAGTTATCAACCTGCGGATCCCCAGATGTTGTTGGACTACAATTCCCATCATCCCTGAGCTCTGGCCTTGCTAGCTAGGGGTGATGGGAGTTGTAATCCAACAACATCTGGGGACCCACAGGTTGAGAAAGGTACACAGTCCTATGTATAGCTGAAGGCTTGCAAGAGAGAGCTTCATTCATTCTCTCCTCTCCAGCCCCACACTCATTCTCTTAAAGGTGTCATGTATTTGATAGGCAAGGACCACCGTTTTTGTGTGCAGAATCCTTGTAGAATCCATGCATTGCATACAGAAGGCTATGGGTTCAATAACTGGTATCACCAGTTACAAATGACTGCTGGTAAGATAGTTGGAAAGGCATGTACCTGAGACCTTAGAAGTCCACTGTCAGAGTCAATAATACCGGGCTAGATGGACTGATAGTTTAAGGCTGTGCTGGGGAGTCCACCACCTTTTAGGTGCTGTTGGACTCCAACTCCCATCAGCCCCAAACAACTTGGCCAATTGTCAGGGCTGATAAGAGTTGTAGTTCAGGAGTATTCAAAGAGTTACAGGTTCTTTGCCCCCGGTCTAGGTTACGTTCATATGTTCACATGATCTTCCTAGGTTCAAGCTACCACCATGAATCCAACAGACTTCGGAAACCATACAATCATTACTGAATTTCTCTTGCTGGGATTTGGGAATTTGGGTCGTCTGGATCTCCTCTTCTTCTTCATCTTCCTAGTGATCTACATTGTGACCATGGTGGGCAACATCCTCCTCGTTGTGCTGGTGGTATCGGACCACAACCTTCACACACCCATGTACTTCTTCTTGGGAAATCTGTCTTGCTTAGAGATCTGCTACAGTTCCAACATTATGCCCAAGATGCTAGCTGGCCTCATCCTCTACCAGGGCAAAGTCATTTCTGTGGCAGGCTGCATGACACAGTTTTATTTTTTTGGTTTCCTGGTAGTTGCAGAGTGTTATCTCTTGGCTGCCATGTCTTATGATAGGTATGTGGCAATATGCAAGCCATTGCTCTATGTGATTGTTATGGATGGCAAAACTTGTGTTCAGCTAGTGGCAGGGGCTTGGGTAAGCAGTTTGCTGGTTATTAACCTAACAATATGTTTAACCCAGCAATTAACCTTCTGCGGTCCCAACACAATTGACCATTTCTTTTGCGACTACAGCCCATTGTTAAAGCTGTCTTGCAGCGACACCCACATGATGGAGCTGGTAACTACTCTTCTGGCGGGCCTTTGCTCCCTGCCACCCTTTGTTTTAACTCTGGCTTCCTACAGTTCTATCATACGAACCATTCTGAGAATCCCGTCCACTGTTGGAAAGCAAAAGGCCTTCTCTACCTGCTCCTCTCACCTCATGGTAGTGTCCATCTTCTATGGCACGATCATTATTGTCTACCTGTTACCAAGAACGGATGCAATGCGAGATTGGAACAAGGTCTTTTCTCTCTTCTACATAGTCCTGACCCCATTGCTCAATCCCCTTATATACAGCCTGAGAAACAGGGAGGTGCAGAATGCTTTGAATAAAGTGCTTCTTAAATTACTCATTTACAGAACTGTAGCTTAAGACGACTGGCTACTTAGGACTGTGGCCACCTAAGTCCTACTCAGAGCAGACCCATTGAAATGAAGGAACCAAAGTTTTTCATGTCCACTGACCACAATGGCTCTACTTTGAGTTGGACCCGCACTAGATACAACCCTTGTATTTGTCTTGAAGAGAGGAGTGAGGGATCTCAGGCACCTCCATATGGCCTTCAGTGCTTTCCCCAGGCCATACATCCCTCCCCAGGCCACTTGGCTCAGGTTCCCATGTTTGTACCCTCTCAAGCACTTTTCCCTGGCCAGAATGTGACCTTGAAGTGTAATGATAATGCTGGCTGAAGTGTGGTGTGCATGTGTATAGAAGAAACCTTTGTGTCTTGTGTGACTGGAATGCCACTGACAGTACAAAGATAAGATTCATATCCATTACGCAGATCACTTTCATCTCTTGACCTGCCTATCACTTGCATCTGGCCCCTGGAAGGCTGCCCACAGTGGAATGCGGCCCTTTGGCTGAAAATTTTCCCCCTGACCCCTTCTTTAAAAGATATCATATTCCTTTGGAAGGGCCAGCTTTTGGCAAAACATTATGAGGCTGGAGTTTAATTCACCTGCATCTCAAAATTCTCTGTTTCTCCATGGATGCCTCACACAGATCTTACTATACAGTGGTTTGACTTGCAACAAATGCTTACTCCTCGCAATCATGGCATTTGATTGCTACTTAGCCATATGCAAACCGCTTAGCTACAGGACCATCATGAACTTCAAGGTCTGCCTCTAGCTAGCAATTGCTTCCTGGTTAACTGGCTTCTCGGTGTCTTCCCTAGCCATTGGGACAGTGTCCACAATGCTTTTTTGTGGTCCCAATGAAATCGACCATTTTATTTGTGATATGGATCAGTTAACCAAACTCTCCTGCAGAAAAAGCATCCTGGCAGAGATGACTGTCCTTATCTCCTGCTCCATCGTGACTATAGGGCCCTTTGTGTTCATCATTGTCTCGTATGTTTACATCCTGTCAGCCATTTTGAGAATTGCCTCCTCCACAGGGAGACAGAAGGCCTTTTCAACATGTGCTTCCCACCTTTTAGTGGTGAGCGTATATTATGGGACCATCATGATCATGTATGTGGTACCCACAAAAAATCAGTCCCCAGGCTTCCATAAGGCAATATCTGTCATGTACACCATTGTCAAGCCAATGTTTAATCCTATCATATACAGCCTCCGGAACAAAGAAGTAAAAGGGGCCTTCAAGAAACTTGTATTTCATAATCTTGGCATGGATTAGGACATCTTTGCCAATCTGGAGTCCTCCAGATGATTTGAACTATGTTGTTGTTGTTGTTGTTGTTGTTGTTGTTGTTGTTGTTGTTGTTGTTGTTGTTATTTCACCCTATTCCCATAGGCCTCAGGGTGATTCACAATATAAAACTACAGTTACCATCATCCCTAACACTGGCTATGCTGAATAGGCTTGATGGGAGTTGGAGTCCAAAACATGTGGAAGGTACCAAATCAGGGAAGGCCGTTAGGGTGATTGTGGTGCTTCTCAAGCTACTTCAGTGGTATGGGAAGTTGAACAAAACATTGGTAATTCAGGGTTCAAATGCCGGAAAAAGGTCTCTGCATTGTACACATGAGAAGATATACCCCAGACCCTGGAGTGGTAATAGTAATCTTAGAGTAGAGATTTGGAACTTGTGCCTTCCAGACAACATTAAACTGTACAGTGGTACCTTGGGTTAAGAACTTAATTCGTTCCGGAGGTCAGGTCTTAACCTGAAACTGTTATTAACCTGAGACACCACTTTAGCTAATGGGGCCTCCCACTGCTGCCGTGCCGCGCGATTTCTGTTCTCATCCTGAAGCAAAGTTCTTAACCCAAGGTACTATTTCTGGGTTAGCAGAGTCTGTAACCTGAAGCGTATGTAACCTGAAGCGTATGTACACCAAGGTACCACTGTACAAGGATAGGTCACATACAGAAATTCTAAAACCAAGGGTGGGGAAACTTCTTCAGCCCAACGGCCAAATTCCCTTTTGGGCAGCATTCTAGAGGCCATGCGCTAATGATGGGTGGGGCCAGAAGCAAAAGCAGGTGGAGCAATAGAGGGGCTGTGTACCTTGTGCCACATGCTGCATTTCAGACACAAAGAAGGTTCTACACTATCCTGCACAAATGCATGCTTCTCTTCGTCCAGGCAAGAAGAGCCATTTTCACAGTTCAAGGACACATTCCAGCCAGGCAAAAGCACCCAAGGAAAGAGTGTCGCAGGACCAGTGAGGGCTGTGTACTGGGGAGGGTCCCAAGAACCACATTTGGTACATTGAGCACAAGTTCTCCACCATGCTTTAAACCTGTGGTGGCCTCTGCCTTGTGAAATGATGCCTCTAAGGACCTCAGGCAGGTTCCAGCTGTGGATTGCTTCTAATAGCATTTGTCTTTGTACCTGTTTACCTGGGCGTTTTCCTAATTCCGATTCCTGCTGTTCCTGGTTGTTGTGACTCACTCTTGAATGTCATTTTATTGTGTTGGTTTCGTTGCTGTTGTTGTTTTGTTGGTGAATCGCCTTGGTATTTCTTTCCGAACTGAAAGGCAGTATATATGAATTCTTTTAACAAAGAAAGTAAAGAAAACTGCTCATGTAAGCCCTATCAAGCCAAAGACAATATGTACCAGCCAGGCCAGCATTATTAATTATCTTTATTATTGTTTCCATGGAACCCATAGACACAGGATGTGAAGATGGGCTGCTAAAGTAAAGGACTTCTAAACACAACAAATGTAACTTTTTTCTCTTCAAATACCCACCCCCCTTTATCTCTTCCAAAGGAATAAATAATATAATGATGAACACTTGTGGAAGCTGAGTGTTCAAGTCAACTAAAATTGCAACTTCTGTGTTTCAGAAGTGGAACACTTCCAGCTATCCAGTGTTAAGGATTCACAACAGCGGATGAATCATGTTATCCAAGAAGCTTAAATATATTGAAGTCCAGAAGGAAACAAAATCCTTTTAATGAATAATGGGCTTGCGCTTAAAAGTAAAGCACACAACCCACCATTTGTGCATCTTTTTAATCAATAATTTTAATTTATTTTAAAAAAACATAAAATAAATATGACACTCAGCAGGGTGTCAGTAAAAAAAAAACCCCTAACATTTTAAAAAAAGAAATATTCACTGGTCCAAATGTTCACCAAATAAGGACTCGCATAGCTTAGTTCAAGATAAACATGCAAATTGAAAGTACCTGGGCTTAAAAGAGAGAGAACATTCATTTATTGAGTTGCATACTTCACTTCAAGTGCAGAAATAGAGGAGGAGAAAAGTCTCTGTCTCTATGTGGAGTGGGGGTCAAAATTAAGAACTGGGTTTATACCATGCACTGGACCCCATATAGTATATTAATAGGACGTGGGTGACACTGTGGTCTAAAGCACTGAGCCTCTTGGGCTTGCTGATCAGAAGGTCAGCAGTTCAAATCCCCACAATGGGGTGAGCTCCTGTTGCTCTGTCCCAGCTCCTGACAACCTAGCAGTTTGAAAGCACACTAGACTAAGTAGATAAATAGGTACTGCTGTGGCAGGAAGGTAAATGGCATTTCTGTGAGCTCTGGTTTCCGTCACAGTGTTCCATTGTGCCAGAAGCAGTTTAGTCATGCTGGCCACAGGACCCAAAAAGCTGTCTGCTAACAAACGCCAGCTCCCTCGGCTTGAAAGCGAAGTAAGCGCCGCAACCCCATAGCCACCTTTGACTGGACTTAACCGTCCAGGAGTCCTTTACCTTTTACCTTTTTACCTAGTGTATTAATGTAATTCAGTGTAACATTATTCACTATGCAGATCTGATGCACAAGAAATTGGCACAAAGCAAGCTGGTGTAAGTACAAGAAGTGTAATTTTACAGCAGATACAAACCCCATTCAGCAATGGGACAGCTGCTGCTGCTCTGTCTAACTCTGGCAAGCAAGGCTTTAATATGGTGTTTGGGTTGCCAGATCACATGACTGAGCTGAAGAAGCTTAGGATTCAGTCTAAGCCCCCTGCTCTCAGGTCCCGCCTCTGCCATGCCCCAAGAACTCTCCATTTGGGGGACTACACCGGCCTCAGCTCAGCCAGCTTCTACTCAGCCAGGATGAGCTGACTACATCAGCATATTTTTGGCTGAGCTGGGGTTGGAGACTTAATGCCAGTGGAGTCCAGCTAAGCTGAGAATCAGCCAAATGACCTCAAGGTTAGCACAAGAGGAATATGAGCAAATGAAATAAAGTTCTCTAATTACTTGTGCATGATTCTAGAGATTCATACCCTGCTCCTCATGTAGCAGCCTCCAAGGGTACCCAAAAGAAAAAAGAAAATTAAGCAATGTAAAATAATTAATCATACACAACAGGAACAGAGCAGGGGGAGAATGACCACCAAATAAAAAATTAAAAAGGGGTCTAAAATGGCTGGCAGAATAAAAAGGGAGTCAAAAGGCATCAAGGTTGGCTTCCCTGGGGAAAGCGTTCCAGAGCCATAGAATAGGTCCTAACAAAAGTCGCCATGTACTTGACCTCTGGTCTATGACACATATCTTAGACACCATTTGGAGTGCTCAGGACATGAGTCAGTTAAGATTCCATTCAGTGTGGCTGGGCGGTGGAGGGACAAAGCCTGCATTGTAAAGGGGAATCTTGCGGTGCAATTTCTTTGATTCACATAATTCAAGTATGGGGAACTGTTTTCAGCCCAAGGACTGGATGGAGAACTACCCAATGGTGTATTGGTCATTATAATGTCAGGTGACAAAGGGGCTCGTGGTCAGTGCTGATTGATTGTAATTTAAAATAGATCATCAATTTCTGTTCTTTTTCAGACTTTGAGTTACTTTAGTAGAAAATGGTATAGGATAGGGTCATTGTATCTTAGCCATATCTTCCACCACCACCATCATCCACTCCACCCCCTGCTTCCAGCTTTAGAGGCGTTTATGAACAATGACCCTCTTCAAAGCCCCTTTCACCTCCTTGTTCCTGAGGCTGTAGATCAAGGGGTTCAACATGGGGGTAATCACCCCATACAACATGCTCACCATCCTGTCCTGGTCTGGATGGTGGCTGGAGGAAGGCCTTAAGTAAGTGAAGAGGATTGTCCCATAGAAGAGGCACACCACAATTAGATGGGAGGCACAAGTGGAGAAGGCCTTGCGTTTCCCCTCAGCAGAACGGATCCTAAGGATGGCGGAGATGATGTGGATGTAGGAGACCAGCGTCACCATAAAAGCCCCCACACCCAAAATCCCACCAACAATGAAGACAACCATCTCAGCCACATAGGTGGAAGCACATGATAAGGCCAAGACTGGAGGGATATCACAGTAGTATTGATTGACTCTATTAGATTTACAATAAGGTAGAGTGAAAGTCATTACCGTGTGCAGCAAGGAGTGGAGGAACCCTGTGACCCATGTACCAGCAGCCATCTGAAGACACAGCTTCTTGCTCATGATGACCGTGTATCGCAGAGGGTTGCATATGGCCACATAGCGGTCATAAGCCATGGCAGACAAGAGGAAGACCTCTGTCCCTGCCAAGGCTATCAGGAAGTAGACTTGCAGCACAGAGCCAGCAAAGGAAATGGTATTTCTCTCTGACAAGAGGTTCTCCAGCATCTTGGGCACTGTAACTGTGGGGCAGCAGATGTCCAGCAGGGAAAGATTAGTGAGGAAGAAATACATGGGGTTGTGCAAGTGGGAGTCAGCTTCTATGGCAAGAACAATGGTGCTGTTCCCCAGCAGGGTGACCAGGTAGATGAGCAAAAAGGCAGCAAAGAGGGAGAAGCGGACAGCTGGGAGATCAGAAAGTCCAGTTAGGATAAATTCTGTCACTACGGTGATGTTCTCCATATCTCCCCTGTGCGAGGAGCTTTCCTGGAAGAGTTTGAAAGCAAAAGTGTGACAAAGTAAACATGTTGGAGGATACAGGCATACACAAGTTAAGGCCTTCTTTGCTTTTCAAGGTGTTAGACATATAGCCTTGAGTCATACTAAGCAGGAATTTGAGGTCCCTGCTTAGACACTTTATCACTCTGAGAAGCAAAGATTAGTTCCTAGCAATCACATTCATGCCCTGTATTCAAAAACCGGGCTCAGGGCGGCTAACGACAAATTTAAAACACTTAATTGTAAAAGCAGCATAAAATACAGTATATAGATGGTTCTTAGATCAGATCATCTGACAAAGTCATTTTTAGGTCCTTAAATTACTGAGACTCGTCAGAGCTTCTTTATGCATTACATGTAAGTGGTGATAATGTCAATGGCCAGCACCCCGTGTGGAAGCTGGAACACGTATACTGTAGCTACGGGGCTTGATGGGGGGGGTGTTATCTAACTGAGGGTCTCATGGACCCTGCCGCAATGCCACACCATCTCTCATGGTAAGCAGACTTCCATGGGGTGGGAATGGGAAGCAAGGGGAATGGCAAGGGGGTGGTCAAGAAAAGTGAGTGGGGACAAAAGCCCAACTGAGCAAATTTGTGCCTTCTTTTTATAGCAGGAAGTCCAATCTGCACGCAGTATTATTGTCTCAGAAAATTCTGTCCACATCTGTCAGTTCATGTGAATGTTCTCCCTCATTCTATCTAGTGCCTCTCACGAGATGAAGACTTTGTGGCTTCACCCTCAGCCTGATTTATTCATCCTCCCCTTCTCTGCCTGTGTTCTATCTAGCCTGATGAAAAGTTCAGAAGAACTCATCACATTGTGGGTGACTTGATAAAATATTGCCCTCGTATGGATATACAAATGTATTTACACCACTCTCATCTAAACTATTTTTCTGTTCATCTGAGCATCCCTTCTAGGTAGCGCTCCTTTTTTTTAGGAATAAATGTGCCAGTACTCACTATGAAGTTGTTACAGTAAGTGCCACACATTGTGAGGGGGGAGGAAGGTCCCAGTACTGTGGACCTTTGACTACCCCCAGAAAAGAGCACTGCTTCTAGAACATTCAGTTTACCACTCTCATTTCATGTACACTTGCTTCAGTTTATGAGTCTCATTTCTTTGAACTTCTACATTTAGAAACATCACTCTTCCCGTCTTCCCTAAGCCTTGATCTTTGTCACAACGATAGCCCCATTAAGCAAGTATCTACTGTAATAATACTCACTGTCAATGTCTGGTGCGTTACCATTTCTCCAAACAGTCACTCTTCAGAATGCCTTTCATCTGCCTTGAGATCAAGGAAGGATTGTCTGTTCCTCTGGCAGCTCAAACTTCTCCTTTCAACCTCAACAGGAGCTCAAGGGAATAGCAGGCCTCAGAGCACATAAGCAATGTCAGGAAACATCTCTGCTCGCCCCCTATGGCCAATGTCAAGACCAAGAGTGATGGCTTATTTCCCAGCACAATAAACTACAGGGCTGTGAATAATTGTCATTCAAGATATCACTCTCTAGATGTTAAGGAAATCAGGCCAATGTTTTATGTACTCCAGTTCACCAGAGTAAGGAACTGTTCTATTCCAGTGTTTACACAAAGCTCAGAAGCTTTAGGGACTAGGTCCTTTTTGGTGGGCTTTGCTCATACCTCATGCATACCCTCCAACACCTTGTGGACAAAGTCTGGGATACCATCTTCCCAGACACCATCTTCATGTTAGTTATCGCGAGACTACGGTGCCCATTTTGGTTGCTATGATCTTGTGCAATTCCACACCATGGTCCCCCCCAAAAAAGGTGCTTTTTCTGGGCACGGCACCCCAAAATGCATGTTTTGGGCATAGCTGTCAACGTTTCCCTTTTTTTAAGGGAAATTCCCTTATTCCGAATAGGATTCCTCACAAGAAAAGGGGAAAGTTGAGAGCTATGGTTTTGGGGTGCCATGCAAGATCAGGACCTACATCTTTCCACTGTGTTGTTGTTGTTCAAACCAGTGGGAGGAGCACAGCAAAGCAGGTGCAGGACTTGGGCTGGATGTATTTTTGGATAACTTTCCTTAGACCCCATTCTTTTCCTCTTGAAACAAGAGGTCCCCAACCTCCAAGGTGATTTCCATTCCAAGATACTTGTAATGTGAGCAGTGTTTAAAGTGTTTTTAAAATTGTTGGGAGGGGGGGTCAGTTCTGAACGACACCAGCAGAGAACGGGAGCTAAGAAGATCTGATTTGTTTCAGTTTTGCATATAGTTTGGTAGCAACACTGCTAAGTAAAGTTTCCTCCTTATCTACTCGCTGTGGATCATTTGTAATCTTGCGAATGCTACAGTGCCAGAGCAGGTCACACTTTTTCTGTGAGTGGAACGGAAATAGTAAGAGAGTTCAACCATGGAGCAGTCGCCCACGAAAGGTTGTGAACTCTCCTTCCTTGGAGGTTTTCAAGCAGAGGTTGGATGGCCATCTGTCATGGATGCTTTAGCTGAGATTTCTGCATTGCAGGGGGTTGGACTAGATGACCCTCGGGGTACCTTCCAACTCTATAATTCCATGATTCTATACGCTCGAGTGGGGAAGTGATTAAAAACTCTAGTAATTTACATCAGAAAACTTGTGTGCAACTTGCACTTCCTGGGGTTGGAAATGGAGTGGGTTTTCCCCCCAGAAGTTGAAAAGTGATAAATGAAGAGGGGAAAGTTGAAGAGATGTTCATGTTCACAGATCAGAAGTAAGAAACACAACTATAAAAAAAAAAAAACAGTGGTGTGGCCGATTTTATTGACAGTGAAACTGGATTACACAACACATCTCAACATGTTAGATCAAAAGTCCAAGCAGATAATTAATAGTGGCATCTATTTATGTTTGTCATTCCGCTAACATTTCAGTGTGAAGAATTACAATTACATATATGATTCCATGTTTCTATGATTTATTTACTTCGTTTTTATTGCACCCTTCCATCTCAAGGCAATATACACAAAACCACACAGACACACTTTACCCTCACAATAATCCTGTGAGGTAAGTTGAATTGTATGATTGGCTGAGTGGGGACTTTGATTGTGGATTTTCCTGGACCTCATCTGAAACTCAAACTGTGACATCATGCTTAGATATGGCAGAGTTGGATGGCAGCCTGAGGGTCATCTAGTTCAACACCCTCCCCAGTACTTCAGGATTCTCAAAGCATCCATGGCAAATGGTCACCCTGTTGTTGTTTAGTCATTTAGTTGTGTCTGACTTTTTGTGACCCCATGGACCAGAGCACGCCAGGCACTTCTGTCTTTAGGTTATATTAATTAATATAACCGTCCCCTCCAGATGTTTTGGACTTGCTGCCGTCCCCTCCAGATGTTTTGGACTCCAACTCCCATCATCCTCTACTACTGGCCAGGCTGAATGGGACTTATGGGAGTTGTAGTCCAAAACCATGTGGAGGGCACCACATTGGCTACCCTGATAGCTCTTACCCTGATAGATCTTCTTGACAATTAGTTTGACAGTCCCATCGTGTAATTTGAATCAATTTGTTTGGGTCCTACCATCTGGAGCAGAAGGAAGCAAACTTCCTTCATCTTCCATGTGACAGCCCTTTAGATAATTAAATATAGCTATCATGTCTCCTCAGTCTTCTCTTTTCCAGGCTAAATATAGAAGACAGAGAAGATAGCTATCTTCAAATATCTAATGGGCTGACACGTAGAAGATGGAGCAAACTCATGTCAGCTGACAACTTCAAAGCAGGTCATTGTCAGTTGATCAATCGTAATTTAAAACAGATTAAATTCTGTTCTTTTTCAGAGATTGGGTTATTTTGGTAGATAATGATATAGGATAGGATAATTGTATCTTAGCCATATATTTTTTCCCCCTTCCAAATTTATTGGCGTTTATTAACAATGACCCTCTTCAAAGCCCCTTTCACCTCCTTGTTCCTGAGGCTGTAGATCAAGGGGTTCAACATGGGGGTAATCACCCCATACAACATGCTCACCAGCCTGTCTTGATCTGGATGGTGGCTGGAGGAAGGCCTTATGTAAGTGAAGATGGTCGTCCCATAGAAGAGGCACACCACCATAAGATGGGAGGCACAAGTGGAGAAGGCCTTGCGTTTCCCCTCAGCAGAACGGATCCTAAGGATGGTGGAGATGATGTAGATGTAGGAGACCAATGTCACCAGAAAAGCCCCCACACCAAAAATCCCACCAACAATGAGGACAACCATCTCAGCTGCATAGGTGGAAGCACATGATAAGGCCAAGACTGGAGGGATATCACAGTAGTATTGATTAACTCTATTAGAATTACAATAAGGTAGAGTGAAAGTCATGACTGTGTGCAGCAAGGAGTTGAGGAACCCTGTGACCCATGTACCAGCAACCATCTGAAGACACAGCTTCTTACTCATGATAACCATGTATCGTAAAGGGTTGCATATGGCCACATAGCGGTCATAAGCCATGGCAGACAAGAGAAAGACCTCTGTCCCTGCCAAGGCTACAAGGAAGTAGAGTTGCAGCACACAGCCAACAAAGGAAATGGTATTTTTCTCTGACAAGAGGTTCTCCAGCATCTTAGGCACTGTAGCTGTAGGGCAGCAGATGTCCAGCAGGGAAAGATTAGTGAGGAAGAAATACATGGGGTTGTGCAAGTGGGAGTCAGCTCCTATGGCAAGAAGAATGGTGCCATTCCCCAACAAGGTGACCAGGTAGATGAGCAAAAAGGTAGCAAAGAGGGAGAAGCGGACAGCTGGGAGATCAGAAAGGCCCATTAAGATGAATTCTGTCACCATGGTGATGTTCTCCATTTCTCCCCTGTGCAAGGAGCTTGCCTGCAAGAGTTTGAAAGCAAAAATGTGACATAGTAAACATGTTGGAGGCTACAGGCATACACAAGTTAAGGCATTCTTTGCTTTTCAAGGTGTTAGGCATATAGCCTTGAGTCATATTAAGCAAGAATTTGAGGTCCCTGCTTAGACGCCTTATCACTCTGAGAAGCAAAGATTAGTTCCTAATGATCACATTCATGCCCTGTACCTGAATTTCTCAGAGACCAATGTTTGGCCAGTGTGAGAAACACAATGCTTAATTAGCTGGTTTTTAGATCAGATCATCTGACAAAGTCATTTTTAGGTCTTTAAATTACTGAGACTTGTCAGAACCTCTTTGTGCATTACATGTAAGTGGTGATATTGTCAATGGCCAGCAACCCGTGTGGAAGCTGGAACAAGTGTACTGTAGCTACAGGCCTTGACAGGGAGTTGTTAACTAACTGCAGGGAACATGGAGACTGATAGTTTTATATACAGTCGTACCTCCAGTTAAGTACTTAATTTGGTCCAGAGGTCCATTCTTAACCTGACACTGTTCTTAACCTGAAGACCACTTTAGCTAATGGGGCCTCCCACTGCTGCCGCACCGCCGTCATGTGATTTCTGTTCTCATCCTGAAGCAAAGTTCTTAACCCGAGGTACTATTTCTGGGTTAGTGGAGTCTGTAACCTGAAGCGTGTGTAACCCAAGGTACCACTGTACTCACTGCTAGATCCTCTTCCTCCTGGTCAATTGCTGGTTCATTATTTATGGCTGGATTTTCTCCCATTCTCCCTTGTGCCTGTCACCACATGAAGACTTTATTGTTCCACCATGAGCCTGATTTATTTGTCCTTTCCCTGCTGTTGTTATTACCTGATGAAAAGCTCTGAAGAACTCAAAAGCCTCCACATCATTTCATGACATTTTGGTTGGCCTGATCATATTATTGCCCTTATACAGATTTTCATCTCATCTAAACCATATTTTTATTCATCTCAGCATCCCTTCTAGAACATTCTGTGTACTGCTCCCGTTCCATGTACACCTGTCTTGATATATGAGTCTCATTTCGTCAAACTTATAAAATTACCAAACATATATTTTCCTGTCTTACTTAAGACTTTAAGCCACAAGGATAGCCCCATTAAGCTTGTATCTTCTAATACTCACGGTCAGTGATTGGTGCGTTTCCATTTCACCAAACAGTCACTCTTAAGAATGTCTCTCATCTGCCTTGAAATCAAGGAAGGATTGTGTGTTCCTCCAGCAGCTCAGCCTTCTCCTTTAAGTCTCAACATAAGGAGCTCAAGGGAATAGCAGGCCTCAGAACACAACAGCAGTGCCAGGAAGGATCTGTTTGCCTACCATGACCAATATCAAGACAAAAAGTGATGGGTGATTTTCCAGCACAATAAGCTCTGGTCCTGTGAATTATTGTCCAACTCTACATTTCCATTATTACAATTTTTTGAATACATGACTCCCTAGAATGTTAAGGAAGTCCAGCCCATGTTTTATGTCCTTCATTTCACCAGAGGATGGAACAGAACTTCTCTAGGTTTTACACAAAACTCAGGAGAATAGCAGCCAGGCAGGAGCTGTGACTATGCGTAAGTGGCTTTAGCTTTCAATGGCGAAAGAACAAATTCCATGTAACAGAAAATAAGCAGGGCCTGAGTAGAGAGATCAGTTTCTGAACCTCCTGCCTACAATCCCTTAGTCATGTGGGGGTGGCAGCAGTATTCAATGGGGTAGTATTCAATGGGGGATTTTGTATGTGAGCTGGAACTGGTCTGTGACCAAAATAATAAATTCATTCATTCAACGGGGGTAGGCACTTTGCCTATTCTCAGAGCCACCTTCTTTCTCACATCCCAGCATAAGTCATGGCTGAGTCCAGGCACTAAGAGCAAGCGTGAAGACTCAAACCAAGGAAGACTGTCCATAAAAATGTCTATAATTGATGGTACTCAGTGACCTCCATGATGAAGCCCAAGCCCCATAGTGATCCTAAAACCGCAGGGAGATCGTGGTGCCTGCAAATATTGATATTAAAATTTAACTATGGCCATACACACTTCTCTCCTCCGAAAACGGGACCATGCAATTCTTTCCTACTCCTTAATGAGTCCCAAAGAGCATTGTTAACATCTATGGTGCAGTCTCCATCTAATCTGCTACCACAGAGCTCCTACCAGAAAGGTCCTCAGATAAATGCTCTGCATCCATGGATGATGTAAAAATAATGCCACCAAGAGTAATTATGATGTCATCCGAAGTGAATGGATTTGAAGTCCCTAGGATTCTCACAGGGGTTAGCACACATAAGGACAATTTGGGAGAGGCTATGCACCATCCCTAGTGCTTCCTGCTCAATGACATGGTTACCCTGTGTGGGGGCTCCACCTGTCAGGAGCTCAGCCTACACTCGAGTAGGACCCTGGCAGAGATGTCAGATTTCAACTCTAGAAGGAACTCTCCTCTACAGAATACAATTTCCTCCACATAGAAAACTTGATGCAAGAGAGAACAGATGTTCTGTCTTCCATCTGAAATGGCAGAAATCATCCCTGTAGGACTCTCTCTCTCTCTCTCTCTCTCTCTCCCACCTGCGATAAAAAAAGGATAAATTCCAGCGATGTGGATTTAAAACTTCAGTTGCAACTAGGCCCAAATTAGGTCTGAAATACTAGGGGATTGTTTGTTTCCTTTATTTAGAAAAGCGTTTATATATTATCAGTTAGTACAACGTAACATGGCTGTGTACAACAATGTATACGATAAAATCTAAAACATCATAAAAGCAATAAATAATTCTCATTAAAGCAATTGCATTAAACAGTTATGTAGGCCTGTCTACATAAAAAAAGTGTTGGCAGAGTTAGTGGATATTGAATGCTTTATTAATTATCCCTGCTACTGATGTGTGTTTTCCACAGTTTTAGAAATCGTCATATGGAGGGAATCAGTTCTGAGGGACACCAGCAGGGAAAGGGACCTAAGAGCATCTTGCTAGTTTCAGATTGGCATACTGTTTGGCAGCAGCACACTGCTTTGTGAAGTTTCCTCCTCCTAATCTACTCTCTGTGAATCATTTGTAATCTTGCAGATACAGTACTTGTTTTTCAGTGTGTGGAGTGGACATGCAATATACCTGAGTGGGGAGGTGATATTTGAAAACTTTGGTAATTTGCATAGAAAAACTTGTGTGAAACTTGCATTTCTTGGGTATGAAAATGAAGTGAGTGGGGTTCCCTCCTAGATGCTGAAAAGTGGTTAATGAAGAGTGGAAACTTGATAGAAGTAAGAAACACAACTGTCAGGGGCTCAGGAGCAGAAGCACAGGGGAGAGAGGAAATGGAGAGCGAAGGGGAAGAATCTGAGGGCAGCGTAGGGGAGTATGACAGTGACCCGAGAGATTCCATGAGCTTCTCCAGCGAATCAGAAGATTCCCAGAAGGGGGCGCCGATGGTCAGGGCAAGAGGGGTCCCGGGGGGACGCACCAGAAACAAGGGGCCAGCGGGGACTCCCAAAGCAGCAGCGGGAGATCAGGACCAGCTTCCCCACCAGAGTGTAGTGGGGGGGAAGAGTCACATGTGTCAGGACCAGCGTCTCCTCCAGCGGGGAGAGAAGATGAGTCAGGGCTGACCACGCCTCCATCGGAGAGTGGGGGAACGGAGGGGAGGTCAGTTCCAGCTAGCCTCCCCGAAGGGGGAAGCAGTGACAGGAGTAGTGTAACGGTCAGGAGGAAGGTTGCCGGCTGGGCGCGCGCGCCAAGTTCGAATGTACAGGCGCGCGGGACAGCAGAAAACCCGGATTGGGAACCAGGTCCTAAAGCCCGCCGGAGGCAGGGGGAAGACTCAGGGGACTCAGCGTCAGAAGAGTCTAGGAAGGGCGAGACACTGACGGACAGGCGGAACCAGAGGAGGAAAGAGCAAAGGAAGAGGTGGAGCAAGGCTAGAGTCTTAAACTGGTGTCTGGGGGGAGGAGATTCAGAAGGAGCTTCAGCGGTCTAGAGTTTGAGACGTAGAGCTGCACGCTGCGGCTGTGAAAGCGAAACTGAACTTCAATAAAGACTTTCGTACATAACAACGAACCGGCGTTGGTCCTTTGTGAGCTGGGACCTCGGGCAGCTCTGACAACAACTATTAAAAAAAACCACAATGGTGTAACAAGAGTTTATTGACAGTGATACTGGATTACACAACACATCTCTTTACATGTTAGAAGAAAAGTCCAAAGAGATAATTGATAGTGGAATCTATATAAGTTTGTCATTGCTCTAACATTTCAGCTGTGGGGGGAAATGAGATTACCTATTTATTTACTTCATTTTTACTCCACCTCAAGGTATGTACAAGACTAAACAAACACACACACACACACACTTTTTTGTTTGTTTAGTTGTGTCCAACTCTTCGTGACCCCATGGACCAGAGCATGCCAGTCACCCCTGTCTTCCACTGCCTCCCACAGTTTGGTCAAAGTCATATTGGTCGCTTCGAGAACACTGTCCAACCATCTCATCCTCTGCCGTCCCCTTCTCCTTGTGCCCTCTACCTTTCCCAACATCATAGTCTTTTCCAAGGAGTTTTCTCTTCTCATGAGGTGGCCAAAGTATTGGACCCTCAGGGCCCAATAACTCACCAAGAAACTTGTCTGGCTCCTTCAAAAATGGTACCCCCCCCAACTCACAACAGTATGTTAACATTATGTTAAGATTGCATTTAACTGTAAGGGGGGGGATATGTAGCAGCATTGGATATCATAACCTAGGCATATATTATGTACATAGATTGTGAGTGTCCTGTCATTCAGACCTTCTGGGGTACAATCCATAGTATTCTCACCAAAATTATGGGATATTGTATCCATCCCATCCCTAAGATGCTCCTTTTGGGATATCTAAAAATTCACTCCATGGAAGTTCTATTGAACCTATTAGCAACTGCTAAATAAATACAGCAAAAAAACCACAAACCCTAATATATCAGGGTAGCCATTTAGATGTAAGTTAAAGTTTTATTTAACTTCAAGGGGGTATAACAAACAAACAAAAGGTAGGTCCCCCCCAAAAAAATCAGGAAGTATTGTAAACAGACACCATTAGCTGCACTTAATTCCCATCAAAATAAATGAGAATTAATTGCAGCAACTTCTGGCTGCAATCTTAACCTTACTTCACTGCTGGTGATCCCTGTTGAATTCAATGGGGTTTTCTTCTGAGTAATGACTGTTTGTCTGGATCAAACAAAAGTTACTTGTGTGCTCCTACTTAATTGTTGTTGTTCTTAATATACTGAGTACATGAACAAATAGAAAGAAAGAAGATCCCACCTCAAGTATCTTACAATATACATTTTCACAGCGAGGGAGAAATCAGGTAAAAGAGAGGAAGGAAAATCAGTTACAAAAGGAGGACAGTGAGGAAGAAAAACCATGTATATTTAGGTTTTTGTTTCAGATGAGGAGTGAGAGTTTAAGCAAAAGGTTTCAGGGAGCAAATGGCTTTGACGCTGCTTTTCCTTGGTTCAGAATCAGGGTTACATCGGTGCCCATTTTATATTATTGAGAAATACACATAGCTAAGCCATACTTTCCCTTCCCAACTTTAATGGCGTTTATGAGCAATTACTCTTTTCAAGGCCCCTTTCACCTCCTTGTTCCTGAGGCTGTAGATCAAGGGGTTCAACATGGGGGTAATCACCCCATACAACATGCTCACCATCCTGTCCTGATCTGGATGGTGGCTGGAGGTAGGCCTTGCATAAGTGAAGATGGTTGTCCCATAAAAGAGACACACCACAATTAGATGGGAGGCACAAGTGGAGAAGGCCTTGCGCTTCCCCTCGGAAGAACGGATCCTAAGGATGGTGGAGATGATATAGATGTAGGAAACCAGCGTCACCATAAAAGCCCCCACACCAAAGATGCCACCAAAAATAAGTACAACCATCTCAGCTGCATAAGTAGAAGCACATGATAAGGCCAATACTGGAGGGATGTCACAATAATATTGATTGACCCTGTTCAGTTTGCAATAAGGTAGAGTAAAGGTCATCACTGTGTGCAGCAAGGAGTTGAGAAACCCAGTGATCCATGTACCAGCAACCATCTGAAGACAAAGCTTCTTGCTCATGATCATCGTGTATCGCAGAGGTTTGCATATGGCCACATAGCGGTCATAAGCCATGGCAGCCAAGAGGAAGACCTCTGTCCCTGCCAGGGCTACCAGGAAGTAGAGTTGAAGCACACAGCCAACAAAGGAAATGGTATTTCTCTCTGACAAAAGGTTCTCCAGCATCTTGGGCACCGTAGCTGTGGGGCATAAGATGTCCAGCAGGGAAAGGTTAGTCAGGAAGAAATACATGGGGTTCTGCAGGTGGGAGTCAACTCCTATGGCAAGAAGAATGGTGCCATTCCCCAGCAGGGTGATCAGGTAGATGAGCAAAAAGGCAGCAAAGAGGGAGAAGCGGACAGCTGGGAGATCAGAAAGTCCGGTTAGGATAAATTCTGTCACTAGGGTGCCATTCTCTATATCTCTGCTCAGAGATGAGGTATCCTGTAAGATGTGGAAAGTATCAGAGATATATTAAGAATGTTGAAGTCTGCACTCATAGATAATTGAAGGCCTTCTTTGCTTGTAAAGGTATTTGACAAATAGTTTTAAGGGTAATTGACTATGTAAGAATGGAACATCCTTGTTCAGAAGCTTAGTGCCTCTCTTACCAGCTACTGAGTCTTGCTATCACCCTCAAGCACGACTTCTGAAATTGGAGAACAGTGTTTCAAACGCAATGCTCAATTAGCAGGATCTCAGCAGGGTAATTCTTAGGTTCTGATACTACAGCTCTTCCCCTTCCTGGTCATTTGCTCAGTCACAGTTGACAGCTGGATATTTCCCCCATCCCTTCTGAGTAGACACTTCCTCCCAAGGAAACCCCTGGTGATGGCACCTTCTAGAAACCTATTAAGCACCCCAGTGGTGACTCTGGGATTCCCAACATGTACAAATGGAAAGGATAGTGAATCAGGGATCAAGGGAGGGCTCAGGATGTGGTCAGGGTCATAATCAGAGGACCTAGGTGAGACATGAATTAGTAGTAGTAGTAGTAGTAGTAGTAGTAAAAAAAATTATAACACCCTTCGTCTGAAGATCACAGTCACAGAATCTGAAGATTCTGCCATAGCCTGGCACTTCAGGCCTCTGTGGGACTACGCCAGGTTCTTCCAGACCCTCAGTTTTACTAAGTTCTTTGCAGAGCTTCATGCCTCTTCCTCAGTAGAGGTCTCTTCAGGACCTGGGTCAGGCAGGATTCTAACAGGGCTTTTCCCAGCTTGTATGTAACATGCGAGTCTTCTTTGGGGAGACTTTAACAGGAGGAATGTAGCTTACTGGCAGAACATATGCTTTGTCCAAGTCCAATCCCCAGCACCTTCAGGTGGGCAGGTGGGCAAGCTCAGTATAATGCATCTTCCTAAATTCAATAAGCTCATTCATTTGGTCTGCTGACATGTGGTGTGTTTTGTACTTGTTTATTAAGGTGAATTTAGTGTTGGTTTTATGCTGTTCACTGCTGTGATATCCCACCCCCCCAGTCCCTCAATGTCAGCAGTATAGAAATTTTTGGAAATAAATCTTCCCTAACACACTGGTTTCTTTTTCCTGACTCTCCCCTTTTTATGCCCATTTATAACTTGAACTATCCCATACACTTCAACAAGTTAGCATTGTTTTTAAAATGACCTTTCTGTCATCCCTCCCGCCATTGTTTATCTCTCTCACACCCATCCACTCTTCCATGGTGGGTTTATTAAAGATATACTATAAGGTTTACTAAAATGAAAAATTTCCTCTGAGTTATTTCCATTTTGAAATGTTAATTGTACCATCTTGTACATTACTTGTAACAGCTATATAGAGCTAAAAAGAAAAAGTAGAACCCTGCTGGATCTCATGAAGGGGTCATTTCATCCATCTTCCTATTCATATCCAGCCAGATGTTTCTGGAAAACCCACAAACAGGGAATGAAGAGAACAGCGATCCCACTTTATTTACACTCAGTCCCTGTTGAACCAGCAAGCCTCTTTAACCTGGCTTTAACCTAACCTTCCACTTAGCTGTTATAGCTAGCAGCCACTGATAAATTGATCCTTCATGAATTTGCCTATTCTTCCCTTAAAACCATCTAAACCAGCAGCTCTTACTGCAACTTCAGGTGGAAAATTCCATTAATTAAATACACATTATTGTTTGAAGTACTTTCTATTCTCCTGAACTGATTAATCAATGTCTTTGGGTGTTTCTGGGTTCTAGTACTGGATTACAAGCTTCAGCTGTTTCTTTCACAGTGTTACATATACATTTCTTCTAGAATGACAGTTGCTATCTTCCCAAGTCTTCCAGTTTTTTTAAACAACAACTTGGAAGTTGAGTTCACTCCACCCTCAGTCATCTTCTTTCTTGGCAATTTTCCTAGAGATGCTGTGTTTACAGAGTAACTTTGAATTCAGCCTACCCAGCCCAGGGGCTTTTTGTGCAACTTGCAACACACTTAACAGAGGCTCCTTTGAATGTCTGCTGCCTTCTCCTGGCTCACCTCCCACCTTGAGACTGTGACCTGATGCAGACACTGGGGCTCCAGTTTCAGCCTGCTTTTTCCTTCTTCCCTCTTCATTGACTTCACTTTGTTACCTCCTAGCCGGATAAAGAGTTCTGAAGAACTCAAAAACTGGCATGCCATTTCATGGCATTTGGGTTGGCCTAATAAAATAGTTCGCTAACTACGGATTTTTGAATATTTCTGCAAGAACGCTTATTGAAGTCATTTTTCTATTCATCTGAGCATCCCTTGCAGAACATCCCGTGTACCACTCCCATTCCAGGTATACTTACTTCTATTTATGAGCCTCATTTCTTCCCACCATACTAACTTATAAACTTAACCTGGGCTTTTTTCAGGGGGAACTCACAGGAACTCAGTTCCGGCACCTCTCAGGTGGGTGTCATTGCCATTCTAAGAGAACGAGGGAGTGTTCATGGTGAGTTCTGGCACCTCTTTTTCTAGAAAAATAGCATGGAACTTAGCTTTTCCCATATTCCTTAATCCTTGGTCCTAGTCTTAGCTATGGCCCCATTAAGCAATTATCTACATACTCACTGGCAATGACTGGTGTGCATCCATTCTTCCAAACAGTCACAGTGAAGAATTCCTCTCCTATGCCTTGAGATCAAGGACGGATTATCTGTTCCTCTGGCAACCCAATATTCTCCTTTAAATCTCAACATAAGGAGCACAAGGGAATACCAGGCCGCAGAGCTAATTTAGCAATGCCAGCAAATATCTCCCATGGCCAATGTCAATGCATGATTTCCCAGCACCATTAATAATCTGCATTCTAGATGGTAACTCCCCAGAGTTTGGCTTATTTCTCCCAAGAGCAAGTATCAGACACAAAGAGAAAAGTAGCAGAAGGCATGCCTCAACCTATCCTGAATGCATTGGCCCCAGTATCTGAGCAGCATTGGAGAAAGGGACTACAAGGTGACGATGCCTGCCTATAGACTCTATGGGCTAAACTGCATGTTGCATCAATCACCTTAAAAGAAAAAAAAAACATGACCAACACCACCTCTTGTCCTTTGAAAGAGAAAGGTGTTAGCAGGTGTCTTCCATATTAACCTTTAAATGATGTTTCCTGAAAACTTCTCTTTGCTCTCTGGCTTATGCAGACAATTAAGAAAAACATTTTCCATAATAGCTAGTGATTCTTTTTAAATCTTTGTGTGTGCGTGTGTATAATTGCTATAAACTGCTTTGGTATTATTATTATTATTATTATTATTATTATATAGCATTCTCACATACCAGCATGTTCAGGGTCAAATAGTCATTGGCACAGTATTTAAGGCAGAAAATGGGAGCAGAGGGCCAATCCAGATTGTGAGTGCAGTGCTGGATTGCGGGCCTTCCTATGCCTTTTTGTTTCAAGAAAAAAATAGCAGAAGTGCAACACGTACTTTAGACCATTGTCTGCTCTGCACAACAATTTATTTGAACCTCCCTTGCATGTCTGATTTGGGGGTTTTTGTTTCCTTGCCCTCTTTATAGAAAGCTAGCCTAATTATAGTGGCTGGCTGCTTTCCTGCCTTCCTTCAAGCTAGTAGGAACTTCTGGTAGTGACCTGGCTACCACATTTCAGCATGGTGTAGTGGTTCAGAGCGGTGGACTCGTAATCTGGTGAACTGGGTTCGCATCCCCGCTCCTCCACATGCAGCTGCTGGGTGACCTTGGGCTAGTCACACTTCTTTGATGTCTCTCAGCCTCACTCACCTCACAGAGTGTTTGTTGTGGGGGAGGAAGGGAAAGGAGAATGTTAGCCGCTTTGAGACTCTCAAAGTTTCACAAGGTTTCTTGCCTTAACCCTTGCTGTTAATCCAATCTACAAATCTCTTATACTCAGTACCATGCTACAAACAAACGAGCACATTCCTGCAAATAAAGATGTGTCAAATCAGGTAGTGGGCCCTTTTCTCTGATGTAGGGATCAGTGAATCAGTCAAAGTCAGTTTATCTTCGATTCTCATTTCTCCAATTTTAAATTCAGGATTCCTGTCCACACAGGAGCCCTCACTTGAACATTACACCATCTTGGCAGTATCCTTTTCCATCAGGTCTTCTTCAGCCTGGCTCTGTGACCTCCTGGTGGGTCTTCTCTGCCAACTGGTTCTCTAGCAAACTGGTTCTCATATTTTTTTTTCTCTGAGTCACACTTTCAGAATAAAAATTACCTCACACCACACTGAATTGTTTATTGATAAGAAATACACTGGAAAGGGGAAAGGAACAACTAGCTGTGCTTGATTTACCGGTATAACATAGACTTCATAATATGCTCATGGGACATCCAGAAAGTATTAAACAATGCAGCTACATAAGACCATGAACTATCCCGAAAATATAATATTGACCGTCCTTGGATCTTCCTGCCACACTTGCCATCCTCTCCTACCATACCAGTGTGGCGCGCCACATCCTTTGACTCGTAAGATATGTGGAAAAATAAACCTATAACTGAAGCGACCAGAGGCACAAGGAGAACCAAGAATAAAAGTCTCCATATTACATCAAGCAAAATGTTCAACCAATTCGAAGTTACTTATCCCAAATGTCTGGAGAGAGTTTTACATTTTCTTTTTTACGTATTCTTATTTTATGTATTCAATAAAATCCCACAAAATTGAGACAAAATGTTACCTTTGTTTTCCCTTTCAAAAAATATGTAGACTACACTTCCTTGGCTCAGAATTATTTATGTGTCTATTTTAATCTAACAGAGAAATACAAATAACTAAGACACACATTCCCTCTTTAAGCACATATGAACTATCACCCTCTTCAAGGTCACCTTTACTTCCTTATTCCTAAGGCTGTAGATCAAGGGATTCAACATGGAGGTAATCACCCCAGACAGCATGCTCACCATCCTGTCCCGGTCTGGATGGCGGCTGTTGAGAGGCCTAATGTAAGTGAAAATCATGGTACCATAGAAGAGGAGCACGACAATTACATGGGAGGCACAAGTGGAGAAGGCCTTGCGTTTCCCCTCAGCAGAACGGATCCTAAGGATGGTGGAGATGATGTAGATGTAAGAGACCAGTGTCACAAAGAAAGCTCCCACACCCAAAAACCCACCAACAATAAGGACCAACATTTCAGCTGTGTAAGTAGAAGCGCACGATAATGCCTGCACTGGTGCGATGTCACAGTAGTATTGATTGACTTTATTGGATCTGCAGAAAGGTAGAGTGAACGTCATTACTGTGTGCAGAAGGGAGTTGAGGAACCCTGTGACCCAGGTAACCGCTGCCAGCTGAAGACAAAGCTTCTTACTCATGATAACTGTGTAACGTAGAGGGTTGCATATGGCCACATAGCGGTCATAGGCCATGGCAGACAAGAGGTAGACCTCTGTCCCTACCAGTGCCACCAGGAAGTAGAGTTGTAGCACACAGCCAGCAAAGGAAATGGTATTGATCTCTAACAAGAAGTTCTCCAGCATCTTGGGCACTGTAGCTGTCGGGAAGCAGATGTCCAGCAAGGAAAGGTGGCTGAGGAAGAAATACATGGGGGTGTGCAAGTGAGAGCTAATTCCTATGGCAAGAAGAATTGTGCCATTTCCTACCAGTGTGACCAGGTAGATGAGCAAAATGGCAGCAAACAGGGAGAAGCGAACCGCAGGGAGATTAGAAATTCCCATTAGGATGAATTGTGTCACTAGCGTGCCGTTTCCAATTTCTCTGTTCAGAAAGGAGATTTCCTGGAAGAGTTTGAAAGCATAAGAGACACATAAAGCATGTTGAAGGCCTTTTGGGGCTCTTTGAAATCTCCTTTCGTTTTAATGGCCCTGAACAATTTTGTATCATCAACAAACCTGGCCATCTGACTCCTCATCACTTAGGAACAAGATTAAAAGCACAGGTCCCAATACCAAACCTTGGGGGGACTCTTTCTAAATCTCTCCAGTTGGAGAAGTGTCCCTTTATTCCTCTGCTTCCTTTTAACATAGCCAATTCCTAATCTGCAAGAGTGTTTGCCACCTAGCCACCTGAAGCCTTCTGGAGAACTCAAAGATTTGCTTACCATTTCCTAATATTTTGTTGGACCTAATACAGTCTTTAATGTGGGTTTTTGAATTTTTCTGTAAGAACTCTCATCTAAGCCATCTTTCTATTCACCTGAACATCCTTTCCAGAACATTCCATGTATCATTCCCATTCCATAGATCCTTTCTATTGAGGAGCCTTGGTCCTTGTATCTGTACTAGCTAAGGGTTATCTACACTTACCTTTCCTCCACTCTTTCTGACCACAGTCTGCATTCTAAATCTCCATGTCCAAGCACCGTGTTGTTGTTGTTGTTGTTGTTGTTGTTGTTCCAGAGCAATGCCTGTGAAAAGCCACTCTCTAAAGCTCAGTAGGAGCAAACAGCAATCTGTGGAGAACCTGAATTGATGTTTACTCCGATTGAGTGCTAAAGAGCATATTTTCATGAGAAAAACTTCAAGGCAAAAATCGGAGGACATGGAGCTTTCAAGTGTGGACATGTATCTGGAAAGAGTGGAGCAAAAAATAAGTGTAATAAATCCTTATAAACATTATGTGCTCCCAGCTTCCTTCATCCTTGACCTCAGTCATAACAATACCCCCATTAAACCAATAGCTAATACACACTTGCAATGACTGGTGCATATTCACACTTAAGAATGCCTCTCATCAGCCTTGAGATCAAGGAAGAGTCTGTCTATTCCTCTAGCAGCCCAGCCTTTCCCTTTAAGTCCCAACATAAGGAGCACAAGGGAATAGCAGGCGCCAGAGCTCTGCCTCAGTGCCAGCAACCATCTCTTTCTGTCTCCAATGACCAATGATGAGACAAAAAGGTGTCCTTGATTTCCCAGCACAATAAGCTGCAGCCCTGTGAATAATACTCATTCAAGAAGCTGCTCCCTGGAATATTAAGATAATGCAATCTATGTTTCATGTATTCCAATTTACCAGAGTTTGAAGTGGTTCTGGTCCAGGCATTCTACCCTTAGCAGGGGGACCAACCTGATCAATCGTTCCCCCACAGTTCAGCTACTTCCCTCTTCCCTTAAAGAGCCACATCTGGGGAGTCTTACAATAAGCCCAGTCTATGTATTCTGAGTCCCTCCAAACAAGTGTCTATACTGTTTCTTATAGGGACGCGAGTGTCGCTGTGGTCTAAACCACTGGGCTTCTTGGACTTGCCAATCAGAAGGTCAGCGGTGGTTCGAATCCCCCCAACGGGGTGAGTTCCCGTTGCTCTGTCCCAGCTCCTGCCAACCTAGCAGTTCGAAAGCACGCCAGTGCAAGTAGATAAATAGGTACTGCTGTGGTGAGAAGGTAAACAGTGTTTCCGTGTGCTCTGGTTTCTGTCACAGTGTTCTGTTGCACCAGTAGAAGTTTAGTCATGTTGGCCACATGACCTGGAAAGCTGTCTGTGGACAAACGCCAACTCCCTCGGCCTGAAAGTGAGATGAGCACCACAACCCCATAGTTGCCTTTGGGGAGAGCCACCATCTTGTAGTTTTTTAGAATATTTTGTTGATAAACCATCTGACCCTGGTGATTTACCTAATTTGGTTTGGTTAATTACCTGTTGCAGTTCCATTGTTGTTATTGGTGTATTTAAATCATTAATTTTTTCTTTAGGAATTTTTGGTACATTATTCTGCTTTAAATATTCCACAATTCTGTCCTTATTTTCTTTAACGGCTAAATATAGCTCTGTGTAACGTCTTACAAATTGTCTTCAAAGAGAAGTCATTGGATATTTTAAATTTTGTAAAACGTTTATTTGAAAATAGTGGCTGAGGGTGTGGTTGGTTGTCTCTGGTTGGCTTTAGTGAGAATTGTTTTTGTGTGTGAGCCCGGTGTAAGCGTGTATTTTTGAATCATGTTAGCCAGATTGATTCGCATGCTGTTAGAGGATTCTCGTTGTTCTCTTGTTGGGCTGTGTATGTGATAAAGGGGAACCGAACCGGGGTGAAGGCATCTTCCTCTATTTGTCCCTGTGTCAGTTTCCGTTTCTCAAACTTCTTTCCTCTGGGCCACACTTTCAGAATAAAAATTACCTTGCACCACACTGAATTTTTTATTGATGAGAAATACGTTGGAAAAGGAAAAGGAACAACTCCCAGCAGTGCTTGATTTATAACATAGAACACAACTACTTCATAATATGTTCATGGGACATCCAGAAAGAGCCAGTGTGGTGTAGTGGTTAAGAGCGGTAGTCTCGTAATCTGGGAAACTGGGTTCGCGTCTCCGCTCCTCCACATGCAGCTGCTGGGTGACCTTGGGCCAGTCACACTTCTTTGAAGTCTCTCAGCCCCACTCACCTCACAGAGTGTTTGTTGTGGGGGAGGAAGGGAAAGGAGAATGTTAGCCGCTTTGAGACTCCTTAAAGGGAGTGAAAGGCGGGATATCAAATCCAAACTCTTCTTCTTCTTCTTCTAAACAATGCAGCTACATAAGAACATGAACCATTCCCAAAATATAATACTCAGTGTCCTTGGATATTCTGCCACACTTGTCATCCTCTACTATAACACCAGTGTGGCACACCACTTCCTTTGACTCACAAGATATGCGGAAACATGAAATGACCAGAGCCACAAGGAGAACCAAGAATAAAAGTCTCCATATTCCATCAAGCAAAATGTTCAACCAATTCGAAGTTACTTATTCTTGGTGTCTAGAGAGACTGGTGGGAGAGAGAGTTTTACATTTTTTTCTTTTTGGTATTCAAAAAAATCTCAGGAAACGGAGGCAAACGGTTACCTTTGTTTTCCCTTTCAAAAAATGGATATACTGTACTACTTTTCCTTGGCTCAGAATTACTTATGCACCCATTCCAACTTAACTGAGAAATACAAATAACTAAGCCACACATTTGCTCTTTAAGCATTTATGAACTATGACCCTCTTCAAAGCCCCTTTCACCTCCTTATTTCTGAGACTGTAGATCAAAGGGTTCAGCATGGGCGTAATTACCCCATAGAGCATGCTCACCATCCTGTCCTGATCTGGATGGTGGCTGGAGGAAGGCCTTAAGTAAGTGAAGAGGATTGTCCCATAGAAGAGGCCCACTACCATAAGATGAGAGGCACAAGTGGATAAGGCCTTGCGTTTCCCCTCAGCAGAACGGATCCTAAGGATGGTGGAGATGATGTGGATGTAGGAGACCAACGTCACCATAAAAGCCCCCACACCAAAAATCCCACCAACAATGAAGACAACCATCTCAGCCACATAGGTGGAAGCACATGATAAGGCCAAGACTGGAGGGATGTCACAGTAGTATTGATTGACTCTATTGGATCTGCAGAAAGGTAGAGTGAAAGTCAACACCGTGTGTAGAAGGGAGTTGAGGAACCCTGTGACCCATGTACCAGCAGCCATCTGAAGACACAGCTTCTTGCTCATGATGACCGTGTATCGCAGAGGGTTGCATATGGCCACATAGCGGTCATAGGCCATGGCAGCCAAGAGGAAGACCTCTGTCCCTGCCAAGGCTATCAGGAAGTAGAGTTGCAGCACACAGCCAACAAAGGAAATGGTATTGCTCGCTGACAAGAGGCTCTCCAGCATCTTGGGCACTGTAGCTGTGGGGCAGCAGATGTCCAGCAGGGAAAGGTTGCTGAGGAAGAAATACATGGGGTTGTGCAAATGAGAGTCAGCTGCTATGGCAAGAAGAATGGTGCTGTTCCCCAGCAGGGTGACCAGGTAGATGAGCAAAAAGGCAGCAAAGAGGGAGAAGCGGACAGCTGGGAGATCAGAAAGTCCAGTTAGGATAAATTCTGTCACTAGGGTGCCATTCCCTATTTCACCATTCAGAAAGGAGCTTTCCTGGAAGAGTTTGGAAGAATAAGAGACACATGAAACATGTTGAATGCTGCAGACATAGTAGGGATTGAGATAAGCTCCAAGAGGATCTCTCCAAATCAGGATTGTGAGAAATTAAATGGGGAAATACAATTCAATGTAAGGGAATGTGCACACTGGGGCAAACGATCCAATATTCACATTTACCTCAATGGGGTTTGGACACTGGGTCAACATCTTTACTGAGCCATCAATTTACGACCCCAAGGTCTCTTTCCTGGTCAGCCACTGGCAGTTGTGACCCCATGTGTAAATATGTGAGGTTAAGATTTATTCATTTTTTATTTTTTATTTTGTACCAACATGCATCACTTGTTTACATTTACAGTGGTACCTCGGGTTACATATGCTTCAGGTTACATACGCTTCAGGTTACAGACTCCGCTAACCCAGAAATAGTACCTCGGGTTAAGAACTTTGCTTCAGGATGAGAACAGAAATTGTGCTCCAGCGGCATGGCGGCAGCAGGAGGCCCAATAAGCCAAAGTGGTGCTTCAGATTAAGAACAGTTTGAGGTTAAGAACGGACCTCCGGAACGAATTAAGTACTTAACCCGAGGTACCACTGTAATTGTATTTCCAATTTTATTTCACTCGGTTTGAGTAGGTCCTTTGGAGCTCTTTGCAATCGCTTTTTGTTTTAATGGCACTGAACAATTAGTATCATTAACAAACTTGGCCACCTCAATTCTCACACCTGACACCTCATCACTTAGGAACAAGATTAAAAGCACAGGTCCCAATACTGAACCTTGGGGGACTCCACTTTCTGAAACTCTCCAGTAGGAGACGTGTCCGTTTAATCCTTTGCTTCCTTTTACTTAACCAATTCCTGATCTGCAAGAGTGTTTACCACCTAGCCAGCTGAAGCATTCTGGAGAACTCAAAGATTTGCATTCCATCCCATAACGTTTTGTTTGGCCTAATAAAGCCTTTGCTCTAATATGGATTTTTGAATTTTTCTGTGAGAATTCTCATCTAAGGCATCTTTCTATTCACCTGAACATCCTTTCCAGAACATTCCATGTACCATTCCCATACCATATAACCTTGCCATTGAGGAGCCTTGCTCCTTCTCTCTGTACTAGCTAAGGGATTATCTACACTCACCTTTCCTCCGCTCTTTCCAGTCACGGTTCCCAATTTAAAGTTCCATGTCTGAACATCGTTTGTTTTTTTTTACTCCAGAGCTTTGCCTGTGAAAGCCGACTCTCTAAAGCTCAGTAGGAGCAGACAGCAATCTGTGGAGAACCCGTATTGATGTTTGCTCTGATTGATCACTAAAGAGTAGGTTTCCACAGGGAAACTTTGAGGCAAAAAAACCTCCACAGCTTTTAAGCGCTGACCTGTGCCTGGAAAGAGTGGAGCAAAAGGTAAGTGTTCCCCACTTCCTGCATCCTTGACCTTCATCATAACAGCTTCATTATGCCAATAGCTAATACACACTTGCAATGACTGGTGCATATTCATTCCTCCAAAGGTCTCACTTAAGAATTCCTCTCATCTGCCTTGAGATCAAGGAAGAGTCTGTTCCTCCAGCAGCCCAGCCTTTCCCTTTAAGTCCCAACATAAGGAGCACAAGGGAATCGCAGGCGCCGGAGCTCTGCCTCAGTGCCAGCAAACATCTCTTTCTGTCTCCAATGACCAATGATGAGACAAAAAGGTGTCCTTGATTTCCCAGCACAATAAGCTGCAGCCCTGTGAAAATTATTCATTCCAGAAGCTGCTCCCTGTACTGTTAAGGGAATACAGTCTGTGTTTTATGTATTCAAGTTCACCAAAGTGTGAAGCAGTTCTGGTCCACGTTTCCCCCCCCCCCAAAAAAAAAAAAGTTCAGGAGCTGTAGAGACTAGTCCTTCAGGTTATTGAAGAGAGATTTTTTTGTGGGCTTTTATCGTGTCTTGTGTGCAGAGATGTACCTAGGCTGCCTTGCACCCTTCACAAGGAGCTGTATTGGGGCCTCTGAAGCCGGAATAGACCGGTGACCAGAAACTCAAAAAGGTGTCTTTTCATTTCCTTTCATCCCCCACCAGTGACTTTCTCCATGGTAATCACGGTCTGGGCTGCTTCCCCTCCTCCTCCTCCATCGGTCCATTTTCTAAGCAGGCAGGCAGGCTCCTAGCCACTCTGAGCCAGAGTGGAGAGTCACGGTTTTTGTGCTCCCCCTGGCCCTGACCTGACCAACTCCTAGGTGCACCCCTGCATGTGTGTTTGAGTTTGTTCTAAATGAAGTAGTTTGGCCAGCATCCCTCCTGTAAAGAGTGCATCTTACGCTCCCCACAGTTCAGCTACTTCCCTCACAAGCTTAAAAGGCCGTACCTAGGGAGCCTGAAACCAAGCCCAGTCTATGTATTTTGAGTCCTTATAAACTGTTACGAAAAAGGAGCAATGCTGCTGAGAGCTCCAGATGGCTGGAAAGCCAAACAGGATGTTGACGTTATGGGACTGTACCGTGGGAACAAGGGACAGTCTATTCTGTGCACTGAGCACCGGATGTTAGCTCAGAGTGTCACATGACCCTGTACTGGAAGTACATGGGAGGAGTTTTTTTCTCTCTCTCTGCTGTTGGTGATGAGAGAGAGCAGTCACGATTTCTCTGTACTGCTGGAAAGACAGGAATAAAGGCATGTAAATACATTTCTGTCTGTCTCTTTCCCCTCCCTGGGAATGGAGGGGAGGAGGGGTGTGTTCTTCTCACGTTGGGAAGGATCGCCGATAAAGACCTCCCCTGATCTTGCCAGGAGTCGCAGACAGGGAGGTCAACAAGGATTCAAGCCGGTCACCTGGAGGGTGGCCAATTCCTCTGACTTTTGGCTTGAATTCAACATCTGGTAGCAATTAGCCGATGGTTATCTGATCCATGGGAATCAGCATGAGAGGTGAGAGGTCGATGAATCGTTGCCATCCTCTGCACCAAAGGAAAGAAGGAAACGTCTGCGTGCAGCCAGAAGCTGAACAGACAGCTGGACACCGAGAGGGGTATTTTCCAAGCAACGGAGCCCCAAAAGGTACGCTGATTTTCAGGCTAAAAAGTGTGAATGCAGAATGAATTATTCTCTGGTTCACGAGAGCTGCGTTTGAAAAACAGCTCTGAAAGCAAAAGGCTTGCATACCAGGAATTCTTGTGGTTGATAAGATTTCCTGTCCCTAGAAAGGTTGCTAGGCAACGACCGTCAGTAAGTGGAAAGTTACTGACTGGCTCAGTGAGAGCATGAGAAGTCAAAGTTTGTTTTGGCTATCTACGCAGCTGTGAAACAGCCCAAAAGTTTGCCTGCCAGGAAAGCAGTAAACAACCCAAAAGAGAACTTTTGGATTTTACAGGCTTGACATTGAGAGCAGAGACTTGGATTCAGAATGGATGCCAAGAAGGGGGGGAGGTTTACCCTATCCACCTCCCCTGACTAATGACAATTATTCATCTTGGTCTATAAAGATGAAGGCCCTGCTGCAGAATCAGAGGATCTTTGAGGTGATTGAGAACCCAATCCCTGCAGCACCAACACGAGGTTGGGAATCACAGAATCTGAAAGCCAGGACGGCTGTAATTCTGTGTGTCTCAGATGACCAATTGGTGCATATTCAGAATTTAGAGTATGTGCGAGAAATTTGGGAGACGCTGCGTAGAACACATCAGAGGGATGCTGGTTCTTCAGCGTTGCTGTATTTTGAGAAGCTGACCAATCTGAGACTTGCGCCTGATGGAGATGTTCAAGCGCACCTGACGGAAATGAAATATCTGCGCCAACAGATGGTGGAACGCAATTTCCGTCTGCAGGAGGAAGTGTTTTGCTTCATGATGATAAACAGCCTAAATCGGACTTACAAAACGGTTGCCAGTCAGCTTGGTTCCCTCCCGGCTCAAGATTTGACCGCGGAGAGGGTGTCTGCCGTTGTTCTGAATGAACAGGACCGCCTTGCTGCACTGGAAGTAAAGGACAGGGGGAGGGAGGAACGGAGTTCTAATTCCCCCGCTTATGTGGCTACTGGAGAGAATGCTGTAGCTTTGAACGTTGTCCGATGTTACAATTGTGGACAGGCTGGGCATCTTCAGCGGAACTGTAAGAAGCCACGCCAGCCAAAGGGAGCTAAGGGCCGCTCAGCAAAGCCTGAGGCATCAGGCAAAGGTCATACCAAGTCTTTGGTGAAACCTGCAAAGGTTTTGATGGCGAAAGGAACCACGCCAGATGTTCAGAACTCGTTTATAATAGACACGGGCTGTACATTTCATATGTCCCCACACAGAGAACTCTTTTCAACGTTTAAGAAGCAAAGCTTCGCTGTGAAACAGGCCAACGGTCAGGAGCTGGAAGCGACCGGGATAGGGACTGTGTATCTTAAGAGTCTGAACTTGACTATAAGCAATGTTTACTTGGTTCCTGAACTGAAGTTCAATCTGCTGAGTGTTTCGCAGATTGCAAAGAAAGGACTGAAACTGTCCTATGATGCTGAGAGCTGCAAGATCTACAAAGATGGAGAGTTGTTTCTTTCTGCCAGAGAGAAAGATGGACTGTATTTGTTGAGTTATGCACAAAGTGATTACATGGAATGTAATTCATCTGTGTCTAACCTAATTTCTCTTGCAGGTGTGACCAAGAAGATGACCGGGGTCAACAGAGCATTTCAGCGGGTGTATGCTGATGTGATTGGTCCTCTAGAACCATCTAGAGGCAATGCAAGATTTTATCTTGTGTGTGTGGATCATTTCTCTAACTTTGTCTGGATTTATGCGTTAGAGAAACCGCAACAAGCCTTGGATAGATTTCAGGAGTTTTGTGACAAGGTGAAAAATATGCATGGTGCTAACATTGGTTGTCTTTTCACAGATGAAAAGCAGATTTTTCTTTTACAGGATTTCCAGGAGTTCCTGCAGAAGAAAGGGATAAGACACAAGGTTGCTGTTTCAGCAGAAGCATGGAACAGGGGTGTCTGTGTACGGGTGAACAAAGAATTGCAAAAGGGGATGGAAGCGCAATTGCTTAGTTCACATCTGCCACATGAGTTCTGGGCCGAGTCGCTAATGTCGTATTGTTATACGAGGATGAGAAAGGTTTCAAAAGAGTTGGGAAGTTCTCCTTTTGAGAAACTGTTCCATAGAAAACCTTCTGCTGCCCATTTCAAGGTTTTTGGGTCTCATGTGAGGACAGAAGCTCCAGGTGGAGTAAAGAATGCCAGAGGCATTTTTGTGGGATATGAAAAGGGTCTCTACAGAGTAATTTTGTCTGAATCTGGTCAGGTGATTCTCACAAAATTTCTAGAGAGTGCTCCTGAACAGGAGAGGGTGATAGTACACACATTTCCCACAGAGGACGATTCAGATGATGATGTTGATTTTACTGATTACAGTGGTACTGAGAGTGACAGTGATAGCTCGGAGAGCTCAGTTGTCACAGTCATTGAGAGGAAATCTCACACAATGGATAGGCCTTCACAGGTGAAGGATGAACCACTGTTTACCATTGGAACTGGTTCTCCAAAGAGTCCTGAGACTGAACCAGTGAGCAGAGAAGATCAGCACCTCATACGAAGGTCTGAGAGAGTTACAAAGGGTGAACCACCCAAGAGGTACTCAAAAGAGTTTGCTAACTTAGCTGTTGCATGTGTTGCTGTTGTACACAACTGAGGACAGGTTGGAGCTGTGTCTAAGTCAGAGACAAAGACACAACAGAGAGTTGCTAGCCAAGGTAATGCAGATGCACTCATTCCTTGGAAGCCAGACAACCAGAGAGGTACACTGGGGAAACCAGTGGCGGGGAGTTCCAAGGGTGGAACTGTAACAACAGGTGAATGTTATGTGTATAACAACTGTTTGTTTTCTTCTCTGGATCACGCTTTGCTTGCCGCAACACGCATTGATTCTTTTGGGGGAGGATGTTACGAAAAAGGAGCAATGCTGCTGAGAGCTCCAGATGGCTGGAAAGCCAAACAGGATGTTGATGTTATGGGACTGTACCGTGGGAACAAGGGACAGTCTATTCTGTGCACTGAGCACCGGATGTTAGCTCAGAGTGTCACATGACCCTGTACTGGAAGTACATGGGAGGAGTTTTTTTTCTCTCTCTGCTGTTGGTGATGAGAGAGAGCAGTCACGATTTCTCTGTACTGCTGGAAAGACAGGAATAAAGGCATGTAAATACATTTCTGTCTGTCTCTTTCCCCTCCCTGGGAATGGAGGGGAGGAGGGGTGTGTTCTTCTCACGTTGGGAAGGATCGCCGATAAAGACCTCCCCTGATCTTGCCAGGAGTCGCAGACAGGGAGGTCAACAAGGATTCAAGCCGGGCACCTGGAGGGTGGCCAATTCCTCTGACTTTTGGCTTGAATTCAACAAACAAGTGTCTACAGATGCAGCTCAGTCAACTTCTGAATGAGCCCCAGAGCAGTTATAAAACTGTGAGGAGATTATGTTGAAGCAGTTATGGAAACAGTTATGGAAGGTCATTGCTAAGGGTAATTAATGTCTACAAAAAAATTTACATATCACTTGGGAAGATAGGCAAACTAACGCCAGTGCACTGGAAGAAGCAAAGATCACCAGTGTCAAAGCAATAATTCTTCAACATCAACTTCGTTGGACTGGTCATGTTGTGTGGATGCCTGGTGATCGTCTTCCAAAACAACTACTCTATTCCGAACTTAAAAATGGAAAGCGTAATGCTGGTGGTCAACAAAAGAGGTTTAAAGACAGTCTCAAGGCAAATCTAAAAAAATGTAGTATAAACACTAACAATTGGGAAATATTGTGAGCGCTCCAACTGGAGAACAGCCTTTACCAAAGATGTTGTGGGCTCTGAAGACGCTCGAACTCAGGATGAAAGGGAGAAACGTGCTAAGAGGAAGGCACACTTGGCAAACCCTCACCATGATCAACTCCTATCCAGAAACCTATGTTCCCCACTGTGGAAGGACGTGTGGATCCAGAATTGGCCTCCACTGTCACTTACGGACTCACTGTTAAGACTGTGTTTATGGAAGACAATCTTACTCAGGGTGAATTATGGTGCTGGAGGAGACTCTTGAGAGTCCCATGGACTGCAAAAAGATCAAACCTCTCCATTCTTAAGGAAATCAGCCCTGAGTGCTCACTGGAAGGAAAGATCATGAAGTTGAGGCTCCAATACTTTGGCCACCTCATAAGAAGAGAAGACTCCCTGGAAAAGACCCTGATGTTGGGAAAGATGAAGGGCACAAGGAGAAGGGGACGACAGGACGAGATGGCTGGATAGTGTTTGCAAAGCTACAAACATGAGCCTGACCAAACTGCGGGAGGCAGTGGAAGACAGGAGTGCCTGGCGTTCTCTGGTCCATGGGGTCACGAAGAGTCGGACACGACTAAACAACAACAACAACAACAATCTTACTCGGCTACGAGTGATTGCCAAAGAAATAAAGAAGCAGCCAGCTCCAGCTCCTCTACTTAGGGCTTATCCACATTTACCTTTTGCCTTGCACTTTCTAGGCAACAGGTCCACACTTTCCCAGTCCCCGTCCAAGCAAAGGATGCTTGTGTTTTGGTCTCGTGCTCTCATGTGAACCAGTTCCTTCCTGCGAGAGCTCAGAACCAGAAAAGGGTCCTGATTTTGATCAGCAAGGTGTTGGAGGTATGCAATACGCAATTGCACCATGACCCCTATCTTGCCCCTCTGTGCCTGGCAAGAATTATAGTTAATAATTTGTCTACTTTGTCATGTTTCTCCCAATGAACCTTGATTATCTGAAAAACCATGATCCATCTCCATTGTTCCCCAAAGTACCTAACAGGGGCATTCTGTGGTGCAGATTAAATTATCAGACCATTACCTACACTTACCTCCTTTTGGTATTCTGGTTAGTGTGCTGGTTGGGTCGTCTCTACCAAACCAACCATAATTTGTCCTCCAGTAACACAGAGCCAGAATCTCTGTGGGAGGCAGTTCCCCTAGCATAGGGGTGGGAACCTGTAGCTCTCCAGATGTTGTAAGACTTCCAACTCAAATCAACCTCAGCCAATATAGCTGAAGGTTAGGATTTATAGGATTCATAATCCCACAGCATCTGGGTTGCCCTGCCCCTGCCTTAACCCAGCATTTGAGCTCAATTCCTTCTAGTATTCATGTTTCCTGAACACAGGGAAGCAGCTTGGGGCTATTTAGAGGCACATGTCCTCAGCAAGTGTGGTAAGAATTTAGATGAAAACAGGTTTTCTGTCAGAAAAGTTTTATTCAAAGGTTTATTATATGGGTGGTGCCCTGAGGTACCATTCCAGCAATGATCACTTCTTACATTCCACACAGCACAGTTTCCTACCCATGGTTTTCATCAAGGCCACTTTGACCTCCTTGTTCCTCAAACTGTAGATTATGGGGTTCAACATGGAGGTCACAACTGTGTAGAACAAGGCCAGCAGCTTGTCGCTTGACGCTGAGTAGCTGGATTTGGGCCTAAGGTACGTAATGATGCCTGAACCGTAGAACAGGGACACAACGATGAGATGGGATGAGCAAGTGGAGAAGGCCTTACGCCTGCCCTCGGCTGAGGGCATCCTCAAAATTGAGGTGATGATGTATACATAGGACGTGAGGATCAGAAGGAAAGGGGCCGTGATGAAAAGTACAGCCACCATATAGACTGCAACAACGTTCATTGAAGTATCGCCACATGCTAGCGTCAGGAGAGGAGGGATGTCACAGAAGAAGTGGTTGATCCTGTTGGGCCCGCAGTAGGTCAGGCTAAAGACATAGTTAGTTTGACCCAGTCCAACCATCACTCCCACCGACCACGAGGCCACCGAGAGCTGGGCACAGACGCCTCGGTTCATGACAACACTGTACCGCAGTGGGTTGCAAATGGCCACATAGCGGTCGTAAGCCATGGCAGCAAGGAGACAGCATTCTGTGATGCCAAAGAGGGTGAAAAAGTACATCTGGGTAGCGCAGCCCCAGAGAGAGATCCTCCCATTCTCCGACAACAGGTTAGCCAGCATCTTGGGGACAATGGCTGTGGTGTAGCATATTTCCAACAGCGACAGGTTCGTCAAGAAGAAGTACATGGGTGTGTGGAGGGCCGGGTTTAACTTGATCACGGTGGTGATGATGGAATTCCCTGCAAGTGACACAGTGTACATGGAAAGGACCAGCACAAAAAGGAGCATTCGCAGTTGCGGCAGCCCAGAGAAACCGACAAAGATGAACTCGCTCACCAGGGAAGAATGATTGCCCATGGACCGCAATAGAGAATGACTCAGCTGCAGAAGATCGGAGATATAGATGGTGAAAGCTAGCCAGTCGCAAATGATCTACAGTTCTCTTCCCATTGCTTAGCACAGGGCTTACCCACACTCGCCTTTGCCTCTCTGTCCAAGCAAAGTTCTGTGTCCAAGTGGTTTTTTGCTCCAGAGCTTTTCCCACAAAAAAACCCCTGCTCTTCAGCATTCAGTCAGAGGAAATGTCAATTCAGGTTATCTGCGGGTTGCTGTTTGTGCTGGTTGAATTTTAAAGAGCGTTGTTTTTGCGGGGAAAGCACCAGAGTGGCAGGGAAAGGGTGCTTGGACGCTGTGCTTTAAAGTGTGGGCCATGCCTGGAAAGAGCAGAGGAAAGGCGGATAAGCCCTAGCAAAGGTTTCAGGACTTAATTTCGACTTATCTGACACACACACTCCGACTTGGAAGTTCCCCCTTTTAGCGTCAGATGTATGGGGTTGTGGTGTGGAGCTAAGGTGAAGAAAATATTCACGCACAGAATTTCAGCAGGAAGTTACGGGGTGTACGAAGGTTGGGAACGAAGCAGCATGCCCTCTTCAAAACTTTTGTGGGAGCAAATAGTATTGAGAGCAGCATCACATATAACCACAGCAGTACCACGATGGGCACAAATAAACATGAATGCAAAACAGAGGGGACTTTGAAGGATCCCATGAATTGAATATGCTGCGGATCTTCCTCATGCAAGAACACATTTTGCCACTGCTCAAAGGAAAACCCGGTACCTGCACCTTGGGAAACAAAACTGTTCACTAACCAGGCATCTAATCTGGAAAAGGCATCTAAGACATTTCTTTCCCAGAAAAACTGACCTGTGGAAGACCTCTGATCATCCTATGTGACAGTCGGTGTTTTCAGGATGGTGAAGGCAGAGCTAATCCGTTTTTCTGTTTACAAAAATGAGCTGGCTGATACTTCTGGAAAACTCACAGGGAGGACATGAAGACAGCAGCTCAGCTGCATTGTTTGTCCCCAGTACCTGATCTTCTCCAGAAGTAGACTGCATCTAAACGTGGAGATCATGTTTTGCAACCAAGACTAACAGCTGTGGATAAACCTAGCTTCTGTTAACTTGCCTAATATTTGAACTATCACATGGTGATCTTGCTACACTGGAATTACTCTGAGGCAATCTTTAAAACTCAAAATGAAGTTTTGAAATCAAATTTTGACTGATCAATCAATGCATACTTTACAGCCTTAGGGGGTGACTCAGTGGAGCATTTGCCAAGGCTGCCTGCAATGCCAAACCAATTCGTGGGAAAACACTAATCTCCAAATGAACTATAGAATGCAAGTTCTGCTGAAGGAAGCCATTTGGACCTGTTGCTCTCCAGATGTTGTTGGATTACAAATCCCATCATCCCTGACGTACTGAGAACTGAAGTCCAGCAACATCCGTCCAGCAGCAGGTTGCCTCAAGCAAGATTTTTAAGCTGAACGTTATTGCACTCAGATACTGTGCATATAGCATTATTCTCTTATTTTGAGTTGGTTCCCTGTAAAATTCTGTGTGAATGACTATCGCACTATAGTGGGCGCTATATGTGTGTTGTTTCAGAATGCATCATAATTATTCCAGAAATCTGGAAGGAGTAAAACGGCTCTTACGTCTTCCAAGCATCCAAGCAAGCAACACCCAAACTGATGCCTCCCAAGAGCAGATGTAAATATAACAGATCAAGGAAGAACTGAGCCACAAATGCCTTTAGAAAGGTGCACTGATGCTAAAATTTAAACAACAGCCTCCCTGTTCAGACACACAGACAACTTGCACTCACCTCTGAAAACATGACCCAACCCATCATCTGAGGAGAAGCCTCCAGGCTGATCCGACTGATACCTTTCTACCATCACCTCTTCCTCCCCTGAGGCGTCATCAGTAGACCCACACACCCCCTTTCCCAGAAACATCCAGGTATAATAAGTCTCTTTGGGTACAGTTTCTGCAGGGATCTGGCCCTCCAGCTCCCTTAGATGCTTGTCAGACAAAGCTGTGCTGTTGGCAATTGTCTGAGGACACCATTTCGCTTCATCCTGTTTACAAGAAGAGGAGAAAGGAATCTGAGCAGCCCAGAAAGGAGGGCCGCCTCTGTACTTCTGGAAGTTCTTGGACTCCATGTCCCATCAGCCCCAGCCAGCACAAGCCAACAGTTGGGGATGATGGGAGCTGTAGTTCAAACACCTGGATGGGCCGCAGGTTAGCCACCACTGCTCCAGAGTTGCTGATATCTTTGGCAGAGAGTAAGCTAGGGAGACTAATCCTGGCTTTGCGGGTACAGTGGTACCTCGGGTTAAGTACTTAATTCGTTCCGGAGGTCCGTACTTAACCTGAAACTGTTCTTAACATGAAGCACCACTTTAGCTAATGGGGCCTCCTGCTGCCGCTGGAACATGATTTCTGTTCTCATCCTGAAGCAAAGTTCTTAACCTGAAGCACTATTTCTGGGTTAGTGGAGTCTGTAACCTGAAGCGTATGTAACCTGAAGCATATGTAAACCGAGGTACCACTGTATCCGCTTTTGCACAAACACACACACACACAGTGCTCACTGTGATTAACAAGAAACATTTTATTCCAATGGCAAAACGTTTCAACTTCTGCCTTCCTCTGCTGCTAAAATAAAAAATGAAATGATGCTGTTGTCAAGGTGGCACTTCTGGAGATGTTCAGAAAGGCATCGTTCGCTGAAGCTATGGGATGTTGGTGCTGCCCTCTCCAGGCTGAGGTCATGTGGCTTTAATGTGTCCTGCATGTACATTTAGAACAGGCTTCCTCAACCTCGGCCCTCCAGATGTTTTGAGACTACAGTTCCCATCATCCCTGACCACCGGTCCTGCTAGCTAGGGATCATGGGAGTTGTAGGCCAAAAACATCTGGAGGGCCGAGGTTGAGGAAGCCTGGTGTAGAAGTTTCCCCCTCTTTGCTAAAGTGGGAGGATCAATTGGTGTCTCTAAATCTGACAGTCCGTGGTTCCCATTTCAGAACTGAAATGTTTAGCTTCTGGCTGCTCTACCTCTTCAGTCAAAATTGTGGATGTGTGGTTCCTAAAACATGTGCGTAGGTCAGTTGTCGCTTTATATTGTCCAGAGCTTCATCATTTACTTTCAGGTCTCTTTTCTGCCCTCCCTCCCTCGTCCTATATCACTAGCCTTATCTGTGACAATATTTCCTTCAAGGCAGTGCCCCAGGTTCTGATACACCCAGAACAATGAAAGTTCCTATTATATCTTTATAATAATAAAGATTTATTATTTATACCCTGCCCATCTGGCTGGATTTCCCCAGCCACTCTGGGTGGCTCCCAACAGAATAATAATAATAATAACAATAACAATAAAGCAATAAAATATCAAACATTAAAAACTTCCCTAAACAGAGCTGCCTTCAGATGTCTTCTAAAAGTCCTTATTTCCTTGACATCTGAAGAGAGGGTCTTCCACAGGGTGGGCACCACTACCAATAAGGCCCTCTGCTTGGTTCCCTGTAACTTTGCTTCTCGCAGTGAGGGAACCGCCAGAAGGCCCTCGGTGCTGGACCTCAGTGCCCAGGCTGAGCGATGGGGGTGGAGACGCTGCTTCAGGTATACTGGGCCGAGGCCGTTTAGAGCTTTAAAGGTCAGCACCAACACTTTGAATTGTGTTCATTCTTTCCTGGGGAAGCTCAGAGCAACTTTGCACGGGGCACCAGTGGTTTCCTAGCCAGGCACCACCTGGTCCAAGTCCACTCTGATCGAGCAACTCAACATAAATTAAGACCGTTCGCAAATGAAACAGAGTCCTGGTGGGGCTTGATGGGACTTCCAGATACGGCCTTTGCTATGCCCGCGGGAACAGAAGGTGAAGGGCTTCGCCGTTGAGCCCGTCTTTGTTGACTCCAGGGCTGAACATGGGGTAGAGGCGCTCGGAGAAGATGTCTGAAAAGGTGTAGATGTGGAGCATGGTGTCGGCATCGTAGAAGGAGACCTGCCCCGCTTCGTAGTCCAGGTAGACCCCGACTTTCTGGGGCTTGGCCTTGAGGGACAGCAGCTTGGGGGGAGACTCAAGGGCCTTGTATTCACTACCGTTCCTCAACCAGATGGCCCAGAATCCATTGCTGGGCTTGACTTTCACTTTGGCTTCCTTCCTGTTGACGGACTCCTTGGCCACGCCAATGTCCCAGCTGGTTTTATTCCTCACCTCTACTTCCCAGTAATGGCGTCCTGAGGTAAAACCCTGAGAGCCCAGCACACACACGCACTTGCTGAACCTCTCAGGCCCGTCAGGGACCTCGTCCTCAGGGTTGTCTTCAAGACGAACGCTATCAAGGTCCTTGGAGAGCACAAGGTTGGGGTGGTTGGTGGCAGGATCCAAGGTGATTTGACAGGGAGCTGTTGGGATACGACCAGCATAATGGTTACCGACACCTTACATTACATTCAGAAATGTTGGCTGCAGGAGATATCTACACTAAACAGGCTGTCCAGTTTTTACCTCAGAGATGCCAAAAGGATTTTCTGGGCCCAGCACACCGCATGTGCATCAGGCACACCACCCTTCTCACACAAAGAGGACATGTATCTGCATATCCTTTGCTTCACATACAAATTCGTATTGTCTTTGGCAAGTAGGGTAGAGGGCGCAGTGATAAATCAGGGGCCACACACAACAAAACAGAGGACTCAGCTACGTTAGTCAAAATGCAGCATTATAACACTGTGACACCGAATGGGACTGTAGAGCTAAAATCGCAACTCAGTGATATTCTCAATTGTGAGCTTTACAATGGTTTCTCGCAGAGCATTTTCACGGCGTGGTTTTTTATATGTGTAGATATAGCCACAATGTCAACAGGAGAAACTTTTCCTGTAATTATAGTCCCAGTCTTGAAAAGCCATAACCTGTTAAATTTCTGCCTGCCACATAGTGGTTAAAGCAGGCTTCCTCAACCTCGTCCCTCCAGATGTTTTGAGACTACAATTCCCATCATCCCTGGCCACTGGTCCTGCTATCTATGGATCATGGGAGTTGTAGGCAAAAAATATCTGGAGAGCCGAGGTTGAGGAAGCCTGGGTTAAAGACATTATTATTATTATTATTATTATTATTATTATTATTATTATTATTATTTATACCCTGCACATCAGGCTGAGTTGCCTCAGACACTCTGGGTGGCTTCTGACACATATAAAAACGTCAAACTTTTTAAAAAGGTTTAAAGTCCTTCAAATTTCTTCTAAAAGTTTTGTAGTTCTTTATTTCTTTATCTCCTCAGATACAGCCCTGCTCTTCTCTAATGTCCACCCTAAACCACACAAAGAACTCAGGTTTCACGAGCTACAAACCGGTTGTGTTAACTGGAGATCTTTCGTCAGCTGGCACTCGGTACAAGAGCAGGCATGGCACTTCATAGAATCATAAAACTGTAAAATTGGAAGGGACCCCATGGATCATCTAGTCCAGCCCCCTGCAATGCAGGATTTTTTGGGGGCTCAAACCCACAATCCTGAAATTAAGGGTCTCATGCTCTACCAGCTCAGCTATCACAGTTTGCTTCAGATGGGGCATTGGTCAAAAGAGATGCAAGATTACACACACACACACACACACACACACACACACACTTTTGGATGGATGGCGGCTAACAGATTGAGGTTGAATCCTGACAAGACAGAAGTACTGTTCTTGGAGGACAGGGGGTGGGCTGGTGTGGAGAACTCCCTGATCCTGAATGGGGTAACTGTGCCCCTGAAGGACCAGGTGCACAGCCTGGGAGTCATTTTGGACTCACAGCTGTCCATGGAGGCACAGGTTAATTCTGTGTCCAGGGCAGCTGTCTACCAGCTCCATCTGGAATACAGGCTGACACCCTACCTACCCACAGACTGTCTCGCCAGAGTGGTGCATGCTCTAGTTATCTCCTGCTTAGACTACTGCAATGCATTCTATGTGGGGCTACTTTTGAAGGTGACCCAGAAACTACAACTAATCCAGAAAGTGGCAGCCAGACTGGTGACTGGGAGTGGCTGCCGAGACCACATAACACCGGTCCTGAAAGACCTACATTGGTTCCCAGTATGTTTCCAAGCACAATTCAGAGTGTTGGGCTGACCTTTAAAGCCCTAAATGGCCTTGGCCCAGTATACCTGAAGGAGCATCTCCACCCCCATCGTTCTGCCCAGACACTGAGGTTCAGCACTGAGGGCCTTCTGGCGGTTCCCTCACTTAGAGACGTGAGGTTACAGGGAACCAGGCAGAGGGCGTTTTTGGTAGTGGCACCCACCCTGTGGAACGCCCTCCCATCAGATGTCAAAGAAATAAACAACTATCTGACTTTTAGAAGACACCTGAAGGTAGCCCTGTTTAGGGAAGTTTTTAATATTTGATGAATTATTGTATTTTAGTCTTTTGTTGGTTTTCCCAGCCAGATGGGCGGGGTATAAATAATAATTATTGTTGTTGTTGTTTGTCCTCCCAACCTTGTGAGGTAGGTTATGCTCAGAAACAGAACCTGGCTGAAGTCTGCTTAGTATGTTTTGGGGCCAAATATAAATTTGAAACTGGGCATCCCTGGTCCCAATCAAAAACCCAACCTTCCCCAGCTGGTGCTCTCCGGACAGTGTTGCTCTACATCTCCCATCATCCCTGACCTTTGACCATTCTACCTGGGGTTGATGGGACTTGTAGTCAAAAAAGTCTAGGGGCACCAGCTTGGGGAGGGGCTGCTCTAGTTACTATGCCACACTGGCTCCTCTGCATGAAACAACAGTTGAATGAAGACACTGAGGTCCAGCGCCGAGGGCCTTCTGGCGGTTCCCTCACTGCAGGAAGCAGGTTACAGTGAACCTTCAGGGCCTGTGGAAGACCTTCTCTTCAGATGTCAAGGCAATAAGCAACTATCTTACTTTTAAAAGACATCTGAAGGCAGCCCTGTTTAGGGAAGTTTTTAATGTTTAATGCTGTATTGTGTTTTTAATATTTGGTTGGGAGCCGCCCAGAGTGGCTAGGGAAACCCAGCCAGATGGGCGGGGTATAAATTATTAATTATTATTATTATTATTATTATTATTATTATTATTATTATTATTATGGCAGCAGAGCAGCTCTGGCCTCAAGTGGCAGATTTTGCCACAGCATCACAGAAACAGTTTATGCCAAGCTGTTGTGGCAATAAATCCTCACCGCTCCGATACTTACAAGGTCTCAGAGCTGGCAGCATCTCCTTCCACACCATGTACTGAATAGGGCCCTTAAACTGGCCCAGGCTGAACTCACGGGCGACCACAGGCAGTGTGGATCCTTTGTCATCACTAGGGCAATATCTGCAAGAACAGGGGAAAGATCGTATAAAGTAGAATCCATTATCAGTGACACAAGCTGCTCTTTATCTCCACCTAGTGGCCAGATCTGAAAGTGCTGCTCTTTGTACTAATGCTCATTTAGCTCCTAAATAAGAGTCATACTACATTATTCAAACACGGGAGTAGTTGTGGATTAATCGATGCAAAAGGCACTGGTGTTATATTCCTGATCTAGCAGGGAATGAGTTCTAGTTGTGGATCACAGATCATGAGTGGAAAACAAACAGCAGACAGAGAAATCGAGAAGCAGAGTTTTTTTAAAAATCGTTTTAAAAAGTGATGAGGAGAGGCAGAAGATCCAGGAGCCACAAAAGACCCTGTCCCACCCTCTAACAATATTGCTGGTACAGCTCCAGTTGCATCCCCAGATGAAGTCAAGTAAATGCATGTTTGCTGAGAGGGTTAAGAACAAAAGCTGGAGGTTCAGTCATACGGTCTACTCACTTTTCTGTGAAGGCTTTGATGTCCTGCAAAAAAGAAAAAGGGAAATGACCATTTAGAATATAGTTTCGTGGATATCACAGAAGCTGCTAAAACCAGGACATCTTAAATTATTTTTCATCACCCTTTTGGGTTTCCTACCTTCCTCCCACAGGAGCCCAGAGTGTCATGCAGCCATCACAAATGACAATCACGATAACACCCATTGCTAAAATAGTAGCTAAAACCTATATCAAAACTCAAAAGTGTGGTGCTACAGGCACCGTAAATACGGTAATACTTAAGCTAACGGACTCCTCACTGCGTCTATGTACCAAAGGTTTGAATGAATGACTAAATGCATCTTCAAGAGACACTTAACAGTTGTCAACAACGAGGACAGCCAACTTTCCCCAGGGCTGGAAGTTCCATGAGCGGGACAGCCACCACCAAGCAGGCCCTGCCTCATGACACCATCCCACGGGCCATACCTCTCGACAGGACCATGGGCTGGGCCCCCCATGACGGTCACAGAAAATGGGCCAGCCCATATGGAGAGAGGCCATCTTGGACCCCAAAGCCGTCCCAAAACTGGTTGTAATATCTCAGCCAAGGTCTAAAGCAGGGGTGCGAAACCTCAGGCCTCAGGGGCAAGGGGCCAAAAGTAGCTCTCCAAGCTTTTTGGGGTGTGAAACCAGCTGTACAAAGGCACAGATTCATATTTGTTGCTCCGCCCACTTTTGCCCCCTGGCCACGCCCACCAGAAGGAAATGCAGTCCTTGATCAGAAAAAGGTGATCCACCCTTGGTCTAACGGAAGCTAGCAATGCAATTGCCTGTCACACGAGGCTTCTCATGACCTCATCCAAAATGATGACTGGACTTGTGTGTTGCAGCCGGATTATATAAATTGAGGCAGTCATGGTGACTTTCTGTAGCCTAGGGCTTGCTCAGCAATGGAAACCCTCTTGCTGGCTTCAGTGGCGGAGCTGGTTTATTCCATGGGGGTTTCCTTCCCCCACATTCAAAGCTTTTAAAAAATTACTTCAGTTGAACCTCCCTTTCTTTTCAGCAACCCAGTGCTCCGGTGGTTTACAGCTTGTTATGGAACTTTAACTCAGGTAGGTTCACCTGGTGCCTTCGTTATACGTCTTTAGGCACCAGGCAAAAACATTCCTCTTCACAAAGGCCTTCAGCTGATTAATATTCTACAGCCTTTAAAATGTGGGGGGGGGGTTGTTTTGTTTCAAGTTTTTGTGCTTTTATCCTGAATTTCTATCTTGTGAAACGCCCCAAGATGAAGGGGGGTTTATAAATTTAATAACTAATAATAATTAATCCCACCTTCTCTGAAAGGGTTTGCAGTTCTTCCAAATTCGCATCACTGGCAGCATAGTCACCATCTCTGGCTGATCAGGGGTGCTGAGGCACGCACAATTTTTTTACTGTGGGTGCCTGGCTGGGCAACTAATAATTATTTTATTTCATTTTATTTTATTTTATTTTATTTTATTTTTACCCAGCCCATCTGGCTGGGTTTCCCCAGCCACTCTGGGCAGCTCCCAATAGAATATTATTAATAATAACAACAACAACAAAGCAATAAAACTTCAAACATTAAAAGCTTCCCTAAGCAGGGCTGCCTTTGGATGTCTTCTAAAAGGCAAATACCGTATTTTTCGCCCCATAGGACGCACCGGCCCATAGGACGCACCAAGTTTTTTGGGGGGGAAATAAAGGAAAAAAAATATTTTCCCCCCCAGGCGCTTGTGGGCAGGCAGCGGGGAGAAGCGCTCTTCTCCCCGCAGCCCGCCTTCAGACCAGGTCCGGGGACAGCAGGAAGACGCGCTGCGCCTCCCAGCTGTCCCCGGAGCTTGTGGGGCAGCCAGCAGGGAGAAGCGCTCTTCTCCCCGCCGCCCGCCTTCAGATCAGGTCCGGAGGCAGCGGGAAGATGCGCTGCGCCTCCCAGCTGTCCCTGGAGCTTGCGGGGCAGGCAGCGGGGAGAAGCGCTCTTCTCCCCGCCGCCCGCCTTCAGATCAGGTCCGGAGACAGCGGGAAGATGCGCTGCGCCTCCCAGCTGTCCCCGGAGCTTGCGGGGCAGGCAGCGGGCAGAAGCGCTCTTCTCCCCGCCACCCGCCTTCAGATCAGGTCCGGGGACACCGACCCCTCTCGCTCTCCAGGCTTCAGCGAAAGCCTGCATTCGCCCCATAGGACTCACACACATTTCCCCTTCATTTTTGGATAGGGAAAAGTGCATCCTATAGGGCGAAAAATACGGTAGTTGTTTAATCCCTTGACATCTGATGGGAGGGCGTTCCACAGGGCGGGTGCCACTACTGAGAAGGTGCTGTGGCGGGGCACTCAGTCGGGCCCTTCCGCTATGACAGGGGGCTCCATCAGGCCCTTCTGCTTCGGCACCAACATATGACATCACGCACGCGTGTGACATCACACACACGTGCCAGGCACCCACAATGCTGGGTGGAACTAGGCACACCTGATGTGCAGATTTCATTGGCTCCACTTTCCACCTCTTAATCCGCGTCCTTTGCAGGTGGCAGTCCCCCTACATCCCCTTTCTACACAGGTACAGATTTGTCATACCTTCTGCTCGATCATAATAAGCAAAGAGACACAAGCATATTTCGTTTACATGATTTGTGCAGGATCTCGAGTACCTCTGGGAGACCATAAAAAGGTAAAGGGACCCCTGACCCTTAGGTCCAGTCGTGGCCGACTCTGGGGTTGCGGCGCTCATCCCGCTTTATTGGCCGAGGGAGCCGGCGTACAGCTTCCGGGTCATGTGGCCATCATGACTAAGCCGCTTCTGGCAAACCAGAGCAGCGCATGGAAACGCCGTTGACCTTCCCGCCGGAGTGGTACCTATTTACATACTTGCACTTTGACGTGCTTTTGAACTGCTAGGTTGGCAGGAGCAGGGACTGAGCAACAGGAGCTCACCCCATCACGGGGATTCGAACCGCCGACCTTCTGATCGGCGAGTCCTAGGCTCTGTGGTTTAACCCACAGCGCCACCTGCATCCCTTCTAGGAGACCATACCTGACTGCAATCCAGAAATGATGCCCTCCCCACAGATTTGTTCAGAGAGGCACTGACCTTCAGGAAGGCTTCGGGGTCCAGCTGCCCCTCCAGCCGTGCCTGGATCTTGGCCGCTTGTTCCTCAGCCGCGCGGACTTGCTCCTGCCCGTTGCGCTGGTTCCTTTCCAGCTCGCTGAGGAGGAGCTCTTCCTCGCGCCGGATCTCCCTCCTCATCGCTGCCTCCTTCTCCTGGAGCCACTGGTGGAGCTCGGCGAACTGGGCCGAGAGGTGCTGCTCCAGGCGGAGGCGCTGGGCCTTGAGAAGGAACAGCAATGGTGAGGAAAGGAGGATGTGTGAGCGATGGACACCAGCTCTGATCTGGCAGCCCCAGTGTGCATAGAGAAAAGGGACTGTTTGTGGGAGGAAGCCAGCGGCCAAGTGTTACCCTACCAGACTGAACTGGGATGCACAAGGCTGTTTTTTCCTTCATTTAGAAGTAGCAGCAACATTACATGCATTTTTAATAATAATAATAATTCCCTGTTTAATAATAAATATTCCCTGTTTAGGGAAGTTTTTAATGTTTAATGCTGTATTGTGTTTTTAATATTTGGTTGGGAGCCACCCAGAGTGGCTGGGGAAACTCAGCCAGATGGGTGGGGTATAAATAATAAATAATAAATTATTATTATTATTATTATTATTATTATTATTATTATTATTATACCCCACTCATCTGGCTGAGTTTCCCCAGCCACTCTGGGCGGCTCCCAACACAATTTCAAAAACACAATAAAACATCAGTCATTAAAAACTTCCCTAAACAGGGCTGCCTTCAGGTGTCTTCTAAAAGTCAGATAGTTGTTTATTTCCTTGACATCTGAAGGGTTCCACAGGGTAGGCGCCACTACCGAGAAGGCCCTCTGCCTGGTTCCCTGTAACCTCACTTCTCGCAGTGAGGGAACTGCCAGAAGGCCCACGGAGCTGGACCTCAGTGTCTGGACTGAATGATGGGGATGGAGATGCTCCGTCAATGTTTAGAACCCAAATTACATGCGATTGCGCTTTAAGGTTCTGTCTTATCTAATGTCATCCTCTCAGACATGTTTCTGAATAGATTCTGCTGTTTTCTTACACTTCAAACCAAGCATTAAATGCACATTAAAAAGCAAAAGCATGTGTGCTGAAAGTAACATGCAGCTTGGCTCCATGAAACAAGGGTGAAAGCATCAAAGAGGCTTGGACTCACAGAGATTTCTGGAAATTTCTGGGCACTCTGCTCTTGCAGCGATTTCGCCGCCTGGGCTCTGGATTCCAGCACCGCCTGAGCAGCTGTTAGGACCTCCTGCATGGAAACAGACATGGCAAGAATGAACACAAAAGGGCAATCAGAATACATTGGCAACTGCTGCTCATGTAGGGTTGCCACTAGCCACAGCGATCAATAGCCTGGTTAGGGGGTTTTGTTTTATTTTTTGCTTGCTTGGAATTGGGGGGAAGTTTCTGGAAAACCAAAAAGCAACATTAGCCCACTTTACCAGCCATTAGAGGAGACATAAACTTTATGCTGGGCTCCGCCTCTCAAAGAAACACACCCAGTTTGTTATTAATGGAACATGACTTTCTACCTGACAATATTTCAAAAAGTGAAAGAGGTTTTGTTTGTTTGTTTTGTTTTTGGCCAATGTTTTGAGCTTTAATTTTAATGCAATTCGCCAAAATCTACACTGCCGACATGGGCTGCCATACGTCCTGATTTTCCCAGACAATTCAGCGATTTCCACCCAGATGCTGCTTATGAAGTCTTTGTCCGGGAGATTCCGGACGTACGGCAACACTAAATTAGAAGTGGTTCCAGCAACATGAACGACACCCTCTTCAAAATAAATTGCCTGCAATCCTTTCTTTTCCCACATCCCTTTCCAAATTTGGCATGTTCCTTTTCACCAGACGCTGCCATTTTTTGAGTGAAGCCTGGATTAGCAGTGTGTATTTATTAAACTGTGTGTTTAACGAAGCCATCACCCTGAGTTACAACTGCCCAGCACATAGCGAAGTCTCGCCTGATTTTCATGGCTCTACAAGTGATCGACGCTTGCAACAGCTTGAGCAAGAAGGCAATGCACACTCCAGAGGTGCCAGGGCTCAGAGTTAATGCAAACCATCTCACCAACCAAGAAAGTCAGGGAAGCAGTCCAAAGAGTGGCAAGGTACCTGAGAGGCCCTGCAGACCTGAAACTAAAGGGATCCACTGGGTGAATTGCAGCCGACTCTAGGGCATCGCAGCTAGGGAAGATGTTTGGAAACATACAGCTAACGCAGCTTGAAATGATCATGTGCAACTCTGAATCACATCTAGGAAAGACTGGTTGCCTAGAGTTGCGAAACTGAGCTCAAGGCTCAAGTAACAGGCATCCTTTTTTTCTCAAAAATGAGTAATGGTCAGGTGATGTGTGAGCCATTCTTCCACTCTGAGACCCACAGGTATCATAGGTATCATAGAATAAATTGCACATTCAGATTAATCATGTGGAACAGCCCCATGGAGATTGCAACACATCAGACCAAAAGGTAAGGAACTCATTGCTTAAAAGCTTCGTGAAGCTTATTCTTCTTTCTTTAAACTCCCCACACATATTAAGCTAATATTCAGAGACCCAAAGGCCAGCTCTTTCCTATCTATGTTGAGTACCACTCTGAGCTCTACAGACGAAGGGTGGTATACAAATTTGCTGAGCTGCAAAAATTAAGCTATAACGTCCGGCAAAGCAGAATTCTGGTTGCATTGACTGAAGCTGAAAACTGGACGGTCCTACGCAGTGCAAGTAGCGAAGTGGCATGGCACCCCCTAGTGGCGCAACGGGCTACTGCAGCCAGCAACAACAGGCGGTTGTGCAACAGGGTAGAAGTTTGGGGCATAAATCCAAGGTCCCGCTCAGTGGAATAAACAGAAGCACCACAGCCACCCAGTTCAGCCCTGCTGTCTTGCCATTTTTTGGAAGCCAGTTAAGTAACAGGCATCATTGCCTAAAAGCAGAGGAGTGCCAGATCTAGCCCATTTCCCCCCCTTTAAACCTCAAGATCTCCCAAAGACTCACAGTTTAATAAAAGCCTGGGCTGGGGGTTTGGAAGCTAGGGGGTTGTTTTCAGGCTCAGTAACTGAACCCAGTCCACAGTTCTTCCACATTTGAGTATTCAAAGGCAGCTGGAGGGAAGTCTGATCCACCCTGCATGCTTTATCTGAGATTCCTGCATTTCAGGGGGTTGGACTAGATGACCCCTGGAACCCAACTCTAGGATTCTACGATCTAGCACTATAGGATGCTTGAGCGCCGCCTACCGACCTTGTAGCGCTCCACAGCCCCGTCCAAAGGGATGCACTGGTGCCCCCAGTGATCAGGCTGCAGCGCCCTCACTAGGCAGCCGTCGTCGGCGCAGAAGAGGAGCTCTCCCTGCACTTCGTCGTCCAGCGGCCCGTCGGGCTCGGCGTCTTCGTCGCTCGCCCGGGCGGACAGAGTCTCCAGGGTCTTCCGCGCCAGCTGGCCCAGGACGCGGTTGGCCGTGAATTTCCCCCCCGGGATCTCCCGGCGGCACTCCGGGCACGTGGGCAGAGGCGCGTCCTCCCCGTCGCTGCTGCTGCTGCTGCTGCTGCTGCCGCCTCCGCCGCCTCCGCCGGGCACCTCTGCCCAGTAGCGGGCGATGCAAGGCTGGCAATAGTTGTGCCCGCATTCCAGCATCACGGGGTCCCGGAAGAGCTCCAGGCAGATGGAGCAGATCAGGTCCTCGGCAAAGTGCTCCACTCCCGTCGGGGCCGCCATGGGGATCTCAGGCCTTTCCTACACAGCCCTGGAAAATGTATTTATCTTTCTCTCTCCTTCCTTTCCTGTTTTAAAGTTATTTTCTTCTACTTTTCTTCTATTTTCTTTCCTCCTCCTCTTCTGACTTTTCTATTTTTCAATTCTCCCCTTTTTATCTATTTGCTCTTTACTGTATGCGCAGCACTGTTATTCTTTTAAAAAAAAAAAGGCTAGAAATTACCTTTCTCTACTTCCTTCCTTCCTTCCTTCCTTCCTTTCTTCTTTCCTTCTCTCTCTCACTCTCACTCTCTGTATCTCCCGTCTTTTTTCTGTTCCCCTCGGTTCCTTCGTCGGATTTCCGCTGATCCTCCTCGCTTCCACCCCGTCGTCTACTCTCGCCTCTCTCTTTCACAGACGGTACGAGAATCCGTACAGATTTCTGGACGATTCTTAAAACGGTTTAAAGGTCTCCCACTCCGTCCGACGTCCTGATTTGCCGCCTCTGCCGTTTCTTCGACCCCCGTCTTTAAAATCACTCTCCTTTGGGTCAAGGAGCCGCCCCGCCACTCCTTCCTTGCGCCCGCCCCTTCGGTGCCAACATCCAGATGCATCACAGCCGCGCCAGGCGAGGGGTGCCCCGCCCGCCCCGCCCCAGGAAACATCTGGAGGCTGGAGGGCATCGAACCGGTTCCAGGTGAGAGAGAAAGCCTCCGGAAGTCCTGAGAGAGGAGACTAGAATCATTGAACTGTAGAGCTGGAAGGGACCACAAGGGTCATCTAGTTCAACCCACTGTAATGCCAGAATCTTTTTGCGCAGCGTGGGACTCGAACCCATGACCTAAGATTAAGAGTCTCATGCTCTATCAACTGAGCTGTCTTGTTGAACAACCTCAATCTTGTTGGTAACCTCTGAGAGCAGGGCAGTGAACATGCTGCTTTTGGTTCTCTGTATACCTGAAGGAGCATCTCCACCCCCATCACTCTGCCCACACACTGAGGTCCAGTCCCGAGGGCCTTCTGGTGGTTCCCTCCCTGCGAGAAGTGAAGCTACAGGGAACCAGGCAGAGGGCCTTTTTGGTAGTGGCGCCCTCCCTGTGGAATGCCCTCCCATCAGATGTCAAGGAAATAAACAACTAACTGACTTTTAGAAGACATCTGAAGGAAGCCCTGTACTGGGAAGTTTGTTTTTTTTAAAAAAAATATTTTTATTAAGCAATTTCAACATAACAAACCATATAATCACATACATTATTTTTCCCCTTTCCATCCCTCCCTCCCCCCCCCCCAACCAGGGACTTCCCTCAGCTCTCCTCTGTGATTTTTCTCCACATATTATTCTCTGCATGTTATAAAATTATACTTATCCTTGCCTTATCTAGCTATCATGTTCTCAACCAATCAATTTGTGTATGTTTATTCAAAACCTGCCAAGGAGTCCAATTCATTTTGTTGTCTCTTTAAATAATTTGTAAAAAGTTCCCATTCTTCCTTAAAGTCACAGTTGTCCTTATCCCGCAGTTTGTATGTCAATTTAGCCAACTCTGCATAGCTCATCAATTTTTCTTGCCATTGTTCTTTCGTTGGGATTTCCTCATTCTTCTGTATTGGGAAGTTTTTGATGTTTGATGTTTTATTCTGTTGGGAGCCTCCAAGAGTGGGTGGGGTATAAATAATAAAGTATATTATTATTATTATTATTATTATTATTATTATTATTATTATCACCATCACCATCATCATCTGGAAAGAGGCAAAGTCATATGAGGAAGAAGGGACAGTGGGGAAAGAAATAGGGGGTCTGGTGGGTTGGAGAAAAACAGAAAGGTGCTCAGCCTGTCCCACTAGCACCAGGGCAGGTTGGGTCTCCAGGTGTTTTGGGACTACAAACTCCCATCATCCCTAGCTAGCAGGACCAGTGGTCAGGGGTGATGCGCACTCCCTTTATAACGTACTAAGTAAATTTCCCAACTTGAATTTGTATGCAGTGAGATCCCCTTTTCATAAACCTTAAATGCAGAGATTTAGTATTTTTATTATTATCTGCTGCCCAATACTGGAAACAACCTGCAGTTTTATGAGAGTATATATTTAAAGAAAATGAATAAATGAGCAAAATAGGTTAATTTGGATATGCAGAATATATTAAAAATAAATTCAAGGAACCACAGAAAGAGGGGAAGGAAGTCAAGTTTTTAAATGTCAAAATGATTGTAAAATTAATGAAGTGTATAAAATTAGTGAAATGTATAAACTTGAAAAGTATAAATACTTTTTTTATTAAAAAAACAACCTATAGAAATCCCCATTGAAATCTGGGTAAATAATATTTGGAATATGGCTCTATCGGGATGCCTTATTCGCCACAGAAGGGTAATTTAAAGGCACTTCAAGAATAGACCCTTTTGGCAAGACTTGGCATCCATTCGTTTCCTTTATAAATGAGACAGAAGATGCTTTTATAATGCATAAATAAAAACCTTGCTTGTCTACTGCATATTAAACTTAATGGACAAGTTACTGTGGTTATATGTTGTTCTTGTATTTACATTAAAGCCAATAAAAATTATTTGGAGGGGGAATAAAAGCATATTTGAACAACATTCCTTTTTGTTCAAGCTCTTTGTCAGAGAAGTTTCGGGACAAAGTATGGTCATCTTTGGAGTCTCTGAGATTGAAGTCTGGAATGCTAGTGTTTTAGATACCAACTTTGCAGCAATTCTAGGCCTGACTGAATGTTTAGCTATATGCTCCCCATACCCTAGAGATCCAGAATTAGTGTTAAAAAAAACCCAAACCATTGTTTTTTTTATTATCTGGGAAGAACAGAGCAGTGGAGATAATGGTGTCACCCTAATTCAGGCCAAGAAAAAAAAGATACTCTGGCTTTAAATTTTCAAATGACTCATCGTGCCTCACCCCAGAGTGGGAGGACTTGGTTATGAATGCCGCACGCTTCACATCTCTTTTATGGCTGAGAGTATATTGCTAATCCTCTCTGGCATTACAGATTTTGAAAGGTTCCATTCATCTAAACACAAACATTAGTCATTCAGCCCCACAGGAAGTGGAGCAAAGGACTCTCTATCTCTGTGCGTTGCTGACTCAGACCCATTCTCTCCCCCCATGACCCAGGACAGCAGAAAGAGAAGTCCAGTGTGTTACAGCTGATGGAAGAGTCGCCAAATGACTCCACTTCACCACCTCCTGCCCCATATTCCTCACTTCAGTTGTGCAATCTATGGCACTCCCCAGACTGCAGTTGGGTAACTGTTCAAGTGCTCCTTGGAAAAACATAACATTATTGTCTGCAAGGTGGAGCCCTTGAAGGACAAATCAACCCACTCATATGGACAAGGTGGAACGTGTGCAGAGGAGGGCGACCAAGATGATCAAGGGTCTGGAAGCCTAGCCTTAGTATGAGGAACGGTTGAGGGAGCTGGGTCTGTTTAGCCTGGGGGGAAAGGAGAGTTGAGAGGCGATACGATAGCCATCTTCAAATATCTCAAGAACTTGTTTTCTCCTGCTCTGCAGGCTAGGACTCGAACCAATGGCTTCAAGTTCCAAAAAGAAGAAGAGTTTGGATTTGATATCCCACTTTATCACTACCCTAAGGAGTCTCAAAGCGGCTAACATTCTCCTTTCCCTTCCTCCCCCACAACAAACACTCTGTGAGGTGAGCGGGGCTGAGAGACTTCAGAGAAGTGTGACTAGCCCAAGGTCACCCAGCAGCTGCATGTGGAGGAGCGGGGAAGCGAACCCGGTTCACCAGATTATGAGTCTACCGCTCTTAACCACTACACCACACCGAATAAACATCAGGAAGAACTTTCTGACGGTAAGAGCTGTTTGACGGTGGAACAGACTCCTATGAGAGGTGGTGGATGTTCCTTCCTTGGAGGTTTTTGAACACCTGTTGAGATTCCTGTATTCCTCAGGGTCCCTTCCAACTCTACAGTTCTGCGGTTCCAGGATACTGAAATGACCTCTGCATGTGGCTGGACTGAAACATCGTGCCTCACTGGGACACAACAAGTCAGCAACAAACAAACAAAAACAGCAGGAAGTCCCCTTGTGGGGTGGAGACTTCATATTGCTTTTCGGATGAACCCACTAGTTTCTCTTGAAAGGATCTGGACAGCAAAAGCCGGGTGGGAACAGGAAGGCAAGACCCAAAATACCAGCAAAGGATTAAATCTCTGTCGATGGCTGGGTCATGAATGTTAACTATAATTTTTACAGGGGTTCTGGCAGAACCAAGTAATCTGGTTCTCATTATTGCAAATAAATATATTTTCCCGCATCGTTAGAGTAATAAAAAAGTCCTGGCGAAATAAATCACATGAAGTAACATTATGCTACTAAGAACATGGACTTATCATTGTTCCTTTCCGCCCCGCCCCCCCCAAAATAAATCCCAGTACATTTCCCCCCATTTGCTTCTCAAGAAAAGGTGAGAGTGCCCACAGCGATGGCTGGTGCCCATCGGGGCTGGTAGGGTGGAATGCAGGGACGCCAACTGTAGGTGTAGCCAGAGCCAATGAGAGGCGGAGCCAACCATTTTTCTCCCCGCACTCCTCCCAGTTGAGTTGGGGGGGGGCAGTGCCTCATATACCCTCAAGGACCAGCCTCCACTGAGGGCAAGCCATGTGGGGCTCATCTTGAGCTATGTCCAGTCTCTACCCCTCAATATCTGCCACCTGAGGCAGCCGCCGTCTCTCTGCCTAATGTTAGGGCCGGCCCCGACTGCAGAGCATCAAAGCGGCAGTGCCCCACAACAGACTAGATGTGTTTCAAGGAAGGACCAAGACTTGAAGGTGGTCAATAAACCAAGTATCAGAGCCAAAAGGGTGGTGGCATGGAGAAAAATCCTGCGCCTCAAAAACAACGTCCTGAACCAAAGCTGTTTTTGCTTTATATTTGGGAAGAACAGGTTTACAGCTCAGGTTCCTCTGCTTCTTGTCTTCCACACCCCAGATCTCTTTCCGCTGTGAAGAATTAGCTCCTTTTCACAGCACCTGAGATGGAATGAGCACTCGTACAAGCAGCATATTGCTGGCGTGTTAAGATGAGCCACACACAAGACAAAGCAGGTTTTTCCTGCCTGTTTTATCTTTATTTCTACCCTGCCTCCTGGCACACTGCGTTTGAACGTGAATCCAAACTGATGGATTCCTCGGAATTTGGCAAGACGTTAACCGAAGGCTTCCTAGCTCCATTTCCTGCCATGTTAATCAAAGTATTGTCATCGCATTTATTAACTAGCCTTCACCAGAAAGTGCCACAGCAGGTTACAATTTGGAATTAAAAACTAAGCACAGCTGAAACAGATTGCCGTCACAGGAATTGGGTGGCTCTTGAAAACACACATCTCAGATGCCAAAGAGATGCCTCTTCAGCACTGGCCAAAAGATGTGTAGGGGGAAAGCCAGATACACCTTTGTGGGGAAGGAATTCCACTGAAAATGCCCTCTCCTGGTCCATTCTCACCTCTCTGATGATCTTAACACCTGGGAGGGTCTGTAAGGAAGGGACCAGTCTTTTAAGATATTTCAGGACTCCCATTTCAGAATCCGATTGCATTTCAAACATGCCATTTTCACTTGCGATCTTTTTGGCATTTAGGGCTGCACAACTGAGGGCTTATGCCCATGTTTCTGAGAAGGCAGAATTTTGCTGTATTGGGGGGGAGCAGCACAAGAGTTTAAAGATGTCAATCCCAATGGTGCTCAGGTGAGAAGACCTGGCATAAGCTGCCAGCCGCTCTCCGCTTTCGTCATCCCCGTTTGCAGAATAGGAACATTTTAAAAGTCTGACTTCAGGCCTATAAACTTTGCACCATTTCCGCCATATGCATCCCTCCCAAAGGGGCTTGTCCACACAGGTCTCCAGTTTCAGTAAAACAGCAGCTGTCCCATTTAGGCCTCACTGAGCTCAGGTGAGATTTTTACCAACTCCACCTGGGCTGGTGAGGCATCTCCCAGCTGATATGCAAAAATTTCCACCCACCTATAATCTACGCAGCTGGTAGATTGATGTGAACTGTTTTGATCCTCCCCTGTTGCTAGGCTCCTACCCTGCAGTAACCAACCACAGCCAGTGCTGGCGTCTGAATCAAAATATAGGTCGATCATTGCCATGCCAGGCTGAAGGCAGTCCATACCTGTAAAAGGAGCACCAGGGAAGACTTCAATAGCCATGTTGTCTTGGCCAGTCACAGAGACTATAGGCTAGAACAGAGTAGGGGGGAGGGTTTGTGGCCCTCCAGATACTGATGGACTACAATTCCCATCATTCCTGATCACAGGCTATGTTGGCTGAGGCTCATGGGAGCTGGAGTCCAGTAACAGCTGGAAGGTCACAGCTTCCCCATCCCTGGGCTTGACTGGGAATGTTTACTAAGGAGCCAAGAAAGCATTTAGTCAGTGCATGGATTTCTGCTTGTGGATGAGATGAGCCTTTGGGTCCCCCTTCCAGCTCTAGAATTCTATAATAGGATTTTTCCACCACTCCCTTCCCTCGCAAATCCCCTAAATGTAGCATTGGGATTTCTTTAAAAAAAAACCAGAGCAGATCTGGGTACAGAAAAATTGTGCAAGCAGGAATCCTTGGGTAGATGGGATGCTTACATAGAGCTGCATTGAATACAAGCCTAAATGCTCAGCTTAGGCAACAGGAGGAACTATGGTGCAAAGCATGCAAGCCCACATGGGGAGCAGGATGCCTCTGAAAACCAGTTGCTGGGAATCAGAACTGGGGAGAGCTGGTGTTGTGCTCGGGTCCTGTTTTGGGGCTTCCCACAAACATCTGGCTGGGCCCTGTGAGAACAGGCATCAGATGGATAGCTCCATTGGTTATGGTGTCCAAACTTTTTTCAAAGAGGGCCAGACTTGATGAAGTGAAGGGCCATGGGGGGGCAACCAAAGTTGTTGGTTTTTTTAAATGTATATTTATTAAAGATTTTCTTAGTTTACAAAAGTATGTGCAATGTCTCTCTCTCTCTCTTTTTTCTCCAAGTCACATTTTTTTACAGATCAGTTTCATTTGTTGAGACATTAGGAAGAAGGGGGAAAGGGGGGAGATGGGGGGGTCAGGTGGCGATGTTTCTATTTTACTTAATGTGGGGTTTTGTGTCAGCGTCGCTTATGCAGGTTCTGTGCTATTCACTTGTGTTCCTTTGGTTGTGAGAGAGATTGGCCTAGGGTGTGGTTGTTTGTTTGTGATTGACTGTGGTGATCTTTGTTTTCATGTGTGTGTGAGTGGAGTGGGTGGGTGTTTTAGCCATATTGATTTGTATCCAACCAAAGTTGTTAACCTTCTTTTAGGATTGAAGTTGTTGACCTTTTTTAGGGTTGGAGTTGTTGAGGCTTTTTTAGGATTTTACCCCAGGAAATAAACTGCCACAGGGGCCAGATTAAACCGACCGGCAGGCTTCAGGCAGGATTAGGCCCCCGAAATGGACTTTGGACATGCCTGATTTCCTCACTTGCTGACTGCGATGACACTGGGAGAGGATCCCGGCTGAAATCCTGGAGCTGCCAGTCAGTGCCACTCAGGATTACGCCTCTGAAACAGACTTTGGACATGCCTGGACTTAGAGCATGGTGCCGATAATGACAAGGTTGCAGGTTTGATCCCCGCATGGGGCAGCTGCATATTGCAGGGGGTTGGACTAGATGCTCCTCAGGGTCCCTTGCAATTCTACGATTCAAGGAAGCTGAACGAGATCGGCCACTGGCCTCATCCAACAGGGCCCTTTTTACATGCTAGTAATCCTACAGGAAACAAGGAAAGACACAATACAAACACTGCACCACTCCGGCTTTTTATAAATCACAATTTTAATAGAAAGTTTAATGACAAAAATCATCACGAGATGGCACCATCGCTTTGGAGAAAATCCACCACACACAGCCAGCAGCACTCAAGACTCGGACTAAAGACAATGTACACACAACAGACACACACAAGAATCCATTTCAACTCTGACCTCTGAATCTTCAGAGGTGCGTTTTCTATCTCCACCCAGCTAACCAAGCACAGAAAGTATCCGAAAATCAACCCTGCGATCTGGCCAAAATCCCAACCTTCACCCCTTCGTAGGAAAATGCAACTGGGGGCGAGGTTACCCTTGACAGAGGGAGAAGGAAAGAAAGAAAGAAAGAAAGAAAGAAAGAAAGAGAGAGAGAGAGAGAGAGAGAGAGAGAGAGAGAGAGAAAGGACATCATTGGTTTCTCTTGATGCCGCAGGAATAGCTGAACCCAAAATAATCTCAGTTCAAGTAAACAAGGCCCCAGTTTAATGTTCCAATGCAGTCCTGGGCTGCAGAGTTTTCCTAGTGGGCCACAATGAACCAAGAGGGAAGGTCACCTTTGCTATGCAATGTTCACGGTTCCATTGGGTGGGGGGCAGAAGAGAGATCTCTGCCACCGGCACCCCAAATGTGGAATTCTCATCTAGACAGGCGTGTTGAAAACAAGTAACGTCTTCTAGAGCTCAGCTTACATAAACAAGGCCTCAAGGCCTGCTGCACGCAAGGGAAGACGGCTGGCTAAGGCACTCCTGGAAATCTGGGGCACCATCGTCTTGGTGAAAACAGGACCATCACCACCCTACGTTCGCGGCCACACTGCATCCTCCGGGACTGGAGACTCTCAACACGGCAGAGCAGCTCCTGAGGAAGGGGAAAGTCTGGCTCCTCCATAGCGAATTTGGCGCCATGGTCTCATGGGAAGAAACGGCTAGTGGGCTGGCAAGATGGCAGCTTCAGAGGCCTTCTTGGTGACTAGGCCTACCTGTTGCAGCCAAATGGAAGCCACCTGAAACCATCTTCATATGAGACTCGCACACAGGACAAGAGCAGCCGGCCAGGCAAGTTAGCGGAGGGTGCAGGAACTTCCATTAGCTCAGTTGTGCATGCAGAAGGTCCCAGGTTCAGATCTGATTTCAAATCCAGCTGGGGACCACCACTCCACTTGAAACCCTGGACAGCCGCTGCCAATCAGTGTGGACAATACTGGGCTAAAGGGACCGATGCTCAATAACAAGGCAAGGCAACTCCCTAGGCTTCTAACTCACCCCTCCGGAAGGGGATCCACGGCTGCTGCGTGGAGAGGCGGGCACCATGTCCTGAGCCATCTTCCACATAGCAGCCGCAGAAGAAGAAGAGTTTGGATTTGATATTCCGCTTTATCACTACCCTAAGGAGTCTCAAAGTGGCTAACAATCTCCTTTTCCCTTCCTCCTCCACAACAAACACTCTGTGAGGTGAGTGAGGCTGAGAGACTTCAGAGAAGTGTGACTAGCCCAAGGTCACCCAGCAGCTGCATGTGGAGGAGCAGGGAATCGAACCCTGTTCCCCAGATTATGAGTCTACTGCTATTAACCACTACATCACCCTGGCTCCCAAGACACACCTTCACCTGATGGGTCATGCTTGCAGGAAGGCAGGCATTTTAGACAGAGCCAGGAAAGAGGTCCCAAAGCGGAGGAATGGCAGGGAATTGCAACTCCCCGTCAGCCAAAGGCCAGAGACGATGGGAGTTGTAGTCCAGCAACACCAGAAGAGCCCGTAATTTCTGCATGTCTGCTGAGGGCGGTTCAGGGTTCAATCCCTGCCATTTCCAGTTAAAAGGAACCCTGCAAAATTCCCCCCAAGATCTTGGGAGATGTATCCCAAGGTCAGAATGCACAGCGCCAAGCTAGACAAGCCCCCTTGTCAATATGAAGGCAGCTCCTTCTGTAAGGTGGCTGCCACCAACTTAGATGGCTTTCAAAGAGGATGAGGCAATAATTCGTGGAAGGTAAGGCTGTCAGTGACTGCCAACCACATGGGCTGACTAGCTTATTCCTCTGCTGCGAGAGGCAACATGCCCTCGAATGCTGAGAATCGCTGTTGCGCTTGTGTCGTTCTTGAGAGCTTCCTGTAGGCGTCTGATTGGCCGCTGTGAGAACAGGATGCTGGGCTGATCCAATAGGGCCCATCTTACCTCCTTATTCCCACCCCCCTTTCCCCGCAACAGGGCGATCCTCTCATACGATCCAGCGCTTTCAACACACTTTTTATAAAAGGCAAAGCGTGCTATGGCTGCGCATTTGGCACTCGTGTTTCTCGCCCGTCATCAGTAAACGTGGAAAAAAGCGTTTACACGGATGCTCGCCCCTCAAACAGTGTGAGGAGAGAGGTGTCCGGTTCTCAGGCCATGAGGCAAAAGGAAAACACAGTGAGGGGTCAGGAAGGCGTTCCCTCAGCAGGTAATGGACAACAGGTAAGACAACAGGTAATGGATCCACCTTTTAGTGTTGTCGGCTGAGGTTGTTACCTGAACAGCTTTCATTCTTGCGTCCTGCAACACACCCGAACAGGAGGGACAGGGGTGTTGCCTGGGCCACCCTCAGACCTTTTTTGTAGAAAGTCCAAACACCAGCTCAACCCAGCTGGTGCTTTGAAAAAAAAGGAAGGAAAAAGGCAGGCACTGCGGTGACGTTCCCAGCCAGAGTCGCCAAGAAGGCCGTGAAGAAGACCCAAGCGGGGCTCAGACTTTATCGCACCCAGCCGAAACGAAACAGGAGGAAGACAGCAGAAGGGAGAGGCAACTTTTTCAGGCGTCCTGCAGGTCTGGAATGTCAGAGAGGATCATGGGAGAGCCCAGCTGCAGTTCCTGCTGGAGGGATTCCATGTCGGCGGGGTTCATGCGATGGACTTCCAGCCAGTCAGCGAGGAGGGAGGCCGAGAGCGGGGCAGAGTCACCTTGACTAAGGCAGGAGGAGGAAAGAGGGGAACAGGTGAAGGACAAGACAATGGGCGAAGGACAAGACAAGGCAGCTGACCAAAAGTGTACCATTTTGCATAATGCTGAGAGCTCTTCATGCAGGAAGGAGGGGATACAAAACAGTCTAGCCCTGTGCAGTGTAATGCCCTCTTTGGGGTGCCTAGAGCACAGCCCTTATTGGCACTTGGCAGATGCTGTAGGACAGGGTTTCTCAAACCTGGGTCTCCATCCCTAACTGGAAAGACCAGTGGTCAGGGAGTCCAAAAACAGCTGGAGACCCATGTCTGGGAGATCATGCTCTAGGACAATGTTCCTCAACCTTGCGCCTGCAAAAAAAATGTCGCTGGACTACAACTCCCATTGCCCCTGACCACTGGTAAAGGACGATGGGATCTGTAGTCCAAAAACATCCAGAGGCTAAATTAAGATCAGGGCTTCCCAAACTTTGATCTGCATGTAAATATACAATTTAAAAAATCATACACTAACTAGCGTGGGGCATTGCAATTGCTACAACCGGCAGGAAAATTGTTAAGAGGTCCACCAAGACCCTCAGCAATTTTCAGGTGGTCCATGGAGTAAAAAGCTTGGGGCCTGCCAATTTGGAGCACCTGAATAGTCAGGGCACCTTCCCTTTTCCTTTGATTGCCTCTTTAAAAGTTTGGAATTTCTATATGCGAGGGAAAGGGAATTTGCAGTCCTGCAGGTGTCATTTGACTAAAGCTCCCATCATCCCTGATCACTGGGCCATACTGGTTGGGGCTGAGAGGGGAGGAGGAGACTGCAGAGAAGCAGAACGAATCTGTCTTCACAGCTGAAGATACAGGGCAGATCCCAGGGCCTGTACTAGCTTTTGCAGGAGGGGAATCCCATCAACAGGAAGGCTCTAGAGAGCAAACACAATTCTTTTCTTCCTCTAGAGAAGTCACACTTTGTTAACTGCTGGTAAGGAAAGAACACAGGGGCAGGATACTGGGGAAAATCCATATATTTCAGGTTACTATCCTACAAATCCAAATGAGGCAAGTTGCACTGATTTTGGTCAGAGAAGGGGATGCTGAGAGCAGACATTTCTATCTGCAGAGGATGTCCAGAGTGCTGGAATGTGTAAGCAATAAGCACTGTCTGTCTGTAGCTAGGAAAAAAGTCTGAAGTGACTCATGATGTGTCATTCCAGAGCTCACAAATGACAAGAATTCTAAAAATGACAAGACTTCTAAGCTTTAATTTAAACCACTGATCATAGAATTCCAAAGCTAAAGGTCCCTTCCCTTTAGCTCTCAGCTGCCTGGCCCTCAGTGATGTCAGAGCAGGTAAGCCAATGGTAGCCGACCAATCTGTGGCCACACCCCCACAGCTCCACCGTCTTGAGGGAATAGGTCGTAAGCACGCTAGTGAACATCTGTGAGCAAATGGCACATAACTCTGTTCCACTTACAAGCCCAGGCAAGCAACTCTTACCTCTCTCTGTTCTCCCCAACCATGTCGAAAGATTGGTTCAGAAATTCTTCCAGGTCAAATCCAACCCCATAGCCAGCTCCACTGCCTTTTGGGGTGCCAGAGAAAACAGGGGGCAAGAGGTCTTCCACCTGGAATCAAGAAAACAGTGGATTCATTCCTTGTGCAGAGATCAGCTTATCACAGGTCGTCATCAGGAACCAGCAGAGATCAGTGGACAACATACACAGTAGTAGTCAATATTATTTTTTACGCAGAGTACACCCACTGAAATTAAAGACTAGCATGACTAAGTGAAGTCCACTAATTTCAAATGGGTCTGCTCTGAGTAAACTTTAGCTGAAAACCATCCACACTCCCCTCTGCCAGGCTACATAGAGCCAACAATATTTTTATTTTATTTTTATCACATGTGTATACGGCCCTACATCTGTAAATCTCAGGGCAGTTCACAACAAAAAACTACAATATAAAAAACACAGAATGCATAAAAACAACCATACAAACCAGGGTCCAAATTCAGATAATTTAGTTGTGCTTAAGATCCATTGAAATCAAACAGGGAAAGTTGGCTAAGGCGATTAAACACTATTAATACTAAACACAATTAATTTAGTCAACACCAGTGTTCTATGGATCTAGGCTACAGAGAATTCACCATATTTTTCGCTCTATAAGACGCACCAGACCACAAGACGCACCTAGTTTTTGGAGGAGGAAAACAAGAAAAAAAATATTCTGAATCTCAGAAGCCAGAACAGCAAGAGGGATCGCTGCGCAGTGAGAGCAGCGATCCCTCTTGCTGTTCTGGCTTCTGAGATAGCTGTGCAGCTTGCATTCGCTCCATAAGACGCACACACATTTCCCCTTACTTTTTAGGAGGGAAAAAGTGAGTCTTATAGACCAAAAAATACAGTAGTTAGTGCAAAACGTTGGCAGCATTAAGATAAATTCAACAGTGTTAACAAGTTTTGATGGAAGCAATAATGGAATTCTGAATGGTTTAGTTTATATAAAATACGCAGGGATTTATGCTATGCAAAATGAACCATGGAAAGAGATGAAAGGAAGTCATTGGTGTTTTAAGGTTGTTTAAATAAATGTTCTAAATTGTAACACGGAAAATTTAATAATAAAAAAGTAATAAACAAGAGAGAGAAAGAGAGAATTTAGTTAGTGAAGCAGTGAGAGGGCGACCGGCATGGATCAAATGAGCTCTTGAGGGGCTGCCTGGAAAAAAGTTAGGTGGCCACGACCTCATTGCCAAGTGACCCCCAGCTTCTCCAAGCACCAAAAACAAAAAGGGTATCCCCCCAATTTCTCTAGAGAGCAACTAGCAATACAGAAAAAAGGCATCACCTGGGATTTAGACAACTGCTGTGTCACCACGTTGATATCCGGAGGCTCTGACGGCAGTCCCGGGGCCATGTGGGGCTGGGCGGGTCCCCCGGCTTCGTCCCCAACCAAACCCTGTGGTGGCAGCTCAGGCTTGCCGCCCACCTCTGCCAGAAACAGGGGCTGCTCCACGCCAGCCCTGGGTCCGTAGCTCACAGCTTGTTCCGGAAGAGTACCTCTAGCGGGCACCACCTCCGGCTGCGTCACCGGCAGCTGCCCGGCCACGGCCCAGTTTTCAGGTGCCTGGGAGACACCGCTCCAGGCGTTGAGGGCCGCCACACCGTAAGGGCCCTGGAAGATCTGCCCAGAGGTGTATTTGACGCCTAGGAGGCACTCCGGTTTTGGGGGGGCGGCTTTTGGACACGCCGGGGCAGTGACCAAGAAGGGGGCTGGCTGCGCTGGGAAGAAGTGGACCACGTTGGCGGCAGAGCCCTGGACGGGGGCCAGCTCCGCCCCCACAGGCACGAGAGTCAGCTTGGGCCCACACAAGCTGGGCACCCTCTTGTCCGGGAAGGCGAGGAAGTCGGCAGGCGCGCCGCCGGCAGGGGTCGTGGGGACGTGGCTGGCAGGGGGCGGCTGAGGTGGCAAGGGGTTAGCAGGAGGGGCCTGAGGCAGGATGTGGGCGGCTGCGTTCGCCTGAAGAGGGACAGCGGACCCATTCTGGAGTGGCTTGTTCTGGTTACGGTCCACCATCTTGGTCCACCTTTCCAGAAGGTTCCGGTCGTTCTCGGTCAACATTCCCTTCCGCTCCCGCTCCTTCTCCTTCTTCTGCTTCTCACGCTCCTTGGCTCGCTCCTGGCGCCGCTTACGCTTCTCCTCACGTTCGCGCTGGCGCTCCTTTGCCGTGACCGGTCTGCGGATATCAGGCGTCTCGGGCAGCGTAGAGGGCGTATCTGCGGAAGAAAGGGAGAGATTGCGGGAAGTGGATAAACACCCAGCATTTACTGCTGCCCTGTATTATGCAGCCGCTACGTCTATGGTCAGCGATTCAGTTTCACCTGTGTATCATAGAATTCCAGATTTGGAAGGGAACCCCAAGGGTCATCTAGTCCAATCCCCTGCAATGCAAGAATATACAGGTGGCCTGAATGGGAATCAAACCCACAACCTTGGCATTATCAGCACCACACCGTAACCACCTGAGTTAACTTTCCATGCTAGGAAGCTTATGCTTGTGGAAAATCACTAAATTTGTGAATTCCACCAATAGTCCAGCTCTGCAGGAATCACTTCACACAGGGCACATCTTTGGAAATATCCCAGATCACCTAGCCTACCCTTCCCTTCATGACAGCAGCTGCAGTCCACAACATCTGGAGAGTGTTAAGCAGGGGGAAAGTGGCTTAGAGGGTCCTACTGCCCATCAGCCTCTTCTTTTCTCTGCCTCCCAGAACAATTGGAAAGACTCCGCTCTCATAGGGGAACATTTCCCCCAAATGTGAAGATCTGGGATGGGGAATGTGTAGTCTGTTGAACTACAACTTCCTTCAGCCCCAATTAGAGTGCCGAAATCCTCCAGTCCATTGAGGGCTACCTTTGCAGGTGACCCGGAAACTACAACTAATCCAGAATGCGGCAGCTAGACTGGTGACTGGAGTGGCTGCCGAGACAACATAACACTGGTCCTGAAAGACCTACATTGGCTCCCAGTACGTTTCCGAGCACAATTCAAACTGTTGGTGCTGACCGTTAAAGCCGTAAACGGCCTCGGCCTACTATATCTGAAGGAGCGTCTCCACCCCCATCGTTCAGCTCAGGTCCAGCTCAGAGGGCCTTCTGGCAAGAAGCAAGGTTACACTGAACCAGGCAGAGGGCCTTCTCAGTAGTGGCACCTGCCCTCTGGAACGCCCTCTCTTCAGAAGTCAAGAAAATAAACAACTATCTGACTTTTAGAAGACACCTGAAGACAGCCCTGTATTGGGAAGTTTTTAATGTTTGATGTTTTATTCTGTTTTTAATCTGCTGGGAGCCACCCAGAGTGACTGGAGAAACCAGGCAGGTATAAATAATAAATAATTATTATCTCCTCTCACTGCTGCCTTGCACCAAACTGCTTCCTTGAAACCCTTGGGAAATGGCCGTAGCACCAAAGTAAGCCTTGCATTAAGAAGGGTCCCAGGTTCAATTCCCAGCATCTCCAGGCAGGACTACAAATGTCCTGTCAGAAACCCTGCAGATACACTGCCAATCAGCGGAGCTAATCTTGACCTAGATGGACCAATGGCGTGGCTCGATATACGTCAGCTTCCTTTGCTCCAAACCCTTACCTCTGGCCTTGTGCCGGAGAGTCGATGACAAAATGGCCGCACGGAGGGCAGCCTTGGTGTCGTCCGAGATAGCGCCTTCCCGCTTAGGTGGAACAGCGGCCGGAGCGCCCTCTTCGGCCTTCACCTCCGGCTGCACAACGGCCGACGGCACTGGCGAAGAGGTGAGGTCAATCGTCTCCGTCAGCAAGTAGGGCCCGGGAGACGCCATGGCATAGTCTCCGTCTCCAGCCCGAGGCGAGCCGGCACTGGGCATGTCAACGTCGCGGCAGCAGAGGAGCAATGCCTGGCCGCCTCCGCCGACGACTGCCTGCTTCAGGGCCGGCTTGAAGCTGATCTGCCGCCGAATGCCCTCCCGGCGCTCGTGGAAGTCGTTGATCTCGGCCACAATGGCCTCCTTGATCTGCTCCTTGGTGAGCACCCGCTTGTCGAAGTCGAAGTCGAAAGCCGGGACGCAGTCAGGCTCGTCGTCCGGGTCGTGGTACTTGGCCAGGAAGGGGTAGTTCAGCGCCTCCACCACAGAGATCCGCTCGCGGGGGTCGAAGCGCAGCATCTTGGAGAGCAAGGCCAAGGCCTTGCGGTCGGCGTTCTGGTAGAGGCTCTCCCAAGGCACCGGCTGGCGCGACGGCAGGCTCTGGACGTAGGCGCGCACACGGTCGGCCCCAATGGAGTGGACCACTTTGGCCGGAGGGGTCCCCAGGACCGTGATGATCAGCTGCAGCTGGTGGATGTAGTTCTTCCCCGGGAACAGCTGCTTCCGCCCCAGCATCTCGGCGAAGATGCACCCGACCGACCACATGTCGATGGCTTCCGTGTACTCGTGGAGGGAGAGCATCAGTTCCGGGGCCCGGTACCAGCGCGTGGCCACGTACTCGGTCATGAAGTACTTGTACTCGTCGGGCTTGGTGCAGAGGCCGCGGGCCATGCCAAAGTCGCCGATCTTGAGCTCGCAGTTCTCGTTGATCAGGAGGTTGCTGGGCTTCAGGTCCCGGTGGATGACGTTGGCCGAGTGGATGTACTTGAGGCCCCGGAGGAGCTGGTAGAGGAAGTAGCGCACGTGCTCCAAGGTGAGGGGCTGAGAGGAGTGGATGATCTGGTGCAGGTCGCTCTCCATCAGGTCCAGCACAACGTACCTGGCCAAGGGAAGAGCAGGTGTGGTCAGTCAAGGAGAGAACCTGAATATTGTTCCACCACAATATTCACTGGAGGCCTTTTGGCCAGACTCTGTCTCTATCTCACTCTCTCTTTTCATATCATTTTTTAAATATAAAATTTATTTATTTGTTTTTTACAGAGATATGTCAAACGTAAATCATAAAAACAAGATTCCAAAGAATCTTCTGGACTTCCGTCTTTCCCTTTGTGGGTCCTATTCTTAATCCTTTCCTCCCACATCTTTTATGATAATTCAAATCCTTTACCTCTTTCATTATATCCAGAATTCCTTTTCATACCATTTTTATTGTCTCCAAAAACATTTCAAAGTGTTTATCAACATATACTTTTTTAAAAACATACGAAGTTTCTTCTTGACTTCCCACCGCTTCTTTCCCCAATGTTTGTTTTTTATTCCTTTTTATTAGCTGTTTTGTAGCACATCTATTTGTATTGTCTAAACCTTGCTACCATTAAATCTACTGCTTATATTTCAATTTCTGCCAGCGACTTCATATACGGGTGATCATTTGATAGATCAGTGGTCTCCATTCTTCCTTAAACACTTCATCATTATGCCCTCTTGATTTGGCAGTTAATTTTGCCATTTCAGCCTAGTCCATGATAACGGATATATTAATGAGGATACTGGGAGGAAACTGAGATTTTATTTTTTCTTAAGGGCCGCCCCCCTTTATCCAGGGAAAGAATAGCACTTACACAGATTTGAATTCCGCATAAGGCACAGAGGGCTTAAGGATGTCCTTGATGGCAATGATGTTGTCATGCTTGAAATGTTTGAGGATCTTCAGTTCGCGCAAAGTGCGCTTGGCGTTCATCACCACATCGAAAGCGTTGGGGATTTTCTTGATCGCCACCTGCTGGCCTGGCAAGGGAAGAGCAGGGGAAACAGGTTCAAAGCATTAAATCAGAAAGGCATACATCTCATGCATCCGGATGCGTCACTCACCTGGTCTTTCCCTCCTTCCCCTGGAGTGCATTATGGTATTTCTCCCCCTCGCAACAACCCTGTAAGGAAAGCTAGGCTAGGCTCAATGCACCTGATGTCTCCCACTAAGGTTTAAAACCAGCTCCCTCTGCTTCACGTCCAACACCCTGAGTCAAATTAGATGTGATGGGGCAGCCCAGTTTACTTTGACATGTGATTGTCTTGTTCACATATGACATGTGAAGAATTGAGAACTGCTCTCTTTTTTAGGGAGGGAATCCTTTGATTTTTCAATTTTTAAAAAATCATTTTTAATAACAGATTACAGAAAAAATAAAGAAAAAATAGTTTAAACTTGGTAAGCTGTCACAATTGTAAATGAAGAAATATTTATTTTTTGCATTTCTATCCCACGTTCCCTCGCAAAAGTAGCTCAGGTTGGTGCACATGGTTCTCCCCCTCCTCATTTAATCCCCACAACAGCCCTGCGAGGTAGGTCAGGCTGAGAGGCAGAGACTGGCCCAAGGTCACCCAGTGAACTTCATGACTGAGTGGGGATTTGAACCCTGCTCTCTCCCAGGTCCTAGTCTGATGCCACACGACAGGATACAGCTATGCAATTTACCAAGTTAACATACCAAGAGGAAAGCGATGTGTGGCATATGATCACAAAGGGTACAGTTACAGTTCAGTGTTTAACATCAATGGGTGCGTCACCACCACCCCCAAACTCTGTTTTTATTCCCAGCCAGGCTCCAATGAGTTGAGCCGGAGAGAAAAGAAATCCCTGGGGCATCACAGCGCAGAGCAGCCAATAAGGACAAGGCCCCAAAGCCTCAATAGTCAGCTGGGGGACACAATCCGGCCTTACTGGGCAAAGCCAAAGCCTCACCCCAGTCAGACAGTGGACAACCAGGTGTCTAGAGAACCAAAACCTGAGCACAAGAGCATTCTTTCCACTTGGGACTCCCAGGAACTGGTATTCAGACACAGACTGCCTCCAACAGTGGAGGGAGAACAAAGCCCCTGTGGAGAGACTTATTCGCATCCATCCATTTGCACGGGCCCCACCTCTGCGCAGTCAGAGACCAAACAACGGCATCCTCTCAGCTTCCATCCAGCCCTGGCGCTTTCCTCCCTCCCTTACCTGTGTCCTTGCGGCGTGCCGAGCTCACCACGCCGTAAGCGCCGGTGCCAATCGTCTCAATGACCTCATATTCGTCCCCCACCTCAAAGGTGACGTCGAAGGAGCGCGCCTTCAAGATGGCCAGGTTCTTGGCTGCCACCGTGGCCTGGTGAGCTGGCTCCGGCTTGGCTTGGGCCCGAGCCGCTTCCTCGCCGTCATCTTCAATCGGTGGCTCCGCCATGGTCTGTGGGCTCCTGTCAGAAAAGGCCAAACGTGTTTAAGGAAGGACCACTGCCCTCCTTACCAAGGGGCACCATCTACCATCCCCCTTCTCCACTGCATGAGATACAGCAGACAGTTAAAATAATAATAATAATAATAATAATAATAATAATAATAATAATAATAATAATAATTGTATTATTTGTGCCCTGCCCATCTGACTGGGTTGCCCCAGCCACTCTGGGCGCCTTTGAGGTGTTGGCACACAGTTTCCAGGGTGAATCCCATTCAGCTCCTTCATTGCACAGCTTTTGACACACAGTGAAAGTATTGCTTTTACAGTGAGCATTATTTGTTTACTGATTAACATTTGTTTATTAAAAAATACTGCTATATGGCCTGCCTCATTAATTCTGGAGGCCAGCAATGTCCAAATGGGTATAAAAACATTATAATACGGGGCAGCGGGGTGTTCATGTGTGTGTGTGTGAAATTGTAAGACTAGGGCACAGTTAAAATGGTACGGTACCAGCAAAAGCCGCAGACATTAAAAACATTTAAAGCAGACATTGGCAGTCCTGGGGTCCTTCAGGAAGATGGGCATGATATCACTTTGATAAATAAATTTGATAGACAGAAACAGATCTGTGTTTTTAAAAGGACACCTGAAGATGACTAATGGGTGCATTTGCCAAGGGAATGGTAGTCCCACAGTGCAGGAATCACCACAGGAAAAGTCCTTCCTCTATGACTGTTTACTGCACTTCCATGGCAGTGATGCAACCAGGAGGGACTCATCAGTTGATCATAATGATCATGTGGGGCAGAGGTGGGGAAGCTCCAGCCCACAAGCCTAGTTAGGCCCGGAATGGGTCACAATTTGGTCCCAAGGCCATTCCCACCCATCCACCCACCCACACCCTCCTATCACACATTTGACGTTGTAAGTAATTTCAGGTGTGCAGCAGGTAAGGACACAACAATCGGATGTTACCACAACCCCTTTGAAGTTTGACAGGGGGTACCTCCACTCACTTATCAAGGTTTTGGGGGTTTAATCCAGTTCCTCACTCCTGGTGTAGGAAAACAGGGAGAAAGGTATCCTGGTCCCAAGATATTTAGGGCTTTCTAGGTCCATACCAAAATATCAAACATGACCCAGTAGCTTGGGGGCAGCCAGTATAACTCCTTTAAGCGTGATATAATATGTACAGTAATAGTATTTCCCAGTAAGTAGCCAAGTGGCTGCATTTTATATCAGTTACAGCTTCCAGACCAGCCTAAAAAGCAGTCCCAGACACAGCGTGTTAGTGATACTGAGAGGCATTGTTTTTTTAAAATATGCTGTTCACGTTATGTGTTCCAAACATTTTAATCAGCATTTAACCGTTTTATAGTTCTCCAACTCAGGGTCCTTGATGAACAGAAAGAACTATACGGTATTTCAAATATATTGGCATGTGCCAAGGTTACTTAGAGATATCAGCTACCCAATGTGGTTTATTTCCCCACCCCCCGGGTAGTTGTTTTTAATTGCTATAGCTGTCACCTAGGCAAAATATATTAAGATAAGCCAACAGTACAGTGATTTGCAAATCAAGAGCAAAAAAAAAATGGGATTAGAGGATGAAAGGAGTAACAAATATCTTATCCCTGAATGGGATTTATTCCTTATTTCAGAAAACCTGGAACCCCACATTAGGCACACACTATCCCACAGAATAATAATCCTTAGCTGCTTGCACAAAGCAAAAGGAGATCAACACACAGGTTTGTGGAGGTTCTCCGTCGTCACCCAGGATATTCAGGGGGAAGGCAGGTGGGAAGGACAGACAGCAGAGAATGGTGCGTGGAAGGCAAACAAACAATGGCAGCTGCCATTCTTTTTAATTTCATGGGACAGAGGAAAAACGATTGGGAGGGCAGGCTGGGGGAAAATGCCAGCTAGGTCTGGGATAAGCGAGGAAGGGGACATGATGGGATGGCCAGAGCAAAGACATTATTCCCCCACCCGACATGTGGTGGAATGCTGCGAATGGGGGAAAGGGAAAGATGCCAAAGAGAGCATCTTAGCCCATCACAGCCCCCCCCCACCAGAAAATAAATTGGAATGGAAGCTATTATGGGATAGAAGAGAAAAGGGCTGCCCCTCCATATCTCCCAGCAAACCAGCGGCGATAAGGATCCATCAGAAGCGGGCAGTGGGGAGAGTTGGGGTTCGAGATGTCAGTAAGGAAGAATAGGGAATATTATGGAATAGAAAAGGAGGGGTTGTCTTCCGCCATGCAGTGGGTGGAGGGGAGGGCGGAGAGAAGGGGAGATGTGAGTTGGGGGGGGACGTGCATTTCGAGGCTTTTGGTCCTCGGGGGGCGGAAAGGGGAAAGAGGCGACGTATCGGGCGGAGGAAAGGAGGAGAATAATAATTATAGTAGTAGTAATTTTATTATTTATACTTATCATGGGGAGAAAGAAGCATTGCAAAGGCAGGAAGGGATCTTGCAGTGGGAAAGGCTGAACCCTGAACCCCTTCGCCGTGCTTCTTAATGGAGGGGGGCGGAAAGAAGGGAGGGGGGAATGAAAGGTGCTTGCTCACCTGCCAGAATGCAAGGGGAGGCGCAGCAGCCCTCCGGCAGACTTGGGCGGTTCCCTCTCCGGTCCGCCACTCCCTCGCCCTGGCCGCCACCTCCTTCTTACCTCGCCTCCCCCAGAATGCCCGGATGTCACCGCTCCGAACCCGCCTGGGCCAATCAGAACGCGTGGGGCGTGGCCTCAGCCGGCGAAGATCTAAGCGGCGGCTCGTCCAAAAAAAAAAAGGAAAAAGGAAAATCCCGCCTCGCTCGCTCCAATGAGCCAATCGTAGAGCGGCAGAGAGAGAGGGAACCACTGAGAGGTGAGAGATGGGGGGGGGGGAGAACCACAATGGCGGGGGCGGAGCCAAAGCTCTCCTCGCACCTGGAAGCAGATGCATTGGCAGCAGTCAGAGAAGGCGTCGGTCTATTTGCTGCGGATTTTGGGAGCGACGCGGGGACCTTTGTTTTCTGCGTGGGGAAGAAAAGCCGCTCCTAAGTCCATAGGCGGAGTTCCAATGCTTGGCGGTGCAGTAATGGGGGAAAGCTTCACCGGTTGGACTTCTGCCTGTCCGGCAGGTGTTGGCAGCTTTTCCAGCGACTATGCGGAGCCACTCGGGGCAGCAGGGCAGGGAAAGCCCCGGTGCAGAGGTCTGCGAGGCACCAAATCCTGCCATCCTGCTTCCCCAACTGAACTGCCTACGTGTTTAATAATAATAATAATAATTTTTATTTATACCCCGCCCATCTGACTGGGTTTCCCCAGCCACTCTGAGCGGCTTCCAGCAAAATATTAAAATACAATAATTCATCAAATGTTAAAAGTTTCCCTAAACACAGCTGCCTTCAGAAGTCCACAAGTCAGATAGTTGTTTATTTCTTTGACATCTGGTGGGAAGGCATTTCACATATCCATGACTGTTTCTTCCTAATGGTTCCCTGCCTCACTGTCAAGTGTGACTATAATCATCTCAACAAATCATCTCAAGATTATACTGTGGGGGTTTTTTAATCATGCATGTAAACTGATTATCACTGACTGTATTTTCAACTCCCACCTTACCATTTTCTCTCTTACAGTGTCTACCAATTTAAGATTTCCCTTCATGCATAGGATGAAGTGGCCTTGAACCCATGAAATTATGAATCTTGCTTGTCTTTCAGGGGACACAAGATGTCACCTCCCCTGGGATGAGGGATGGACTGTGAAACCACTCTGCGAATTATAGCTCTGCGAGGGCAACAGGAAGTCTCCTACCAACCTACAGCACTCTTAAATGACAGTCCCCTGGACACTTTGAGGGAAAGCCAGGACTGTTTAGAGCAATTTGCTGCTTTAAATGCAATAGTCTGGAGAAGGCCTGCATTACTGATTGAGCCTCTGCAGTGGGAGTGAGTGAATGACCCAACTCAGTAGAATTAGCCACTCCCAACAAAGGCCGACTGGAAAAATGGAAGCAACTGTCATCCTCCTCGGATGGAAGCTTTGAGCCCAGAGGAAGCCTAGAATTTATTTACTTACCAGAGTCAAGAAAATCTACCGTTCTTGCCCCACTGAAGCTTTGGAACAGCTTTTGTTGTTGTTTCTTAATTCCCTAAAGCAGTGGTTTTTAACCAGCGTGCCGTGGCCCTGGGGTGCCTTGAATGATGATTGGGGTGCTACAAGCAACACTGGCCTCTATCCCTCTTTCCTCCCTCCTGATGCCCTCTCATGTCTCTGCCTACCAAAGGCATGTGCGGCTGTTTGATGCAGCAGCCCTGGCTACAAGCTCCCCAGGCGAATGGTACCTCTGGGGTTGGCCAGGGGTTGCCTCACATCCCCTTGTGGGGCTGTGTGAGGAGGCACCTCTCCTTGGGGCAAGGGGAGCAGCTCAGAGACCAGGGGCAGCAGCTGCGGCTGCCCAGAGGACTCCCGAAGAGGGAGGAGGCTGAGGGAACACTCCACAAGGAAGGGTGTTCAAAAAAGGGTGAGAGGCTGCCCGCTCTGCAGGCAAGGGGTGACATAACTCGGCTCCTGAGCCCCACAGGGGTGCCGCAGAAAGAATGCAGTGGGTCAATTGTTTTTGTATGCCACAGCTGCAGCTAGAATTTTGTTAGCTAAGAATTGGAAAACACAAGAAGTCCCAACAGTGGAGGAATGGCAGATGAAAATGATGGACTTTTCGGAGCTAGCCAACCTGACTGGAAGAGTCCGCGACCAGAAGGAGGAGGAGCACCAGAAGGAATGGATGAAATTTAAAAGACTGTTTAGTTAAATATGTTAAGATAACTTAATTGGAAAAATTTGCAAATATCAGATAGGCTTAGGATTTAAATATGTGATGTTAGAGAATAAATCTTTAAAGTTAAATGAAAAGAAAGAACGATCTTAAGTGATTAAGTTAATTTGATGAGAAATTTGGTTTTGAAAAAAGTGTTACAAAGATATATACTGAAACTCAGCCAGAGGGATTAGAGGAAGTCACCTAACAATGTTATGAAGATTGGATTAAGTACAGTTAAGATTTATGTTTGTTTGTTTATTGTTCAAAAAAATTGGAAAATCAATTTTAAAAAAATGGAAAAGAAAGAAAGAATGTAGTGGGTCAAGGGAGCCATGGACTCAAAAAAGTTGAAAAGCTCCGCCCTATAGGCTCATGACACAATTGCACAACCAAACACAGGATTCATGTTTTTCAAATGTATTTTTAGCTGCTTTCTTCAAACAAGAAAGAAATAACTCTCACACGGGTTTGCACAGACATTCTCAACCTCTTACTGAATACATAAACAAGGAGATTATTTGATGTTATCTGCAGAACCAAAGCAAAAGCGTTATCAGCTCGAGGGGTGCGAGGTAGAGAAGGGGTTCTTGAGGACATTACACACAGTCCAATTCTAAACTTCATTTCTCCAGAGTTAACCTCCTTGGATTCCAATTTCTAAGGGGGTCCCTGGCATTCTGACACGAAGGTAGGAGGATAATACTTAAAACATCTCAAAAGGCAGTAACAGAAGACAGAAATTTTAGTTTCTCTCTACAGTTTGAAAGGGCAAAATGGGGCTGAGGAAGTCAGAAAGGAAGGAGAAAGGAGCTGAACCCAGCAGGGTTGCCTTGTAGTGGAATTCAATAGCAGTTAGGGCCCACAAGCCCAAGACTTCTGTGTGCAAATCCCAAATCTGGAAGCAGGATATGGGCAAGATCTTGTGTGCTGGGTATTTAGGGTTGTATCCAAGGCTGGTCCTACACGGTGCAGACCCACTGAAATTAGTGACTCTTAAGTTAGTAGTGTCACTGGGCCTTCTCTGAGTCGGACAGGATACACCCCTTAACCCCTGCATTGAAGCCCAGCTTTACCCAAAGTGCCCTGGTACCCTCCAGATGTTTAGGGACTACAATTCCCATCAGCAACAGCCAGCAGGGGCAACAGTAGAGGATGACTGGAATTGTAGTCCAAAACGCCTAGAAGATGCCAGGTTGGGGAAAGGTTTTTCTAGCCCATGGGTAGGCAAACTAAGGCCCGGGGGCTGGATCCGGCCCAATCACCTTCTAAATCCGGCCCGCGAATGGTTCGAGAATCAGCCTGTTTTTACATTAGTAGAATGTGTCCTTTTATTTAAAATGCATCTCTGGGTTATTTATGGGGCCTGCCTGGTGTTTTTACATGAGCAGAATGTGTGCTTTTATTTAAAATGCATCCCTGGGTTATATGTGGGGCATAGGAATTCATTTATTCCCCCCCCCAAAAAAAATTAATAATAATATATACTCCGGCCCCCCACAAGGTCTGAGGGACAGTGGAGTGGCCCCCTGCTGAAAAAGTTTGCTGACCCCCCCTGTTCTAGCCTTTACCCAACTTTTTATGACAAACACGCCCTCTACTGAGCATACGTTTAACATCAGGCAATTGAAAAGCACTCTTCCCCACCCCATGAAATCACTAACCCGAAAGGTACAGAGGGTTCACAGCTGCCTGCCTCTGGCCAGGAACACACGGGAGCTGGTTGTGGTGATGCAGCCACACCCTTTGGGGAGCCCCTCCAGGAATTCTGCACGTGCTCTTTATCCTTCAGAGATCGCTGTGGCATTCAGGTGGGGCTAATAACGGTTTGTGAGGGTTTTTTTGTCTTCGTTTGTTTTTTTATGGTACATATTCTTGTGTTTTTATATTGCAAACCGCCCTGTGATCATAGAATCATGGAAGGAAACCCTGGGGGTCATTGAATCCAAACCCCGGCAATGCAGGAAACAAGAGGCTCAAACCCACAACCCTGGGATTAAGAGTCTTATGCTCTACCGACTGAACTATGACCTTCAGATGAAAGGCAGTATAGAATCTAAGGAATAATAAGCCATTCTCCGATATTAACCTTGCTCTGACTCCTTGTCCCCACCCACAACCCACAACTTTCCACCCCTGCAGGATTCCTTCATACGCACTCTGGGCTCCCCGAATCGGCTTGCACCCCATCAGCCCCTCTGGGAGACCCGGGCAACAAGCGATGCACCCGCCGGTGAGAGTCCAAGTGCCCCTTCTTGCCGAAGCAGCGCCCGCAGTCCACACACTCGTAGGGCCTCTCGCCCGTGTGCAGCCTCTGGTGCTCCATGAGGTGTGTGCTTTGGGTGTAGCTCTTCCCGCAGTCGCCGCAGACGTAGGGGCGCTCGTGGGTGTGCACCCGCCGGTGGCGAGACAGGTTGGAGCTGCGCCCAAAGGCCTTGCCGCAGTCCCCGCAGGCGTAGGGTCGCTCGCCGCTGTGCACCCGCCCGTGGGCCAGCAGGTCGGAGCTCTGCCCAAAAGTCTGCCCACACACCTCGCACTTGTAGGCCTGCTGAGCCGTGGGGAGGTGCGATCGGCGGTGCCGGGCCAGCGTGGCGGCCTCGGCGAAGGACTTGCCGCAGAAGCTGCAGACGTAGGGCCGCTCGCCGCGGTGCGTGGCCCCGTGCTGCTCCAAGTCGGCCAGGTCCACAAAGCGCTTCCCGCACTCCCCACAGCGGTGGGGCCGCACGCTGCCTTCGGCGTGGGTGACGTAGTGGCGGGCCAGGTCGGGCCGGCGGGCAAAGCGGCGGCCGCACAGCGAGCAGGCGAAAGGGCGCTCGCCCAGGTGGTTCCTGCGGTGCTGCAAGAGGTTGGAGCTGGTGCTGAACTGGCGGCCGCAGTCGGGGCAGCTGTACGGCTTCTCCCCTGTGTGTGTCCGGAGGTGCTGGACGAGGGTGGGCCGGCCGGCGAAGGCTTTGCCGCAGTACTGGCAGGAGAAGGGGCGCTGCCCCGAGTGGACCTGGCGGTGGTTGGCTAGGGCCGAGTTCTGCCGGAAGGTCTGGCCGCACTCGGCACAGCGGTACGGCCGCTCCTCGGTGTGGATGCGCCGGTGCTGATTCAAGGTGGTGCGGTGCCCGAATGCCTGGCCGCAGTCAGGGCAGGAAAAAGGCCGCCCGTTGACGTGGATCAACTGGTGCTTGGTCAGGACGGAGAGGTCGGCGTAGGCCTTGCCACACTCCCCACACACGTAGGGCCTCTCGCTCGTGTGCAGGGCCCGCTGGTGGCGGACGAGGGCCGAGCGGACTCCGAAGGCCTTGCCACACTCGCCGCAGACGTACGGGCGCTCACCCCGGTGGGCCCGGAGGTGGCGGACGAGGGCCGAGGACTGCCGGAAGCGCCGCCCGCACTCTGTGCACGCGTACGGAAGCTCTCCGGTGTGGATAAGGCAGTGGCGGACGAGGGCAGAGTGGCTGGCCAAGCTGCGGCCGCACTCGCTGCAGATGTGGCGAGGCTTGGAAGGCCGCTGCTCGGCTACCAGCGCCTGCACTGGGTCAGCCCAGCCGCTGAACGCCTCCTCATCGGAGCCATTCCCAGAAAGAGAGCCCTGCTGAGAGTGGATTTCTTCCTGCTCCTCGCCACTGGATCCCTCCCTGGCCAGAGAACCCTCCTGGTAAACGACGGCCTCCGATTGCCCCGCAAGGTCCACTCCTCCCAGGTGAGCTGCTCCCCAGCAAGGGATCTCTTCGGACTCCTCCCCATTGGATCCCTCAGCTTCAAGGGTCATCTCAGATTCAACCCCAAGAGAGGATGCACCCTCATAACCAACGGTCCCAGTTTCCTCCTCAGAATCCTCCCTTCCCAGAGCTGCCTCTGGACACAGGAGCAGTTGGGCTTCATCGCCACTTTCTCTGTGGTAAGCTATTTGCTCAGATTCTTCTGCAGCAAACTCATCATCCGGCAGAGACCCCTCTGGATAGACAAACACCTCTGTGTCTTCCCCAATCTCCCCTATGACTTCCTCCACCTGGGCAGAGGGCTCCTCGACATCCTCTAAGTCAGACACACACCCAACATCTCCTTGCTCCTCAACGAAGACCACGGAGCTGCTCTCAGAGGCTTCCTCCTGATCACGGTCTCCACGATCGTCCAAGCTGCCTTCCAGCCACGGCAGGTTCTCCCACTTGGCTTGGCTGTTCCTCTCCTGGAGCTCCTCCTTGGAGGACACTCTTGAAAAGCAAGCTTCCTCTGTGGACAGAGAGCGTGTTCCCTGAAACCTCTGCTGACGGCGATCCATTTCTTGCTGGGGATGGTTCTCCTCATCCTCAATTACAATCCCAATTCATCCTGGAGGGAGGTGGGGGGGAGGGAGAGAGAGAGAGATGAGCACAGCTCAGGAATACAGTGGTACCTCGGGTTACATACGCTTCAGGTTACAGACTCCGCTACCCCAGAAATAGTACCTCGGGTTAAGAACTTTGCTTCAGGATGAGAACAGAAATCGTGCGGCGGCAGTGGGAGGCCCCATTAGCTAAAGTGGTACCTCAGGTTAAGAATAGTTTCAGGTTAAGAACGGACCTCCGGAACGAATTAAGTTCGTAACCTGAGGTACCCCTGTACTAAAATACATTAAAGTCTTCCTAAGCAGTTGCACTATGTAATTCCCTCACAACAGGGTAAGTACAGAGTCCTCGCTCATCAGGAATTTGGGGAAGGGCTTCCAGATCAGAGGCTGAGGTTTGCTGCCCTCACACTCAGCTTGTTGGTTTTCTGGGAATCATCTATCTGACCATCACCAAAAACAGGATAACCGATTTGATGGACCACTGCTCTGATCTAGCAGGGCTCTCCTTTCTGCAATGAGCTTAGCTACCTTTGAGTACAAATACACCTATTACTGTAGTTCTGTCCAGTGAGCTTGGTGGGTGATCAAGCACTTGACAAATGGCCTGGATCTATTATCCTCGGTGGTGCCAGCCTTTGGAATGCAGAACCCACCAGCATTCGGAGGGGCGGGCAGGAAAAGGGGTTTTTTTTGCAGTTTGAGTGTGGGCAGAGGAAGAACTGTGTGTTGACTGAAGGTGAAGGAAAACTTTCTTTATTCGAGAACCTGAGATCAGAGGCTGTGGTGCCTGTTTTAATGAACCTGCTTGCAAAATGCACTGTTTGCATAACCTTAAGCAAAACAGACACCCAAAAGGTGAGACACTGTAAACCTCTTCTCTTGTGCAAAGGAAATTAAAACTGCTATACTCACTTAACTGAGAGTAAGACCAACTATAAAATCAGTAAGGTTCACTTCCAAGTATAGGATTGCACTGTTAAGTCCTGTACAGCTATCTTTGCTTGGGGAAAACAGGGCAAAATTTCCAGTGGGAGCCACAACAAAATGTTGCAGTTTACGAGCATACTTTTACAGTGTGTGAGTCAAACCAGCCAGGCCATCATTTCCTATGCTCCATTCTGTTTCCCCTCACTTGTTTTTCTCCCTCCCTCATTGAATCATAGAGCTGGAAGGAATCTCAGCCAGCATTCTGTGGCCATTTAGCAGACTCAATCCTTACTGAGCTATTTCCCACACCTTAGGCTTCTTTTTAATGTACTTTTACAAACTTGGGGGGGAGGTGTTCATCCAAACCTGCTGATATTTCCCCTGTTCTGAGTTGTTGTTTTGACTTCAATAAGCAATAGCAATCAAAGTCAGCACTTGCAGGGGGAGAAGAATCAGTGGTGCTGTTTCCTCAGACTTCCAACATGCACAGCTCCTCACATTATCCTGCAAATAGGCAGGAACCCCCTCAATCTCACACACAAAGACCATGCAAAGAACCTTGCAGGATCAAACAAAGCACCCACGTAGTCTTGCACCCAGTTCCCCACACTGGACAAGATCTTACTGGGAAGCCCAGAAGCAAGAGATGGGCAATGATACATGCAAATGCAAACAAACACACCATCATTTGCCTCCTGCCAACTCATATTCGGAGGTGAGGTTACAGGGAACCAGGCAGAGGGCCTTCTCGGTAGTGGCGCCTGTCCTGTGGAACGCCCTCCCATCAGATGTCAAAGAAATAAACAACAATCTGACTTTTAGAAGACATCTGAAGGCAGCCCTGTTTAGGGAAGTTTTTAATGTTTGATGTTTTATTGTATTTAATTTTTTTATTCTGTTGAGAGCCGCCCAGAGTGGCTGGGGATGGGTGGGGTATAAATTTATTATTATTATCATCATCATCATCATCATCATCATTATTCAGAGGTATCCTACGCCCAAACAAGCCCATTCAGCAATGGCTACCTCTCTTTCTCCAATCCCGACAGCAACTACTGAACTGACATTCTGGGAGCTGTAGATTGTTAGCGATGCTGAGCGTTATCTGGAGATCCCTATACCTGAGCTACAATTCCCACCCAGGGCAGTTTAACGATCAATCCATCTTCCGGGAGCTCTGGAAATTGCAGCTTTGGGAGGGGAACAGGGGCCTCCTATCAACTTTCAGCACCTTAACAAACTACATCTCCCAGGAGCCTTTTGGGGAAAGCCATGACTACTTAAATTGGTATCTCAGGGCTTGAAAGGTATGTTGGGGATGTGGCCCAACACCTCCCTTTGTTCTCAAATTAGCTTGCACAGCTGAATGCAGCTATCCTTCTTGGGGCAGCCTAGCTTGCATCCTTCCATAGCATTAGAATGTTTGTCCTGTATGCTCGTTTTGTGTCTATTTTAAGATATCTTCTTGTTTAATAAAGTTTATTTTTTTAAAAAAGAATTGCAAAAAAAAAGGATGGGTACCCAATAGATGGAAAGCACACGTCAAAAGCCTTGTCACCCCAAAATGCAAATCCATAGCACACAAGAGACCATCTATAACGAAACAGCAAAACGCTCTTACACAACGGACTCCCTATACCACAGCTTTAAAGTAATTCTGGCATTATTATTATTTTTTGCATTAAACCAATCCGAAATTCAACATTTGGAAAACCTCCCCAAATATGGTGAAAACCATTTTGGAGGCGAGCTTCCAGAACGATTTAACTCCTCCCCGAGGTATTTTGCTACCAATGCCTTGTTTTATTTGCAATTAAGGTCGTATGGATAAAATAAAAGACTCATTAACCATAACGGGATTGGGATTCATATAAAGAACACAGACCCGTTATTTTTTTAAATTAAAAAAAAAACCATTTAACCTTTCGCTAAAATCTTCGCCGTTCACGAATTCTCACGATAGCACTTACCCAACTCGGTTTCAAATCCATCCCATCTTTCGGAATAAATGCAACGAAAAAGAAAAGGGAAAGTGACGGAGAAGTAGTTTTTTTATTTTTATTTTTTCAAAGTAAGAGATCCAAAACCATCAGCACCCAAACCGAGATGGAAATAGCCAGCTTCTTCTGTGGAGTCCGTTTCCTTTGCAAGGGAGCCTGGGAAACGAAATGGTAAAAAGAGCATTCTGGGAGTTGCAGTTTCCTTTTTAACCTCCCCCCCCTTAAAGAAACAAGCTATTTTATCATTCGTTACATTTATTAACTGCATTTTTTAAAAAAATCTTTATTGAATGTTCAAAAAGTACATAATTATATAGGCACTAAACATGGTAAGATGTAAATAAAAGAGAGAAAAACAAAAACAAAAACAGCACCAGTGTAGAAGGGAAAATAAGGAGGGAAAGGGGGAAAACCCCAAACTATAAGTTGTTATTGTACTTTACCACATCTTAACCTATTACAGTATTTGTAACAATGGGTTCCAATTAATTGCATTTTTTAATTTTAATTTTCCTATGCAGCGAGAAGTCATTTTTAGCCATTGCAAAAGATGAGACTGAAATAATAAAGATTTCTGAAACTTTTTTTTTAACCCACCATAGCTGCTTGCTTCCTTTATGCAGCAGCTCTGCAACCCTGAAGAGTTACAGCCCATCAGAATAGACAGCACTGACCAATGGTTTGGCTGCAGACTTCTCACAAAACTACAATTCCCAGAATCCTTTGCTGGGGAATCAGTAGGCTGGAAGTTGCTGCATGGTTGCTTGCAGAGCACCAGGTATCCTAGATTTCCCGTGGCTTCATGCCATCCCAGCTTTGTATTGCGGAACCTAGATTGTAACAGGTTTGTATGGAGAAAACACAGGAATATTCCTGTTCTGTACATCCCTGGGCATCTCCTGCTCTGAGCTTGAGTCCGCATCACAATGCAGGCCAGGCTCCTGAACCGCCTTCCGATTCTCTGCAGGGTGCAAGGCAGCCAAGCCTACTGGCTGAAGTGTATATAAATCAGAGCTTTTTCAGACATCTGAAGCCAGTCCTGTTTAGGGAAGTTTTTAATGTTTGATGTTTTATCGTGTTTTTAATATTCTGTTGGGAGCTACCCAGCGTGGCTGGGGAGGCCTGGGGTATAAGTAATACATTATTATTATTATTATTATTATTATTATTATTATTATTATTATTATTATTTGGTTGGACAGTGTTCTCAAAGCTACCAGCATGAGTTTGACCAAACTGCGGGAGGCAGTGGAAGACAGGAGTGCCTGGCGTGCTCTGGTCCAGGGGGTCACGAAGAGTCAGACACGACTAAACAACTAAACAACAACAACATCATCATCATCATTATTATTATTATTCTCTGTTTCCCCCAGTCTGTTCCTGAGATCTCCATAAAGCCTTTATCACTGCCTTGGGTGAACTGCCGGGGATCTGTCACCTCAGCTGAATCGCCGCTGAAGACTTGTCGCCTTATCCACCTGGAATTACTGACCGCAGCCGCAAGGCCGGGCACACAGAGCAGACCTCATGGCCACCCAGAGCCACATCAAAATGGGACAGTCCCAAGGAAATGGGACTACTACACCACACGAATCGAGTTTTTCCTCGCAGTCAATCAGGTGATCTAGCCTGAACGGAAGTGGGTCACACTGTTCAGTGTGTGTGGACCTGCCATGTTTGAGATCACCCAGGGTCTATTAGCCCCGGCCCAGCTGACCAAGACTCCGTTTGACACAATAATGGAGAAGCTGAGGGCACACGTCGCTCTTCAGCTGTCAGAGATCGCCTGCCGGCATGCCTTCTACAGACAGGACCAGGCCCCAGGTGAATCCATAGGGGCCTTTGTTGCGGCCGGCCGCCTACCACTACAACTTCAGTGACCTGCACATAATGCTCCATGACCGTCTTGTGTGCGGCCTGAGGGACAAGAAGCTACAATGGCGCCTTTTAGCCATGAAGGACCTGACCATCCAGGTTGCTCCGCCTCATGGCAGAGACAGCCGACAAGATGAGGAGAGGGGTTCGCCAAGCACACAGCCCATCTATGGCCCAGAAGGCCGAGGCTGTGCACTCAGAGGTTATTGACAGTGAGGAAGGCGAGGAGGTCCCAAGACCGCGCACTGGCTTGTCCAAGCATTTTGGCCAACAGGGAGGTGCAGGGGTGCCTTGTGCCAGTTGCAGGGGCCCGCATGAACAGCCATCATGCCATTTCCGCAATGCCCAGTGCCAGGCATGTGGGAAGACCAGCCATATTGCACGCACCTGCCGAGCAAAGGAGCAGCTTGAACTCACATATACTTCAGTTCCAACTCTACAATTCTCTGATTCTGTGTGTTGCATTGTATGATATTTGCATTGACATTTAGCGTTTGTATGGCAATACAATAAAAGGGTTTGGGTTGCAAAGGATCTTTCTTTGCTGCTATAATTTGAACTTTGAACACCATAGGATATCAGGTTTGGTCCAGCTCTCCGTTCCCTACCCCTGTTCCAGCCTGATGAACAGCTCTGTGGAACTGAAAAGCTTGCACACCATTTCACATTTTGGTTGGGCCTAGTAAAGATTTTGGAATGCATAGCACTGGCCTGTGAGCAGATTAATTGGTTATAGTTACAAACCTTTGAAAGCAGACCTAGGAATAAGCCTCATTGAACATAGTAACTCTTGCTTCTGAGTAAACATGCATAGGCCTGGGCTGTAAACCAGCATACATCTATTTGCATGAGAGAGGAAAAATAGCTTTTTTCTCTTTTAATAAAGAGGTGGCATGGCTGCTGACTATGCTGTTATTTTTAAAACCAGGACAGAGGGTAGCTCTTTTGCCTTTCAAAATAGCTTTATGTCAATTAATCAACTAAAAACCACAGCCCTATTACAGTCATACCTCAGGATAAATACGCTTCAGGTTGAGCGCTTTCAGGTTGCGCTCCGCGGTGACCCGGAAGTAATGGAGCATGTTACTTCCAGGTTTCACTGCTCGCACATGCACAGACGGTCAAAATGACGTCACACGCATGCGCAGAAGCGGCGAAACTCCACCCACACACACACAGGTGCGCTGTCGCGTCTTACGTTCTGTTTGAGATGCGAACGGGGCTCCAGAACGGATCCCATTCACATCCCGAGGTACCACTGTATATCAGTTAATCAACAACAAAAACAGCAGCCCTGGTATGTTTGTTTTTAATCTGTGCCCCCTTCACTTTTATATGCAAAACCGGAGGAAGTAATAATGACGCCAACACAAAACAATCTGAATAAACCAATCTTGAGTTTGTATTAGTCTCAGGGTTGATACATTCCTAGAATTACAGAGAAAATTCAGTGACAAACCACAGAATTGAATCCATCAAGGGGAGGGGAAAAATCATCCTTGGACAGGGAAGAGGTAAGGAATCTTTGCTACCACAACCCCTTCAAAACTAACAGTCGCAGACATAAATATATGGAGAGATTCCTAGAGAGTTATCATTTGGATGCTACAGGAGACATTTTCGGTGGGGGACGGGGAGATGAGATGTTCGCCCTGAGTTACAAAAGATGAGTGCTTAAGGCTACAATCCAGCACACACTTACTTAGGAGTAAACCCCACCCCCAATGAACAAAGCGGGGCTTACTTCTGAGTAGACAGGCCTAGGATTGCGCTGCTGGAAACAAAGAGGACAGCCCCAGCAAACAAGGCTGGGGAGGAAAGGAAGATGATGAGGCTGAAGGAAAGGGTGGAGGGAAACACAAGGAAAAGTATTGATTGAATTAACACTCAATTATATCCCGCTCAGGAGATGCAGAAAGCTTCCAGTGGTCTCTCTTCCAAGCCAGGGGCATCTGAAGGTACATTTGACCAGCCTGCACTGGGCACCTCATTCTCCATGTCACAAAGGATTCTGGGACACGCCGTCTTCTGTTCTGCATCTGGGCTCTGCACAAGAAACCAAGGTTTGCATGCTGCTTCAGAGATACCTTTTTAACCGGTCCACCTTCGGCAGCTACTAAGCCTGCCTGTACAATCGTGCAGGTCCCTGATGAAGCCACAGGGAAGGCCCATTGCAGGAGATCTCTGCAGTGCTACAATAAGAAGCAACCCACACGTACAAACAACGGTTCAAATGGCGCCCGTCTTCATTGGAAGTTCAGAAAATAGCAAGAACGAGGCAGCAAAGGATGCATCAGGATCGCTCCCCTGCTTCTCTAGAGTAGCCTCATTTAACCATAGAGTGAACAGGCCAGGAGCCTGCGTAGGTTCGACTCAAGTACATTGTGGGTTGAAGGATGAGGACAACACTGTGAACTATTGCTGTGGGTGGTTTAGAGGAGCTTCAGTCTCAATGAACGTGTAAACTGGCTAGTTCTATGTAGCAGCGGTGGGGAACCTCTGGTCCTCCAGATACTGCTGAACTACGTCTCCCATCAGCCCCAGTGTGAATGGCCAATAGTCCATGGGAGTCTTGGTCCCAACAACATCTGGATAACCAAAGCTTCCCCACCCTTGCTCTACATTTTCCAAGGTGGGTCTTGTACACTGTGCTGGAATCTACCCATGTCACGGCTGGTCTCATTGTCCATGCTACTAAGCTCTCCATCTTACTATGGGTATCATGTGACCAGGAGTTCCACCTGACGCAAGCAGCCAATTTTTCTGCTTTGTCAAGGATCACGCCTCAGCTCACTTGAATAGGTGAGGTAGATGCCAGCGCCAGGGAAGAAGTTTAAAATCAAAGCTGTGCCAGGGTAAGGGAGATCTGTTTGTTTGCTTGCTTGCTTGCTTGCAGTGTATTAGGAAAAACCTAACAGCACATTCCTACTCCGAAGTGAGCCCCACTGAATTAAATGGGCCCTGCTCCCGTTTAAAGGAAGTCTAGAAACCCAGACAGATGGGCAGGGTATAAATAATAAATTATTATTATTACTATTATTATTATTATTATAGGATTGCAAACAGGTAAGAAAAGGATTCATAGCTATGAACAGCATTCAGAGATTCAGATGGGGCAAGTTAAGAGTCTGCTGCCATATATTTCCTGTGTCAGGGAATTCCACAGATTGTGTTTGTCTTTGAAGATTATTACTTTATCAACTCTACAGCACTTTCTATGGGCAAAGACCTCAACGTGGATTGGTGAGGTAGACGTTGGCACTGAATGACTGAGCAAACCTAAAATGTACAGGGATGGGGAGTATTTTTTTTGTTTTAAAATCTAACTAGGAACCCCCTCTCCCCACAGAAAAAGAAATACAACCAGTAGAAGTCAGAGATACATTGAGGGTGCAGAAATATGGAGAACCTGCTTTACTTAAGATGTGCCAAGTAGATCCTATCTCTTCACACATGTCCACAGGAACCCATTTCTGATCATCAGTGTTTTCACCTGAAAGTAGACTGGGTGGAACAGTGGAAATGTGAGGTTAGAGAAAAGCTGGTGGGTGGGAGGAGACAGGCTGCCAGCGAAATATCCTGGTTTACTTGATGCCATGTACTGGGAAGCAAGCATGTCATGGAAGGAGGAAGCAAACTCACATTCAAAGACCTAAAACCAGCCTCAGCATCCTGCTAAGTGTGGTCAGAACAGAGAAGCAACCACAAGTGGCAAGCAGGAGTAGATACAGAACGTACCCCAATGAGCCATTCCAGTATGTTGTATTTTCAGGTGATTTAAAAAACAAAACAAAAAAAACCTCCTATCTCACCTTATTTCACAAAATCTGTCTGCATTGGAATAGCTCTTATAGGAAATACCCCAAAAAAAATTGCAGGGGGAGAAAGATGGACTTTGGAAACTAGCCCTCCCACTAGATACAGAAACACAGAGAGAAACCATTCCACTTTTTGTACAAGGCCACCTGCTGTCAGCTCCTGGCTAATTCCATGTTTTAAAGGGGGGGGGACTAAGCTGAAGCTATCAAGGTGTTGCTAGGACTTCAATTTCCACCAGCCCCAGCAGGAATGATGGGAGCTGTAGTCCAGCAACATCCGGAGGACCACAAGCTTAGCTACCCTTCAAAGAGACTTGAGCTCATCTGATTCAGAGGGAAAACCAAGGATGAACGAAGGGAAAAATACCTGAAAAGGAAGAGCCACTGTGTATTTTGCTGGTAAAGAACCTCGAGGGTTTCCCCAACTTGCATTGTTTGCTGCAGCACCTCCCGTTTCGATTCTGCGCATCTGCACAGACCCCCCACCCTAATAATAATAATAATAATAATAATGTCCGTAGTATCTTCTCTCCATCGAGGGCATGTCTCCAAACCTGGGCAGACTGAGTTGCCCCAGTTTACCCCTATGTACACCCCACCCTCAGCTTTGACCATCGAACAGGGGGTGGGGAGCGTGACAGAAGACAGAGCATCACAGGTCACACCTGCCTGGTACTGACCAAATTCCACCGAGACAATCCCCCAGGGCTTCAGGGCTGCTCTGCCGTGTGGTTCTGGAGGTGCTGCAGCAATATCGAGCTGTTGCGGGAGATCTTCCCAGGCTCAGAGTGCCCAAAGTATCTGCCCTTCTCCTGCTGCCCATGGCGCTGGCCCAGCACTCCCATGGCACCCGAGGCTTTCCCCAAATCAAGGTGGAAGTAGGGCTCCGTGGTCTGCAAAGGGTCGCCTAAACTCTGCTTCTCGTTCCCACCACGATCCTTTGGCCGCAGCGATGCGCCCCTTTTAGAGACGTGGTTTTCCCTCTGAAAAAGGACAGCCGAGATCTCTGTGAAGCTCTCCCCGAATTCCAGGGGGCTCCCGGGGTCCCTCTCCTTGCCGCGATTGTTTCTCGGTGGTGGCGTCTGCCGCACGGCCCTGGCTTTCTCTACCGTGTGTTCCATCTGGTGCCGGATCAGAGCCAGCCTCTCCGGGAAGCCCTTCCCGCACTCGGGACACTTCAGCAGCCGCCCCTTCGTGTGGCCGGCCTGGTGGCATGACAAGCCACCGGCGTCCGCAAAGCTCTGCTCGCAGTCGTGGCACTTGTAGGGCTTGGTGCTCGGGCGGCGGATGAGGGCAGCCATTTCGGTGGAGACCGGAGGAGGTCTGTCGGCGGAAGAAGCTCTCTTCTGCAGCGGAGCGGCAACCAAGCTGACTTTAAGGGAGCTGTCACCCAGGGGGCCCAGACCAGCCTCTTCTTCGGGTGGGGTTTGTGAGGCAAGAGCTGAGCTGTCCTGGAGGCCCAGCCCACCCAAAGACGCCGCCTCTTCTTCAGGGATGCTCTCAGGTGTGACACCGTCCAGAGTCTGAGCTTTCGGGTGGATTCTCTGGTGCAAAGTAGGCCTCAAGGGGTCACTAAAGGGCTGTTCATCCAGTGGGACACTCTCATGGCGGCTGGACACCACTTTTTCGTTGGAGGGCTGGTCACCAGAGAATATTTTCTGGGCTGTGGTAAAACCTGTGTCAGCAGGCTCCTCCATGGGATCGCTCAGTTGAGTTACAAGATCTGAGTCGGCCTGAGGAGGTTCTCTGGATTCAAGACGTCCGTGCAATTTGTCCCCCAAGCTCTTCTGGTGGAGCAAGAGGCCTTCACGGTCCTCAAAGGCCTGGCCACACTCCAGACACTTCTCGCAGACGTGTTCCCCCCGGTGCCGAGTGAGGGCCAAAAGGCCCTCAAAGCTCTGCTCGCACTGGGGACATTTGTACAAATCCGCTTCCATGTGGGTCATCCGATGGCGTGAGAGGGCTGCGCCATCGGCAAAGGCCTGTCCACACTTGGAGCAGGTGTGAGGCCTCCGCCGGTGGCTCTGCTGGTGGTACTCCAAGGCCGAACTATCCTTGCAGCCTTCCCCACGCTCCAGACAGCCCCACGACGCTTCCCCCTCCTTACGCGGCACGAGAGCCGTCCCAACAGCAAAGCTCTCCCTAGAATCCACACGCACCGGCGTCTTCGGGGATCCTGGGCCAAACAGGAGCTTGGAGTCCTCCTTGCACCTCCCGCTCTCCTCGTGCTCCTCAAGTGCCTGGCTGTCGACAAAGCTCTCTCCGCACGCCCCGCAGATGTGCAGCGAGTGTGCTTCTTGGTGCTGCACCAGGGCCAAGCGGTCCTTGCAGTTCTGCCCGCAGATGCCACATATCCAAGATTCATGGTTCTCCTGATGGCAGGCTAAGGCACCGGAGTCCCCAAAGCTCCTCCCACATTCGGTACAGATGTAAGACGTGTGGCTTTCCTGGTGCTGCGCTAACTTGGCACCATCTTGGAAGCTCTCCCCGCATATGTTGCAGACGAAGGGGATGTGGCCTTTCTGGTGCTGCATGAGTCCGGCTGCATCTTTGCACTCTGGCCCGCACATGGCGCAAGTGGCGCCGCTCTCCGGGTGCGATGCCGGTGCATGGCTTTCCCCACAGGTTTCCCCCAGGCCCTCTGGCTCTCTGGCACCTCCTTTGCCGCTGCATTTCCCGTCCTCCTGTTGCTGGTGGCGCTGCAGCTCCTCCTCCTGGGCAAAGCGCCGCCCACAGCCATGGCAGACGTGGGGCCGCTCCTCCATGTGGATGCGCTGGTGGGTGATGAGGTTGGAGCTCTGGGAGAAGCGCCGCCCGCACTCCTCGCAGTGGTAGGGCCGCTCGCCCGTGTGCGTCCGCCGGTGCTGCGTGAGGTGGGAGCTGCGGACGAAGGCCTTGCCGCAGTCGGGGCAGGCGTAGGGCTTCTCGCCCGTGTGGATGCGCTGGTGGCGGATGAGGGTGGAGCTCATGCCAAAGCACTTGCCGCAGTCGGCGCAGCGGTACGGCTTCTCCCCCCGGTGGATGCGCGAGTGCAGCGTGAGGTTGGAGGCCAGCGAGAAGCTCTGCCCGCACTCCCCGCAGGCGTAGGGGCGGCTCTCGCTGTGGCAGCGCCGGTGCCGCTCCAGCGCCGAGCTGAGCCCAAAGGTCTTGCCGCAGTCAGCGCAGCGGTACGGCTCCACCCCCATGTGCAGGCGCTGGTGCTTGACCAGGGTGGCGCCGTGGCCGAAGCGCTTGCCGCACTCCTGGCACTGGTAAGGCTTCTCGCCCGAGTGCGTCCGCTGGTGCTGGATGAGCTCCGAGCTCTGGATGAAAGTTTTGCCGCAGTCGTTGCAGCGGAAGGGCTTCTCCCCGGCGTGGATCTTGCGGTGCTTGACCAGGTTGGCACTCTGGGTGAAGCCCTTGCCACACTCGTCGCACTTGAAGGGGCGTTCGCCCGTGTGCGTGATCTGGTGTTGGATGAGGTCCGAGGAGCGGTAGAAGCTTTTTGGGCACTCCGGGCAGCGATAGGGCTTTTCCCCCGTGTGGCTGCGCTGGTGTTTGATGAGGTTGGTGCTCTGGGAGAAGGCCTTGCCGCACTCCCGGCACACATAAGGCTTCTCCCCGGTGTGGGTCCGCTGGTGCTGAGCCAGGTTGGAGCTCCAGGAAAAGGCCTTGCCGCAGTCGCCGCAGACGTAGGGCTTCTCGCCCGTGTGCGTCCGCCGGTGCTGCACCAGGTGGGAGCTCTGGGTGAAGGACTTGCCACAGTCGGTGCACGTGTTGGGGCGCTCGCCCGTGTGGATGCGCCGGTGGCGCACCAGCTTCGACCACTGGCTGAACGCTTTCCCGCACTCGCCGCAGGGGTATGGGCGCTCCCCCTTCCCGCGTTGCGGAAGGGCCGCAGTGGGCGAGTCGTCATCCCCGACACGGCGTCCGGACTCCATACATAAAATGCCCTCTTCTTCTTCCTCCTCCTCCTCCACCTCCTTCAAGGGCTCCATCTTCTCAGCATCACCTGGCAAAGAGGCAACGAAGGAAGAAGGAATCAGAAACGGGGAGGTCTCAAATAACCTGGAACGGGCAGAAACTTTAATCTGCCAGAGCTCAGCTGTGCAAAAGTTTGGGACGCCATCCACACAGGATTCCCTTCAACATACAAAGCAGCCTCAAGAGTACAGTCCCATCTAAAGGTAAAAAAGGTAAAGGTAAAAAAGGTAAAAGGTAAAGGACCCCTGGAAGGTTAAGACCAGTCAAAGGTGACTATGGGGTTGAGGTGCTTATCTCGCTTTCAGGCCAAGGGAGCTGGCGTTTGTCCACAGACAGCTTTCCAGGTCATGTGGCCAGCAGGACTAAACCGCTTCTGGCACAATGGGACCCCGTGATGGAAACCAGAGTGCATGGAAATGCCGTTTACTTTCCCGCTGCAGCAGTACCTATTTATCTACTTGCACTTTGACGTGCTTTCGAACTACTAGGTTGGCAGGAGCTGGGACAGAGCAACGGGACCTCACTCTGTCGTAGGGATTTGAACCACCAACCTTCCGATCGGTAAGCCTAAGTGGCTCAGTGGTTTAGACCACAGCACCACCCGCGTCCCTACAAGCCCATCTATCCCATTTCTAGCCACCCTGGAACTGAGCTTGTTCCCCAGTACCGTTCTGTTTTGGGGAGACCCCGTGAACTTGGTTCTGCATCAGCTCAAGTGTTTAACTAATCACCCATTTGGAAGCTAGGAAGGGTATTTTCCTCCCCAGACCAGGCAAGTTATTAAACCAGGAAGCTTTCGTTTTATCTTCTACTTGTTGCATGCTAATTAATACCTCCCACGCAGACTGGCTGCCCCTATGGAGCTTCCTAGACACACACAAACACACCAACCGGCTGGGCTTTTGGATCTCGTCAGTGCTTCATGCACTTGAGTTAATGATGGATATTGCTGTTTAATTCATCGTCATTCGTCGCCATTTAATGCGCTGCCTTTAATTAATATGTCTTTTGGTTGTTAAGCACTTGAAACGTTCTAAATGTTGTTGCTCTTAAATGAACACAGATTCTACAACCCCCCATCATCCCTGACCATTGGCCCTGCTGGCCGGGGCTGATGGCATTTGGAGTCCAAGAAAATCCGGAGGGCTACAGGCTCCCCACCCTTGATCCATAAGTGAGGTTAGAGAGCCTGATGGAAGTGGGAGCTGCAGGAAGTCACAATTTGTTGACTTTTGAGGAAAGGGAAGATTTCACAAGAGTGAAATCCTAGAATTCAAGAAACAACCTGGGAAGAAAAGGGGGGGTGGGAAATCTAAACCTTTGGAAGGAGAGGAGGAAATACGTGTTGCAATGGATATGGATGCGAGAGAGAGGTGGGCCTTGAGCCCTCCAATCCCAGATGAATGGCATGAGAGGGCTGGTGGTGTGGACCTTATATCCCCTCTTTTCAAGACAAGAATTCCGCTTTCATCTTTCCCACCTGCATGGGTGATTCTCAGGGTCTCCCCTTCCTCCAAAGCTCCAGGTTCGTCAGGATCGCTTGCCTCCTTTGTTCCATCCATGTGGGGTGCTGCGGCAAGAGCATTTTCTAGGGGACCTGCAGACCCAAGAGTGAAAAACAACAGGCTAAGTCCATTCGCCTTACCCGAGATGTTGAAAAATCTCCTTTCTATCAGGGTCAACAGTGCTAAGCCATATCAGTCGCTTTCAGGCTGTGTGCTGGGGAATCCTGCGGTTCCTCTACTTAATAGGAGATCAATACCAGTGAAAGGCAGCTCACTGATGCCAATCATCCCCTGATCACAGAGAGCTGCAAGCAAACTAGAGTGTTTGGAACTCGCTCCTGCAGGAAGCATTGATGGCCAACTTGAGATGGCTTTTAAAGAGGATTAGACAAATTCACCGAGAAGGTTATTAAGAGCTGGTAGCCATGATGAGCTATGCCCATAAGCAGGACTTAGTTGCACTCTCCCCATAAGCAGGACATAATTGCGCTCTCCCCATAAGCAGGACGTAATTGCACTCTCCCCATAAGCAGGACGTAATTGCACTCTCCCCATAAGCAGGACGTAATTGCACTCTCCCCATAAGCAGGACATAATTGCAGTCTCCCCATAAGCAGGACATAATTGCACTCTCCCACCTGAAATTCTCTCAAGACTGATCCTGCAGGTAACATGTTGCCAGCATAGCTAGTGGCATGATTTTGACATCTATGGGTATATCTTTAAAAACTAAAAGTGACATGCACTGCCCAAAAAAGACTGGGGAACATTAGCTCCATAGGTGATACCCACTACCCAGCATCCTGTTCTCTGCCAGCCCAGCCCATAGAGAGGGGGCACCATGGACTGAACATTCCTAGGTCCAAGCGATTCCTGGCTCTCCAGTTGCTAACCAAAAAGTGGGAGGGGGGTGGAGAGTGGCAGCCGTGGCAACGGCTCACTCAGGGTGGTTCAAAAATATACAAAACAGCAATGCACACAATATAGCATTCACACCTCCTGTTGGTTCCACTATAGCACAGCAGAATGCAAAAAGTTTGTTTTTATATTTATAAATATATATATATATCCAGATGTAAAGCTAACATGGACAGCTAACCTAACGCTCATGTGATTCTTTGCTCCATCAGTCTAATCCAGGAACAGACATTGCTGTTCTTACTTGGGACAACTTCTTTGAGATTTGTTGCCCCGGTTTCAAGCCCTTATCACAAAGACGCCGACAAGCAAAGGGACCCAGCGCAGCAGAGGGTCTGTTCAAAACAGGGAAGCCACCAAGGACACAAACAGCTCTAGCACCTTAGCAAAGACACGCGTCCAAGGGACAGGTCCTGGTTCTGCCTTTGTCTCCAGAGGCTACTACGGAGCTCAGCCTTGGCAACTGGGAACTGGCAGCAAACGCCCACTTGAGAGAGGGCCAAGTCCAGATACAAAGTCCTCACTCCGTTCCTTAGTGCCTACAAGCACCATGTGCTCTTAATTTACGCTGCCCTCGTGATGGGGACTGGCCACAATTTGCAAAGGGGGGGAAGTGGAGAAAAGAGAAAATAATAATAATCAATTTAACTCTGGGAAGTGGGCAGATTCCAAACGGGTTGCAAGTATGAAGTGCGTACAAACAGACACATTAGCACTGAAGGTGAAGGCGACATCCACACAATACATTTAAAGCACTGCTATACCACTTTAAATAAGGTGGCGCTGTGGGTTAAACCACTGAGCCTAGGACTTGCCAATCAGAAGGTTGGCGGTTCGAATCCCCGCGACGGGATGAACTCCCGTTGCACGGTCCCTGCTCCTGCCAACCTATCAGTTTGAAAGCACAATAAAGTGCAAGTAGATAAATAGGTACCGCTCTGGCGGGAAGGTAAACAGCGTTTCCATGCGCTGCTCTGGTTCGCCAGAAGCGGCTTAGTCATGCTGGCCACATGACCCAGAAGCTGTACGCCGGCCAGTAAAGCGAGATGAGCGCTGCAACCCCAGGGACCCCTATTCTCCCTCCCAGAGATGCAATTCTTTTTGAGTCAGACTCTTAGTTCATTAGCACGAGTAGGGTGCATGGTTTATTCTGGCCCAGGCAGTTCTGCAGGGTCTTGCCCAGCCCTGCTAGATTCCCCATCCCCACACACAAGATCTCTTGCAACTGGCAATGCCAGCCATTGAGCCTGGGACCACGCCTGCATGCAAAACGTTCGCTTTGCCACTCAGCAATGGGCAGCTGGCTGAGCCAGAGATTGGCTGCATCTTAACCGCTCGTCCTGGCAGATCTTGCTCCTTACTCAGGAATAAGTCCCATTGGACATGGTGGCACTTCCTTCTGTGTAAACAAAGTTTAGGATTGTGCTGCACAGGTTTATTTCAGCTAAAGAGTTGTGCGATGGGCTTCGCAAATGTTCAAAGAGCTCCCTTTCTTTTTTTTTTAATTAAAAAAACCAAGGAGCCTGTGGCCCTCTGGACATTGCTGAACTAATTCTGGCTGACCACCTGGGCTATCCCTGTATGTACTCTGAAATGCATTGGTCACTGAGTTTTACTGCTGATCTTATGTTAATGCAAAACTTGTTAATTAAAATCACTATCCACACAAACCTGCCCAAGTTCTGAGATCTTCAGGGGAGACCCATCTCTTGGTTCTGTCACACTCACAGACAGCAGGGCCGCCTTGGTGGCTGCTTCCAGACTTTGGAACTCCCTTCCTAGAGAAGTTAGACTGGCTTCCTCCTTGTCCTTCAGGCAGCAGGTGAAGACTTTCTTGCTCCAACAAGTGTTTGGGAACCGACTGCTTTTAATAAGGGGGCCGGTGCCGTGCTGTTTTTGTTGCAACTGTCTGTATACTTTTAAAATATCTTAGAGAGAAAGAGAGTTTTAATTATACTAATGTTTAATTGTTTTTCCCATATATTTTTAGCTGTTCTTATTTTATCTGTAGCCCACGCAGAGTCCCTGCCAGGGGAAATGGCAGGGTATAAATAAATATAACTATCATTATTATTATTATTATTTGGGGAAAGCAACAGAAGAATTGTACAAGGAGGATCAGTGGACTATACAGAGTTAGGGGGTTAATAGATGATGATTCACAGCTAAGGAGCAGAAAAGGTTGCGTCCCTTCTTTTGGCATGAGACACCCACCCACATACGCAGGTGTTAGCACAGCACACTGTGGTTCTCTGTCCACAACTGCTTCAGAAGACACACACACACACACACACACACACACACACACACACAAAACAAACGCTCCTCACCCGCTGTTATTTCACAAAGCTTAATGCAGAATAAATGGCACTTCCCCTTGTTCTCATGCTTAGGATCAACAACGCAGATCAGGAACGCTTCTTCATCTGCTTAAATGTGCGTTGCCGAGCAAATACGAAAATCTCTCTCTCAGGTTGCAATCCTATGCACGCGTACTTTGGAGTAAATCGCGCTGGAACCCAAGGGCTCGGATCGCGTCGCTAACTCCCCTCCCCAGGCTACGACAAGGAGAGCGAAGTGATCTGAAGTACAACGCTGCCGATCTCCCGGTGCCAGCACACTAAATAATGACTTATGTTTTGATCCTTTGCAAAACAAAACCATAACAAAATCCCTGCATTTGGCCTGTCCACACAACCGCCAACGCCAAAGCCCGTCTCTTTTGTTTGCAAAATAAAAAATTTAAAAATAGAAATGCACCCATTTCCCAGCTCTTGCAAGACACCCTAAAACTCACCATCGCAGCTGCCGCTGCCTCAGACGTCTGCAGCTCTGGGGAGATCTTGCCCCCCACGGGGACCCCCCCTCCCCATAAGGCCAGGGGAGCCCCCCGCCCCGAGCTCCCTGTGCACTGCAGTAACCCTGTCTCCGCTCACCAGCCACCAGGGCTCAGGGTGACTGGGAGGGAGCGAGTCAGAGGAAGTTCCCTCCTCTGCACGGTCCCCCTCTTCCGCCGCTTGCAGGCAGGGAATGGAAGGGAGAAAGAGAAGGCATTCTCTATGGTGGTTAACCATTTCCATTTAAAGAGGCAGGTGGCCGGGGCCGGGGCCGAGGCTCCTGGCTTGCTTTCTGGGACGGAGCAGGCTCAGGGAGGAATCTCTTGGCTGCAGCTCCGGGAAGGCGCCTTGCGCCCTCGTGGGCGCATTCGATTTCCAAGGAGCGCAGTGGATTTGGGGAACTAGGATTCCCAGATCAGCTCGGCGCTCCTCTGCAAAGCGGTCCAGAGCGATAAGCGCCGGGAGCCAAGATGCCCCAACCCCCTTCCTCTTTTTTGTATATAAATTTTAATAAGCTTTCTTATTTACAATTCAATATATTCATTTTCCTTAAGACATCAACGACTTCCCTTCTCTTTCCGTGGTTCATTTTACATATCATAAATCCTTGCGTATTTTACAAAAACTGTACCATTCAATATTCCATTACTGCATCCATCAAAACTGATTTACACTGCTGAATTTATCTTAATGCTGCCAGCGTTTTCACCTATACACAATTATTTCCCATATATTCAATAAACGTTATCCAATCTTTGAACGTATGTTCTTCTGGTTCTCTTATTCTATGTGTTGTCTGTGAGTTGTGCATATTTCTCTCTTCTTTTTACAGATGCAAAGGACTCGTTTATAAAGCTTTAATACCTCCTCGGGCGAGATACTTAATTTGTGGTCCTTCTTTCCCAGCTGCCTGGAGAAAGCTGCTCCTGTTGGATTTCTGGCTGCCGTGGGGAATTTGGGAGGTGGTAGCCGTATTGTGGGAAAGGGCAAAAGGTTGAAACTGCCCACCACCAAAGAGAGAGAGAAAAACAGAGAGAGAGACTCCTAAGGGTGTGGAAGCAGTTTGTGGTTCTTCTTGGAATTAGCACGGTGTTTCCCCAGGCTAATGAAGAAATTATTTTTTAATCAAGCAATCAGACCAACACAAGCGCTCCTTGAGTGCGTTTAAATTGTTTAATTAGCCGGTAGGCAGCCTTGCTTGCTCACTGTAGTCAGGCAGGTTGATTTAAGGAAAGCGATGACAGCCAGGATTTCCCAGACTAAAAGACAAAATCTACAGATTTCCTTTGAACATCCCTTTGCCCTGTTCCATGTGTAAAATGAAGACGTCACGTGTGCAAAGCAGGGTCCTTATTGCAGTTGTCCCCAAGATTTGAGAAGCTTTTAACGTCTGGTGTTTCATTGTGTTTTTATATTCTGTTGGAAGCCTGCCCAGAGTGGCTGGGGCAACCCAGATGGGTGGGGTGTAAGTAATAAATTTCTTAAAATGATTCTGATTAACCTCCTGGAGTTGGGTGATGATATTGCCACTAATCTGCTATTGTTGGTCCTGTGTGTTCTAATCATATTTTAATTTGACCGTTTTATTCTTGTTACATCTGTTTAGTTTATCGTGATGGTTATGGCTACTGCTATTAATTATAATTTTAATTTCTTACCCATCCTTCGTCCTCAGGTCCCTCAGGGGGTTAAAACACAACATTAACAGCAACGTAAAGACTTATTATTAAAAAAATACAACCACATAACATAGGGTGGGACCTGAAAATATACACCTCACGTATCAAAGGCCAGGGTAAAGAGATGTATCTTCAGTATTCGCCCCGAACTGTATAAAGAAGTTGCCAGATGGCTGCACCTCTATGGGGAGGGAGTTCCACAACTTAGAGGCTACCACAGAGAAGGCCCTCTCCAGGCCCACCAGCCAGAGCTTCTGAGGGTGGCAGAACCACCAAGAAGGTGGGCTTTTAGGTATATGGGGACAGTCCAGGATTCACAGAAGCCGTCCCAGTTTCTGATTTGATCCTGGAGTGTCCAGCTTTTCCTTAGGATATCCCTTCATCAGACTTCATCAGTCCCTTCATCAGTATTGCTTTTGTAGCTGCATCCTAGCTGAAGGGTGTGCATGCATACATCTTGGCCGATTATTAAAATCTAATTGCATATAATTAAGAACGAAGCATGTAAAGGCATATCAGCCCCTGCGAAGAAAATCGTTTTTGCATGTTCATATAAGGGTAGCCAACTTGGTGCCCTCCAGATGTTGAACTCCAACTCCCATCAGCCACAAGCTGCGTGGCTAATGGTCAGGAATGATGGGAGCTGTAGTCCACAAAATCTGGAGGGCTACCCATTACGAATTCATGGAAATACCTGTCTGAGAGAGGGCGGATAACTCCAGAGAAACCTTGCACTGTATATAACAGTAGAGAACAGACCCAAAGTTTATGGAATAGGAGAGCCCCAAGACTCAAACCGTGCAGAGACTACAATCCTGAAGTTCAGTAAAAAAGAGATGTACACCCAGGTGTGCCCACAAGTCTTTATTACAAGCAAGTGAAAGAGGCACAAACCGGTGAATGAGATAACTCAGTTATGCTACATTCTTAATCGAGGGATGTCTCTCATCCCTGGGGAACAGGAAGCAGACGTCCATTCTGTTCCTTCTCAGGGTTTTCGCATCAACATCTTGAAAACAGCTTGATTGCTCAAGAATCTGTGAAGGCGTGTTTCAGCCGCTCTAGCTCTCCTGCTGTTCACAAGAGAGGTGTTTTCCTCTAGAAAGGGCTGTCCACCTACCTTACCCAGAATACTGAAAAGCTAATTTCTATCTCTCTGAGAGAAAGTGAGGCATTGACGGGCTCACAGCGCTGCCCTCTCTAACCCCGTTGGCTCTTGGTTCCCTGTTCTGGAACCAGTGACAAAACACAGGAGAATCAGGCTAACTCTGCAGTTCCCAACATGGTGCCTGTGGGCACCACAACACTCTCAAACAACACCCTTGCTGCTCCCAGCTCCCTGCCGCTCCCAGTTCTTAATGATTTTATTTTTTCTTGGGATTTGGTTTGTTGGAAGTTGTTGGGTCTTTGCAGACCATCACCTGCTTTTGTGTTTTATTTGTTTACAGGTGTGTGCAGGTGTTCTACCTTTTGTCTGGAGGGGGCGTCACTATGAGGATTGCCGACTTTTCTTCTGTGAAATGGGCATTTTGTGGAACCCGAAACAGTTTCTTAGATTTCCAAACATGCCCCCCCCTCTAACTAGTAGGATTCACTGCCTTTCTCAGACTTGGGGAAGGAATCAAGAATGCCAGCCTTTCTCTTAAGAGCCTATTCTCTCAGAGGTTCCCTTTCCTCCTGGTGTATGTCCTCTGGACAAAGCTGGAAGCAAAGAACAATGCTTCCTCACAACTGTTTGTCCTCGCCTCAAGGGCAGAGTGAAGGATAAAGGCCCCTCTTCTCAACCAGAAACAATTATGTTTAACTCTTTGGCAAGAGGAGGTGGTCACAGGGGTAGTTTTAACAGGTGCAGGGCATGTGGAAGATTTGCTTGCCAGAACGCAACTATTTGGCAGAGAATAAAATAACTAAAGAGAAAAATTCAGAGACTAGTGCTTGGGATTTTTCCCTCTTAAAAGTGAAGGGTGAAAGAATGTTTAGAAGGCAGCAATTAAATGTAATTACCTTTGGAAAGCTGAAGATCAGTAGTTGAAACTCTTCCAAGCACCAATTACAACTAAAAAAACAACATATCATTTATGCCAGCATTTCAAACAAAAGAAATCACTGGAGTGATTACCAATATGTCCTTAAAATAGATGTACTGAGTCCACAGTACATATTGGCCCAAATCCAGTTACTAGGCTTCCCCACAAATCTGGGAGTATAGGATACTGAACTCAATGGGATTTACTTCTGAATGACATTTAGAGGATTGCAGTGGAAATTCTACTAAAAGCAATGCTATGGATTAAGGGTGGCGTAGCTCATGTGTCCCATTGAATGTGCAGGCCAATCCTATTCATGTCTACTCAGACCGCATTCACACAACAGATTTCAAGCACTGTAATACTGCTTTAAACAGTTGTGGGTTCACCCAAAGAATTCTGGGAGCTGCTGTTTGTTACAGGTGCCCAAAGTTGTTACAGGTGCCCTATTCCCTCCACAGAGCTACAATTTCCAGAGATCCCTTGAAGAGGGTTTGATTGCTAAAGGAGGGGAACGGGAGGCAACCCAGCAGCTTTCAGGACGCTTAACGAACTACAGCTCCCAGCATTCTTTGGGGTAAGCCATGGCTGCTTAAAGTGGCATCAGAGCATTTTAAGTGTGTGGTTTGAATGTGAGGTAAGCTCCATTCAGTTCCAGAGAGACATGCAGCTGAATAGCGTACATATTTATTCAGAAGAGAACACGGCTAAGATCAACCATGCAGCCTGATATGGCAGTGATTCACAATTAGCTAAGTACCACAGACCCCCTGTTTTTCAAAAGGAAAGCCACGGACCTCCTACTTTTGAAAATTTTGATATTTCCATGGTAGTTTTTGTTGTGTGAATGGTACCACGGGCCCCTTGGGTGGGTTTCGTGGACCCCCTGGGGTCTGCAGCCCACTAACAGGGAGCCACTGCTATACAGAAATTAGCTGCACCAAGCCCAAATGAAATCAATAAGCCCACCAAAATCTCCCCAGGATCAAGCTGTCTTTAACAACTAAATTTAATTTGACAGGAACCGTTGGGTTGTATCCAATTATTAGTTATTCCCAGAGTAGACCCAAATATTCTGCTCTGGTCAGACCTCACCTGGAGTACTGTGTCCAGTTCTGGGCACCACAGTTCAAGAAGGACACTGACAAACTGGAACGTGTCCAGAGGAGGGCAACCAAAATGGTCAAAGGCCTGGAAACGATGCCTTATGAGGAACGGCTAAGGGAGCTGGGCATGTTTAGCCTGGAGAAGAGGAGGTTAAGGGGTGATATGATAGCCATGTTCAAATATATAAAAGGATGTCACATAGAGGAATGAGAAAGGTTGTTTTCTGCTGCTCCAGAGAAGCGGACAAGGAGCAATGGATCCAAACTACAAGAAAGAAGATTCCACTTAAACATTAGGAAGAACTTCCTGACAGTAAGAGCTGTTTGACAGTGGAATTTGCTGCCAAGGAGTGTGGTGGAGTCTCCTTCTTTGGAGGTCTTTAAGCAGAGGCTTGACAACCATATGTCAGGAGTACTCTGGTGGTGTTTCCTGCTTGGCAGGGGGTTGGACTCGATGGCCCTTGTGGTCTCTTCCAACTCTATGATTCTATGATTCTATGAAATTAATGGGCATGATTAGGTCCATTAATTTCAGTGGGTTTATTCTGGGTTCTACGTTGGTAGAACTCAACGTAGGGAAAAATTAATCAACAATACTAGAACTATTTAAAATGTACTCTTGCTTCTCTCCTAACTGTATAAAATAGTATTATATGTGTGTCAACCAAATTAGACACAATGTATTAATCATTCTAAAGAGGTACACACAGGTCCCACTATCCGAATACAATGCATTCTCAGGAAATCATTCGTTAGGTGAATATTTGCATAACGAGTCAACAATTTCCATTGATTCCAATGGGGAAATTTCTAATGTGCTCCCAACCACGGAACTTAAGACTTCAAAATTACAAAAGAACAAAAAAACAGGAAAACCCTCTGAAATCCTACAAAAGGCAAATATTTGTCTGATTTCTCCCCCTTTTTTTCTCCCCTGCCACTATGGTTTCTAGCAAAACAACCACGGACCAGCAAAACACAAAAAAAGTAAGACTCGTTTAAGGCAACTTTGTTCTACACACAGGTCTGGTGTTTGGCTATGTGAATCTGCAGTGTGTATGACGAGTTTGGGTACAAATTCCTCATTTTTGGATAAGTGAATTTTCAAATGAGTATTTGGATAGCGGGACCTATGTATTTTTACATTTACATTTTACATTTAGCTCTGAATGCCACGAACTACTGCAGCAGTTTTCCATTTTCCTCAGCGATTTCCCCCTAAGTTGATTAAAAATAAATAAATCAGAGGTTTTATATCTTGGAACAGGAATTAAATCCTACTTATAGATGAAGTGCTCTAGAAGTGCCATGAAGAAATCAGTGACAGTAAAATTGACAGCATTATTGGAGGGAAGAGTGCCTCCAAAGAGGAACATTTCCTCTTCTGCCTCTTGTACGCACATGTTAATATTAGGGAGCATTTCTGAAGAAAAAAGATTTTCCCTGAGGACAAACATACAAGAGGTTATGAGGAGAATATTTTTGTCTTCAACTTTCCACCCATTTAATTTTTGTCTTCAACTTTCGACCCGTTTAAAATGTCCCTCACACAGGATTTTCCTTTTCCTCTACTACATGGGTAGGCAAACTAAGGCCAGGGGGCTGGATCCGGCCCAATCGCCTTCTAAATCCGGCCCGCAGACGGTCCGGGAAACAGCATGTTTTTACATGAGTAGAATGTGTCCTTTTATTTAAAATGCATCTGTGGGTTATTTGTGGGGCATAGGAATTCGTTCTTCTTCTTTTTTCAAAATATAGTCCGGCCCCTCACAAGGTCTAAGGGACAGTGGACTGGCCCCCTGCTGAAAAAGTTTGCTCTACTACATGGGCCTGCTTTCTGCTGACCCTAATTTCCGTATTCACACCTTCTGTGATTCAAAATGGCCACCCCACTTAAGAAACAGCTGCCCCACTCCCTCTGCCACACCATTCTCCAAAGCAGCATTATGATGCTACAGGATTCGCTCCCCACCTAAGTACCATTTTTGCCTGCCACCATTTCCTCAGAATTCCCTCTGCCCTATAAGCCTCTGCTATTCCCCTCAGCCTCGTGCCAAATTAGTCACTCTCCATGTTCCGCTGTGGAAGAACCATTCGCCGTTCAAGTCTCATCCCCTGCTGAAGGTACCAGCTTGTTCTTCATTGCTAATGTGGCTGCTTCTCCTGCAAGAGCAGCAGCGGAGGCCCCTCCCCTGAAATGCGCCTTTTGGTGCCGCGTGTACTGCAGGAGGTATCGGAAGCGCTTCCCGCATTCCTGGCACGCGTACGGCAATTCCCCGGTGTGGATACGCTGGTGCTGCACGAGAGCCGAGCTCTGGCAGAAAGCCTTCTCGCAGTGTGGGCATTGGTACGGCCTCTCGCCGGTGTGGATGCGCCGGTGTTGCGACAGCGCCGAGCTGTGCCCAAAACGGCGCCCGCAATCCTTGCAAGCATACGGCCTCTCGCCGGTGTGGACCCGCTGGTGCTCCAGCAGCTTGGAACTCTGGGAGAAGCAGTGCCCACAGTCCTCGCATCGGTACGGCCTCTCGCCGGTGTGGACCCTCTGGTGTTGCGCCAAGTGCGAGCTCTGCCCGAAGCTCTTCCCGCAGTCGCTGCAGATGTAGAGGGTTTGGGGGCGGAGCTGCGGGGCTGCCCCGTTTTGGTGGGTCTTTTGATGTAGCGCCAAATGCGCCCTCTGGCTAAAGGCGCGTCCGCAATCCGGGCAATGGAAGGGGCGATCGCCCGTGTGGACTCTGCGGTGTTGCAAAAAGTGTGAACTGATGCCGAAGGTCTTCCCGCAGTCCTGGCACTCGAAGGGCTTTTCTCCGGTGTGGACACGCTGGTGGCGCAGCAGGGTGGAGCTGAGGCCAAAGGACTTGCCGCAGTCCATGCACTCGTAAGGTTTCTCCCCGGTGTGGGTGACGTGGTGCTGGATCAGAGTGGAGCTGAGCGAAAAGGACTTGCCGCATTCCTTGCACCGGAAAGGGCGCTCACCGGTGTGGGTCCGCTGGTGCTGGGTGAGGGAGGAGCTCTCGGAAAACGTCTTGCCGCAGGCACGGCAGGCGAAGGGGCGCTCCCCGGTGTGCACCCGCCGGTGGTTCAGCAAGTTGGAGTTGCGGTTGAAGCACTTGCCGCAATCGGGGCATTTGTACGGTTTCTCTCCCGTGTGGATGATCTGGTGCTGGATGAGGGTGGAGCTGAGAGAAAAGGACTTTCCACAGGTGCCGCAGTTGTAGGGTCTCTCCCCTGTGTGGACCCGCTGGTGCTGAATGAGGTTGGAGCTTCGGCCGAAGCACCTGCCGCAATCGGGGCATTTGTACGGCTTCTCGCCCGTGTGCGTCCGCTGGTGCTGGAGGAAGGTCGAGCCCCGGGTGAAGCATTTGCCGCAGGCGCCGCACTTGTAGGGCTTCTCTCCACTGTGGATGCGGCGGTGCTGGCCCAAGATGGAGCTGGTGCCAAAGCATTTCCCACATTCGGGGCACCTGTATGGTTTGTCAGGTACAGAAGGGGAAACGGGCAAGGTGGCCGCGAGGGACGATTCGCGGTTGACGTCCCGATGACCGGTGCTAATGTCGAAGTCTCGGTCACCATCGCTGACATCCAAGCAGAGAACATGGTCCTCTCCATCGTCCGCATCAGAATCAAAGTCCTCAATGGAATCTACATCTGCTTCTCCCTCCACCTCTGGACAGACACTTCGGGTTCCTTCCACATCTGTGTGGAAAGCTTGATTAGGGCTTCCACCCCTGTCTTGGTTAATGTCACCGTTCACGTCGGAAGACAAATCTTGGGCACCCTCCTCATCTAGATAGACATGCAAATCATTCGCCCCATCTAAATCCCCATCGGCTTGTGGAGGATCATTCCAGTTGCTGCCACAAGTTTGCTTACATTCTGTGTTTGAGTGCAACTTGATTATTTTCTTGATCTCGTCAATGTCCAACTCTGGGTGGGATCTCTGTTCTCCTTCAGCATCCAAGCCATCACAACATCTGCTACGGACGTCTTGTTTGGGTACATTTTGTAACCCAGCTTGGTATCTGGTATCCCCACCACCTTCCAAACCATCAATAAGCTGTTTGCTTTCAACACAGCATCTGCCCTCATAGCATCTCCCGTACATATTGACTGAAACGCCCACGTTGCTGGGAATGGTGTGAAGTCACAACTCTAGGATGACGTTCCTCATCACATTGATGCTCCTCAGTGAAAGACAGGCACAAGGTACCACTGAAGATGTCCTGGAATCTGGAATTGGGGTGGCCATTTTCTTCTTTCATTAAAGGAGCAGCATATCCCTCACACATGGTCTGCAGGCAATGAGAATGAAAGGAATCAAAAAACTAAGCTCACATTCTTGCCTTGGTAAATGAGCAGGGTTAGTGTGCAAATTCTGCACCAAGCAGCTCAATTCCTGCACCAAGGTGACCCAGAGGAAAACTTGCTCTGTCAGACAAAGATATATATCAGGGATGGGGGAACCTGTGACCTTCCAGGTGTTGCTGGACCACAACTGACATCAGCCCTAGACTCCAGAGAGCCACCACAGGTTCCCCACCTCTGAAATATTAAAGATGCATTTAATAGACCTTTGAAGTTGGTCACAGATCTGGCTCAGAAGCACAGTTTATGGTCTTTCCTCTGTGGGTCCAAATCTGGGGCAGGGCTTTCTTGGTGGTGGCTCCAGTTGTCTAGAGCTCGCTTCCTATGGCGTGGGGGAGGGGACCCAAACATCCCATCACTGCAGAATGAAAAAAGGAGGCAGAAATGTGGTATAAATAGAAATAAATTACTTCAATCACTCACATTGCTTTAAAAAAGAGGTTGGGACAGTTCAGTTGGTAGAGCATGGGACTGTGAATCTCAGGGTTGTGGGTTTGAGCTCCATGTTTGGCAAAAAGATTCTGGCATTGCAGGGGGTTGGACTAGATGACCCTCAGGGTTCCTTCCAACTCTATAATTCTATGATTTTAAGCATTTCTTATAAAGCTGATTTCTTATTTTAGTACTTCTTTGTTTGAAATACATCTTCAAATGATGTCTAAGAACTGCGTATACTACATATAAGCGTCCCCTGGCTCTCAAATGTTTCTAGAGTTGCTCTGCTGCTGAATTTGTTGAATCTCCTGACCTGGAAATGGATGGTGAAGGAATCAGAGCAGTTCCCCATAGGCCAGGACTCCCTCACTAGGCTGCTGACATCTCTGGCTGCAGTGGCAGATTGCAGGAGGTGCCAGGGAAGCAGAAGTGTTATCAACCTCACCCGGTCCTTGGATGCTGTAACTGCAAAAGTTACAATTCACCAAAAACAGCTTCTCTTGCTTCTCCCAGATTGCAATGTCCTCCTTGCCTAATCTCACTGCATCCGTCACTCACAGCTATACAGGGCAATGGATCCACATGGCATATTCCTACCATATATAGAAAGGCAATCTCACAGTGAACTTTGGTTCTCTGTGCAGATGGAAAACAAGGTTAATGGAAAAGAGATCGTTCTCCTCCAGGCACACAGAATCTTCACACCTCAGAAGGACATGGTAATCACACACAGTCACTACAGATGCTCAACCTCTGTATCCTACAATTGCTAGCGTGAATTTGGAATTATTTGGAGAATTCGTGCCATTCAGATTGGCCGAGGTGGGGGGGGGCAGGGGAATTTAATTTTTATTTTAAATAAAGGAAACCCACTCTTTGATCACCCTAAATTGAACCTATGACAACATGTGGTAAAAGGAATTTTGAGAGACAGAATGCAAACTTCAGTATGCAGAATCCAGAATGGGAGAAGACCTTTCCTGCTGCAAAAACATGGACAAAATGTACAAGTGCCCACAAAACCTTTAATTGCCCATGTGTGCCTATTTGGGGAAGATGATGGGAGCCAGAGTCTCTTCCAGCAGGTGTTTATAGAAAGATACATGTGCATACAGACAAGATGTCCACATATTATGTTTGCCCTGTGGGAAATGCAGGTGTTTTCTGTAGAAAACGTGCAGGGTTGATACTCTCCTTAAACATTAGATGAGGAATGAAGGAAAGGACGGGATTGAAAAGGAACGATGAAATCAGAAATCCATTGTAATTACAAAAAAAGGAGAAAACTCTAAGAGGAAATGAACCAAATCTCTGATTTCTTCAAAGCATTCGGTCCCCACTTCCCTTATACGAAACTTCTGCCCTCTGCCTTTTCCCCCTGCAATTATTTTTGCGCCTCTGACTCACCCAACGCGCCCCCCGAGTGTGGCTGCAGTTCGCTCTCCTTTGTTGCATGAGGAATCTTCCCTCGGAGCCCCCAAACCTCTTATGTGTCACTAGGTGGGAAGGGGAGGGGGCGAAATCGAGCTTGAAACAGGAAGAAGTCCATCTGTTATTATCTTCCCCCAAATTCCTCGCTGGGGAGAAAGCTGGCAGCAACAAAAATCAGTTCCTCTATGATTCCTTTAACTCTTCCTGCCCCAGATTGCATTTCGGATTTAAAACGGTGACTGACCATTCCTCCAGAAGAGGGCTACATTTGCACCAGGATTCAGCCCACAGTTTGTCTGTCTGTCTCGTTTGTTTCTTCCTGACAGAGGTGTGATGCATTTAGCAGATGCATTTGAGGCAAGGATTCAACAGGTGATGGGATGGTTAGTTTGCAAGTTTTTAATCTTGTTGCTTAGCGCCCTGAGACAGCATCTGTGCTGAATGCTTGCTGGGTAGACATTCAGAAAATAAGTTGATTAAAGAAACCCAAGCTATCCAAATCTCTGCCTTTCATGAGTTTTTAATAGTGCAGGAGTCTTGCAATTAAAAAAACCAAACAATTGTTGTGATTCAGTCCAGAACTCAGTATTGGGAGTGTGTAAAAAGTGAGCAGTAACGAAGACGAGAGACCCTTTCTGCCTACTGCCACTACATAAGCACATCCAGCTCTATAGACACTCTTGCGTTATGGCAGGACACACAAAAAACAACATACACAACACCCCGAAACATTTGTGGTGTGAAGAAATATAATATTTTAAACTAAGCAGTAGGACTGGCTCAAAACTTTCAGGCGCAAATGGTATTAAAAGCGTGGTCATGCATAACCAACAACATATTGAGCACAAATTATGACGATCACTCAATAAAAGCAACATCTGGAAGGGAGCTCAGACTGCATACTGAGCAATTCACTTTCTTGGCAGACATGTATGTGAAAGACAGCAGGTAGAAGGGATAGAAGGAGAGACAGAGAGTTGGTGGTGTTTTATTGCTGGAACTGAGATTGCAGCCTTCCTCCAGCTGCCCTAGGTGCACTCTGGAGACCAGCATTCTGCCAAAGGTGCCTTTCTTCCAATATGCTTGGCTCATATATGAAAGCAAAAATACTGTGGCATCATAAGTCTCCAGTGGTCTCTCATCCAAAGGATGCTGTGGCAATAGATGTTACAGATGGACCTACCCAGTGCTTTTTTTCTTTAAAAAATGTTTAGGGGTACTCTTATCTTGACTCAAGAAAATCACAATTTTTTTGGTTCAATTTGGGGAAAATGAATACAGTAAATGGACAAAAGTACAAAGATTCACAAAATGTTTAGGGGTATGCGTCCCCGTGTGTGTCCACAGAAAAAAAGCACTGCATCTACCCTGGGAAATTTGCTGTCATCTTGCACAAAAAAGGGAAATGCAGTTGGCGAGCCATTTGCAAAACACGAGTGAATATGCCCTATCTGATCCCTGGACCAACCATCATAACAGACTTGTATCTGCATAGACCCCCCCACATGCCTCAAAACAGGATTTCAGTCCTAAGACACTTTTACATAGAGCAAAAGTTTATTTATTGAGCACTTAGAATACACTGCAGCTTAAAGTCTAAGGCCAGAACCAGTTCATGGAATCCCTCAGCAGCTGCTGGGGCCCAAGAACCCCAACAACTGGGTAAGTTTCCTAGAAGAGGCCACTGAGAGGCAAATTGCCTGGGACAATAACACACCCAGAGTCAAGCTTGCCTGTTCTGGTCCTTTCCTAATGCCAGTGTGTTGGGTTATTGCCTCAACCCACACATTCCTCACAAAGAGCAAATGCCTCACATGCATCTATACTGCCTTTGCTGAGGCTTCTCTGCGCTTCCTTGCTAAGAGATGGGTTGGGGAGGGGGATTCAAATCCCAAGTTCATAAAGTCTGAGAAGTACCATTTTAAAAGCACGTTGCTTCTTAGAGGTGGCAGGCACAGTTCAGGAGAAAGACGCCTTCTCCTCCGTGATTCCACTCCAAACTTTGTTCTTGTGCCTCTTTCAAATGGACTTTGTGACAGTCCCCGCTACTGACTGCATTGATAGTTGGGGGATAAACCTGTATTTTACTGCAGTCTTTACCTATATTGGGTTTTCCTGTGTAGCTCTTTAAACATAGCAGCAATCTCCAGGGGCTTACCCTTTTCTGCAGATGAATAAATAAGAGACACTACTATTTTCACTGAAGGAGATTCTCTAGGAATGCCTTGTAGATCCATCTGTTCTTGTCTGCTTTTTCTTGAGTTGCTTATAGTCTTGTTATAGCTGTGGCATGTTGTGGGCTGGGTGTTTTGGGGTTTGTTTTGGGTTTTGGCTTTTAATTATTTTATTGTTGTTGCGCTGTGTGCATTTTAATTGCCTTGGGAGGAGTTTTCCCTTTAAAATAAATACAAAAATATTATTTGTACAATGGGAGTTTAAAGAACCTTCTGCTTACGATATGTCCAGGGCATTGTCCTTGCAGAAGCAGGTGTGAGTTGAGAAAAGAAAAACAGAACAGGAGATGTTCTTTTTCCTCTACCATAGTGGAAGATGGCATATTTTTAAGGGGGTTGCATTTTTCCCTGAATTGTACAGCCCAGGGCAAAAATAGGGGAACAACCTCCCTTTGAACCTAGAACTCGCAAAAGTGTAAAGGTGGGCCATGGTAGAAGCATCACAGAAAGACACCAGGCCCCCGTTATAGTCCAGATAAACCCCAACTCTCTTGGGGAAGGATGTGGGGCACAGCCTTTGAGGTGGGTCGTCCTTGGCCATTAGCTCCACGCCATTTCGCAGCCGGATTACCCAGTATCCACTACCAGGGGAGGCAGCGATTTTCCCTTTGCGGTTGATAGAAACGCTAACCAGGCCTAAGGTCCAAGAGAGCTTGTTGCCAACTTCTACTTCCCAATAGTGCTTCCCCAAGGAGAAACTCTGGCAACCCAACACGGCTACACAGTAGTTGAACCGCATGGGTGTGTCTGGGACTTCCTGGCGCAGGTTTCCGTCCCGGACACAAGTGTAGTCATCTGATAGGACAAGACACGGGTGTGCTGTTTCAGGGTCCAGGGTTATCCGGGGGAAGTCTGCAAAATGGTGGGAGGGGGGGAGGAAGGAAGAAAGCAAATTTTAAAATCAAGTTGTCCTTGCATTTCATAGCAACCTGATGATGATGAGGAGGAGGATTATAATATTTATTTTATAAACATCTTTATTTAAAGTTCAATAAGTATATAATTATATGTGCACTAAACATGATGAGACATAAATAAAAGAGAAAAAGAAAGAAAAACAGAAACAGAACCCTTGTAGAAAGGAAAGTAAAAGGGGGAGGGGGAAACCCAAAACTGTATACAGTCATACTTTGGAAGTTGAACGGAATCTGTTCCAGAATTCCATTTGACTTCCAAAACGTTTGAAAACCAAATTGCAGCTTCTGATTGGCAGCAGGAAGTATTTGTACAGTATTTGTAAGAATGAATTCCAAATATCGCTGAATTTGTCCGTGGCAAGACTGATACTGATGAACTGGAAAAATAAAAATGCAGCTCCCTTCTGAGACTGAAGACTTATACAAGCTACAAGCTCGCAACTGATGATGATTATTATTCCTATAATTTATTACCCACTTTTCACCCTAAGTACCCAGGGTAGGTTACAACAATTAAAATACAATAGTAAAAACAGTCTGAAACAACTTAAAGCCACAGAAATGGGGGGGGGGCTAATAATATATGGGGTGCAGCTTCAGCATTCTCCAAAAGTTGTGTAATGAAGGTACCAGCTGCAATTGTGGGGAGGGACTTCCACAATTTAGGAGCTGCACCGGAGAATGCCAGTTCCTTGGCCACCACCCCACTGAGTTTCTGAGGGTGGTGGGACAACCCAGAGGGCCCCTTCTACCAATCTTAGCCCCCCATATGATCTGTAGGGAAGGGTCTTTCGAGTCTTGGGAATGGTTCCTACCATCTGAATCACAGTTAGGGAACCTGTGACCTCCCAAGTGCTGTTGGCTCCCTCAGCACCAGCCAACATGAACAGTGGTCAGTGTTAAGTAGATCTACTCTGAAGTAAGACATCCAGGGACCACAAGGATCCTCTGGGACTATAGCTTAATGCAGGCACCCCCAACCTGCGGCCCTCCAGATGTTTTGGCCTACAACTCCCATGATCCCTAGCTAACAGGACCAGTGGTCAGGGATGATGGGAATTGTAGTCCAAAACATCTGGAGGGCCGAAGGTTGGGGATGCCTGGCTTAATGTATAAGGAAGGTATAAACTTAATAGTCTGAGATGACAAGAGTTAGGCAACACATGGTGGTTCCCCAGCCTTGCTCTAAATACTAGACGTTTCATGAGCCAGCACTAATACAAACGGCACACCCAAAATCGCTGCATTCAGTGAGTTAAGAGCTCAACACGCATTCCTCATGAGCATAACCAGAGGGGCCTGCCCCCCTCAATCAAGTAAATACACAAAAATATTCAACTAAAAGTGGAAATAATCACTGGAAAATCACTGTTAGGTCATTCGAGAAGGAAGTGCTGAAAGGGTTTTCAGCAAATCCAAGAAAGCTTGTTTTGTTCTTTGTAAATTTGCAAAAAGTACTCGATAACTCCCTGGTGTTAATTTTTTATTCCACTTCCTAGTTTTCAAGTGACTGAAGATTTTGATGGATATTTCTGAGCACTTGGGGGGGGGGGTCAAAGGAAAGTAATTTAAAACATCTGTTGTTGAGACATTTCATTCCAAATCTGCTAGACGGAGCCAGACGGGGGGGGGGTGGTGGCAGGTGGGTGTCCTCCCCTGGCCTTAACATAAATCATAAATCCATTACTCATGATCTGTACCTGACTCATCTTTTTCCTCTACCGTTCTGTTAGGTCATCCCTGAGCCTTATTAGCTCCTGGCCTGATCTTTTAATTGGCTTGGTATACACAGCTCTTCCTAGGTCAGGTCATCACCTAATCACAAAGATCCTGTTGAATGCAGAATCCTTCATTATCTGTTTTCTCAGCATCAGCACCTGGGTGTCCTTTCACTGCTCCCTGACTCACTGCGGAGCACTCTTAGTCATTCCCTCTCGCCTTCTGCATGACCCACAGAATCCCCAGCCAAGCTGAGCGAGCCCACAGATGCCAGCTGCTACAGGTGGGCTGAACAGTAAATACATAGGTACTCAAGATCTCTTAACTGTTAAGAAGAACTAATCTGTGTCAATCTCTTGCTTAGAACACAAGATGAGTGCCTTGCAAGATCAAAAAGCCCACCTAGTCCAGCACCTCTGCAAAAATCCTTTGGGAAGCAGTCAGCGGTGGGGCACAGGTTTGGTGTGCAAAAAATAAATAAATACAGTGATACCTCTGGTTGCGAACGGGATCCATTCCGGAGGCCCGTTCGCAACCTGAAAAGAACGCAACCCACATCTGCGCGTGTCACGACTCGCTGCTTCTGCGCATGCGCGTGATGTCATTTTGTGCATCTGCGCATGCACGAGCGGTGAAACCCAGAAGTAACCCTTTCCGGTACTTCCGGGTCGCCGCAGGACGCAACCTGAAAACGCGCAACCTGAAGCAAACGTAACATGAGGTATGACTGTACCACATTCAATTCCTGGCATCTCCAAATACAAAGGGAAAGGAAATCCCTGCCTGAACCCCTGGAAAGACGCTGCCCGTCAGTGTAGACCTGGGGTAAGAAACCTGGGGCTCCTTTCAGATGTTGCTGAACTACAACTCCCCAGCCCCAGTGAGCATGACCAAGGCACAGGGATAGCGAGAGCTGTAGTTTGGCAACGTCAGGTGGGCCACAGGTTCCCCTCCCCTGGCGTAGGCATTGCACAATACTGAGCTAGATTGACCCATGGTAAAAGGAGCTTCCTGTTTTCACTATTGTCAGGAACCAGTAGCAGCCAGATGTCCCACATTAGGAACTGGCTAGCAATCCACTGCTGAGAGAGTCTGCCCTACTCAAGGGAACTAATGCCAGTGTACTGAAAGAAGTAAATACAGTGGTACCTCGGGTTAAGTACTTAATTCGTTCCAGAGGCTGTGCCGCCATAGCGTGATTTCTGTGCTCATCCTGAAGCAAAGTTCTTAACCTGAGGTACTATTTCTTGGTTAGCAGAGTCTGTAACCTGAAGCGTCTGTAACCTGAAGCGTCTGTAACCCAAGGTACCACTGTACTGTATATCACCAGTGCTGAAGCAATGATTCTTCAACATCAACTTCATTGGACTGGTCATGTTGTACAGATGCCTGATGATCGTCTTCCAAAGCAACTACTCTATTCTGAACTTAAAAATGGAAAGCGTAATGCTGGTGGTCAACAAAAGAGGTTCAAATACTCTCAAGGCAAATCTTTTAAAAAAATGTAGTATAAACACTGACAACTAGGAAACACTGGCTTGCGAGTGCTCCAATTAGAGAACAGCCTTTACTAAAGACGTCATGGGCTCTGAAGACGCTCAAACTCAGGATGAAAGGGAGAAACGTGCTAAGAGGAAGGCACGCTTGGCAAACCCTCACCATGATCAACTCCCATCCAGAAACCTATGTCCTCACTTTGGAAGGACGTGTGGATCCAGAATTGGCCTCCACTGTCACTTACAGACTCACTGTTAAGACCGTGCTCATGGAAGACAATTTTACTTGGCTACGAGTAGTGAAGAAGAAGAAGAAGAAGAAGAAGAAGAAGAAGAAGAAGAAGAAGAAGAAGAAGAAGTCCCAGTGGAGAAGGAATACAATCAGTCTGAGTCAAGATTTGTTCATGCGGTCCACTCAGAAAAGGCAACAAGGACGCTTTTTGAGTTCTCCCAAACATCACCTTTACCTATGCCGAGTGCAGATTTCATTTCCCTCCAAGCGGCACACTGTAGAGGCCCCTTGAACTGGCCAAGGGTCTGCAGCATGGGGCGCATAAGAGGAAGCGTTGGTGTGGCTTGTTGTTGCTTCACCCTTAGCCAGGTGGGAGGGAAAACAACCACACACATACAAGCAGATGTTAATAACTAAAATAAAAATAGGGGTGTTTCTTTATGAATAAGAAATTACTCTTTTCATTTTGGTTCACTCACCTGTTCAGGAGAGAATGTATTCCCTGTGCATGGGAGGGGGACAAAGGGGAAACACATGTTTAGAACAATAGCAAGGAGATTTTAAATTTTAATAATTTTGACCTACTAGAGCCGGGAGTTCCTGGTTTTGCTATTTTATACAAGTAGCAACAAACTGCCTGCTTAAATGCTCTTCCTCATCCATCTCGCAATCATAGTATCACCCGCAAGGTCATCAGTGAGGCCAAACGTCATCAAAACAGAATCCCCACCAACTTCAGAATCACCCCCAAGAACCAGCACAGTTATTCTGTGAACTGCCCTGAGATTTTTTTGATGGAGGGCGGTGTTATTAGAATTTTAAGGTCTCAAATATAGGATAAGTATTCATAAATGCACACATATCTAAATATATGAACCACGTGTCTGAAATAGTACGGGAGAGCAATCCTGAAGCCATTTTGACTCACCCAATGGCCTCAAATATTCCTCTGCAGCAAGGGAGGCAAATGGGGAAAGCCTTCCCATTGTATTTTTGCTTGCAAATCCTGTCTTAAGGGTGCATTTGTGTATGAATAGGGTGAGCCTGTGACCTGGATTCAGGAACTAAAGCATTAACGACCACAAAAGAATGAGCAGACTGAGCAGGTAATGAAATCAGTGACCATTATCAGGTATCCCGGCAGACAGGATTTCTGCTGTAGACCGCCTCCTTCTGTGATGTATGATGTCTTGGGCTACAGGGTGGCAATTTCAAAAGTCTATATAAGGGCTTGTGCACCATTGTTCAAGGTTCTCCTCCCTCCTGCGTGTGGTGAGTGAGGACCCTGTTGCAAGAGTTTAATAAAGATCAGGCTTACTAGCTGCTTTGCTTCTCAGTATACTCTGGTTGGCCTCTGTTTTCTCTTACTGATGGGGAACCCACTTAAGGACTCTATAGGGGCTCCGGAATACCCCATAAGGGAAAGGGAGCAGTTTTTCTTACAACAGCTCCAGCCATAGAATCTCCATGGAAGCCTGTTTTCTCCTTACCGCTAGGAAGCTTGCAGAGTCTTGTAGCTGCAGGTGACCCCCGGCTTCCAACAGCAGCTCCTGGCCCAGCTGGCAAGACTCCCTCAGTGCTCTCAGTCTCTCCTCCTCCTCCCGAAGAACCTGTGCCCCTTCCTCCTCCAGCCTCGCCTTGCACGCTTTCTCGTGAGCGTAGAGGAAGCGATGGAGATGCTTGTATTCGGTGGAGATGTGGTCATCCAGACTCAGCAAAACTGCCTAGCAACCAGAGAGAGATCTAAGCATATTTCCCTCCAAGATATATAAGCTTATTGCCCTCATTAAATGTCTCCTCACCGCCCCAGTCATCTTCACCTGATGGTTCTGGAGCTTCTCTTCTTCCTCCCTCGTAAGCAGGACAAGTTTGGTCAGGTTAGATTCCATCCGCAAAATAGCCAGAGACAGCTCCTCCTATTCAAGATGGCAAGTGGAAATTAAAAATAGCCGGAGAGAGCAAGCGCTCTCTCTCTCTCTCTCTCTCTCTCTCTCTCTCTCTCTCTCTCACACACACACACACACACACACACACACACACAGCACAAAGTAAATGCACATTTAACAGTAACCTGACCATTCAGAAATTGTCCACACCAGGAAAAATGTCACCTGCTTGCCATGAACTTGACTGTCTCCAATCGCATGGACCTATTCCAATGGTTCTGTGTGATATAAACTCCAATGAGCAATTAAGGTCTTCACAAAAGGGCTGGGTGTCCCTTGATGGCTCCTGCTTTTGGAATCCAACATGTGTCACTTTGGGGAGCAATAGAGACAACTGGGAGGGTATTTTGCCATTTTAATTTAGGCAGACAGGAGGAACTATTCACTAGCTGAATAAAAAGTCACCCTTTGAAGGATATCTAATGCAGATACAGTGGTACCTCGGGTTACAGACGCTTCAGGTTACAGACTCCGCTAACCCAGACATATTACCTCGGGTTAAGAACTTTGCTTCAGGATGAGAACAGAAATCGTGCGGCGGCAGCAGGAGGCCCCGTTAGCTAAAGTAGTGCTTCAGGTTAAGAACAGTTTCAGGTTAAGAACGGACCTCCAGAACGAATTAAGTCCTTAACCCGAGGTACCACTGTATAGCAAGTGGATTGCCTACTAACCTGGTGGGGGCCTTGATTCCACTCTGCTCTGCTTGTATGTTTGTAAGCAAACTGTTAAATATCTTAATACATAACACTAACATCTCTTACAAAGGCAATAGAGAAGTCAAGCTGTAACTAGATTCCTTGCATGGAATAATGATATTATTTGTGTAGTTCTTCCTAGTTTGCTGCCAATTGGGACAGGTGTTGCTCATCTGTTTTCTGTCTTATTTATTTGCTAAATTTATATGGCAAATGCACAAGCAATCAAACATTTTAATATAATTCCAATAAAGGTGCAAATTAGGGGTGTGGGAGGGAATAGAGGTTTCCAGTGCTGCCTTATCCAAAGGAAACTCAGCGCTTGCTATAAAACACTCGAACATTTCTCCATTCAAGGGAGCAGGGAATGGTTAACAAACCAGCTGCTGGAGTACTGTTAAATGCATGGGAATGTCTCCATTATTTGATAATAATAATAATAATAGCATTTACATCCTACCTTTTCCTCCAAGGAGCTCAAGGTAGCATACATGGCTCCCCCCGCTGTCTACAACAACCCTGTTAGGTAGGTTAGGCTGAGAGCCTGTGACTGGCCCAAGGTCACTCAGCGAGCTGGCATAGGTCACTTTGAGATCCCTTAATAATGCTAATTCAGCCAGCCAGCCATAGAAAAGCTGCCAGCCTTTCTCCAGACTCCCCGTTCCCACCCACTGTGCTCTCACACACCCCATTCATCACTATTACTAGCAATCTGGGAACAGGACACAGGGGGCTCTGCCTGGACTCTTCCCCCCGCACCTTGTACAGCTTTGTAGTCTCCTGGACAGAGGTCAGCGTGCCATTCTGGCGCGGAGCAGATTCTCTGGGCTCAGTGCGTCGACCTTCCTCGACCTCCCCAGCTCTCATGCCGCCGATTCGGTGAATCAAGGTCCCCAGGAGCTTGCACAGCGTGTACCTCCTCTCTGGAAACTGCTCCCGGCACTGAGGACAGATGGGCTTGCTGCCAGGGACTCCCCACGCTGCCTCGATGCAGGCCTGGCAGTAGAGGTGGCCGCAAGGGAGGGCAACCGGCTCCCAGAACCACTCCAGGCATACAGGGCAGGAGAAATCCGTAACGAGGTCCTCAAAGTGTGTGGAGGAAGCCATGGCGAAGGCAGGTCACTCCTAGCAACTTCAAGAAACTCAGGTCCCAGCCCTTCTTTCTGCCCACAATATTATAGCTGGGAAGAGTCTGCTGCCAAAGTCTGCTGTTCGGCCGTCTTTCTGCCCGCCCACCCCCAAAGCGCCCAGATGTCTCTGCTGGAGTTAGGAGACAGCAATCCAGTGGTCCAAGCTGTCACACTCTGCTGTCAAGTTGTGGGGCTTCTGGCTTGATCTAGACCCAGCCACTGCCTGCGCCTGTCAGAAATCCAATGCTGAACTTTGCTCCCAAACGCCCAAGATTTGCGCTTATCGCTCACAGGGGTGTGGGTGCGGGAACACAGATGTTTAGCAACCCACCCTCTCTGCATATAACACTTTCACAAAAGCAATGTGGGCTCCCCTCCCCTTTTAAAAAAACAAAACCTGGCTCTACTGCATTGCACAGCTTGCCAGAAAAGATTCCTTTGCTACATTTCTGCGCACAAGGCTGCTGCTAAAAGCACAGAAGGGGCCTGTACAAACACTGCCAGCCCTATGCGTTTCAGACCAAATGGACTCAGGAGAGAACGTGCATTTCTAAAGTGTGCAGCTCTGCTATACAGCTTCCTCTGTTACTGGTAATCAGTTACCTGTGAGGATAAGGACACACTTGATTAAACAATAAACACCAGGCACACCCTGGTGGAAGGTTTGGAAGTTTTGGATTTGCATGCTATCCGAATAATGGAGCAGAAAGGGGATTTCATGGGCCAGGGCCAACCTAACTGCCGCAAACACGTTAACTTTTAACAAAAAGCCTATTTGCCAGGGTGCAGAGAGAAATGTCCTTAAATATGGAGCTGGAGGAGGTGGGCAGAAAGTAGATCAGCAATTTCCTCACAGAGTACATCCTTATTTGGGATGCATTCCCCTTTCAAGGCTCTGGAAGAGACCCCAGACCCACCTTCCTACTTATTCTGTTTGCCAGCAGCAAGAATCCAGCCTTGGGATTTTTAACTTCTAACAAACTAACACCTTTTTCAACTTTCAAGTTTTGTCTACTTCACCTGTTAATAAAGGTTTACCTGTCAGATTTAGGAGCAGTGGCCCCTCGTCCATCTCTGCTAGATCAGCCTCCAGGTCCTACGACTGCTAGTAACATTGATTTCTATAAACCTTCGAGAAACATTATTGCCAGTATGTGGTCTAGAGCAGGTAGATAATACATAGACCCTCAACCATTCATACAACTCTGGGAAACTTGCAGTACATTGGCAAAGGGATTCTGTCTCCCAATTGTCTTTTAAAAAGCAAGAACAAAAAAGCCTCCCTATTATTATTATTATTATTATTATTATTATTATTATTATTATTATTAGCAAACTGGGTTGTTAAAAAGGAACACTTTGGGGGAAACCAGAAACAAACTTGTGTGCTTGGTTCCACAAATGGTTCAGCAATTCCTGGGCTTATAGCACATGCTCAGAGGCACCCTGGTCCTTAATTCTTCACAGATATTTGCCCAAATGAGCCACTGCTTCACACCTGGCTCCAGGAGGTGGGGCACGCAGGACCAGTTGAAAACAAAGCATAAGCCAGACGATTGCCCTAAAGGTTATAACAGGAACTCTGTGCTGCCAGAAATGGAAGAGTAACACTTTCATCGCTTTGGGCACCAGATGGAAGGGGGTTGTATGTGTTACAGATCAAAAAAATAAAAATAAAAATAGTTCAATGGATTAAGCCAGGAAAACTATGGAAACAAAAAAAGGAAAATATATTTTATTTTCCAAATGTACAATCAAGCAGCGCAAAAATCTCCCCATGATGCTGAATCTCCCAGTAGGTATTGCCACCTTCCCTGCCCAATGGAAAACCACGGCGGAGAGTTCACAGCAGATAAAAAAACTTAACATGTACAAGACGCTGCCATTAGCCATCTCTCAACCAAGTCACTGCAACGGACCATGCTTGAGAACTGAGGAGAGAGCCTTGGAGGTAAGCTGGAGGGTGAAAAATTACAGCCAGGAAGTGACTGGTTGAACCTCCAATAAAAGAGGCATTGTGTTGATCCTGAACCCTTAGAACTCTTAAATTTGGGAGTTCTGTTTCTGGGCTGTACCACTTCAGACTGCTGGAAGGGTTACACAGCTCCCTGTAGGGAGTAAAATAACACAATTCCCCGGCATGTCAGGGAGAAAGGTTCTAAAACAATGCTCCCTGCCCCCAGCCCTCCGCCCTGCTGGCTTTCTGTGTGCAAGAGATTCGCCTCCACCAAATACTGAAAGATTTAAACACACACAAGCATCTTGCAGGCCGATATGGTACAGTCCAGAAACAGGCTTGCCATGTCATTGGTCCTTAGGATGGGGACCATGGTTGTGGCCCTGGAGATGAACCCTCTATAGTCAGGCATAGGCAAACTCGGCCCTCCAGATGTTTTGAGACTACAACTCCCATCATCCCTAGCTAACAGGACCAGTGGTCAGGGGTGATGGGAGTTGTAGTCCCAAAACTTGTGGAGGGCTGAGTTTGCCTATGCCTGCTCTAGCTCCTGAATACCTGTTCCAAAGTGACCGGCACCAGGAAGTTGCTTTGTTCCAGCAAGTGGGAAGCGCTAGCTTGTCCCTTGGGTTGTTCTAAGCTTTTATCTGTTTATAACACTCATTGTTTGAGGTGCCCTATGACACCGAGCAGAAACCTAAAGACTGTAAGCTCCCCTTATATGGCTCCCCTTGAAATCCCAAGTCCCCTTTCTGGATGTAGGCTTGAACAAATCTTTAAGAGTAAGCTACGACCCTGAATATTTGCAAGCGGGGGCTATTTGATCTCTGGGCTCACAGCCGCCCATTCGCAACGGCGTGCACCCCTTCTTTTCCCAACCCTTTCTCCAAATAACTCCAAGCTGGAATTTTCCAGCAGTCACCGCCCTCAAGATCATGGTCAGAACAAACTGCTCAACCAGCTAATGCAAAAGCGGCTCATCAAAATCTAGGGTCCCATCAGAAAGCGGTCGCTTCCCACAGTGGAATTTGCATGGCGTTCCCGCTCATAAAATCATCACCACGGGGTCACGCGAGTAAGGAGAGGCATCCCGCACGGGAGCCAGGCCCAAGGCCTCCGGCTTGCTGTGGAAGCGCTGGTGCCGGCGGAGCGTCGAACGGTCCCTGTAGTTTTTCCCACACTCGCCGCACTGGAAAGAGCGCTGGCCCGTGTGCACGATCTGGTGGCGCAGCAGCTTGGATCGGTGGCTGAAGCTCTTGGGGCAGTCGGGGCGCTGCCCCAAGGCGTGCGTGAGCTGGTGCAGGGTCAGCAGGCTGGGCAGCGGGTGGTGGTGCTGCGTGGCATGGATCCGCTGGTGGCGGGAAAGGCTGGAGTTGCAGGTGAACGTCCGCCCACAGTCAGTGCACTGGGGGACCTCACTCCCTTCCAGCGAGGTTTGGTTGGTGGGTTGCAGGTCCTGACAGGCATAGCTCTCCCGGCTGTCAGAGCAGAGGGGCCCTCCGTCGCTGACAAGCAGACAATCGGCATCTTCCTCCTCCTCAATCCATCTGGGCTCCTCACCATCCCCTACGCGCAGCTCCACTATTTCCTCGCTCTCGCGGTTTCCAGCACACAGTTCCAAGCTCTGCTGGTGCCCAGGGGCCCCAGGCTGGAGCACCATAATTTTGCCGCTGTGGAGCTCCGCGTCCCACCCATGCTCAGAATCCCCAACACGGAGCTCTAGGGTCTCCTTGTCCTCCTGGAGCTCCGAGCGTGGGTTGCCCTCGCCATTTCCAGCACGGAGTACGTCATCTGCCTGCTCGCCACCCTGCCCGTCCGCAATCCACTCGTATTTCCAATCCTCCTCACAGAGGTCCGAGCCTGGTCCGAGCTCGGCATCTCCCACACGGAGTTCCCCGCTGGGCCCTCCTTGCTGCTGCCACTGCAGCTGGTGCACCCGGAGGTGCTGGATGAGGTTGGAGCGTCGGCTGAAGTCCCTCCCGCACTCGGGGCAGCTGTGGGGGCGCTCACCTGTGTGCACGCAGCGGTGCTGCCGCAGGTTGGAGCTGAGGCAGAAGCTGCGCCCACACACATCGCAGCGGTACGGCCCCTTGCCCGAGTGGGTCTTCAGGTGGCGGGCCAGCTTGTAGCGGTCACAGAAGCGCTTCCCGCACTCGGGGCACTTGCAGGAGGGGTCCCCGGGGTGGAGGCAGCGGTGCTGGGCCAGCTTTGAGCGCTGGGCGAAGCTCTTGGGGCAGTTTGAGCACCGGTACGGCTTGTCCCTAGCGTGCGAGAGCTGGTGCCGAGCCAAAGCGGATTGCCAACGGAACGTCTTGCCGCAGTCGGGGCACGTGAATCGTGGCTCTGTCCGATGCCAGCGGGGCTTGCTGCTGTCCGTGCTGGGAGGGCTGCTTTTGACAGCCCTGTCCGCGCTTCTGAGACCGCTTCTGGTTCTCGGCACAACCGGAGGGATGTCCGCTGCTTTCTGTTCCTTCCAGGGCAACAGCTCCTCACAGTCAGACTCGCTCGAGAGCTCAGCATCTTCTGGAAAAGGGAAGAAAGAGAAGGATGAGGAAGGATTATGCAGTCATAGGAAAAAGGAAGTATACCCTCTTTGAATTCTGTGGTTTTACATATCAGGACATTATAACAAATCACCTGTTCCTTAGCAGGTCTTAAAATTAGGTCATTACAACAACACGGGACACATGACACTGTGTCATGATTTACTTAACAAAAATAAAGCCAATCTGGAGGCGCCATGTGTGAAAAACTAAGTACAAAGCTAAGTTCAAAGAGAGTGTGCCTTCTTTTTCCCATGACTTTATTTTTATTTATTTTTTATTGGGTTTTATAAGCAGGAATAATGTTCTACAAATAAGTATACCAAGTTTTCTCATGTCACTTGTATATCACAAAAACAGCATAATAAATGCGGGAAAATATCTACAACATAGGTTTCATTAGTAGTGGTGAATGTATAAGTTCTTGGTTTATGAACTGGTTTAAACAATTAGGAAGAAGAAGAAAAAGCTGGGGGAAAGAAAAAAGGGAGAAGAGGGGGAGGGGGAGGGGCAAGTGGGGTGGTTATGCTTCTTTTCTTCTACTTATTGTATGTATGGGGTTTTGTGTCAGCGTTACTTGTATGGGTTCTCTTACTATTCACTTGTTGTATTTCCTTGGTGGCGAGAGAGGTTGCGTGTGGCTGAGGGTGTGGCTGGTTGTCTTTGGCTGGCTGGAGTGAGATTTGTTTTTGTGTGTGAGTGGGGTGTGAGTGTATATTTTTTAATCAGGTTAGCCAGATTGATTCGTATGCTGTCGGGGGGTTCTTTTTTTAAAAAATTTGCATTTTATTTATTTGTTAACATTCTTATATTACATCGGTAAACGTTGTCATATTACAGGACTTACTATAATTTCCAACATGTATACAAAAATTATATACAAATTTTATATAGCTAGAAAGAAAATGAAAGAAAAAAAGAAAGAACAAAGAGAAAAAACAAAAACAAATTCCCCCCCGCAAAATCATATACATACCAACACACTAGACTTCCTGTCTATCCCGCTGTATATTCCTTTTTTTACAAATGACTGTACTCTTATTATTGTATATTTCTTTACATTTTATCTAATACATTCCTATATCAATATGTGCTTTTAGTCTTATTTCTCAACTCATTCTCACTCCAACGTCAATCAAATGCTAGCATAGATAGCAAACCTTTACTGTATTTTTGAACATATGTTTTATAGCTATCCCACTTTTCCATAAATTTTTGATCGGGGATTCTTCTTGTCTTGTTGGGCTGTGTATGTGATAAAGGGGAACCATACGAAGGCTTCTTCTTCTATTTGTCCCCGTGTCCCCCATGACTTTGTAAGGTAGATGTTTGTCTGGGTTTAGCCCTACCTGGGAGTTGAGGCCTCGGGGAAAGAGAAGGAAAATGCTCCTTACTCCCCAGCAGATTTCAACACCACAAATGATCCTAAAGAGTAATTGAATTTAAATGTCCCTGTCCCAGGGCATAAGCCAGCACACTGGCCATGTGGGTTCCTGGCCAGCTCTCAAACCTCCTCCAGCATCTCCACCAGGGTCAGGGGAGCCGAAGAAGAAGAAGAAGAAGAAGAAGAAGAAGAAGAAGAAGAAGAAGAAGAAGAAGAAGAAGAAGAAGAAGAAGAATTTGGATTTGATATCCCGCTTTATCACTACCCGAAGGAGTCTCAAAGTGGCTAACATTCTCCTTTCCCTTCCTCCCCCACAACAAACACTCTATGAGGTGAGTGGGGCTGAGAGACTTCAGAGAAGTGTGACTGGCCCACGGTCACCCAGCAGCTGCATGTGGAGGAGCAGGGAATTGAACCCAGTTCACCAGATTACGAGTCCACCGCTCTTAACCACTACACCACAATGGCCAAAGTCTGCACTGCAGTGTTGTGATGTGCACCCCTTATGGGACCCATTATGAAGGCAAGTCGTACGTCTTCCTGACAAACGGGTTCTCAAGCAGTTGTATCTTTCTCAGAATCCATGTTTAGGACTTGAGAGGAATCGCTTCATAGAATTGTAGAGTTGAGAGGGGCCTCAAATGTCATCTAGCCCAACATCCTGCAGATGCAGGAGAGCCACTACTACAACCTCCCTGATAGGTTGGCCACCTGGCCTCTGCTACAACCTCCCTGATAACCAGTCTAGCCTCTAATGAAGGAGAGTCCACCACCTTCTGAATACAACTGTGTTTTGTTGAAAGAAACCAGAGTTATAACGCATGACTTAAGCTTAGCTTGTTTCTAACAAACCATGGTTAAGATTAACCATGGTTTACTGAGTTTGGACAACACTATAAGCTGTGTCCAAATAAACAGAAGCGAAAGCTTTCAAATCTGAATGCAGAATAAAAACCAGTAACATCAAGGGCAGTTGTTTTCTCACCAGCGTCTCTTGGTGGGACTCCTTTTTTTGACTCCTGGAGATCTTGGAAACATGGAACCGGGTTCTTGCTACTTTCCATCTTGGAGATCAGATCTGGTTTGCGAGTTGGAAATCCTGCAAAGTGGAGAAGAGAAACAAAATAAAAAATATTTTAAAGAAGAACAGATTTTTTAATAATAATAATGAAAAGAAACGGGCAGGGGCCAAGGGCAACCTTGCTTCAAACACAAGTGTATTTACACTTTAGAATCTGCTGAGTCACTCTAACACGCCTGCTGAGTCACTCTCACTTCATCAGTTGCTGGTGCAGGACAAACACACGCAACTTAACCCTTCCTTGCCCTTTTCCCTCTACATCCGTAAACCTTTATTCATTAACAAAATATTCCAGTCCATGATAACGAAACACAGTGCGGAATCGTTAACTTGTGATAACCTTGGGACGCCTAAATGTCACTGCAGGGTCCTTCAAATCGAGCCAATCACATTTAATATCATTAAAAGTTGTTAAAATTTTGTATTTGCATTTTCCTTTTTGATTGTATCCTGAACGTTTGGATGGTGTTCCAGAGCAGGAAGCCATCAAGTAAAGTATGTTAATCTATGCAGAGAGCAGCTAAGGATGAAAGATTTATAACTCTGTTTCTACTCAACAGATGACCCATCTGTAAATGGCTCTGAGATGGTGGTTTAGAATGCAGTTAATAAATCAACTGTAATCCAAAGGAGAGCACCACTACATTTAGCAGTCAAGTCGAGCTAGCAGCCCCTCCGAAGGCTACAACTTCGTCATTTTAATAGGACAAAGGCTTGGCAACACCTCCCCACCATGAATGTAAACAATGGAGCAGCCAAGCTGATTTAGAGATCCTTCACCAACGACTCTACAGACATTCAATTCTCACCCAGTGACCGGACATTCTCATAATTCTCTAGCATGACCTCCCGGTAGATCTGCCTCTGAGTTTCATCCAGGAATCTCCATTCTTCCTCAAAAAAATACACACCCACCTCTTCAAAGGTCACCAGTGCCTGAAACAATGCAATATATATTTTTTAAAAAGCATATGCACGCAGCAGGAAAAAATACTACTATAAATATATACTTTTAACCAGAGAAGCAGTATAAATATGAAGAAAATTTCCCCCAAAATTATTCAATTTATGTTTGTGAAACTGCATTCCAATAGGAAATAAACCAACTCCTTTTTTCAATAAAGGCATTATCACTTTGCCTCTCCCCTGCACTAACCCTAAATATATTTGTGAGTTTAATCACTTGTGAGTTAAATCACTTGATTTTTCCCATTTTTGGTACTCATGGCTCCCCTGAAATGACTTGGGATCTGACCTCCTTCAGGCATTCCTTTCCCCACGTGATTAATATTAATATTGTGTGAAGGGAGAAGCAGAGGTGAATTTGAATACACAACCCTAGGCTACCCTCCGCAAGTTGTAAAGAAAACACATTCATTTTATTGGCCATTTATATTTGTCGTGCATGAAAAGTGGATCACAGCTTTGAAAATGCCTGTTGTAACCCCCCCCCCAAAACCACCCCATGCCTCATGGCTAACCCACATGTGATCCCCATATGGGGTATCTCACCTTTTCCCCATGTCTCTGAAGCAGAGAAAGGCCTGTCAGGAAGTTTTCCACCAGGTCCACGGCCTGCGCACACGTCTCTGGGTGCTGCTGCCACACCCAGCTCTGAATTTCCTGAGGCAAAATGGCCAGGAATTGCTCCAGGACCAGCAGCTCCAGAATCTGCTCCTTGCTGCGGCTCTCCGGCTTCAGCCAAAGGCGGCAAAGTTCCCACAGCTGCCCGTAAGCTTTCCGCGGGTCCTCAGCTTCCTGGTAGCGAAACCACCGGAAACCCTGGCGGGCAGTCTCCATGGCGATACCACCTTCTCCCAAGATGACCCCCTGACGTTCTGGGCTGTTGCAAGCCTCTTGTGTTTCTTCTCCTCCTCCTCCTTTAGGGTCGTCTAGTTTCTCTGGAGAAGCCCGACTGGCCTTGCCACCCTCCTTAGATGCCACCTCAGATTCCATTAACTCTTCCTCTTTGGAGTTGGCTGCCTTCTGGATAGAGGCCTTGCAGCTCTCAGCACTGTCCCTCTGTGTCGGTTCGGTCTGGGTGGCCCTTTCTACTCTAGGGAGACCTGTGTGTTCAAGAGACTCAACGAAATCCTCAACGCTCCCTCCATCTATGATCTTAGGCTGGGTCTCCTCTTCCTCTTGAGAACCTTTTCCAGAAGACACCACACAGGCCTCAATGTCATCATCATCTGACACAAACTCAGGTTCTGGCGACTCCTGCTTTTCAGGGTCAACCTCCTCCTCTTCGATAGTAATCACGCAATCCGGGCCAACCATCACTTCCGTTTTGGTCCCTCTCTCTTCTTTGGGGTCAGAGGTGTTTTCAAAAGAGACCACACAAGTCTCAATTTTATCCTCCAGCATCACCTTAGGTGCATCTGCCTTAGATGCCTCCTCTTCTGGAGTGGGGAGAATCACCTGTTGCCGGACTTCCCAACACTGAGGCTTCACAACAGCTTCATGCGGATCCATCCGGTCCTTGCGGGAGCGAGAGCGCTTGAGGATCTCCTTGATGGTCCCAATGGGAGGCGAGGTCTCCTCCATTTCGACACTGATTTGGACCCCTGGTTCTAATGGGGAAGGGAAGCGGAGAACCCAAGTAGCTGATGAGTCACCTTCCTTGGTGGTCATAGTTCAGCCGGCTTCCAGAAGGTTATCCCACGTTCTGGAGCCTCAATTTATATTTGGTGTATGAACAGCCATCTCATGACAGTGGCGAGTTTGAAGGAAGCCAGGCAGCTGAGAGGTGGAAAAAGTAAATGCTATATGGTTAAAAAACATAGGTATGGGGGGTACTTAAACATTTCACCCTTAGACAGAAGACAAGAGGACTCAAACAGAAAAGTCACCTGCCACTACAGAAATAGAGACTAGAAACACACAATATCATTGCATTTGTTGGCACTTCTGGTCGAAAACTAAATTGGTTTCCCAGTCTGACTTCCACTGCAAAATAATGATGATGATGTATTTTTCCGTGTATCAGACTATATTTCCCCCCAATTTTTTTTTAAGTTTAAAACTGGGGGTTGTCTTATACATGGAATGTTGCAATTATTTAATTTTGGGCTCAAAAAATTGGGGGCGTCTTATACATGGGGGCGTCTTATACACGAAAAAATATGGTGATTTATTATTTATACCCCGCCCATCTGGCTGGGTTTCCCCAGCCACTCTGGGCAGCTCCCAAAATAATATTAAAAGCGCAGTAAACCATCAAACATTAAAAACTTCCCTAAACAGGGCTGCCTTCAGATGTCTTCTAAAAGTCAGATAGTTGTTTATTTCCTTGACATCTGATGGGATGGCGTTCCACAGGGCGGGCGCCACTACCAAGAAAGCCCTCGGTATGGATGTAGTTTTTATTCATAGAATCATGGAATCGTATAGTTGGAAGGTACCCTAAGGCTCTAGTCCAACCCCCTGCAATGTAGGAAACACAGCATAAAAATAAAAGCTTCCAGTTCATAATGATGTGTAAAGGGCTTTCCATGGTCACTCCAGCTCCAAAATGGCAGGAAATCACAGGAATTTACACAGGTGCACTATTTACGCAGAACCAGTTTGGGACGCAACCAGTTTGGGACTTAAGTTTGGAGGGTCCTAGAACATTTGCCCAATCAAACAAAACAGGGGAAGCACAGGGGCACACACCAAATGCAAGGGGCAGATTAGGAAGAGGAGATCTGTATCACTGAGCAGCAGCCTGCACCGTCTGCAGAAGCAAAGAACCTGGAACCTGGGCTATGTCATCAACTGTCAAAGGTGAGGAAACTGTTTGCAGAAGAACAGAAGAAGGTCTGTCTTCTTGGCTGCCTGCAGCTCTTGAGCCTTTCCCCAAAAGTCTGATCTGTAGGAACCGCAAAACTTCTCATAGGAAGAAAAGTATTATGAGGCCTGCTAATAGCTCCAATTCCATTTGCTGTTAAAATAGGAGCAGGGCCTACTGCTCATCGTCTGATTAGGAACACAGGAAACTGTTGGTATTTAACTCCCAGTAAATTAGCAAATTTTTTTAGCAAAAATGTATAAAACAGGGTCAAATGTATGTTGGAAATGTAAGAAAAAAGAAGGCACTTTTTATCATATGTGGTGGAAATGTAAGGTAGTAAAAGAATTTTGGGAAATGATATATAATGAGTTGGGAAAAAATGTTTAAAATAACTTTTTCTAAAAAACTTGGAGCCTTTCTTTTAGGAATCTTAGGAGCTGAAATCCCAAGGGAGCAGAAAAAACTATTTATGTATGCGACCACAGATGTGTGGATGTTATTGGCGCGGAAATGGAAAGAAGATAAAGTCCCTAGCAGAGAAGAATGGCAGATCAAGTTGATGGGATTATGCCAAAATGGCTAAAATGACCCAAAGAGTCAGAAATCAGGAAGACCAAAATTTTAATAAGGGATGGGGAAAATTTATAATTTATCTTAAAAACCATTGTAAACAGTTAAAGTAGGATTGGAATAACACTTGTAGTTTAATGGTGATTTTTGGACATAATGGAGATGTAAAAGATTTGGATTATCATAAAAGATACAGGAGGAAATTATTAACAGTAAGATTCACAAAGGGGAGGAGGAAAGTCCAGGAGATTCTTTGGAATCTTGCTTGTATATTGTATATTGGATATGTGATTGTAAAAGTTTGGTCTGAAAACCAAATACTGTAAACAAATTTACACACACACCAAAGGAACGCAGGAAACTGTTTTCTACTCAGGCAGACCATCAAGCTCAGTATTGACTACACGGACTGGCAGCTCCAGGATTTCAGCCGGGTTCCTCTCCCAGTGTCATCGCAGTCGGCAAGTGAGTAAAACTCCCCCGTATTGGGAGGCTGTTGCAGCGGCTCGGAAGTCAGAAAGGAAAGTGAAAGGTGAAATGGCCGGGCTCCAAAATGGGGAGGGTCTCGGGATTGCCTCTCAACCCCAGTCGGAGGAAGGAGGACCCGAGGCTGGAAGGAATGGTGGGGGCGCGCAAGAGGTCTCAGCAGGATGCCTGACCTTTCTCTCTTGAAAGAGGGATGGATAGGTTAAAGCCGAGGGAGGGAGATGCCAGGACGCCTGGGTTCCCTCCGCCCTCCCCAGCTGTGGGAGGGAAGCAAGGGGGCGGGGCTGCTGTTTGGGTTAAAAGGCAGCGGCGCTTGTGCCTCCCCTCCGTCTCCACGAGGCTGGGAACCACCTCTAGGCAAGGGGGCGTTGCAGGGAGGGAGGCGAGGATCCGGACTCCTGGGTTCTCCTCCCACGCTGTGCCCGGAGCGGGGCAAGGGGGGCGTTGCGGGGAGAGGGAGAGGGAGGCGAGGACCCGAACTCCTGGGTTCTCCTCCCACGCTGTGCCCGGAGCGGGGCAAGGGGGGCGTTGCGGGGAGAGGGAGAGGGAGAGGGAGGCGAGGACCCGAACTCCTGGGTTCTCCTCCCACGCTGTGCCCGGAGCGGGGCAAGGGGGGCGTTGCGGGGAGAGGGAGAGGGAGGCGAGGACCCGAACTCCTGGGTTCTCCTCCCACGCTGTGCCCGGAGTGGGGCAAGGGGGGCGTTGCAGGGAGAGAGGGAGGCGAGGATCGGGACTCCTGGGTTCTGCTCCCACGCTGTGCCCGGAGTGGGGCAAGGGGGGCGTTGCAGGGAGAGAGGGAGGCGAGGATCCGGACTCCTGGGTTCTCCTCCCACGCTGTGCCCGGAGTGGGGCAAGGGGGGCGTTGCAGGGAGAGAGGGAGGCGAGGATCGGGACTCCTGGGTTCTGCTCCCACGCTGTGCCCGGAGTGGGGCAAGGGGGGCGTTGCGGGGAGAGAGAGAGGGAGGCGAGGATCCGGACTCCTGGGTTCTCCTCCCACGCCGTGCCCGGGGTGGGGGAAGCATGTACAAAAAGCAAATTGCCCCCCCCCCGCACCTTGCGTCTCCCTAGTCGGAAATCCCTATGCACGGAGAGGGAGAGCAGAGCCCTGGTGTCGTCCCCCCCACACACACCTACCAAGCCAGGCAGCCCCCCGCCCCCCATTCACTCCTGCTGCTGCGCGTTCCCCCCGTCTTTTTTACCTGTTCCAAATGATGATCACGGCGCCTCCTCCGCAGCTGAGAGCTCGAGACTCTTCCGTGAGGAGGATGGGGGGGGGCGTCTCTCGCCGGCAAGAGCAAGCCCACCCTTCTCTCTCCCCCTCCGAGCACCGAACGGACCCCCACCCCTCAGGAAATGAGCGAACAGCCCGCGCTGCCGCGAGCCCCTCCCGACGAGGCGCTGCCCGCCCTCCCCTTCCGTCTCTGCACATGGAGACGGGCGCGATATTGGGGCGGGGGGGGGTCAGGGGGAAGAGAGTGGGTAGGGTTAACTATTCCTTGCCCGGCCTGATTTCCTGCAAAGATCCACCCCATTGCATTGCATTGCATTATTGCAACCCTGAGCCCTGCAGAGGGTGTCACTGTGGACCTGAGGTCAGGAGTGTTTACTCGGAAGAAGGGCCTACTGGCTTTCTCTCAAGTTAAGGGGACAGACCACTTTGCAGCCAGAGAGAGAGATTACTTGCCAAAGACCAGCTGCAACAATCGATTGAACTGAGGGGGGGGAAAATCAGTTAAAAAGTTGATCTTCAGGAATGGAACAATTTTATTGGGGGGTGGGTTGAATGAGAAAGAAAGCGACTCGCAAAACAATGTGGCTGATGCCATCTTGCAAGAGACACACTCCTCTCTCAGTAAGGAAGGCCTTTTACAAGATGATGCTTTGCTGCCACGTGGGGAAACAAATGAAATGAAAACAAAGTATGCTCTTTCTCTCTTCAGTACAATGGCTTATTTGTATGGCAGTGTATGCAGTTTTCATGAATTAAAGGCTACAATCCTAACATCTACTGGGGAGTAAGCCCCACAATTTCACTGGAACAACTTCTTTTTAAATTAATATTGTATAACTTAACAAAAAGAAACAACAGCAGATCCCATTAGTAGTGCAATAGCCATTAATACAGCCCATCTCTGTTTAAACATATAAGTAGACACCGTCCATCTGGGTGTTCTGTTAAGATATACAAACAAAGTTGGCATTTATAAGAAATGCATTCAAATGTATCAAGGGCAGTGAAGTCCCTACTGTACAATAGATGGTGGGTATTTTATCCTTCCAGGTGATTAAAAGAGCTCACAAAATCCACTTTTGTTGTCCTGCTGTTAATTCCCAAGCCACAGGGGTATAATTCTAATGGGATTAGCATCTCTGTACACGCGGTTAAAATTGCAGCCTTACTTATTCTCACATGGCACAACTGAGTCAGACCATATTGGTCCATCTAACTGTAGAATTGTAGAGTTGGCAGGGACCCCCAAGGGCCATCTAGTCCAACCCCCTGCAATGCAGGAAGTTCAATGTTGTGTACATATTGGGGGGTGGGGACAGGACTCCAGTCCTAGGGGCCAAAGTAGCCCTCCAGGCCTCTCTGTTCAGCCCTTGGAAGTCTTCCTGGGTCATACCCCTCACCATTCACGTTCCACATTCTACCGGAGTGCTTTTGACTTGCTAGATTGCGTCCTTGAAGTCCAGTAACACCTCTTGTTTGTCTGGATGGTGTATGGGGAGGAAAGTGTGTGGCTCTGTAGAAACCGCTGGCTGTTGTGTGGCTGGAATGCAGCCTAGGGTACAAAGGGAAGAGTCACATCTGTTGCTCCGCCTACTCTGGCCCTGCCCACCACCAGCATCACACACACACACACACACACACAGCTTGCACAAGGGAAAATGCTGAAAAGAACTTCCCCAGCAGCAGCACTTTGGGTAGCGTTTTCTCCAGCACCACCTCAAGATGTTGACAAGCAAACCTGGAGTCCTCTGCTTGCAAAAGCATGTGCTACCCCCTCCTCACAGCGGTTCCACGCCATACATTAAAGCACATGGGTTCCCCCAAAGAATCCTGGGAGTTCTAGCTTCCTCAACACAGAACTACAATTCCCAGCACTCGTGACAAACTACAGTTCCTTCCAGGTGCTGGAAATCTTATGTGCTCAGATGTCTGGTGGGTGCTGAACTTCTTCCTACCATTAAAGCTGTGCCTTCTCTATCTCTCTCCTCTCCCCAAAGCCGAGGTTAGCTCTGTGCAAAGAAAAGTCATTTATGAAACAGCCCTGATTAAATGCACCCAAGGCATGTACAAAGCGATCAGGATGCTTAGTGAACTGTGACCGTCTGTATCATTATTAACTTTCAGGAGGAATTTGAAAACATCCCTGTTTACCCAGGCATTCGGTGACTAAATAATTCAATTCCAGATCCTTGGATGGGAGAATGCTTTCAACTGGTGAGGAAGGGCAGGACATCAATATATGCCATTATTAGTAATGATTCCGAGTTATATCAAAGTATACCTTCTCTCACGCATGAACAGACACACACGGGCTCAGGATGAGGAATCTCCTTTATAGACCAAGAGAATTACAATGTAAAATTGCTTATAAAACAATAGGTAAGAAAACAAAAGAAACATTAACACGTTATTGCTGAAATAAACACCACACTCCCGCTGCTACTAAGGGCTTCGCTGAATGAGTGCCTTAAGGGCCTATGTTGAACATTTAAAAGCTCCCACATGGAAATCATTTCCATGCTTGACATTGTGCAAATACCACGCGAGACATGATGGCCCCACAGTATGACCCTAATGTCTTTTTCAAGGCAAACCCACAACTGGAGCAACTTACTTGGGCCGGCTGCATGTGAGAAAGTACATGCACATGGGTCTGTTACATGCAGCAGACTACATGCAGGATTTGTGGAATTGTCACGTTTGAAGCACACTGAATTAACCCAGAAAAGGTATTTCCCATTGAGCCTTGGCCAACCACAAGAGGAAGAAGGTGGGAGACCAACAACAGAGTATGCATTTCCATATGTTCCTGTAGTCCCTTTTTTATCTTTCAAAAAAACCAACAACTTTATTTTACTGTTCTTTAATGCTATCCCAAAATTTGACAGCTGAGGGGTTTAGGGATTATCACCTTGCCTAATGGTAGGCATAAGGGTTTGAGTCCTGTTCTTTTCAGCTCCTGCTCGAAGTCGATTTGGGCTGACCTTGAATTCAAAGTTCCTGATTACTGAGATCACTTGAAAGCTGCGTCTTGCAAATCTGAGGTGCAGATTTGGACTTGAAAAGCTAAACTGGGAGCAAGCAGGTTGTTGGTTTGCAGAAAAGAGCCGTGCTCAGAGGGCTAAAGCATGACAACCGCACAAACGGCCAATAATTTGGGGAGATTGCCCACAGCCCAGGTGGGTAGGGGGTGATGCCAGCAGCCATGATTGGTTGGCATCCTGCCCCAGGGGGGAAAAGCCAGCTAGCAGAGGGGGTGGATCTGAAGCATCCATTTGTGTGCTTTATGTACACAGTGATATCCATGAGCAATGCTGCCCCACAAAACCCGGAGAGGCATTTAGTTTCATTGTTCAAACAATCATCACCCCTCAGTCCTCTTGTTACATGAAGAAGTCACAAGAAGGGCATTTTATCAAAGAGCAAAACTAGCAAGGGGGGGTACTGAAGGCCTGAACACATCCAATTTGTGGTAGCCTGTCGAAACCAGCATCCTCTGGCATTAAAACACCCCTCCTGATTATCAGCTGCAGTGCCACAGTTATCCAGGAACTATTATATGATGGTATTAAGGAGATAAGGTGCTCTTAAAGCACCATGTCTCCATCTTAACAGGGTGGGAGTGGGGAGAGGAGGAAGAACAGAAAGGAGTAGCAAAGCCCAGGCAACCAAAGAGAAAGCTAACAACTGTTGGGGTAAGGTATGGAAATGTGGAAGCTCCTGTACAGACACAGCTTGCTGTTGAGCAGCAAACTATAACGAAAAGAAAGTGTATATACACCACCAAACCCCAAATGCCGATTGATTCTCTACTATTCCACTAGTTTGGAACCTTTTTTGCCTCCTGATTCCTTCCAATTTTGCATCCGGATTGGGGGGGGGGGGAGAACCAGGAGTCCTAGGCTTCCACCTTTCAACCCACAACACTCAATGCCCTTCTAGCAAAGGCTGGGCTCTATTTAGTCCAAGAAGCATGGGCTCAGACACATCCAGCTCCCTCTTCTCACCTCAGGAGATGAGCCTGCCTTCTTCTAGAGGCAGAAATAGAAGCCAAGCTCCTCCATCTCCCTTGCCATGAGTTATTGAGAGTCCGAAGTGACGAGGTCTCTGCCCCCAGACTGTTTCAGTTCTAAGGTTCTGAGCTCTACAAACATTAAGGAACAACAATGCAGGGAGTTTTTCCCTAAGCATATAGAGTTCCTTTTCCTTTCCCTAAAGGCAGCCCCTGCACACCTGGGATTAGGCAAAGGAGCTTTCAAGGCAGAGTGCATAACATCTACATAGCTTTGGCCTCCAGGACTTGGCCTATCCTTCCCTTAATCTGGGCTCCACAGTATCCTGTGTGCCTAGAAAACTGTGTGAGAGATGATGCAATCTGCAATTCTGAAGAGCTCAGAAACACCTCCACAATCCTCTCCTTCGAAAAACAAAAACAATACAATTATACAGAAGTAAGCAAAGATCCTTATTTGGCTGTATTTGCCAGATGTTTCTTCCCAGTTGTAAAATTTGGATTTTGGGTGGGTTTGGTGGTCCATGCAGCTTGGCTTTTAAACCCCCAGATGCCCTCAAGCTCTCTAACCTGGGGTAGAAAAAAACAACAACCTGGGAGTTTGTGGCTTTCCTGATTTATTTATTTTTCCTAAATCAAGCCTTTGTTCCTTTTTCTTTGGGCTTGTGTGCTTATGCCTCCCTTCCTCTCTCACAGTGCCAGAGATCTCTATATGATGTATTAGGTCCACCGGGCCTTTCAGGAAACCTTCCCAGTTCCCCTCTTGTCACCATAATCTCCCCACCTGCCTTTGCTTGAGCTTTGCTCCCCACCAGCACATTTCCTTTTAATACTGCGAATCATGCATGCACACTGTGGGGGGGAAAGGGGCTGTTGAATGTAAACAAACATGGCTTCTGAGGGTATCCAAGGATGGCCGCCATGTTTATTCACCAACAACAGTCTTCTGTTTGCCCAGCGGCTGCACCAGGGGGCAGCAAGCGTAGTGAAATGGTGACAGTGCCCAGGTGGGCAAGGTGGCATAAAGGTGGGCTGGCCACCATATTTTAGCATAATATGTTAATATATATCTCCCAGCAAGTCCCCTCTCCCTCCCCTGTCAAAAGAGATGGGGAGAGCAAAAGCAGGCCTGAGGTTAAGCATCTGAGGGCTGGCTGGACTCCGACTCTTGTGCCTCACTGCGCATCCGCTTCAATGGCGGAGCCTCAGGCGGCTGTTCTGCCTCAGGCGTTGGTACTTCGAAGGCCTCCTTCGCGGGCTTCGCAGGGTCTGCTGTGTCCTGTGCGGGGAAGAGAAGGGAAAGGATCATGTCCATGCTATAGCAAGGGGAGAACACCCACTTCTGCCTCTAGTCCTGCCCACCACTCCAATGTGGCCCCCAGAAGACTGCCCAGGAACAAATGTGGCCCTCAATCTGAAAAAAAGTTCCTCATACCTGGTGTAAAGCGCACATGAATGTAAATGTTAGAGGAGCACAATTAGCATTTTGAGAGTTCCGCTTAAATATCCTACAGCTTTTTAAATGTGTCTGTGGAAAGCGGGGGTGTTTGTTTTGTTGTTTTTGGTTTTATTATTTACTTGTGTTACCTTGTATTTTATTCTGTGAACTGCCCCAAGATCTTTCGATGGTGGGGGTTGTTATAAGAATTTTAAGGTCTCAAATATAGAATAAAGGTAAAGGTAAAGGACCCCTGACAGTTAAGTCCTGTCGCGAACAACTCTGGGGTTGCAGCGCTCATCTCGCTTTACTGGCCGAGGGAGCCGACGTTTGTCCGCAGACAGTTTTTCCAGGTCATGTGGCCAGCATGACTAAGCCGCTTCTGGAGAAACCAGAGCAGTGCACGGAAACACAGTTTACCTTCCTGCCAAAGCGGTACCTTTTTACCTACTTGCACTTTGACGTGCTTTCGAACTGCTAGGTTGGCATGAGCTGGGACCGAGCAACGGGAGCTCACCCCGTCGCAGGGATTCGAACCGCCAACCTTCTGATCAGCAAGCCCAAGAGGCTCAGTGGTTTAGAACAAATATTCATAAATGCACACCTATCTAAATATATGAACCATGTGTCTGAAGTAGTATGGGAGAGCCAATTTGACTCTCCCAATGGCCTCAAATATTCCTCTGCAGCAAGGGAGGCAAATGTCGAAAGGCTTCCCATTATCTTTTTGCTTACAAATCCTGTCTTAAGCGTGCGTTTGTGTATGAATAGGGTGAGCCTGTGACCTGGATTCAGGAACCATCACAAAAGGCTGGCCAGGCTGCCCAGGTAATGCAATCAGTGACCATTATCAGGTATCCAGGCAGACAGGATTTCTGCGGTAGACCACCTCCTTCTGTGATGTATGTATGATGTTTTGGGGGGTGGTCTTGGGCTACAGGGTGGGCAATTTCAAAAGTGTATATAAGGGCTTGCGCACCATTGTTCAGGGTTCTCCTCCCTCCTGTGTGTGATGAGTGAATAAAGATCAGGCTTACTAGCCACTTTGCTTCTCAATATACTGTGGTTGGCCTCTGTTTTCTCCTACTGATGGGGAACCCACTTAAGGACTCTATAGGGGCTCTGGAATACCCCATAAGGGAAAGGGAGCAGTTTTTCTTATAACAGTGGTATATAAATTTAATAAACAAAATAAAATAAATAGGGTGTTACCAAGTAACAACCCCTCTCCAAGAAACATTCTGCCTTGACCAACCCCCAAGCCTCACCCCAAAAGGCCACCACACTAAAACAGGTCTATTGTACGGCTTCAGCCACAAAGGAGAAACTTTGTGGAGCTGGTCGGCTGGTCCCACTCAGCCCTAGATGGAACATGCTGCAACACTGTCTGTTGACACATTTCAGGGAGATGAAGAAGCTGACTGAGTCAGGTCACTGGGTCTATCTAGCCGAATATGGTCTACTTGGAAATGTCGCCATCGAACCTGGGAGCTTTGGCATGCAAAGCAGGGCCTCTACCACTGAAATATACTCAAGAGTCGCAAAGTGATTTCAAGCTCTTTATTCAGCTCATAGTGGTGAGGAGGAATGAATGAATGTCCCCTCAAAGTATCTGCTTTATATACATTATTTACACAATGGGCTGCACATGATTGGCTAATTCCGGAATTCTACTGTAAGCCAATCAGGTTGTGGATTCACTTCTATCTGGGGCATGATTGGGTGGTTCCTGCCAACCAATCATAGTGCTGCATTGTTCTAGGACCAACCAGACTGCTGCATTCTGAATCCTATTGTTCTAGGACCAATCAGACTGCTGCCTTTTGGATCCCATTCAACTCAGTACATAACAACCACTGAGCTCCGTCCCTTCCAAGGATCAGCACCCTCACCTGGGTCTCTGATGTCTTGGAATCCGGCTCTTCTTTGGTAAGCATGGGAGGTTCATCTGTCCCCTCCAGAAGCAACACTCCGGACTCTGCCACCCAGGAGAGAAATGGAGAGATTGAACAAGTACGGAGTGTAAAACAAAAGGATTTAAAACCTCAGCGTCCTAGAATAGAATAGAATTTATTATTTTTACCCCACCCATCTGGCTGGGTTTCCCCAGCCACTCTGGGCAGCTTCCAACAAAGTATTAAAATACAGTGGTCTAAAAAATAAAATAAAATAAAATAAAATACAGTGGTCTAAAAAATAAAATAAAATAAAATAAAATACAGTGGTCTGTTAAACATTAAAAGTTTCCCTAAACAGGGCTGCCTTCAGATGTCTTCTAAAAGTTTGGTAGTTGTTCTTCTCTTTGACATCTGTTGGGAGGGCATTCCACAGGGCGGGTGCCACTACTGAGAAGGCCCTCTGCCTGGTTCCCTGTAACTTGGCTTCTCGCAGTGAGGGAACCGCCAGAAGGCCCTCGGTGCTGGACCTGTGTCCAGGCAGAACGATGGGGGTTGAGATGCTTCTTCAGGTATACTGGGACAAGGCCATTTTGGGCTTTAAAGGTCAGCACCAACACTTTGAATTGTGCTCGGAAACGTACTGGGAGCCAATGTAGGTCTTTCAAGACCGGTGTTATGTGGCTTGGTGGCCACCCCCAGTCACCATTCTAGTTGCCGCATTCTGGATTAGTTGTAGTTTCCGGGTCACCTTCAAAGGTAGCCCCACGTAGAGTGCATTGGAGTAGTCCAAGCGGGAGATAACTAGAGCATGCACCACTCTGGCGAGACAGTCTGTGGGTAGGTAGGGTCTCAGCCTGCGTACCAGATGGAGCTGGTAAACAGCTGCCCTGGACACAGAATTAACCTGTGCCTCCATGGACAGCTGTGAGTCCAAAATGACTCCCAGGCTACACACCTGGTCCTTCAGGGGTGACAGTTACATCTGTTGAATGGTCACTTTAAAATGTGAAGGTTCATTATCACTTCACAAGTTGTGTATGTCTTTAAGGGCCAGGGCAAATAACGAGACCCAGTCTTACAGCTGTGAAACATAGCAGGTGCTGCTGAGTTGTGTTAATCAAGCTGTGTCAGCAATTGGGTATAGTATATCAGGAGCAGCACCTAGCTCTCTCATTATTACCCTGGGGGATGGGTTGGTGGTTGGGTCGTGTCTGGTGTTGTTATCTTTAGTGTAAAAGGAGTTTGTTTTTGTTATTAAAACCTTTGTTAAGCTTATTTTTGAGTTCCTTGTATGCATGGTCTCCCCAGCAAGCTCTCTGCAGCGCTACTAAGCTGCAAATAGCCAACAACATCACCTACCTCCTTCCTGCCCCAGCAAAGGAGGCTGAGAGTCCTCTGCCTTGAGCTCCCCTAGTGGGGTGGGAGTTACAGTCTGGCTGCGGTCCAGGGTGGAGCTGGGGCTGGTGTCCCCGCCTTTCAGCAAGGAGGTCTCCGAAATGGAACTCTGATTGCTGTTCTCATCTGCGGAAAGCAGAGCATTAGGAATTGTCTGTGGCTGCTGTTGTTGGGCAGCTTGGTGGTTGGCGGTGAGGATCCAAACGCCTCTTTGATTTCCCCATCCACCCTTCTTGCATGAATACACAGGGTGCCTGGTGCCATTTTTAGGCAGGGCTTTTTTCCCCAGCTGGAACTTACTGGAACTCAGTTCCGGCACCTTTCAGGTGGGCACCATTGCCATTATAAGAGAAAGAGGGAGGCGCTCATGGTGAGTTCCGGCACCTCTTTTCCCAGAAAAATAGCACTGATTCTAGGCATAATGTCAGCATTTCCATGTGCTTAAATAACAGAGCTGCTCCGCCCTCCAATCACATACGGCCACTCCAGACTGGTTGGTGGTTTTTAGGGGTGTCTTCTGCAACATGTCACTAGTAACAGGGGAGAGGAGAGTGAGGGGAGAGACTTCATCAGGCGAGGCCTCCTTCCACCTGCCTTGCCTCCCTGCCCTGACCCTGGGACTCCTCATAAGGAAGCTGTGCCTGGAGGAAGAACTGTGCGGGGAGAGATTCCATCAGGCAAGGCCTCCGTCCACTTGCCCTGCTCTACCCTCTAGTCTCTGCTTCTCAATTTGTATTGTATTGTTTTATGTACTGTGGCTTGCTGTTGTTTTATTGATTATAGTTTAGAAATTACTTATTGTAACTGTTGAGAGGATTTCTGTTTAACTTTTATATGTTGATATTATTACTTTATACTATTCTAATGATTGTTGAATGTTACTTTTTTGATGTAGGCTGCTTATTTTAAAGTTTTGTTTTATTATCACATTTTTGTATTGCGTTAGATTGTTATAAGATGTACATTTCTTGTTTCTTCAGCTTGTCAACCGCCTGGAGTATTGTAAGATAGAAAGACAGTATACAAATTAAAAATGATGGGGGGGGGGAATGATGAACAGTGTATGATTACCACTGTCCACCCATCATTCCACTTTGTAATTGGTTCTGGTTTGCTTCCCCAATGTTCTCACACTATTGCTTTCTGGAGAGACACTCCTGCACTTCAGCCTAACGAAAGAGGGACAAAACCTGGAACATCTATGGCAGAAAAAGGGAAAGGATTTCAGCAGGAAGTTACGGGACTTACGCTGATTGCAAACAAAGCAGTATGACTGCCCCAAAACTTTTGCTGGTGCAAAGAATATTGAGAGAGGAATTGTGAATAGCCACCCCAATACCATCATCACCTCGATTCAGAGAGGTTCAGCTGGTGCCTTCATTATATAGTAGTACCTCGGGTTACAAACTTAATTCGTTCCAGAGGTCTGTTCTTAACCTGAGGTACCACTTTAGGTAATAGAGCCTCCCGCTGCTGCTACCTCATCCTGAGGTAAAGTTCTTAACCTGAGGTACCACTTCTGGGTTAGCAGAGTCTGTAACCCGAAGTGTTTGTAACCCGCAGTACCACTGTATATCTTTATGCACCAGGGGGAAACTTTCTTCTTCAGCCTTTGCCTGGTTAACCATCTCTGTCCTTTTAAATGTAGGAGGAGGAGTTATTAGTTTGTTCTTGTTATGTGCTTTGTGGTTTTATTCTGCGTTTTTATGCTGTGAACCGCCCTGAGATCTTCTGATGAAGGGCCGTACTGTATACAAATTTAATAAATAAAAATAATATTTTTTTTTAAAAAAATGAAAACATGATAAAAAAAACATGACGGGAAGGAAGTTCTTCTACCTACAGAACATCAGTGATTTAGGGAAAGTTGTCACACACGAGATGTAAGGAGAGGCTTACTAAGCAATAAAAGGAAGCGTCTTCCCGAATGAAGGAGCAGATATGAAATATTTTCCTTTAGCTTTGCAGAGCCCTATTCCGATGCCACCGCTCGGGCTGGCAGAGTGGTGCCTCTGGAAAGAGGCCGCAGAAGAAGGGGAGGTGAGCCATAGGGGAGGGGGACAGGATCCTAGACTCCACCTCTGTCACAAGCCCCCCTTTGCTTCTAAAACTGGGTACGTCCCCCTCTTTCAAAATGCTTCTTTCTAAACAGTAGCCAAGAGCAGGGGTCACCAACCTTTATGGACTAGGGGCCATGTTTTGAATTTTTGAGAGAGCGCCAGGGGCACCAGTCACAAAACAGCTGACATAGACACCACTGAAGTAAACACTGCCCTGGATATGCTTAGTTTCCAGAAGCAGCAAGCAGAATCTCTTCCCAAGGTTCAATTTCAGATCACCTTTGGGGAAAACCTTTGGCGAACCAGTGTGGTGGAAGAGGCCTGGGCAGCCATGTGGCCTTGGAAGTATCCTTTCTCCCCGGCCTGACAAGTGTTTGTCCCTCCCCTCTCCTGCCCCCCACCTTCCACAATGTACCATTGAGGTCCAGCATGAGTAGGGCTGGGTTCCTGCGAGGGCTGGGCATGCGGGCTCTTCGCTCTTTGGTCCGCTGCTGCTCGCTGTTGCCTGCCAGCCGCCTTTTCTCCTGTCGAGGAAGGAAATGGAGCCATGAAATAAGGGAAGCCTTCAAGAGGATAGGAAAGGGAGCATGAGAGAAATTGATGTTTTAGCACAGCAGGGCCTCTTCTCTGGAACTCCCTGCCTATTGATATTAGTCAGGCGCTGTGGGGTCTCAGGAAAAGCGACAGAGGCCCGTTTTTGTCCTGTTTTTTGGCTAGCCTAACTGATGCCATTTTGCTTCTGTAAAAAAACTGCCTGCTTTAGAACAGGCATAGGCCCTCCAGATGTTTTGGGACTACAATTCCCATCATCCCTGGCCACTGGTCCTGTTAGTTAGGGATCATGGGCGTTGTAGTCCCAAAACATCTGGAGGGCCGAGTTTGCCTGCTTTAGAATTTAGGAGGGTGAGCCACAAATATGTGAAGACCAGATAAGGTTGCTAGGCGATTTTCAGGAAAACCTCCCTCTGCCAGACAATTCTCCCCTTCAAGGTCTCCAGGCAGGGTGTCCTGTTTCAGATCAGCGCAAGGAACCTCTAAAGGGGGGGGGGAAAGTCTATCACACTGGTGAGTGTGGTTTGCCCACTCTGTTTTACTCAGCTGAATAAAGGAGTGTTTATGGGAATCTCCTCTGTCTATGGCATTTATTGGCTTTTCAGTGACCAAGGCAGCTTGGGCCTGATTAGCGGACCCCAACAGCGCCTTCGTTGTACTGTTTTCAACACCAGCTAAACACTTCTTTGCTTAGGAAAGCCAACCCACTAGACATGTAATTTCATTCCCAAAAATGGAAAGAAGAAGAAGTCCCAGCAAAGGAAGAATGATACAAAAACTTATGGAATATGCAGAAATGGCAAAATCCGAAGAATAAGAAATCAAAATAACAAACTTTTAAATAAAAGAATGGAAATGGTTTATACTTACAGATAGATTGTAAACAGATAGGAATGTTGGCAGGGTTATTGTAATAATCTGCAGTTTCATAAGAACATATATTTAAAGAAGATGAACAAATGAGCAAATGTAGTTAATTAGGATATGCAGAAGATAGTAAAAATAAATTTAAGGAGCTGCAGAAAGAGGGGGGAGGAAGTCAAGTTTGGAAACGTCAAAATGATTGTAAAATCAGTGAAATGTATAAACTTGAAAATTTCATTATGTACTGTTGATTTTATCTATCTTTAGACCCCTTTTATTATGTTTACTGTTTTTATTAGTTTTTAATGAAAATTTTATACTTTCCTATGTAAACGTCTTTTTAAAAAATTAAGTGTTCTATAAACTGAGCTAAATAAATATAGAGATGGACCTCTTCCCCTTACCTCATCTCGGGGGTCCACAATAGGTACCCACTTGTAGATCCGAAGAGATGTGTCCCCAACCGTCACCCACCGCTTTTCCCTAGGAAGCAGAGAAGAGCAAATGGTGTGATTGTTATTAATCAATTAATTAGTATTGTTAATTATGCAAGTTGCAGCTTCCCATGTGAACCCCACAACCTATTTCACCTCAGGGAAACTTCCAGCAGTCATTTACAGAGAACCAATTGACAGGAAGGGGGTTCTAAATATTATATTACCCATGCATTTATATAAGGAAACATTTAATATACTGCTATTCCACTAAAGAACCTTCGGTGGCTCATAATGGCAAATATATAAAAGCAACAACAAAAATTTAAAAACCTTAAAAACAGCCATAAAAGAAAAAAATGAGCCAGATGGAAACTGGACCACCACCAGCAACTAAAGTGAGCCAAATGTTTTCATAAAGAAAGACATTTTAGTTGCTCATCAAAAGACAAGCAGCAAGGTGGATGCAGCTTTCCTTGGGAAGAATATTATACTGCCCTCGGAGCCACCACCGAGAAGGCCCCGTCACGCATTCCTGAGCTGACGTAACGTATCAGCTAACGGACAGAGCTGTGAATCAGGAAGCCTTCAGCTCCAATTCCCCCATTGCTATGACCTCGCTATGTAGTCTTAGGCCAAGGATAGACAAGGCAGTGTGTACCAGGTGTTGTGGACTACAACTCCCATCAGCCCCGGCCAGGATGGCCAATAGTCACAGATGAAGGGAACTGTAGGCCAGCAACATCTGCAGGGCATCAGGTTGGCTCACTCTGCCTCATCCCACCTAACGTTGTGGCTGTGAGGAAGAAATAATGGCAAGGAAACAGTGCTTTTCAAAAGCCCTCCCTGGAAAGGAAGCAAATGTGGTAATTTCTTGGCTGGCAAATCTAGGATCACCCCACACCACCAATATCAATGGACGGAGGAATAATAATAATAATAATAATAATAATAATAATAATAATAATATTATTATTATATTTGTACCCCGTCCATCTGGCTGCGTTTCCCCAGTCACTCTGGGCGGCTTCCAACAAAGATTAAAAATACCTTAAAAATACAGTGGTACCTCAGGTTACATACGCTTCAGGTTACAGACTCCGCTAACCCAGAAATAGTGCTTCAGGTTAAGAACTTTGCTTCAGGATGAGAACAGAAATTGTGCTCTGGCGGCGCAGCAGCAGCAGGAGGCCCCATTAGCTAAAGTGGTGCTTCAGGTTAAGAACAGTTTCAGGTTAAGAACGGACCTCCAGAACGAATTAAGTACTTAACCCGAGGTACCACTGTACATAAAAACTTCCCTAAACAGGGCTGCCTTCAGATGTCTTCTAAAAGTCAGATAGTTGCTTATTTCCTTGACATCTGATGGTAGGACTTTCCACAGGGTAGGCGCCACTACCGAGAAGGCCCTCTGCCTGGTTCCCTGTAACTTGGCTTCTCACAGTGAGGGAACTGCCTTAAAAAATGCAACCTGACAATCCCCATTCCAAAATGCATTTGGCAAACATTCGCAAAAGTGCATGAAACGGATCGTGTGCTTCCCAGTGTTAAACTTTGGGCTGGAATACACAGGAGCACAGGCAGCTACAGCAGGTCAGAACCTTGGTGCAACTAGTCCAATATTGCCTACACAGACTGGCAGCAGCTCACACAGGTTTCAGACAAGGGACATTCCCAGCTAGGGACACCAAGGTTTGAAACTGGGGCCTTCTGCTCTGGCACTGAGCTGCAGCCCCTCCCTGCAGCCCAAAACACAGCTGCCAAGCCTGTTGTTGTGCCAGGTGTTGTGCCACATGCACCCCAAAGCCCAAATCAACCCCTCGCAACCGGAACCGTGGCAACCAGCTCACAACCATTCTAAAAATGGGTGCAGCCAGAGATGCCAGGTCCCTCCAAAAGTTCCTCCGGCCCCTACGCCCATTGGCCTCACCATCTGCGGACATGCTCGATGGCTGCCATCACTTTCTTGATGTCATCTTTTGCCCGGCTGCGTGTCTCAGCTCGAACCGCCCGTCCAGACATCACCGGGGAACAACTTTGGAGAGTTGAGCAGAGTGTGGAGGAGCAGATGCAGAAAAGAAACAGAGAGCGTTACGACTGGGATTGCTTTGTTTTGCTTATGTTCTTCTGCTCTCTTTATCCCATTTCTTTCTTCCTTTCTCTTTCTTTTTTCCTTCCTTTCTTTCCCTGTTCCTCTGCCCCTCTCTGACTCCTTTTGCTGACTATCCGAGCACGGAACTAGAAATATTCCCTGTGCATCACTCTGCCATCCGGATATCCAGCCATAGCCTGCCTCTCCATCAGTCAGTCTTCCTCCTCTGTCAGTTTGCGTCAATATTTTGCTGTTTCTCTCCTCTTTCGGTTTCTTGGTTTTTGGTTTTTGGTTTTAATCTGAGCCCTCATCTACCGGTACTCACAATTCTCCCTTTCGGCTTAGTCCACAGTTAATCTCTACTTCCTCCTCTTTGTCTTCTTTTTCCTGTCCTCCGTTTGTCAAGGGGGGGGGGGAGAAAAAAGAAAACGGAAAAAAGGCGGCTCACCATCGGAAGAAAATAATATAAGTTCTTTGGGTTGTTTTTCTTTTTTCGTAGAGATTTGCAGCACAGGGAGCGCCCTCTGGTGACTAGGAGAGCTGGAGAAGACGAAGAAATTGACAGTCTGAAATAGAAGATTGCATCCTTTTTGACAAATGCAGAGAGGCAGATGATGGAGCAGCCTGCAGGTGGAAAGACAGATTAAGGATAGGCAAAAACAGAGCAAGCGATTAATTGTGTACACTTCTCCTTTGAGCTCAGAAAGGATGCTCGGTTGATCATTTATATCAGAGCTGCAAGTTTTAAACATCAGGTGGGACCGCAGGAAGGTAACACCTTTTACTAGGACCAGCTAAAATGCAAGAAGACAAGCTTTCAAGGGCTGTGTACAGATTCCAATTTATTCTACATCCATTTAGCACTGCCTTGGGAAGCAGCCTATGCACGACTTAGCCGCAATCTGTATCTATCCTGTCCTTTCTTATGAAATGCTGCATTTTGGCACGTATTTCCCAAACCAGATTTGATCCGAATTGAGAAAAAGAACAATTTAGCTGCATATTAAGCTGGCAATGTGCACACACCCACCTTCTCCAGAATTATTCTTCTTCAAGCTGGATGTGAAGCAAAATGAACAGGGGATACGGAAAGAGAGAAAAGATGTAGCGCAGAAAGAAAAGGTGACAGACTGAAATTCAGTCCTGTGTTACTCAGAAGTACATCTTGTTAAACTAAACGAGGTTAAGCGTGTGTAGCGCTACACATTTACTTTGGAGTAAGTCCTACTGAATTTAATGAGACTTACTTCTGAGTAGGTACGCTTAGGATTGCACTGCTAGCTTCCGCTCCTGGGCACATTTTTTCAGTGGTACGCCCCAACTGAATTCATTGTCACTTATTTCTGAATAAATGTGCATACAAATCACACAGGCAGGTAGATTGCTAAATGCAGAACCGATATTGCATCTTCAAGAGGGGCTGCACCTGTTGCATGCCTGCCTGGCGCATGCCTATTAGAACTACAGAGCCTGTGCCGGAAATTGTGTGGTGACCCAAAAACTATGACAGAAGGGTGGGCTGGCAGCAGTCATTCAGCCGTGAGAGGAATCTAACACTCTGCACATGCTCAGGAGATCTTCCTCCTCAGTGGGGTGGGGCAGGGAGGGAAGAAAGCGGCAAGCAACTGTCAAAAAAAGCAGCTGTTTTCACACAAAAAAAAAATACAATTTTTTACAATTAGCATGTGTTTTTCTTCACTGTCTTGTTTTCTTTTCCCATGCCATCCCCCCCCCACGCTTTTCAAAGCCTATGAGACAGAACCAGTTAATCTCCGAAAGCTGCTTTCTGGGGATTGGACTTGAGAAGCAAAGCCATGTTCCCACGCGGCGCTCAGATCCTTGCGGTGAGTCAGAGGCGTTTTTTGGGGTCGCCATTACCTCAGCTCGGTCTTTGCAAGGCGGGGGGGGGAGGCCCACGTGCTTCGGGGCCCAGTGGTACACTTAGATAATTTTAGGCTGAGGAGGATTTAATGCTCTTATAGAGGCCCCCTCTTTCGATAGGACCTGCATTCTTTCACTAAGCCCCCCCCCCATGTCTACACTGTGCATTTAAAGCGGCGCCATGCCACTTTAGACCCTCGTGGCTTTGCTCAAAGAAATCCATAGTTTGTCCAGGGTGCTTAGAATTGTGAACAGGCCCCCATTCCCCCCTCCCCATGGCCACAGTCTCCAGAGTTCTCTGGGTTTGGATTTCATGGCAGCTGTTTTTATTTTATTTGCGGGGGTTTCATTTTAAACATATTCTGTGGTTCCTTGAGCAATTGGAAAAGGTGTGTGTGTGTGTGTGTGTGTGTGTGTGTGTGTGTATAGTGCTTTTCTAAAAAAAAATGTTTAGGGGTACTCTCATTTTCCTACTCATATTGAAATACTGCCTCTCAAGGAGGCCAAACTTAGATTCACAAAATGTTTAGGGGTATGCGTACCCCCAGAAAAAAAGCACTGTATAGATTGTATAGCATGGCCCCAAGATACTCTCTGCTGCCTAAGATGACAGACAAGATGTACAAAAGACAACTGCACCTGCAGCCAGCTCTCACTTTGGAATCAATGGGGCAGGGTCATCTGAAGGCAGCAGGCTAGGTTGGGGGGTGGGTTATAGGGCAGGCAGTGGTGGTTGGGACTGGTGAGGCAGAAAGCCGGGAGGCCAACAGTAGGTGGAGCCAGAGCCAATGAGAGGCGGAGTCACCTAATTGCAGTTTCCTCCCTCTCTTCCTCCACATTGAGTTGTGCAAGAGCAACACTGAGACTAAGGAGGTGGAAGCTGACAGGCTGTGTCACCCTTTCAACTGATTGTAAGTTTTTTTTAAAAAAAAACACACACACAAAATAGGTAGGTCAGTGGGGGCTGCCTGAGGGCAGACTCAGGAGCGGAGGAAGGGGGTGCGGTGGGTGAGGACCGCCCCAGGTGTCACCACTGAGGGGGGTGACAAAATGGCGGATGGCACTCACTGTGGAGCCTGTAATGCGCCCGAGCCACGCATCTCAGCTGGGAGTGATACGGTGGCTTGGGCACCCACAGGCTCCGTGCTGCCCCAAATGGTCTGCCCACCTCCCCTTCAGCTGTAGGGCAGCTGAGTGGGAGGAGGCAGCAAAACTCCTCGGCGGCCCCGCAGAGCGTCCTGCCCCAGCTCACCCCGCCACATGGGCGACTGGCCCCACCTCTGGGCGCAGGGCACGCGTGCTGCCCCAGGAATCCAATTGTCTTCTCTGCCACTGGGCAGACTAAGGTTATTAGGGCAGTCTCTTATTTGTAGTAACTAGCATCATATAAAAAGGGACGTGGGTGGCGCTGTGGGTAAAAGCCTCAGCGCCTAGGGCTTGCCGATCGAAAGGTCGGCGGTTCGAATCCCCGCGGCGGGGTGCGCTCCCGTTGCTCGGTCCCAGCGCCTGCCAACCTAGCAGTTCGAAAGCACCCTCGGGTGCAAGTAGATAAATAGGGACCGCTTACTAGCGGGAAGGTAAACGGCGTTTCCGTGTGCGGCTCTGGCTCGCCAGAGCAGCGATGTCACGCTGGCCACGTGACCCGGAAGTGTCTCCGGACAGCGCTGGCCCCCGGCCTATAGAGTGAGATGGGCGCACAACCCCAGAGTCTGGCAAGACTGGCCCGTACGGGCAGGGGTACCTTTACCTTTACCTAGCATCATATAACCAGTATTCTTGAGTCTAATTACCGGTAATGCATGAAGGAGTTAATGCCATAGAGTAAGCTGTCCTGCCAGGCTTATCAGCTATGCCACTTCCCCTCACCTCGGGAGGAAATGGGCAGCCAAGCCTTTTGTTGTACTCAGTCTACATATGAGGGGCAGCCTCCATGCCACACCTGGAATACTGTGTCCAATTTCGGACACCACCATGGAAGAGGGATGTTGACAAGCTGGAACGTGAGCAGAGGAGGGCGACCAAGATGATCGAGGGTCTGGAAACCATGCCTTATGAAGAACTGTTGAAAGGAGCTGGGTATGTTTTGTCTGGAAAAGAAGTGACAGAGGAGATCTGATAGATGTCTTCAAATATCTAGACAGCTATCACATGGAAGATGGAACAAGTTTGTTTTCTCCTGCTCCGGAGGGTAGGACTCAAACCAATGGCTTCAAGTTACAAGAAAGGAAGAACTTTCTGACAGTAAGAGCTGTTCGAGAGTCGAACAGACTCATTTGAGAGGTTGTGGATGCTCCTTCCTTGGAGGTTTTTGAACATCTGTCATGTATGATCTAGTTGAGATTCCTGCATTGCCGGGGCTGGACTACATGACCCTTGGGCCTCTTCCAACTCTACAATATTATGATTCTATGATTTACTTAATATTAAGGGTGTGTCCTCCAAACCTTCAGCACACAGGCACTCTCAGGGCAGCTTAACCTCTTGTTATAGGATAAAAACCAATATAAATCAAACAATGAAAACCAGTGAAACAGCAAGAAACAACCGATAAATCATACTGAATACATATATAAAAAAATAAGGAACAGCTAGTAAAAACTATGACTGGCTTAGAAGCCCTAAAAAGTTCTAAATCCGATTGATGGATTGCACTTTCGTACCGCCCACCAACCTGGGCAGTTCACGAAGCTATTTGTAAAAAAAAAACACAATCCAGGAATTTTTTTTTAAAAAGCTGTAAAAACCTTGGAAGAATTGAGCTGTGATCCTATGGGGCTTACTTCTGTGCAGTCATGTATAGGATTTGCTTTGTAAAAAGCTGCCAAAATCCTCCCTGGGGACAGGAGGGGTGCCACTACCAACAAGGCCCCCTCTTCACCACCGTGGAGGTGGTTGTGAAAAGGTACGCTACCCTCAAGCTTTTGGGAAGAAGAGGGAGATGGTTTTTAAAAGTGCGAGAACAAATGCACATTCTGTGCAAAGGTACTGTGGAAGGGAACATAAGGATCGTGTTTCTGCGCCTTTCCCACTGCGACCCCCTTGTCTCCTTGAGTTCAGATAACATTGTCATTTTCTTGGGGAAAACAACAGGGGAAATCCCAGCCGGCCAGCCTGCTTCCTTAAAGAAAGTAACCAGCAAAATTCCTTGGGTAGCCCAACAAGATGGATTATCGTTCGCAGCTTGACCACATAATGTTGCAACCCAGCATCAGTCTGAAGACAAGGCTCAGTTGCCCTCGCTCAGCAGCTAGGCTTCTCTACTCCCCAAATCCCTCCGTGTCATGGATGGGGTGAGGCCCAAGGGACAAAAGAAACCCCTCAAGCTTCTCTGTCTGTCCTGCAGATCTCTCCCGAGGCCACATCCTCCTCTGTGGCCTGGATTCGAATCCCGTGTGTTTTTGCCTAGCTGGAACGTGTCCTTGCATTCAGATGATGACGCTTCCTGCTCACCTGGGCAGAAAGGAGTGTGTGTGTAGAAACTGCCCTGCCCATACAAAGGGAACATTTGCATCCAGTGCTGTGGATGTGGCCCTCAGGAGGTTTTCCCAGAGGGGATTGAGGCCCTCAGAGTGGAAAAGGTTGTTCTCCCTGCCCTGATCTATAACATTATGCTGGGGAAATTGCCCCGTCAATTTTCAAATAGTAACAAATTTCCTGGGAACTGTAGTTTGTTCAGGGAATTGCTGGAAACTGAAGCTCTGTGAAGAAGGGTCTCCTAACAAATGGCTCTGAATAGCTCAGTTGGCACAGCATGAGATTCTTAATCTCATGGTTGTGGGTTCGACCCCCACAATGGACAAAAGATTCCTGCATTGCAGGGGGTTGGACTAGAGGACCCTCACAGTTCTTTCCAACTCTCAGCACCCTTAAGAAACTATAGATCCCAAGGTTCGTTTGTGGATGGGGGGGTGTTCTAGCGAGACAAACAAGAGAGACTAGCAAGCACAAGGCTAAAGTCACTCTGCACCTGTTGAACAAGGACAGAATAGTCAACTCTTTAAGCATGTATAGCACACTCCGTTTAAAAAGAAAAATCTTTGTGGCGAAGAGTTCTGTGTAACCCAAAAGCTTACATTTGCCAACACCACATATGCATCTTAAACAACTTATGTTCATTTGTTCCTGCAAAAACCTGCACCTATCCATTCTTGCTCCTTATCCTGCCCCCTGAAAGGATGTGGGTCGTAGGGTCTGGATGGGCATCGCACTTCATTCCTTACATCATATGTGTGGTAACTGTGTCCATGTGTCCAACACCCCAACATGAGATTTTCAGAATGGTGACTGTGAGAATCGGCTTAAAAGAAAAAGGAAAAAAAGAAAACATTCCTTTCTAAACAGATCTTCCGGTATTATTTTACGATAAGCCATCTAGGCTTTTGGGTTTTCCCCCCCCCGCCCTTGACCTGACTTACCGTAAAAGTAAACTCCGTATTGATTTTAATTTTATAATCTTTTACTATTTTATGACTGTGTGCATTATCATTAACTACCTTGTTGTACGTGTCTAGGTTTATAAACTTATATAAACTCAGTATGGGTGCAAACTTCCTGGTGATACAGAGCTCTCGCTCAAACAACTGACAGTTTTGATGAAACCATGCAAGAATGATCATGCTGTGATACGCCAAGGAATCCTGCTGGCCTGGCATTTTCTCCCCAACAGTGGTCAGCCTAGGTGCCTCAGGGAAACTAATGTGCAGGGCCAGAGTGGATCAGCCATGAGGTGAAGGATGAAATGATCATTTTGGGGAAGACTATCTGCTGTAAAGATGTATATGCCACCTAAGATGTTGTTTTTATTTCAAACAAACCCAGTGATCAGTGGGGTGGGACACTTTAAGGATTGGCAAAAAGCATTATCAAGATTTATCTGGCGGGGAAAAACCAATAATTACTGGTAAATATAAACTTCTCACAGTTGTAAAAGAAAGAGGTGGATTCTCCCTACCAGACTTGAAATTATATTATGAGGCGTCCTGCCTTTGCTGGCTGAGGGATTGGATATTGTTGGAGAATACAGACTTACTAGATTTAGAAGGCATGATAATAAATATGGATGGCACACATATTTATGGTATGACAAAGTCAAAGTTCATAGAGGGTTCCTGAAGCACACAATAAGAAAATCAATTTATGAGGTATGGAATAGATATAAAAACTTTTTAGAATGGTGTGGATCAGCCATTTAAGAGCATTTAAGACCAGGCCAATGGCACCCTCTTCTTACAGTAGGCACACAGGACATTGGAAACAGAACATTGTCAGTGGGCTACGATCCACTTTCTCACCACAATGCCTAATTGTTTACACCTCAACCTTTCCTCTAACCTAATAAGTCCCAAATGTTTTAACCTTTCGTCAAAGAGGAGTTGCCCATCCCCTTAATTACAGACTTTCCAAGTGTCCCTATTGTCCAGGGACAGTCCTGACTCGAGGGTAGATAGGATAATTTTTTCAGCCCAACTTCTATTCCCCATTTCCAGGGTTTCTCTTCACAAGGGGGAAAACATCCTTTGCGGTAACATTTGATTAGCAAATACGGTGGTACCTTGGTTCTCAAACTTAATCTATTCTGGAAGTCCGTTCCAAAACCAAAGCGTTCTGAAACCAACGCACGCTTTCCCATAGAAAGTAATGTAAAACTAATTAATCCGTTCCAGACTTTTTTAAAAAAACCCTAAAACAGCAATTGAACATGAATTTTACTATCTAACGAGACCATTGATCCATAAAATGAAAGCAATAATCAATGTACTGTACTATAAAATAAATAAGACAGTATTGTAGATGATAAAAATTAAAAAATAATAATAATTCTTACCTGCACTGATGATAGTCATTGCTTGGATGGGTGGCTTTTATCCATTTCCACTATCACACAATCAATCCATCAGTAGCTGAACTGGGTTCCAGACAGTCACAAAAACAAATTAATCAAAAATGCCTAAAAACAAACACAAATTAAACATCAAAAACAAGAGCGCCAAACTTAATCTGTTCCGGAAGTCCATTTGACTTCCAAAATGTTCAAAAACCAAGGAACAGCTTCTAATTGGTACAGATGCCTTGGAAACGATAGCCAACAGCCACATAGGATGTTCGGCTTCCAAAAAATGTTCAAAAACTGGAACACTTGCTTCTGGGTTTTCAGAGTTTGAGAACCAAAGCGTTTGAAAACCAAGGCATTTGAGAACCAAGGAACCACTGTAAAACGTTGAACTTGCTTTTCTTGTCTTTTTTGGTTTGGTTGTTTATCCTGGTATTCTTGCACCCCCCCCCCTTTTTTTTGGCAAATAAAAAATCCCCTGCTGTACAGTCTCTGTCCTGATCAGTTTTGGCACGCACAGCAAGGCTGTTGTTGAAAGTTTGCTATCCGGTTCCACCACTACCGCCAAACCGGGCTGTAACAGTGTGTCTGAGCTTTCTTACTTAAATTACACAGCATTCTTCTTAATTGGGCAGGACTGACCTTTCGGGAACTGGTGAGTGAAGCGTGTCGAGGTTTGGCCTAAGTACTTTTTGTAGTCCTTCCAATGCATAATACTCCCAAACCAGTTTTGATAATGAATAATTATTTAACTAATCATTTACATTTTAACTAATTCATAGATCAAGCAATTACAGTCGCATATCCAGATGCTCTTTGGAGATACCGAAGGATAAAATATGCAGTGATCAAAAGCTGTCCATTTCAACTGTACTTGGAAGTCAGTTCCCTGGAACATAGTGGGTCTCCCTTTTAAGTAAATAGGCTCAGACTGCGCAGCTTAAGACAATTCATTGAAACCGCTAAAGGTTTCAGCCACATTTGAGTTTATTTTTCTGTTATGTTTTCCAAAAAATAAAAATTTAAAATAAATCTATTTTTATTATTGGATCAGCTTCGACCGGTGTCAGAAGAAGCACTCTGGATACTCCGGGATGGGATGGCTCAGAAGAAGAAATTGCATAGGTCCCAAAATTGTTTTCTGCTAATTTAAAACAAGGTGTGTTTTTTAAAAAAATAACACTTAATTCTGAGACCCCAATATTATAATAACTATGTAAACTGGGCCCACACTTTAAAATCCCTGGGGTGGGGGGGCTAATTCCACCCCTGTATGGTTCTTTCCTAAATAAAACGAATCCATGCTTTCAGTTCCTCCGAACTCTTCATAATTCATCTTTTCCTATTACAGATAGGTAGCCGTGTTGGTCTGCCATAGTCAAAACAAAAAAAATTTTTTCTTTCCAGTAGCACCTTAAAGACCAACTAAGTTAGTTCTTGGTATGAGCTTTCGTGTGCATGCACACTTCTTCAGATACACATCTTTTCCTATGTTGCTGTCTTTTTTTCTCTCTCTTTACTGACCTGCTGTTTTGTAATCATTTAATGCACCGGATTTTTAACTTGGCTGCTTTTCATGTTTGGATTGGCTCTGGAAAATCCTTGAAGACAGAAATATTTGGATGGAGTTGAATTAAATCATAGGGTCTGCAGCTTCCTCTCTCTGATCTTCCCACCCTAGCCCAAAAATTTTAAAAAAGTAACCGCGGCCCCTTTAAGTCCCACGAGCTGACTTTTGGCCCGGGGGCAAGTGGACGGCCATTCATCGGTACCCCAAGGAGAAGGGGGCGGAGAGAGGCATGCGGCCCGCGGGCCGTGCCCTCTAGCCTGCCCCTTGATCTGCCCGCGCCCAGTTACCCCCGCGGACGAGCGGACAAGTGCCAAGTTTCGTGGAGGTCGGGGCGGGGGGAGAAAAGGGAGAGGAGATTAGATTCCTTGTTCCGGGAACGGAGGCATGTGTGATCTCAGCCTCCTGGAATCCGCGAGTCGCCTGCGATCCCGGGATAGGACGAGGGAGGCGGCGCGCGGGGGGGGGGGAGGAAACCCGAGTCCTATAAGAAGCGCGCCGCGACGAAGGTGCAACAAGTGGAGGTAATCCGAGGCTCCAAAGGCACTGCTGCAAGAATGGAGGTGCTTTCAGGTAGGGGGAAATTGCCAGGAAACTTGGGAAAGGGGGGGGTGTAGAGGTAAATCTTGCCGCAAGTCCTGTAAATCCCTTCTCCCACCCCCAGCAAAAAGGAGAATGGCTCGATCGAGTTCTTGCTCTGGAAGTTTGCAAAATTTGCAAATAGAAGTCAGAGTTCGCAGACAGCGATGGGGGAAGAGATGCAGATAGTTGCCCCCCTTAAAGGCAGCTTCGATTGGAGACGTTATGGAAGGATCATTGCCATATTCTTTTAAAAGCTTTTATCTGCCGATCAGGCTGGTGTTGTTTGTCTATATGCCCAGATAAGTTGGCAAAAAAAAGGAGCTCTTTTTTTCTTAAAAAATGTTTAGGGGTACTCTCATTTTGACTCAAGGGGGAAAAAATCACCATTTTATAGTTTTATAAGTTGGGGGAAATAAATACAGTAAATGGACAAAAGTACAAAGATTTGCAAAATGTTTAGGGGTATGAGTACCCCTAGGTCCCCCCCAGAAAAAAAGCACTGGCAAAAAGGAAATGGGGAATCCCCAGTTGGGATGAGGGAAGCAATCCTGCAGGAGCTCCTAGGAGCAGGAGTGGGTAGGAAAAATTGACTGTCCCCTCCTGATTATTATTTTTTAATTGCCTGGAGCTTTATTATTATTCTAACCTAACTTCAGCTATCCTCTTGTGAAGCAGGCTTTTCCCTTGTTTTCAAAGGCAGGTCTTCTGTGCCTTTTAACAGCTGTTTAACGGGCAGGGATTCAACTGGTAAATCTCTCCCGTGAGCCCATTTGAGAGAGAGAAAATGAACTACTACCTGTCTCACAGGTTTTAAATGCGGAAGAAACCTGCCTGAAAAATAGTTAATCTAATGTAGTTAAGAATTCCGTGACTTTTTGTGTAATGAAATGAATAATCGAATGGTAGTTCTGCCTTGGCTTCAGCTGACCCAGGCTGGTAAGAGAAAGGAAGTTTTTATCGGGGAGAATCATCAGGGCCAACTTTTGTTTGAACTTGCGCAGTGTACACAAGTTCAAACATCTTGGCATCTGCATGAATGAGTCTAGAGCATCTGGATGCTATGAATAAGACAAGTCTTTGGTTCAGATTTTCCCATTAGCAGTATGCTCTACAGAAGAAGCTGGTGGAAAATTAACTCAGGGTAAAGGACGCCAAATCCAAACTCTATTCTGGAACGGGGCTACTGCTGGCTTAGCCGGCAGAAGGAGCACAAATCTTTAAATGGTGTTTTTGCTGGCTTATGCCAGGTTCACAAGTCAAAATGCTGAGCTGGCTAGTTTAGGATCTGGCCTAAGTCCTCTTTTTGGGTCCTGCCTGTGCCACACCCCTGGAAACCCCCTTTCCAGGGCTTACACCAGCCAGAGACCCAACCCCACTCAACTCAGTGGAGCAGGACCCAGCCAGCTGAGCCCAACAACATAAGCCCTGAAAAGGGGAAGGGAGAGGTTATGGGATGGGACTAGAGAGTGGGGACTTAGGCAGGATCCTGACATGGTCCCATGTGGACTAGCAACCTGGCGGTAAGTTACACCACAAAAAGGGTGGTGTTAACTTGAACACTATTTTAAAGGCTCCCCCCGCCAGGTTTAGGATGACGGCTGAGCAGCTGCAGTCAGTTGACCAAATTTCCCAAGTTGTGCAGATATGTTCTTGGGTGTTCATTATGGGGAAGAAGCTCATAAAACATGGTTAAGTAATACTGTACTTCAGATGTGTCTCTTATGTCAACTGTCAAAAGTTGGTTGCGGAGGGCAGGCTGCTGGGTGGTTGGGACGGGCAACCCATTTGCGCACCTCTTTCCATACCAGGTGGTAAAGGGTTAAGCTGTTTTGACTCTCCACTTTCCCTTTCTAATCTTTCCTGTCCAAGCCAGAATTGTAAAACCTGAGCAATTTCCTTTTCTCCTTCCCTGCCTTCCTGGAGAGCAATGAATGAGAGATAAATCTTTGCACATATCTCCCGCTGCAGTACCTGAGGCCAAAGTTAAACATTCACTCAGAAGGAAATTTCTCTTCATCTTGGGGGACTTCTATGCCTGGCCATGGATTGCCAGTGTGTGCTTTGCACTTAAAATGGCTGGGTGCTATTCTTTGCATTCCCCCCCTTGAAGGATTGCAGCTGCGAACGGCAAAGATCTCTCTTGACTTCCAAGGCTGCATACAGGCCATGCTCCATGTCAAACACCTGACAAAAGATTCCCTAGAATGGTAGTTTGTTAAGGGTGCTGGGAATGGTAGCTCTGCAAGGGTGGACTACAGTTCCCAGGATTCTTTGGTGCAAATAATGTGCTTTAAATGTTATGTATGTGCACAGCCCCCAATGCCATACAGTGGTACCTCGGGTTACATACGCATCAGGTTACAGACTCTGCTAACCCAGAAATAGTACCTCGGGTTAAGAACTTTGCTTCAGGATGAGAACAGAAATTGTGCTCCAGCGGCAGCAGGAGGCCCCATTAGCTAAAGTGGTGCTTCAGGTTAAAAACAGTTTCAGGTTAAGAACGGACCTCCGGAACGCATTACGGTAAATACTTAATCTGAGGTACCACTGTATTGTCTAGTATTCTATTTAGCAATAGCAGCCAACCAAATATCCCCAGGAAGCCCCCAGCCACAGCAGGAAAGAATTTGCCCTCCCTGTTCTTTTGTACAATCCTAGCATCTGATTATTATTATCCCTGAACACAAGAGGTTCCATTTAATTCACAGGAGAAACAGAGACATAGTAGAGGCTTATTTAAAAAGCTTAAGCCTCTGCAACTCTCCTCACCCAAGCAATTTTATTTTATCATTTCATCGTGTTTCTTGAATCCTCCTAGGAGATCAAAGGGACATACATAGTTCTCACCCTGCCTGTTTCATCCTCAAAACAACCCTGTGAGGTAGCTTAGGCCGAAAGCGAGTGACTTGGCCCAAGATCACCCAGAATGGGGATTGGAACCCTGGTCTGCCAGGTCGTAGTCCAAAGCTCTAACCACTACACCACACGAGCCCCAGGCCCCCAAACTCTCCATCCTGCCCTCATAGAGAAAATGCTTCAGCCTTTTAGACATCTTAGTTTCCTTTTTCTAACTTGGAAACCCAAGACCCTGGGAAGCTGCTGCTTTGCTTAAGGCAGCAGGTAGACCTGGGTAATAATTGATCAGTGTATTTCCCCCCCCTTTTCAAAACTGGGGGAATCGCCCATCCTACCATTTCTTCATCCCTATGTGTAACCTGAAACTAGCACCCAGAAAGAGCCTCATAACTAATTAAGTCTGCTGCCTCTTCCTACGCTCAGACTTTATGGCTTTGACGCCAAGTCAGCTTCTCCTTCTCTGCCCCCACATGGCTTAGCACCTAGCCTGATGAAGAGCTCTGGGGAACTCTAAAGCTTGCACAGCTTTTGGGACCAGCCCCACAATGCCAGGAATTAAAATGCATTTTAAAATGTCCGGAAATAAAAGCTATCGCCCTCCTGTGGATTGTGAAATGTCTTCTAGAAATTGGTCACACTCTCCTCTATTTCCAGGGAGCCCCTCTGTGGGGTTCCCTGGTGTTCCTTCCCACACATAACTCCTGGGTTGTCCTCCCCACCTCTCAGCTTCTTCCAAGGTAGAAACACAGGACACTGCTTCCTTCATCTACTCTGTCTACTGTGACTGGCACCTGTCCTTCCCCCAGGTTTCAGGCAGGAGCTTTTGCAAGCCCTACCTGGAGATACCAGGATTGAACCTTTGACCTTCTGCATGCAAAGCAGATGATCTACCCACTGAACTACTCCGCCCTTACCCAAGATGTCTGTGATTGCTGCATGAGAGGGTGGGGAGACCAAATTGCTTGGTTGAAGAAAATCTCGTTTAATTGAGGAAATTCTTAGAAGGATTAGAATGCTTCTGATGTGCAGTTAATAATCTGTGCATACAAATTGTCTCAGTGAGAAGGGTGGAGTGTGCCTGATAAGGACAGGCAGGAAGCCCTTGAGCTGTCTATGATGTGTGTAGATAAGTTGATGCTGTGGTTTTCCCACTCAGGGGAAAGTGATGTGGACTTTGCCTCTGGTAACCTGGGTCAGTAATCTGATATGGGAGTGCTATTTTTGTTTCAGTCTCTTTGTGTATGTGTGTGTGTATACAGTACTTAAAAATCCCTTTGCATATCACCTGTCCTTAACCTACCCTTGCAAAGTAGGTCAGCTAAAAGGTTTCGCCCTTAGGTACAGACTCCAAAATACAAAACTGCAGGTCCATTCATTCCATCAGCTGTGAAGACTGCTGGTGTGCCTAAGTGAAATGCAGTTTAATGGGAAAGCTCTTCACTCTTCAATACTGTATACTGTTATGTGTGGTTCCAGAATTGGCCTCCACAGTCACTTAAGGACTCACTGTTAAAACTGTATTCATGGAAGACAATCTTACTCGGCTATGAGTGATCACCAAAGTAGAAGAACGCGACACACACACACACCATTTTCCAGCAGTGTGAGATTCCCAGGGTTCCAGACGCTTGCTCATGTTTCTTTCAGAAATTGGGCATGGCAGAGACTGTGATGTCTTTATGATATATGGATTTATTACACATATATTCAACCTGTACCTACATGGAGGGATTACAGAGTATTCACATCCTGTGAGGGTCTGGCTTCCCCCTTAAGGGCAGCATTGGAGTCAAATGACAGCAAAAAGTCTGTCCTCTGTGCCTCTTAGTTCCAGCCTGTCATTCCCAGCCCCTCCTCCTTCTTGCTGCCAACCCACTTGAAGGACCTCCATCATTCAAAGTTGAAACCCTAAACCTGGCTTTTGCCTCTGCACCCAACAAGAAGGGGCCCCACTCCCCTTTGCCTGCAATCTTGCCTTCCTTGATGAGTTTCCTTGATGGGTCATTACTGGCTTTTGTCTCCTGCTACTGGCCCATCCAGCTAGCTCTGCATAACTAAATCCAGGGGTTTCTGTGTTTGGCAAAGTTTAATCGCACCTTGATTAATTCTTACTTTTACTAAATCCAGGAATTATGGGGGAACCTGGCCCCCCACAAATCAATAGCAATGTTTTAAAAGGGGGATATTGCAATTAAACACAGACACACCTTCTTCTTCATATCTGACATGTGCATGTTCTAGAAGTTTCGCACTTTTTTGCACATATAAATATGCTTGGCATACTCGAGTTTTTAAAAACATTCTCTTTCTGATCTTTTGGAGGCGAACACAAAAGCCATATATTTATGATTTTGTTGGGTTTTGTTCTGTGGTTTTGAAAGCTGCCTTGAGAGCTTCCTAACCAAGGTGGCCCATAAATATTATATTTAAGACTGTTTTCAGTCCCATTCGACTCCTGCCTTCCCCAACAATTGAGTTATCCTGCTGGGCGAGGGGGGGGTGGGGGTGGGTGGAGTTCCAATATGGGGAGTTGTTTTTTGGATCCCAGCCAACTTCAGGCATTTCCAGTGGTGGGGAGTTGTGACTCTGAAAACACACACACAGCCCTATCTGCCCTCTCCCAAAGTGATTTCGCATGTTAGTATAGAATAGGGAGGCATTATTTAGAGTGTTGGACTCCAAGACCTGGAGGTCCCCCCTCAGACATGAAGCTCTCTGGTGACTTTGGCCCAGTTGCTGTCTCTTAGCCTAACCTACCTCACAGGTAGCATAAAGGGAGGGGGGGTCCTTGGAGGAAAATTGGGATGTGTATATGTACAGGTAATAAATAATGTGTGAGAGGTGTCATTGCTCCTTTCTAGAAAACCCCAAAGGTCCCTTGGGTGCACACCGCTCGTTGCATGTCTGTTGGGGGTTACACTCTGGGGGAAACCAGTCTGCCTCATTTGTCTTTTCCAGCCCTCTCCCCTCGCAAGCATCTGCAGAGGCCCCCCTTGAGGTTTACTGTGGGCTGTGAGCTTGCCCAACGCAGCATCTTAACTTTCTGCTTGCTTCTTCTTCTGCAGTGGACTTGCCAAGCCACCTTTCGTCATCGCCACCATCTCACTCCCAGCAAGAAATCGCACTCGGGATCAAAAATGCATACAACCTGGCCATCAACATGCAGGATGGCGCAAAACAGCTGCTAGCAGACTATGTGAGTCCTCAGAACCTGAGAGAAATGAACATATTCTTGGAGGCCAGGAAGGTGTGTGTGTGTGTGTTCAGCTAAGCACTGAAATTAATGAGCCGAAGACAGCCATGTCCTTTTACTTCAATATTGATTGATTGCTTTTATATCTCACCTTTTTCACCAACCCTGTGAGAGGTAGGTTAGGCTAAGGGGCAGTGGCTGGCCCCAGGTCACCCCATGAGCTTGTGTAAGTCACTTTGAGATCCCTTGGTGCAAAAATGTGGCTACAATAAAGCCAGCTATGCATGGAAAGACAGCCAGCCTTTTTCCTGAATCCCAGCGAGGATTTGAAACCTGATCTCCCAGGTCCTAGTCTGACACTCTAAACATGAGGCCGCACTGGCTCTCCTCCGATCTGACTAGCCTTGTGTGTAAAATGATACTGGTTTGCCTTAACTCTGAGCACAGGACGGGGGCTGACGCAGGTGCGGACAGCCTAGCTGCAGTAACTTGGCCCGTGATCAGAGGGATGTTGCGTTTGAATTGTCTCCTCTTCCCCCATCCCCACCTCCTTAGATCATCTCCTGGTTTGCTATTTCCCTGTAGCTCGGCAACTGACCTTGGCCTAGCCTCGGAATATCTCAGGCAAACAACGACGTTACAAAAGAGTGTTTATGAAGACAAAATGCGATTGTCTCATCTGCCGGTACCTTAGAGAAAGGGTGGGGTACAGAATCCAGGAACCCGAACGTCAAGGCTTAAGAGCTCTGACCGTCTTGTGTGTCTTTTCATTTCTCAGATGTCTATTCAGGACGAACCCTTCACAAATGCCGGTTTCAACCCTCCCGTCGAGCCCTTCCCAGGCCTGCCGTCGCCATCCCTTCCCCCCAGCGCCTGGCTGGACCTTAGCGACGCCGAACGCCTGCAGCAGAACGTCACGGCCTTCTCCAATTTGCCAGTGTTCCTGTCTGCCGTCAAAAGCCAACAGGAGGTGATGAACTCCAATGCCAGTGACCTGCACCACCAGCTCACGTTGTCGCGCCTGCAGTGCCTTGGTCTGTCGAATCACCTTGCATCCATCATGGCCTCCATGGGCCTTGTACCTGCTCCAGCGACGCCGGCTGAGCCGCCAGGACTTGGCAGCTCCTTTTTCATGAAATTTTCCGGCTACCGCGTTTGCCATCTCTACCGGGATTGGGTCCTCCGTTGCGTAAAGGATCTGTCCCTCCTGGCTGACAGATACCCTGTCCCCTCGCTCTGAGGGGAAATTGTGTGGTGTCGTATGTACCATCCCGGTTGGCTTCTGTTTTTGTGTTGGTGAGGGGAAGTTAGGAGAGTAGTAAACTTTTTCTCTCTGCCCACGGGAAGGCTGAAGGAATGAAACGCCCTTCCCTTGTGAGGAATGCTTTTCTCATGTAGCTGCCCCAGCAAAGCAACGCTGAACTGCCTCCATCTTGCCTATCTCCTTCATATTCTCATTCTTGTCCTTCTTGTCTTAAAAAAAATAAAATCCAGAATATGAAAGGAGAAAATCTTTGCAGAGGAGCAGCATTGGCTCTCCCGCCTTTTGGCAGGGCCTGAATGCCTTTGTTCACTGTGAGACAAGAGAGATGGCGCTTCCACCCCACAGCAGCCATTTTGTGAGAGCTACTTTGGCCTCTCAATTTGGAAGAGGTTCTCGAGGGGAGCAGGGTATCTGGTTCCAAATTTTTCGCCTCCCTGTAACACTGAACACTAAGAAACATGATGCTCAAAGGCAGTGGAAAGCCAATATAGCCTATGTGCCTTTTCTTATCCTCTGTGTGGCGCATTTAGGAATTCAACAGGTAAAGAAAGCCTGTAGGCCCTGCAGATGGCTAACGAGAGAAGTATGAACCTACCACAGTTATTCCTGTCACAGGTGTTAAAGGTGCAGAGCGGAGGTGGGGAAAGGTGATTAAGATGGAGTCCTTATGAGCAAGGCTTTTTGTGGCATTATTCCCTTTCAATCTGAACACCTTTCTACTGGACAGTGAGACACATTGAAAGAGGCTGTGTGTAGTTCAAATCCCTTACTCGGGCCCTAACCTACCTTACAGGGTTATTGTGAGGATGAAATGAGGAGGGGCAGAGCCCTATAGGCCACCTTGAGCTCCCTGGAGGCTATAAATGTAATAATGATTATTTTTTTCCCCATTGGTTCCTCAGTGCCGAGTTAGTTCTCTCAAAGAATTATCTTGAGGGAGAAACCATTACCTATTTCATGGTATCTTGTTAACCCTTAATAGCCCTTCTGACCCCACCCTTTTCTCCAGTTCTGGGGAGGAAGAGGCCTCTTTCTGTGCAAACTCTGGTTTTGAGAAAGCTGTTCTCTTCAGGGCTTTTGACCCTTTAGTTTCTACTGTATGTGTTATTTTTATATTAATTATATATGTGGATATATTTATATAGCTGCAGCCTAATTATGTGAATATTGTTAAATTAAACTATTTTTAGTAGGAAGCATAGTCATTGTGACTTTTCTCTGCCACGGTGGGGAATAGAGCTCACGTAATAAACTTCTGTCAGGTTGCTTTTATTTCCCGAACCTATGGAAGCAAGCATTTGAACGGTATATGGAAGGGGTGGCCAAGGAAGGGCTCGTGGCTGCATCCATGCGCACAGATGCCTCCCCTGTGGCCAACACCGTCCTCTTACGATGCTGAAATTAGGCTTGAAAGAAGCATTTTATTAGAGTTAACAGGATAGGCTTGGGGGGTGGGTGGGCTGGTGCTCTGTTGCAAAATCTGTGGGTGTGTGACTTTCAGATGTGCCCCTAGGCCCAAAAGAGGTTTGTTTCTGTCAGAAGCCTTCTTGGGCCTGCCAAGGGTGCCTTTCCCTCACTGCCTAATAAATAGCCCTGTGCGTCGAGGTCGAGGGGCCGAGGCTGTCAAGTCCAGAGCATGGGGCTTGCAGAGAGTCTTGTGCCTCTGAAGCCTTTTGGAGAAAACATGTTAACTCCAGCCTGGCAAGTGAGTCCCATCCGCAGAGGGGATCAAGGGCAAGAGAAGAACTGCACGCACGGTGGTTATCTCTGCTGACAAGTGCTTCCAGCAGGTGTGACAATTAACTTAATGTGGAAAATCCCTCCATGTTCCATGGTGATAGGCACGGTTGCTGCCACTGAGGCAGGCAACTGAGGCGCTGACTAAAAAAGGCAGCAAGCAAACAGTCATGAGGCAGGCGAAGCAGCCCTGACAGCGGCAGCAGCAGCTCAGAAGACAAGTGACCCCCAGCTTGCAGGCTTCCATCTGCAATTTTTGTCGCAGTATTTTTTGTGGACTTGGCTGCCAAAGCAGGCAATGCGGCCCATGGGACGGACCACCCTGGCCTAGAAGCTGACCCCGCCCCCATAAACACGCACACAGACACTTCTTCCTAAATACTGTACTGACTTTATGATTCCGACTTAGGCGGTGATGTACCAAACTGGTAGCCAGAACACTTCAGCATTTTTCATCAACTTCTTCTGCCGTTTAAGTGGAAGTGAAGTGAGCGGTATTTCACTACGACGCGGCTGTGTTACAGAGCTTTGGGCCCACTGTCAACTTCAGGGTCTATATAAACAAGTGCCAAAATACAGTGAAAACAGTTTCCAAAACTGCAGAAGTGTGTGCTGCCTGTGTAGAAAACTGGCAGGGAACAGCTGTCTCTGTGCGTGGAGACATGCAGTTCTGAGCAAATACAGTATTTGGCAGGGAACAGAACTCATTTCAGCAGTGTCTCTCTATGTGTGTGTAGATAAAACCAGAAACTTGCATATAAACAACTTCTGGCTCAATAACTGACCCTACGCCATGCATGCATTATGAAGAGGGATTTATGCTGCCTGCCGTGTTAACTTTTCCCCAAAAGGGCTTGTCCTAAACCAATATAAAAGCCAAGAGGGGGATGGGAATCCTGTTGTCCTCCAGTTTCTGGACTACACCCGCATACACACCATACATTTAAAGCACATTCTCCACCACCACACACACAAAAGGAATCCTGGGAATTGCATTTTAAGGGTGCTGGGACTCATAGTTCTGTTAATGGGTAAATTACAACTCCCAGGATGGGGCAGGGATGATAGGTTCCTTATCTCTGATATACCAGAAGCATGGAAAACATGCCTCACCATCTGCTGCATGAGCAGCATACAAACAGCATTTCATACACAAGCGTTTTTTGGACACTGGGGAGATTGTGCAACCACTTCCCACTCTGGAAACACGATGGTGAGGTAGGGGCAGCTAAATCCCAAAGGACCAGGAGTTTAGTAGCTCACACTAACAAAATATTAAACTGCCCGCCTAACCCTAGGCAAAAAAACCCACAACACCCCAGGATAATGATTTTCAAGAAACCGGGCACTGTTGGTGTGTACATAACTAGGTTATAAGTTGCATAGCCGGACTGAAAGTGGCTGGGCAGGACTTGGTTTAATTCAGGCGAGGGAGTTCAGGAGGGCAGATTGCTGTGGCTTGAGCAGCCTGCAAGCTTCATCCCAGTGGACAGGGACAGAGAGACAAGCAGGAGAACAGGAGATACAGGTCCCAGCACTGCCAGGCTGGAACTTTTGAAGAAGGACCATAGCTCAGTTGAAGAGCATATGCTTTTGAGTGCGGGTCCCAATTCTTTCTGCAGCATCTTCAGTTAAAGCATCAGGTTATGGCAGGGGCTGTAAAAGCAGGCCCAGCGCCAGCAGCCAGCCAAGTAGGACAAGGCCCCAGGTTCCTGGAAGGGCCCCAAGTCAGCCTGATCCAGCTGTGCCCTCCTGGCCTGGCCTCTGGATGCTCTTTGGCAGTGGGTGTTGTAGCTCAGCTCCCATCCACAGTGGCTGACTGCCATTTTAAGTTATCCAAAATGTAAGACCCTGGCCCACAGATATATGAAATTTTCTGATATTATAGGTTTCTGGTCCAAGTAAGACCTGGGATGCTGCCATGGACTCCCCCCAAATCTGGTGCCAACCCAGTGTAAAACACATCTCCCCGAAAAACCACCACTGCCAGTCTGTATAGCAGAGGGCAATTCTAAGCTAGAAGCTCAAGCAGGCTGACCTGACAGAATGCTTCTTCATATGCCTTAAAAATAGTAATAATAACAACCCCCCCGACAGGAAGAATAAATTATGCCAGAGCAAACCACGCCAACTTTATAGGATGGATGCAACATTTTTCTCCCCGGTTTTGTCTTATGGAATTTATACACAGCTCTGGCAAAGAATGTGTTTGTTTGCTTTAGAATATCCCTTTTGCGTCATTCAAAGATCCTGGGCTACGTCCAACGACCCAGTGGAACCAGTAAATGAAATATGCCTTCAGCTATAAAGCACCGCATTGAATTCCGATCACCCACCAGCCCCGCCACTTCCTGCATAAACCCGATTGTTGGATGCCAGCCCAGATAAGGAGTTCTCTGTGTCCTTAGTTCCATGACAAATCTCCAAAAAGGTTCTTCACATAGGTGGGGGGGGCAGCCTCCGAGGGAGCCCCTCGGGATTTCGGAAGATGTTTGGACTGCTCAGGGCAATACATACACCTCATTTTGTGAAACGTTGACGTCAGGGTTCTCCATTTTGCCTTTTGGGAAAAAACCACTGACCTTAAGGAACAGACCTACCCAGCTACTGTACAAGCTAGAGCTGGAGAGAACTTGCCCTAACTTTGCACTTCCATTTCAAATGTGTGGAGCCCCATTGGGGAAAGGAGGGTTCCGGTAACCACAGATATTTGGTTGGTCACTGAAGAAAGCTAGGATTTGTCAACCTCTGCTTGCTTCAGAAATTCCTGGATTCAGTAAAAACTGACTTGGAAGGAGAAAAGAGGATCTGCATTATCTGGACAGGAAAACCACAGAGAGCAGAAGCGGATGGGGAGGGAAAGCTCATGTGCACTAGAGATCAAAAGGCAGCCAGTTCAGGCAGAAGTTCAGGCAAAGGGACCAAGGCCTTCTAGGGTGTCAGAGGGAGAGGAAGACCAACACAGCTCAGCTGGCAGAGCATGGGACTCTTAAACTCAGGGTTATGGGTTCAAATTCCACATTGGGCAAAAGATTCCTGCATTGCAGGGGGTTTGACTAGATGACCCTCAGGATCCCTTCAATTCTACAATTCTATTCTATTATAAACACCATGGATTATGGGTTCTTAATCCATGACCAAGTGAGGAAAAATCTGAGTGAGAGTTATCACCTCTGCAAAAAACAAAAAACATTCAGAGAGACGTATAAAAGAATAGCAGAGATTTAAATAGGAAGGACTCACAAAGCTTATTTTGAAGAACAGAAAAGAGGACACATTTGCCAACTTCTACTTTTAACTATGGATCACTATGACGACGCTACCCATGAAAAAGAGGATGTGCCCTGGAAAAAGAGGACATATGGGAACCCTACCTAGATGAACCTTCCCCCCCCCCCCCACAAAGCTACGGTTCCTAGAGGGATTTAACAATGAATTCACAGGAAACTCTGGGAATTGAAGCTCCATGAGGTGAATAGGAGACTCCCAATGACTTTCAGCATCCTTGACAAACTGCAGTATCCAGGAGTCTTTGCAGGAAGCCATCAAGTGTTTAAAGTCCTGTCCTGAACCTCTGGCCTACCTGGCAGCAAGTTAGTAGGCCAAGTCCAAAGTTTGAAGCCTGAAGGTCAAGCCACACAAGTGAAGTCCAAAGGTCAGGAAATGAGGTTCAGGGTCAATCCAAGTAACCAAGTCCAAAGTCCAGCAGTCAGGAAACAGTCCAGAGTCAGCCCTGAAGCCCAGTTCCATGGCTGTCCAGCAACATTCCAGTGAAGGACCATCAACATGGAGAGCTAAGGAGACACAGCACCTCGGCTCTGCTGCCCTTTTATACTTCGCATGCTGATGGATTGCATCATCTGGGCTCAATGAGGCAGGTGAACCTCACCTGTCCAAACCTACCCCAGCCGAGGACTCACACACCTCCTCCCAGAGCCTCACGTGGCCAGCTAGGGAGCTGGGCTGTGGGTCCTTGCCTGCCTCAGCTTCCTGGAGCACCCTGCCCACTTCTCCCTATGCCTCAGAGCCTGCCTTGTTTGTATTTTTATTATTATTTCGCGCCCACCATGTTTGTAGAGACAGGGGCCCTCTGGCTCTGGTGATGAGTCCTGCTGCTCTGGTTCCTGTGCACTGACCCCCATCCCCTCGTCATCCGCCATCACTCTGTGAGCGCTTCCTACACCAGCCTCTCCTTCCCCATCCCCAGTTTGCTCCATGGTGTCCCAGTCCCCGGCTACACCCCTTGCCAGGATCCTCTTCCTCCTCCCTGTCATCCCGCCAGTTCATGACGGTATCATCGCGCTTCAAATGTATGGTGGGATTGTGGCCAAAGAAATAAAGAAAAGGGGGAAAGCAGATGGGGGAATAGGAGGAAATCCAGTGAAGCTGAGCATGTTCACACATTACACTGGAAACAGGTGCAAGCTTGCACCTGTTCAAGCGTTTGGTGAAAGACTGTACACTTTTTTATTTGCACAGCTCAGTTATCATGTACACAGATACTGCACGCATCGAACATTACAAGTGAAAAGTACTCATGCATGTACAACTATTTTTCTATACAGGGATGAAGATTGTACACCCTTTGAGACTTACGGGTATCAAAACGGGGGAAAGTTGATAAAAGTCTAGATGTATCATTCTTTATAATGACCTGAGAGAGGACAAGGGTCTTGAGCATTCACCCTGAATTGTCTGCGCAAATTATGTGGGGAGGTGACAGCTGCTATTTATTATTTCATTCTGATTTGTTTGCAAGAAAGGCTATACAATGTTGCATCAAGCGGCTGTGATCCCACACTTTCCTGTGTATTTCCCCCTCACTTTACTTGCCACAAAAGGTATGGAGTGTGTGTATGTTTTGGAAGTTGGTTTGTTACACGTGCACCACATCCGCTTTAATTGTGCAACCTAAACTTGCCAGTATGCAATTGAATCCCACCCACAAGATAGCTACGGCTTCTTCACCCTCTGTGCATGATCAGAATTTCCCAGGATAAATAATGACATCCTCACAGCATGCTGTTAGTCATACCGGGCATATAAACATGTTTCATCATCGTATCTGCCGCTTCTCAAAACAGAAGCAAACATATTGCGGTTTCTCCTGCTATTGTGCTTCCTGACACTATTCCTCATGGCCTCTTATCAAGCACAGTGTTTCCCTTATCTCTCCAGGAGCCAAAGTCTCACCGGGACTTATCCCTCCTGTCACAGCAATCCTTACAAGCAGTTTCCAAAGAGCCAAACAGCTTCATGAATGCCATCAGTTTTGCTCCATTCAGTAGGCCTCGTGGGCTGGGTCAGGCTGGATTAGCACCAAGTGAGGCACCGGTCACCAACGTGGTGCCCATGGCTGCAACCACCTCTTGTGGTGCCTGGAAAATGTCTTGGGGAGGGGGAATCCCCACACTATTTTGAGGGCCTGCCTCTTTTTCTGTGTTTTTTTTTTAATGTCAGCCATTATGCCACACAGTGGTACCTCGGGTTACAGACACTTCAGGTTACAGACACTTCAGGTTACAGACTCTTCTAACCCAGAAATAGTACCTTGGGTTAAGAACTTTGCTTCAGGATGAGAACAGAAATCATGCGGCGGCAGGGAGGCCCCATTAACTAAAGTGGTACCTCAGGTTAAGAACAGTTTCAGGTTAAGAACGGACCTCCAGAACAAATTAAGTTCTTAACCCAAGGTACCACTGTACTCCCATGGCAGCCATTTTGTGACTGGCGCCCACACCACTTTCTCAAAAATTCCACATGTACCCACTGGCCCAAAAGAGGTTGGCACACCCTGCTCTGAGGAATTATGAGAAATTCAAAGGATGCCTAAAGAGCTTCCTGTCTCACGACTCTTCAAACATGGATCTGGACCCAGGGGTGCACATCCACGCTCAGAAGCCTTCTTTAACCTTCTTATAGAGCCCTTCCCTCTCACAAAAACCAGCGGTTGCCATCTTTTCTCTGGCGGCTAGATGAAAGGTGCCAATAATACAACTGGCTTTCTTTTTTTTAATCCCCCAGCATGAAGAGGCAGGGGGGAGCTGCACCTGTTGAATTTCGGCCCGTCATTCAAAGCATAGCAGGAGGCTTGTCTGTGGCAGTGGGGTCTTTCTTTCCGCCTCTCTTTGCTTCCTTTGGGGTTGAAGCAAACAGGGATAAAATGCACCCGTGCTCATCCAACAGGGGGCAGCCGTGGCCGTGTCTTGATGGGGGTAGCGTTTGGTGGGTAGGGGGGTAAAGGAAGGATGGAATTAGAAATTATAAAGAAAGCAGGGGAGACAAAGGAAGAAACTGAACACCACCGTGGGCTTAGAGAGCCTACACAACAGCCAGTTTCAATCTCTGCACATTCCCAGCGACAACACCCAGAATTCCTGGCTCCCGTCCATTGCTTTCTTTTCTCTGCAATTCGTTGGAAAGGGTGTGAATCATTTTTTGAGGGAGAGTGACACTCCGGTCTCTGAGCAGATAACCTTGGACTCAGAGGCTGACATGCTTCCCCACATGCCTTCAAGAGGCAGCAAACAAAGGTCACACTTTCTCCTCCTCCTCTAGTGCCAGGGAGCTTCAAAGGCAGAAAGCGCCCGGTCCTGTCACTTTCGTTTCCTCATAAGTGGCGCAGGACAACGGACACATCTATCCTGCAAAAGATACGTGCAGCACGACGGCTTGGAACTCCAGGGTTACGCCACTAACTGTAGACATTTCATGCCGTATTTTCGCACCCAGTGAGGACGCACTTCTTTTTAACTACCGTATTTTTTGCTCTATAAGACTCACTTTTTCCCTCCTAAAAAGTAAGGGGAAATGTGTGTGCGTCTTATGGAGTGAATGCAGGCTGCGCAGCTATCCCACAAGCCAGAACAGCAAGAGGGATTGCTGCTTTCACTGCGCAGTGATCCCTCTTGCTGTTCTGCCTTCTGAGATTCAGAATATTTTTTTTCTTGTTTTCCTCCTCCAAAAACTAGGTGCGTCTTGTGGTCTGGTGCACCTTATAGAGCGAAAAATACGGTATATACTTTTTCTGGCGGAAGTGTTCCCACCCAATTAGCCCCAGGCAGCATGGGAGTTGTAGTCTGGCAATGTCTGAGGGCCGCAGATTCCCCAGCTCCACATTAAGCTATTGTTTATTACCGTTTTGGCCTAACTTAGACACTGCGACTGTCCCTCCCTCTGTGCAGATATTCTGCAAGCTGTGCTTGCAGACATCAAGACAGGAACCAGACGGAAAGGCTAGATATTTAGGTGCAGGGTTACGTGGCCCAGCGCCACTTCTTGCTCCCGTGTTAATAACACCTGCACAGGGATTTTGCAAGTCTGGAAAGCAAGTCTCCTGTTTCCTCAAACACAATTTTGGGGCTTCTCCAAATGACCTGTTCACTGAGCCATTCCATTTGCTTTGTTTGCACAAAGCTTAGACAGAAGTTAGAATATCCCCAGGCGTTACTGAGCGCTCATTCTGATTTGTTTGCAAGGATGTTATACAACAGTGAAAACCTTCGTGCTGATTTGCTAAGACGTTTTCTTGTTAACCATTTGTATGCCCCTCACTTTTCAGTGCATTTCCTCATCACTTTCCTAACTGCAAAAAGTTTGTGGTTTTTTTAAGTAAGTTTGTCATGCTACGGTGACATACTTTAGTTAACGAAACCTAAATTTCTGGTATGTGGTTGAATCCCGCCAGCAAACTAGCAATTGACTAGAGGCTCCTTTTGTTAGGGATTGCATACCTGCAGCAGTCTTTTGCAAGAAGCATAGTACAGCTCACATTTTGTCTTTGGAAAGTCTCTCAGTCAGGCAGTGTATAAGGATCACAGGGCAAATACATCAGAGAGGGGGGTTACCATTTTTACTCTTGATTTTGGATGTTAATTTGAGCTCTTCTTCAACCTAGTTTTGCCAAAATAGACTACCGTTGCCCAAACACCCACACCTTCACAGACAAAAAGAGAGAAACCCCGGGGTCCTCCAATGTCATGGATTTTATTAGACAAAATAAAGTCCCATGTATGTACAAAAGGCAAGGATACATCCGAAGAAATCCTGCAAGGAAAATGGATGATCGTTGAGGTACCAAAAATATACTATTTTCAACATTCTTTTTTTAAGTATTTAAAAATATACAAAATAAAATCATTTTTTAAAAAACCAATTTATATCATTGAGAGGTGAGAAAAATTATGAAGAATATAAAAGACTTTATTTTAAAGCCACTTGGTTTTACCCAAGATGGCTGCATATCCTCAGGACTTTACTCCCTACATACCCAACCATCCCAGAAATGGCTATACCTCACTGCTGTTACAAATATCTAAGGCACAGAGCAAATAACAGCAGTCCCATAACTCTTTTCCTCACTACCACCAGGTCTGATGGGCTCTTCAGATGTGGTTAACCAGGATGACATCAAACCAAGCAGTAATGTGCACGTGTGAACAGCTACCTCAGATAGAACTCCCGTTATCTCCTCACATCGCCTGAAAGGCACTGCAAAGTTCACAAATTCATCAAGGGAACTGGCCATCACCCCCAGCCTGGTGTCCTCTAGATATTTTGGACCACATCTCCCATCATCCATAACCACTGAGTGCTCAAGGGACCATCAGGTAGTGTGAGACAACCGCCTCAGGTAGTAAATGCTGGAGGGCATGGAGCAGCAACAAGGTGTTGTGGGGACAGAGCGGCATGTGCCCTGCAGCCTGCCTCACATCCCACAAACTAGCCTTCTGCCCTAAGATGCAAGGGAGAACGCTGTTCTGTTGACACTGTTGACATAAGATCCAACGGTCGTCGCTTCAGGCAATGAAATGTTTTGGGCCGGTTCTGTCAGGTGACAAATGTCTATGTGTGATGCCCCCGCCTCCTTGAGGAAGTACTGATGAATATGTAAATTACATACACTGGAAAGTGTCAAGTATGGATATGAAACACTGACATGTCACAGACAGCCATGTGTTGGGGTTGCAAGCACCAGAGTATTGACATACATTATTAGTGTCCTCGTTTTACAGTCTATTTTGTAATTTTCCATCCTTTTCTAAATGGCCACCCCCTCTGTGGAATTTCTCTCTCTCCCTCTCAAAATAGAATAAATTAGATCCCATTGCCCCTTGTTAAATAGTACATAAATAACCCATGCAAACTTCGCTGGGACATAAATAACAATCATTTCATAAATATGCATGTGTGTGTGCGCACACATGTGCTTGTATATAGATCAGAATTGCCAATGTGGCCTACTCCAAATGTTTTGGACTACAACTCCCATCAACCCCTGCAAGGACTGCCAAGCTGCCTAGAGCTGATGGGAATTGCAGTCCAAAACACCTGAACAGCAGTAAATTGGAAAAGGCTGGGATGGATGGACAGATCAGTAGACAGATCTAGTTCTCTCTCTCTCTCACACACACACACCCCGCATTGTAACAGTAGAGTTGAAATCATATTAATCTCAGTTTACGTGTATGCCTGCCTGTTTGCCACTGAAAATAATAGACCACCCCCAGCAGGAGGACAAAGTGCAAAACCAGGAAGCATAAATGCAAGAGATCTCGCTGAGCACAAGTGCACAAGTTGACCTCATAGGGTGAAGACAGACTTAAAGAACTTGGGGTGACCAAGGCCTTAGAACTGAAGTGACAGGCAAGTCTGCCAGCCAATCATGTTCAACCAACAGCTTTGTCCTTCCTCCTCACTGACACTTGCAGGTAGGTTGTCTGTCTTTTTAAACACACCTTTTAAAATGCTGCATAAACATTCTTATGCATTTATCATTTGTTGCCTTATTATTATTATTTAAAATGGGAAAGGTGTGTTTTTTTAGTACATGATCTGGAGAGGCCCTTGGTGACATTCCAGGGGAGCAGCAGCCAATGAGCACCATGCACAGCCAGGGGAGGCACCCAATCAGCACCACGCACAACCACAGGCTTCTACTGAAAACCTGAGGAGTGAGTTGTTGCTTTTTCCAGAGCTCAGCTCTGGAGATAAATAGATAATGTTCGGACTGGACACAAGGGCACTTCCAGACTTTCTCCACCAGTCTGTGGGTGTTGCGTCTGTCTTCGCCCTACGCCTGCTTCCCTAAGAAATCTGCAGCAAGGAGAACAGATGAACCCTTTAACCTGGGAGTTACTCCTTGAGCGATCCTTAGGCTGGGAATTTCTCCGCGAGGAGAGAGAAGTCTTTCACCGTCCTGTCAATCCACTCTTTGTACGTGTGGCACACCACGTAGCCCCGGACTTTCTTTTCGAACGTGTCGGCTTCCACAGACTCCAGCATGAGGGGGTCCGTGACGGCAGCGGGCGGCGCTCCCAAGGCAGACATGATGGCCGTCAAGTTGCTGAGGAGACCTTGGATGCGCAAGCGAGTCACCTTCAGCATATCCAGAAGTTCCACTTTGGTGGGGTTGAGCTCAAACTGGTCGTCCCGCACCAGCTGCAGGAACTCCGCGAAGGCGGTGTAGGCCTCGTAATTCTTCTCCACACGCTTGACGTGGCTGAGAGTCCGCCATTCCAGGAACGGGATGGCGGCCGTTGGCACCCCTTCGTAGCGCAGCCTCCGGGCATCGAAGCCGGAGTCGCTAAACGGGCTGCCTTGGTGACTCAGCTGGGAACAGAGAGAAAGAGAGAGGTTGTGTTTTTCAATTTAACAGGATTTGTACGCAACTCAATCACCCGTAACCTCCAAGCAGAAGAAAGCTGGCGCAGGAATGCGCTGGAGAAATAACCGTCAATAAAGGTTGCGTTGTCTCCCGACACGCTCCGTTTTTATGGGGCTGCTGGCCCCTGGCACCTACATGCCAGGAAAACCTGTCGAGACTCTGCCAAAGGCATGGGACAGGAAAACCGATGTGGGAAATGTATTCCAGGGAAACCACCGGCAGTTCAGGGAAAGGCCTACGGCTCAGTGGCGGGGCATGCGTTTTGCATGCGAACAATTCCGGGCTCAATCCTCAACATCTCCAGGAAAGTCTGGGGCTGAGAAAATCCCCTGCTTCAGACTCTGGAGAGCTTCTGAGCTAGATGGACCGATGACCTGGCTCATTTTAAGCCAACTTCCTTTGTTTCCACTACCTAAAAGGTAGACAATTTTCAAAGGGGTTAAATATTATGAGCAGCAGACATGCATGTGGGCTCAAGGGTGCCTGCTGCGAAATGTGCCCTCGTCACTTCTCAGAAATCCTGGGGGTGGCACCCACCAGTACCGGGCTCCTTCATCCCTTTGGAATTCCTTGCAGGGAAGGCCAACAAAAACAGGCCTTTCGTTGTTCCCCAGATCAGCCGGCCGTAGTTCCACCTGAGTTCTTCCCCCCCTTTTTACGAGGATGCCGTTGGCAGCTTGGCTGCACGCCAGAGCCCAGGCTGCAATGACCTCCCTACATCTGGCATCTTGTGCCCAGGCAGGTTGCGGGAAGCAGGGCACAGCAAATCTTTGGGCACTCAGCCACTGCGTGCAGGGATCAGAATAAAGGCGAAGGAGCGGCCACCGGAGAGCGGGAGATTTGCACTCTCTATTGCAGCTTTGGTGGGGGGGGGGCGACCAGTGACTCCTCTCTCCCTCGATCATGTTGCAAAGTCAAGGAACAAGCGTTGCGAGAACAATGGAGCAGCCGCGGGCAACCTTTCCGTGCTGTTTCCTGCTGGCGATACAGGTTTGCTCTGGATCCACCAGAAGGCAAAGGGCTCGGTGCTGCTTTGGCTGCGGGTGCCTTTAGGCTGTAGCCTGAGTTGGGCACAGCCTGTTTGGTTACGTTGCCAGGACTGGCACCCAGCCTGCAGCATTTCTGAGTCCTGCAGGGCCGAAGCTTGATCTGGTGGGAGGCATGGAGCTTGGTGGCGTTGCACTGAGGGAAAAGAGTGGACCACTTGCCCTCTTTCCAGCACAGAGGTGGGGAGCCAGATCCTTAGGAGATCCCAGCCTCACGGGCCAAATTCAGCAAGTGGAAGGCACCTGATATCTCAATGATAACAGGTGACTGGGCGCTTTGAAGCCCCAAAGTCACTAGCACTTCAAGGCTCTTGATTGTGCACCGGCAGCCATTTTTCTACCTGTACAGCTCCTGACACCAGGTGCGGAGCAAGTGGGTGCAGCTTCGGGGGGGGGAACGGTTTCATGGGCCAAGTTTGGTCCACAAGCCCTATCCCTCAGTGATTACACATGTGAGGTTTAAAACCCTTTCACAGAATTATAGAATTGTAGAGTTGGAAGGGACCTTGAGGATCATCTAATCCAACCCCTTGCAATGCAGGAATATGCAGCTGTCCCATACAGGGATCGAACCTGCAACCTTGGCATTATCAGCCCCACGCTCTAACCAGCTAAGCTTTGCTTCAGTCCAGCTTGTAAAGTGACAGTGAGACGTCATATACTTTGATTTAAATTATAGCAATTCTTTCTGAAGGTGCATGCACACTTATAAATTGACATATCAATTTTTGTGCAAATCTGTACCCTCTGGTTTTTCTTTTGGTTATGCATACTCTCTGTGTTGGTTATGTGTAACTGGCCACCTTAATACACAGATACTGCATATACAAGCAATGAAGTCAGATGGGGCCGTGACCTTTAGGAGCTGCTTGTGAATTTTCCATAGGTATATGGCCGGGTGCTGTTGGAAGGAGAAAGCTGGACTAGATAAACCTTGGCTTGGTCATTTCTTAAGTCTTTAGCTTCGGTGACAATAATGGAGATTTGAGCCTTACCTATGAAAACGTCCCAAGGATACATCGGAAATTTTTACCCAAAGAGCCTCCTATAACTTCACTGACGCTACAAACATATCCCCTGACTTAAAAAAGGAGCCTTGTGTCCTCCATACCAAAGAACGCTGATTATATATCCAATGTGTTGTGTAGTTCTGCAACCAAATTCAGGAACTGGTCCTGGGCACAGAATCTCAACCTTTCATTTTTATGAGAAAGCACGCTTCTAGTCCTTAACGTCGCAAGGAAAGGTTGGAAAAGATGCAGGCAAAATCTTAAAAGCATTGCGAGGGATGGTGGCTCTGAGCAGGATTCTCAGATATCAGCAGCACCACTGCCCTGCATATTTTGCCCTCTGTCATGCCAGGACTGGCAGAAATAAGGAAATGCATATGTATTTGCTTCATTTGCCTACTTTGCATAATCCTGCCCTCACTTTATTTATTCTTTCTTTTGCAGAATATGGGTCTGGAACAGAGCAGGTATTTTAAAAACATACTTACAAATATATATATGTTTAGACTTTCAACTTGCTGCTTGTCCATTAAGGACCCCCTTGCTATGGGCAATCCAGAGGATTCTGGGTTACATTCTGGGTGGCATGTTCTGCTCATGCAAAGCACTTGAATTGAAGGTGTAACATTAAACAAACAAACAAAAAACCCTCAGGAAATTCTCACCCAACACACCGGATTTCAGAGGAAAGTGGGGAATCATGAGAAAGCTGCCTCCTGAGGAATGCCCACAAGGTAATAGGCTTCTGAGGAACTAGAGGGATTATTGGGAAATAGCTGGGAAGGGAAACAACCTTTGCGAAGCATAGGCAGAAGCTGCTCTTCCAGAAAAAAGGCAAAGCTCTTACATAGGTGTTCAGAAGGACGGTGCTGTTGGCTTTCATGAGGCGGGCCAGGTTGAAGGTCTGGCCAATGATGGTGCTGATAGATGAATCCCGGTCAGGGGAGACGATGTGGACCAGGCCTGCACAAATGACGAGGAGACTTCTGGCTGAAAAGGAACCAAATGAATATTCAGTGCAGGATTGGCGCATGGTTGGGGTTTTTTAATTGGGCCCACCTCTCTGAATGTGGCTCCTCACCACTGTCACTGCCATTTCCCTTTCGCTTCCTGTCTCTCCCGTTGCCTCAGTGTTGAGATAAGCTCGCTCAAAGTTCAACCTCCCTCCCAAAATGTGGCAGCATCCTTGAGACGGCCATTCCCATCTGCCTGAAGATCTCCATCAGGTCAACGTTTTCCTAACCTCGGGAGTCAAGACAGGGACAGTTTGAGACTTTTAAGGACACACAAGGCAGCCTCTGTTTACGCTGCGCAGTCATCCGAAGCAGGAACACAGTCCTGCCATTAGGAAACAGCGCAAGGGTTTTAGGGCACTCGTAAAGGATAGAGCCGGGACGTGGGTGGCGCTGTGGGTTAAACTACAGAGCCTAGGACTTGCTGATCAGAATGTCGGCGGTTCAAATCCCCGCAATGGGGTGAGCTCCCGTTGCTCGGTCCCTGCTCCTGCCAACTTAGCAGTTCGAAAGCACCTCAAAGTGCAAGTAGATAAATAGACACCGCTCTGGTGGGAAGGTAAATGGCGTTTCCGTGTGCTGCTCTGGTTCGCCAGAAGCGGTTTAGTCATGCTGGCCACATGACCTGGAAGCTGCACACCGGCTCCCTCGGCCAGTAAAGCAAGATGAGCGCCACAACCCCAGAGTCGGCCACAACTAGACCTAATGGTCAGGGGTCACTTTACTTTTACCTTTAAAGGGTAGAGCCAGCGGTGGTTGTAAGGGTTAGTTAGAGTAGGGGTGGGTTCAAGGGCCACATATCCTTCTGGACCACCTCCCAAGGGCCACCTGGGGCCAGAGGTCAAAGTAGGCAGGGCAACACATGTTAAGTAGGCTCGTTTCGAAACACGCCCCTCTCTAGACTCCAGTCAGACAACGAAGAGGCGTTGGCAGGGTTCAGGGACACATCCCAGCCAGGCAAAAGCATGCACCACATGAAGCAGGCAAGGCCAATGAGGGGTGTCTAGGGAGAGGGGTGTGGCCTGGGGAATGTTCCGAGGACCAGACAGCAGGGCCGGACCTGGACGTTTTGTCACCTGAGGCCAAACTAAAAGTGCTGGTCCTCCCAGTTTGCCGCCGCCGCCACAGAAACCTTGACCACCTCCTTGACCACAATTTCACAGGCACACCGGCACTATGGCGACCGGCCTGGAGTGTCTCCAATGGCAAGATGGCTGCACCACAGCGAGGAGAGTTGTAGGAAGCGCCTTGTTTACACTCCCGGTTTCCCCATCACTCTCCCCGTCATAGCGCAGGTGTTCTGCATTGGTGATGCTCCGGGTTGGCCGCCATAGTGCTGGTGCGACTGCACATTGAGCCAGTGGTGGGAGGCAGTAGATGCAGCCTCCAAGGAGCGCACCGCAAGCAGCCTTGGCTACCACAACAACGGGCAACACTCTCCTTGGAGGATGCTGCCTCTGTTGATCCTGCCACTTGAGGCAGCTTCCTCAGCCCGCCTCTTGGGTGGGCCAGCCCTGGCAGACAGAGAGCGCTGCAGGGTTAGAGTGTTGGACTACGACCTGGGAGACCAGGGTTCAAATCACTCTCTCAGCCTGACCTGCCTCACAAGATTGTTGTGATGATAAAGAGAGACAGGGGTGCAAGCTATTTATATGCCACCTTAAGCTCCTGAAGGAAAGGGAAGGTCCTGTGATAAGTAAGAATGGAAGCAAAAGGTAGCAATTGTATTTCATTTAATATTTAATTTGTGTTGCCATGGGGAAGGGAAGGGCCAATTACATAATCAACTTCATGTCCATGCCTAAAGATAGAAAGAAGAAGAAGAAGTCCCAGCAAAAGAAGAATGGATACAAAAATTTATGGGATACGCAGGAATGCCAAAACTTACTGGAAAAATAAAAAATCAAGATAACAAACTTTTTTTAAATAAAAGAATGGAAATGGTTTGTTGAATATATACAAACAAATTGTAAACAGATAAGAACATTGGCAGGATTATTGTAATAACCTGCCGTTTCATAAGAGTATATATTTAAAGTAGATGAATAAACGAATTAATTAAGTCAATTTGGATATGCAGAAAATATTAAAAATAAATTTTAGGAACCACAGAAAGAGGGGGGAGGAAGTCAGGTTTTGAAATGTTAAAATGGCTGTAAAATTATTGAAATGTATAATAAATAAATAAAATTTTTAAAAAAGCACTTCATGTCTTAGCATGATTTGGCATTAATGAATCAAATAAAGACACACACAAATGTCTCAATGCAGACATAACATGCTTTGGACTGCGACTTGGGAGACCAAATCCATTTCAGACATGAAGCTCACCTGGTGACTTAGTTAGTCACCGTTTCTCAGACTAACCTACTTCACAGGGTTGTTTTGAGGGTGAGCAGGGTAGAACTACCCAGAAGGATAAAATGAAATAAATAAAGAGAAAATAGTGCTAGCTTGCATCCACAACTAACAAAAAAAAAGTGATACGATTACTGGAGCCATAACGTAACAAGTAGAATCCTCAATATTTTTCCGCCACCTCTAAAAAAAAACCACCTTAAAAATCCAAGCACACACATGCATGTATTAGACCACCTTGGGCAAAAAGGAAGGTTGCACTTACCCAGAGAAAGAGTCATGGTTTCCTCACGGTTTTGAATCCCAGCAGAAATGCCAAGTTCTCTATGTCACCCCCTAATGGTTGGCAAAGGTATCGCTCCTTCCAAGAAATGGCTGCTGTCGCCCCCAAGTGGAGGATGTGGGTATCCCGCTGCTTTCTCAAATCACCTCTGCTGCCCCCAAGTGGAGGATGCTTGAATGTCTGGTCCTGATCTCTCTCTGCCTTTTTCTGAACCAGGAGATGCCCTCTAGTTGTGGGTTTCCTCTGCCCTGAGGCTGCTGCTGCTGCTGCTGCTGGTTGATGAGCCCCACTGAGACAGCTCTTTATATGCAGCCAAGGTGTTGTCCCCATCTTCTGAAATTCCCCAGCCTTCCTCCCCTCCCCTCTGTGGGCAAACACCTCCTACAGAAAGAGGAAGGGGGGGGGAAGCATCATTTCTGCTTCCTGCTCCTAAGACACTAGGCTGGGGGGGAGGAGGGAGGGAGGGAGGGAGGGGAGGGGCAGATTGTGAAATCTCTCCAATTTCCTGCACACTTGGGAAGAGAAGGAGGGAGAAATGAAAAGAAAAGCCAGGAGGGCATTTTCCCTTCTGAATTGCACAGGGCTGTAGGTTGCTTGTTCAACCAGTGAGGCTCTGCTCTGGCAGATGGGGCTGGACGATTTGGGCAGTTGCCAAGGCCCAGGTGGCGTGGGATGGGCGACCCCAGACCACCACCCCACTGCTGAGGAGGGGCAACAGCAGCTGCCTCTGACAGTCCCCTCTCTTTGGTAGGGGGTCATCTAGTCCAACCAAGAACTGGGCCTGTCTGGGAGGATTGCATCGTTCAACCTGCTCGTCTTCCTAGCCCGCGACTGCCACCAGGCCTGCCCAATTTTGGGGGGCAGATTAGGGATAAGGGAAAGAGCAGGGGCCTTGCAGGCAGCTGTGGGACATGTTGCTCATCAGTCTCCCCGCCGCAGTCGGAGATGAAGGGAGGATCCCCCGGGGCTGAGGCGGCCAAATCGGAAGGGTGTGGAAGGGGCACAGAGCCAAGGCCTGCTCGTCCCACTGTCTGGGGCCAGGCTCAGATTCTTCCTTTCTTGACGCAGCACATTCCTCTCTCAGCCGCACACATTCCTGTCCCTAAAGCGGATCCTTGCCATGACCTTGTGATTCCAAACAAATCAAGCCTGACCAACTTTCTCTGGTTGCTCAGAGTTGCGAGGTCTTTCCTGGCAGCATGTTTAGCAGACAGAAATCCAACAGGCAAAGTTTCCCCCACCCCAGGCTGTTTTTCCGGGCAGGGGGCAAAACACTCGCCTTGTTTGATTCCTGCCTGCCAAGCAACTGTTAAAGGCACTGGCAACTCTGCCCTGGGGGCGGTAGAAGAGAGAGAGGACGGACCTTCCATTCACGCTACCCTAAATCCGTTCTTCCCGCCCAGCCCCGAATACACTGGCATTATGCTCCACATTCTGACACAGTTTTATGGGCACGGATGGTGCCAAGAGCCAGACATTCCCCCCCTCCAAATAGCAGGAAGAGTCGGGTTGCTTATGTGTGTGTTTGTGTACATTATGTACATTACCGAACTAGGCGAATGCAGGGTGGGGTGAGGAAAGAGATTGTGAAGCTTTTTCCTACTCGGGAGTAAAGCTTTCATTTGGGGAGAATCTGTGGGGCTCCAGAAGTGGGGAACAGGGAGCTCTGATCGAGTTGGACAAACAAAGTGAAGGCCTCGGGGCCGTGCCACCTGCCTGCTACAGGCCTCCTGGCACGTCCTGGCATCGGGTTACTGTTTGCGAAGAAACCGGAGACGCTCAAGAAAGAAAGAGGAGCAGCGGGCAAAGTGCCGGGCAAGGAGCCAGGCCTACTGGGTCCCCTTCCAGCTCAGAGACGGGTGGGGTGCGTTCGGAGTCTGGTGGGCCCATCGCAGGCTCCATATCCCGTTCGGAGGGAAGGGAAACCGAGGTGCCAAGTAGGGGAGATCTCGCGCCTGCTTAATCAGGCATGCCACCCATTCATGCCAATTGCGTGGGAAGAGCGGCTGCGCATTCAGGCCCTGTTTGTGGGCTCCCCACAGGCGCCTGACTGGCCACTGGGAGAACGGGATGATGGGCCCTGGGGCTCTTCTTACATTTTAGCAGGTGTGCAGGAGAGGGGGGTCCAGCAGGTGCAGCTTGCCGCATGACGCAGGTCAGAAAAAGAGGATTTAGAGGTGGCATGAATAAAGACTTGGCAGCTGGACTGCCCTTCTTCTCACCCACCCTGGCAAGCCTCCCATGCCTTTAAGGGCTGCTCGACAGGCAGAGCATCAACAGGTGTGGCTCCCCATCGCACACAATAGGGGGAGGCATTACCAGTTGGATCTCTGCCTGTTCCTCCTTTTGTCAGAGGCCCAGAAGCCTCATCTTCTGCAAACACCTTTGGCCCCTCCTGCCAGCAGGAGCAGCCACAAGTCCGGAAAAGACATCTGAGCAACCCTTCACTGGGGGGGGGGGACAATGGAGGGTGGAGGGGAGGCTCCAGTATCTTCCACTTGGGCCTCCCACCCAGCCTAGATCTGCACGGTCTACTCAGTCTTCATCTGCTTTCCTGCTGCCCCTTCCCTAAAACATGCTTAGAGCCAGGATAATGGAGCTCAGCTGTTTTGAACAACTACTCCCATCAGCCCCCAGCCACTTTCTTGAGCTCCCATCCCCACCTGCTTTCAAAGTTCAAGCAAATATTCTGGTCCTGAGGCGTAGATTTTTTTATATATACAGTATAAGAAAGTCGAAGCAACACTCTTGTTCAGGTTTGATGAGGCCCTAAGCTACTGAAAAGGGGTCGGCGGTTCGAATCCCCGCGGTGGGGTGAGCTCCCGTCTTTCGGTCCCAGCTCCTGCCCACCTAGCAGTTTGAAAGCACCCTTAAGTGCAAGTAGATAAATAGGTACCGCTTTATAGCGGGAAGGTAAACGGCGTTTCCGTGTGCGGCTCTGGCTCGCCAGAGCAGCTTCGTTACGCTGGCCACGTGACCCGGAAGTTTCTCCGGACAGCGCTGGCCCCCGGCCTCTTAAGTGAGATGGGCGCACAACCCTAGAGTCGGACACGACTGGCCCACAACGGCAGGGGTACCTTTACCTTTAAGCTACTGAAGGTAATGGTGCCCTTTATATGTCCAGCTGTCCTTTGTCAATAACAAATTGTCACTCTTTTTGTGTTGAATATATGCTATATGGTAGTTTATGGACCTAATAGGTATCTAAAGCCATTTACACATAACAAAACATGCATTTTATCAAAGTAATTGTTGAACTGAAATACAATTTTAGGGAGCAGGCTAGCAGGCGGGGCCCATTACTTACATCATAGGAGCCTACACAACACTAAACACTGTTGCTGTATGTAGGTTTAATTTTATTTATTTTTTATCTTATATTTTGGAAATGTACATCCAGGGCTTTTTCCTTTAACTTTTTTGGGGGGCCCCAAGAGAGTGGGGGCCTAATCTATAGCTTGTTTAGCTTATATGTAAATCTGGTACTGCTCTTGTTGATGACAAGGCAACTGTGGTCAGTCCCCCTCCAGCTGCAAATCAAAACATAACAACCTTATAAATCCAGCTGCATCCATAATATTGTTGAAGAGGCACTAAACGAGAAGACTTCCTTTCTTTTTCCCTTTTCTTGTTCTTGCAAGCGTTACTGGGTGAGCAGAATACGCTTAATCATTTTGTTCCTGCAAAGCAGTTTCGGGCTCCGGTTTCTGATGCGTGGGGCCTCGGGTGTGTGTTATGGGGTGGACCTAAAATTCGTCTTGGTTCACTCACTAGCAACCTTTCCAAGAGTTAATTATTAGGTGCCCTAGACAGTGAAACACACTCTCCTTCCCAGTGACTGATTTCTCTCTCTCTCTCTCTCTCTCTCTCTCTCTCTCTCTGTCGCTAAGGAAATGAAGTCGGATGCCTGGACATGCCAACTTCTTCCACTGCAAGTCTGGGCCTATCCCTTCATCTGGACTGGACCTTGACGTCAGGTGGTGAAATCCGCCTTCACCCTCTTCTGGAGATTCCCCAGCGTGTCTGTGAATCGGAAGCAAAATCTGGGACAGTGAAAGTGACTCATCCTGGCTAGGAAGGCAGGTGGACTTAGCCCCAGGCAACATTGTCTGAGGCCACTTACACAAGCTCAAGCTCATGTTGCCTGCCTCTTCCCTGCAAAACGCTTTTTAAAATAAATGAACAGCAAGCATGGTTGCTTTGACTTTTGTTGCTGCTGCTTCCATTCAAATCTGGCACTGGAATTATTTTGGCTGGGTTTGGGGGAGTCAGGATTCCTGGGTTTTCTCTCTCTCTTCGTTTTGCAATTTGATGAAAAGGAGCAGATTTCTACCTTAAAAAACCCCTGCCTGGCCACTATGGTGTAGTTGTAGTTTGAGGGCTGGATTCCAGGGGAAACTCGGAGACCTGAGTTCAAATCCCTGCTGCACTGAGGTTTCCTTTTACAATTAAGAGCATATAAATTTTGTGAAATAAATAAATAAAAGTGAAAAGGCATTCCTCAAAGACTCAGAGACATTGCAGAGACACGTGGCAGGGCTTTCCGGTGTAGCGGTTGCAGCGTAGAACTGGACTTGGGTTTGAAGCCCAGCTCAGGGCTTGTCCACACTCCTGCTTGTCCAAGTGTCCCTATTTTCCAGGGACAGTCCCAGATTTACAGAAGCCATCCCGGTTTCTGATTTGATCTCAGAATGTCCCGCTTTTCCTTAGGGGTAAAGGTAAAGGGACCCCTGACCATTAGGTCCAGTCGTGATCGACTCTGGGGTTGTGGCGCTCATCTCGCTTTATTGGCCAGGAGAGCTGGTGTACAGCTTCCGGGTCATGTAGCCAGCATGACTAGGCCGCTTTTGGCGAACCAGAGCAGCGCGTGGAAACACCGTTTACCTTCCCACCGGAGCGGTACCTATTTATCTACTTGCACTTTGACGGGCTTTCGAACTGCTAGGTTGGCAGGAGCAGGGACCGAGCAATGGGAGCTCACCCCGTCGCGCGGATTCGAACCGCCGACCTTCTGATCGGCAAGTCCTAGGCTCTGTGGCTTAACCCACAGTGCCACCCGTGTCCCTTGGAGGACATGGTAGGAGGTCCCTATTATCATCAGCAAATTGTTGGAGGGTATGGAATAGGACGCGGGTGGCGCTGCGGCTTAAAGCCTCAGCGCCTAGGACTTGCCGATCGAAAGGTCGGCGGTTCGAATCCCCGCGGCGGGGTGCGCTCCCGTCGCTCGGTCCCAGCGCCTGCCAACCTAGCAGTTCGAAAGCACCCTCGGGTGCAAGTAGATAAATAGGGACCGCTTACTAGCGGGAAGGTAAACGGCGTTCCGTGTGCTGCGCTGGCTCGCCAGATGCACCTTGTCACGCTGGCCACGTGACCCGGAAGTGTCTCCGGACAGCGCTGGCTCCCGGCCTATAGAGTGAGATGAGCGCACAACCCTAGAGTCTGGCAAGACTGGCCCGTACGGGCAGGGGTACCTTTACCTTTACCTTTATAGAATAGGACACCCCTATTTTCACCAGATAACCTTTTATTTTCATCAGATAATTGTTGGGATGCCCTTATTTTCACTGGAGAAATGTTGGAGGGTATGCTAGAAAGCATCAGTCAAGTTTTCCGCTTGTCCGGTTTCTAGGCAGGGGTCTGAGTGGTTTTTGCCCTTGCTTTCTCTGGGAAAACCTGCTCTTTAGCAATAAATGTCAGTCTGGAGAAAACCCAATTGATGTTTGCTCTGATTCAGTGGTCAAGATCAGATTTCCCTGGTATGAATGAAATGAAATTTATTACAGTCAGAGACCAGCTGGAGAAACACAAATGGAACTACAATCCCAATAGCAAAACAAACATTTTAAACAATATACAATAGATTTTAAGTTTAAAAGTGTGATAGGCATAGAAACACATAAAAACTTTAAAATAGACTACCTTAGAAAAATTTCCCTGGTAGAAAGCGGCACGGTAAAGGGATGGCATGGCTGTGGGTCAGCCACTGAGTCTCTCTGCCAAACCTGAGGCTGAACCAAGCCCAGGGAAGGAGCACAGCTCACAGGTATGAGACATACGCTTGGCATGCAAAAGGTCCCAGGTTGTTGTTGTTAAAAAATTTATACCGCCCTATAGCCGCAGGTCTCAGGGCGGTTCATAGAATAAAATCATAATATAAAAACACAAAATACATAAATCAAAAACAACCTAATAATCCCCCCTCACTATCTCCAGGTAGGACTGGGAATCTCACATCTGAAACCCTAGAGCAGGGGTCAGCAAACGTTTTCAGCAGGGGGCCGTTCCACTGTCCCTCAAACCTTGTGAAGGGCAGGACTATATTTTTTGGGGGAAAGAGAATGAATTCCTATGCCCCACAAATAACCCAGAGATGCATTTTAAATAAAAGGACACATTCTACTCATGTAAAAACATGCTGATTCCCGTCCACGGGCCGGATTGAGAAGGCGATTGGGCCGGATCCAGCCCCTGGGCCTTAGTTTGCCTACCCATGCCCTAGTAGCCAGTCAGTGTTGATGGTAAACCCAGTCAGATAGACCAACTGTCTGACTCGGAATAAACCTGTTCTAAGCCTACCTCAGAGACTGTTCTGAGGATGAAGAGGGTGGATGGGGAGAACCCAACGTACTGCCCTGAGCTCCTTGAAGGAATAAGAGTAGATTACGATGTGCCTGACAACAGTTCTGGGGCAATTCTTCACCCACCGTATTTCTCGTTTCTTGCTAGACTTTCTGGTTAGCGCAATAGGTGCAGAAATTCCAAGGGAGCAGAAAAGACTATGTCTGCAACCACAGCCACATGGATGTTATTGGTCCAGAGATGGAAAGAAGATAAAGTCCCTACCAGAGAAGAATGGCAGATCAAATTGATGGATTATGCCAAAATGACTAAAATGACTGGAAGAGACAGAAATCTGGAAGACCAAAATTTTAATAAGGAATGAGGGGAAATTATAACCTATCTTAAAAAACCATTGTAAACAGTTAAAATCGTTAGTAGGATTGGAATAGCACTTTAGCTTAATGGTGAATTTTGGACACAATGGAGATGTAAAAGATTTGGATTATCATAAAGATGCAGGAGGAAATGATTAACAATAAGGCCCACAAAGGGGAGGGGGAAAGTTCTTTGGAATCTTGTTTTTATGCTGTATGTTCGATATGTGACTGTAAAATTTTAACCTGAAAAACCAAATAAACAAATTTCTATTTCTCGTTTGCTTGTTTGTTTATACTGTTCTTTGTTGGGGGGGTGCTGACTTTATGCCCCTTCTAATTCTTGGATCTGGCAAGTGTTAACATCTAAGCAAATTCCTGGAATACCCAGGCTAGCTTTCTGGTGAGGTAATGGCCCATGAAGGTAAGAAAGGAAGTCGTTCAGCACCAGGGGACAAATGGTTGGATCCCTGCTCCTCTCTCAACTCACTGGTAGTTAGAAAGACAAAGGCCAAAGTGGATAATTGAGGTGTGTAATCTAGAAGCTGGAGGAGGAAGAAGGCTGAAGCCTGTGAGACAGAGACATGCCTCATTTCTGCTTGCAGCCAAGGCAGCGGCCATGACTCTTGGGGTGTTGGTGCTTTGAACCCCTCCATCGTAGGCTCAGGTTGTATGTGTGTGTAAAAAAAACTATTAAATAGTGGGTGGGCATAACAGACGACACAGAGATTTCTCCAAGTAGTTCTTTATAAGCAAGCTGCAACTGAACTGAACAGCAAACAGCTCAGCCAGCCTGCTTTTATAGGCAGCCAGCTGTCAACATTGTAACAACAACAACCCAGGGTTTCCCGCCTAAATTAACTGACGTGGACCTGAGTGAAAACTATATACACAATACCCCTGGTGGCCAGGGTGAGAACTTCAATACATAACATAAACCATATCTCATAAAGATGCCACAGTCTCCGCCGTGCCTCGTGCCTCGTTTCAAAGGAAACACAAACTCTGGTTAAGCGCCTCAACAAATAACTGGTCAAACTTGGGGATCCCTGGATGCGGGCAGCCATGCAAGGTTCAAACTAGCAGTTAGCTGGGATAGCGAGAGGGGGAAAACTTTATTTGGAGTTTTGGTTTTCATTGTTGTTGCAGAAAAGCCACAGCTGGCCTTCACCATGCCAGCCTCAAATCAGGCAGAGGGCCTTCTCGGTAGTGGCACCCGCCCTGTGGAACGCCCTCCCATCAGATGTCAAGGCAATAAGCAACTATCTTACTTTTAAAAGACATCTGTTTAGGGAAGCTTTTAATGTTTAATGCTGTATAGTGTTTTTAATATTTGGTTGGGAGCCACCCAGAGTGGCTGAGGAAACCCAGCCAGATGGGCTGAGTATAAATAAATTATTATTGTTATTATTAAATCAAAAGGAACATGACAGATGCCATCAAGTGACTGGCAGAGAAATGATTACTGTATTAAGGAGAACTTACATTTTGCAGCATGAAATACAAACTGTTAAAATATTTTTATTATTTTTTTAAGAATCTTTTCCTGGAACAATTTTTTAACATGTGGATTTGGTTTCTGTCTTCCTCTGCCAGCTTTTCTCCTGTAAAATGGGTATTTTGTGGGGCTTATGATAGTTCCTTAGATTTCCAAGAGTTCCCCAGGGTCCAAAAAGGCTTGGGATCAGGGCGTTGATGGGGATGGTCAGTTTGGTGTTGCCAAGGGCCTAGTTCTCACTGAGGTAGCAATTCCTTGTGGCTTGGCTGTACCCCTTAAGGCGGCAGGTGGGGGTTACATGCGTTGGAACGCTCTTCCATTTTGAAGGGGAAAACATCCTACACACAGAAAATTAGATTTCAGGGGGGAAGGCATGCAAAGATAATTTTTTTGTAAGATGAAGCATTTCAAACACCCCATTTACAGTCTCAAGCGGTACAGCCCAGACCCAGGATTTTTAACACCTCCGTGGAAAGCTGGTGACAGTTATGGTGGTACAGGGGATTATAGCAATTTTTCTGGTGTTTGTTGGTGGGGGTGGCGGGGCCCAGCTGTGTGCAGGTTTATGACTGTGTGCCGAGCAGAAAATCAAGATGGCAAAACCCCCAAACCCACTTCCTAAAACACACATCTCTCATATTAAAACAGTTTTGATTAATAACATAACCAGGAGCCGCAGGCTTTCCAAGTAATTCTGTATTGTTTTAAAGGAGGAAATAATCTCAACTATTTTATAGATAAACAAGCCACTAAAATGTCCTTGCTCCTTAGCTGGAATGTTGCATGTCTACTAAAAATAGGTCCTTCCTTTTAACAGAATGAATCATTACATATTTTGGAGGGGGGAAATGGCCTTGTATAAGGAAACATAAATACAGCTCATCAGAATGGCAGGTTAAACTGAGATATCTCCCCTCACAGTCCTACAGTTCCAAGAGAAGAGAGACTGACGATTCAACTGCTCTGGGAATTGTAGATCTATGAGGGGAATAGGGGTCCCCTAACAACACTCAGCAGCATTAGCAAACTATAATTCCCAGGGTTCTTTGGGGGGAAGGCGTGCAGTGTAGATGGGGCCCTGGTCTGAACTGGAGTTGTCAGAAGGCGCTGTGTGAGGCTTGGCCTAGGAGCCCTCCTCAGGTGCAGGATGGCGCAGATGCATGCCGTATCAGCTGATGTAACAAAACCTCTGGATGAGCCAGGCCTGGTATAAATACAGATAACTCGCAACTTTCTGGGGTTATGTTCTGGGGCTTGTGTGCAAAGCAGTCAGAGCAACCTCAGAAATGCCCTCACAAAAGCCCTCCCTTTCCAAAGTTACACGCCTTGCCTGCCATGCAAAGCAGAGGCCTTTTTGCGTGTTCAGACCTTTAAACCTACCTCTTAAATAAATTCAGACAAGACTCAAATTTTGGTTTGTTTTTTTGGAAGAATTTAGGCCAAACTTTATTGATTACGGCAAGTGAGTGGTTGCATAGGCTCTGGTTCGACTAGCTCCCTGCACCGTTGCAGGTAGCACTGACCCAGGGCACCAGCATAGGTCAGCCTAGGGTGAACACCTGGATAAGCGGAAAGCTGGGAACGGGCTAACTCTGCCACCCAAATGCCCCCCTGGACTCAGGCACGGGCACAAACCCCTCTCAGGGGTTGACCAAACCATCGAGTCCCTGGATTCCTTTAACAGAATACCCTTCACATAGGGATGGCGAGAGCGTTCTCCCATCCCTATCACCTGAACCGGAGCCTATCCGCAACCTTACAAGTTGTGATGATTTGCGACGTGGCAGGCGAAACCCAAATGGCACCAGCCAATCAGGCAAGTGGGGAAAATTCCTGCTGTGCCCCTGTCCCAACGACACACGACGGCATAGCAAGGTCAAGTGCACAAGCCCTAAAAATAGGGAGAGGTGGGTGGGTGTTCCGAGGCACGCGCCGAAAGAGGAAGCTCGGGGTCACGTGCATGGGTATATATAGGTCCCTTGATCCGTTTAGCCTGCGTCCCATTGGCCTGATTAAACCCTGCATGAAGGGACTACCAAATGGGTGTTGTGGCTATCCAATCATGCCCACCCACAACACAGGGTTTGGTTGCCAGGTCTCACCGCAACACGTGCCCTCTTTAAGGGAGGACCCGATTTATCTCCCCTCCTTGCTTGCTAGGCTCTGGGATGCTCAGTCTCTGGAGGTTCTCATGGGATCTTGAATGAAATTTCACGAGAGTCTCCCTAGCCTGTGTGAGAGCTTCCTGGGCGGGAAAACCCAGTGTGGCAAGAGCTTTTAAGCTCCCCGTCTTGCATGCTTTTGATTTGCATGGTTTCAGCTGGCCAGTTAAAAAAAAAAGCTGTGACCATGCAGGTTAAATGCCTGTGAGTTGCAAGTCAGCTGTACTTGTGGAGCCTGCCCTTCTCAGCCTTTTGGCCAGGAAGCCCTGAGCTGGAGACTCTTCAGACCATGGTGCCCTGGCCAGCCAATAAAAGGCACTGAGCTGAAGGAAGCAGAACGCCAATGGCAGAGGTCTGAGAATGCCGGAGGAGGGATGTTGCAGGCAGACAGTGAAAGGATGGGTTGCTCAAGAATGGGGATTATTTTGACTCTCAGGCAAGAGCTGGGAGAGGGGTGGTCACTCTGATTTTTGTTGTTGTTGTTGTTAGTCGTTTAGTCGTGTCCGACTCTGCGTGACCCCATGGACCAGAGCACACCAGGCACTCCTGTCTTCCACTGCCTCCCGCAGTTTGGTCAGACTCATGTTTGTGGCTTCGAGTCCAACCATCTCGTCTTCTGTCGTCCCCTTCTCCTTGTGCCCTCCATCTTTCCCAATATCAGGGTCTTTTCCAGGGAGTCTTCTCTTCTCATGAGGTGGCCAAAGTATTGGAGCCTCAGCTTCAGGATCTGTCCTTCCAGTGAGCACTCAGGGCTGATTTCCTTCAGAATGGATAGGTTTGATCTTCTTGCAGTCCATGGGACTCTCAAGTGTCTCCTCCAGCACCATAATTCAAAAGCATCAATTCTTTGGCGATCAGCCTTCTTTATGGTCCATCTCTCACTTCCATACATCACTACTGGGAAAACCATAGATTTAACTACAGTGGTACCTCAGGTTACATACGCTTCAGGTTACATACGCTTCAGGTTACAGACTCCGCTAACCAAGAAATAGTGCTTCAGGTTAAGAACTTTGCTTCAGGATGAGAACAGAAATCGTGCTCCGGCAGCGCGGCAGCAGCAGTAGGCCCCATTAGCTAAAGTGGTGCTTCAGGTTAAGAACAGTTTCAGGTTAAGTACGGACCTCCGGAACGAATTAAGTACTTAACCTGAGGTACCACTGTATACGGACCTTTGTCGGCAAGGTGATGTCTCTGCTTTTTAAGATGCTGTCTAGGTTTGTCATTACTTCAACCCAATTCTTCAGATTCACTTACGGCATCGTGAAATGAGGGGTTGGTAGAGTTTACTTGAAAGGGAGTCCAATTAAATGCAATAGAACGTTTTTGTTGTTTCACAGTCTGGTTTTTGTTTTGGGGTTTTGTTGAATTTCTCTCATTTCAGTGTAAAACCCACATCAAAACCTTTTATGTAATACTGTAGTGGAAAGCTCTCTCCCTAGGGATGCTTGCCTGGCGCCAGCACTGACAACTTTTCAGCGCCAGGCAAAGACTGTTCTTTAAAAAGTCTCCCAAGTGGGCAATAATTTTGTTCCGATCTAGGAGTTACAATCCTGATTACTGTATAAAATACAATATTGTATAAAATGCAAAATACTTTTAAGGCACCTCTAGGCCATCACTATTTCTGGACGGGATTCAGTCACATACCATCATATTCAGGTGGCACACTTAAAAAAGGGGCTTGAGAGGTCTTGTGCAACGAATCTGCTTCTTTAGAAGACTGGACTCTTTGCAAGAAAATGGTGGGGAAACCCACGGGAAAGTGTGGGACACTTCCTTTGAAGCAAGGTCACACCTTCCTGCAAACAAACGAAAGTGGATGCTCGTGTCTAATCTAACTGCAAACAAATCAGGATGAATACTAATTGAATAGCTTGTCCGGAAGCACCCTGAGTGTAAAGTATCGCTTCAATGGATAATGTTTGCTATGTGTGGTATGTTTTGCATATTCTCTCTCTCTCTTTTTAAAGTCACTTCAAGTCTTCCTTGATTGTCGGAAGTGATAAATAAATTATAATAATAATAATAATTTATTATTTATACCCCGCCCATCTGGCTGGGCCTCCCCAGCCACTCTGGGCGGCTTCCATAAAAACCAAAAATACAGTAAAATATCACACGTTAAAAACTTCCCTGAACAGGGCTGCCTTAAGATGTCTTCTGAATGTCAGGTAGTTGTTTATCGCTTTGACATCTGCTGGAAGGGCGTTCCACAGGGCGGGCGCCACTACCGAGAAGGCCCTCTGCCTGGTTCCCTGTAGCTTTGCTTCTTGCAATGAGGGAACCACCAGAAGGCCCTCAGCGCTGGACCTCAGCGTCCGGGCAGAATGATGGGGGTGGAGACGCTCCTTCAGGTATACTGGACCGAGGCCGTTTAGGGCTTTAAAGGTCAGCACCAACACAATTGAATTAATTGTATTCATAAGCAAAGCTGCTCTCTTCCCAGGGCTTCATTTGAGCCGGAACTCATGTAGCGGTTGAAAGCATGTGTGCTCAGCCAGGTTTCCTCTGTTTGAATGCCCTGACACCAGGTAGCTAAGGCAACATACTCTTTGGACTCCTGCAGTCTGGTGGGTTCTTCGCCACGTCTACTCTGTAACTTATCATTGATGCAATAACAGTGCATTAGTGGGAGATTTTTACTGGCTCATGTACACACTATTTCATTTTATGAGTTGTTCTGCAATGCCTCCCCAATGCTATTAAATTGTTGCGCTCGTTCGCTCTGCTTTAACACATCCAAAGTGGTAAACACACACACAAACAAAAACCAGGAAACATTTGAAGTATAATAAGTTACAGGATTTCAGTAGGAAGTTACCTTTTTGAGGTTCTCTACAATATCCTTTTCAAGGTTCGGTGGTCAGAACGGTGCACACACCGTTCCTAGGGTAGCTGCACCAATAGCTCTGTATTGCTATGATCACAATTATTATTATTATTTATTAAATTTATACACTGCCTTTCACCCAAAGATCTCAGGGCAGTTTACAAGATTAAAAAAATACAAGACAAAAGCACAAATAAATAGAAAAACAAAACAAAAACAAAAACACCCCCAACCCCCACATTTAAAAGACCGTAGAATATTAATCAGCCCACGGCCTGGTTAAAGAGGAACATTCTTTTGCACGGCCCTTAAAGTTGTATAATGAAGGCGCCAGATGAATCTCTCTAGGGAGAGCATTCACGGACGGGGAGCCACTACAGAGAAGGCCCTGTTCTCGTGTTGCCACCCTCTGGACCTCACATGAAGGAGACACAAGGAAGGGCCTCAAAGAATGTATGTGGAATCCTAGAGAAGTGGTTCTTGAGGTATTGTAGTCCTGAGCCATTTAGGGCTTTGTAAGTCAAAAGCAGCCCTTTGAACTGGGCCTGGAAACTGATTGGCAGTCGGACTAGGATCAGTATAATATGCTCAGACAGTCTTGCCCTGGTGAGCAACTTGGCCACTGAATTCTACACCAGCTGAAGTTTGTGGGGTGCCTGGACTCCCCTTCTAATTCCTGGGTGCCAGACGTTTAATTTAGCATGTTAAAATACAAGTCAGGAGCCAGCCTGGTGATGGCCTACTAAATAGGAGCCATTAGCTGGGACAAAGCTCTGTGCCACAGGGCGAATGGGTGGCACCCGCCCCAATGGAAAGTTAGAAAGACAAAAGGAGAGTTTTAGGACAGAGCTTTTGCAATGATGTTGCAGTCCATAAAAATCAGCAAGCTGGAGGGAGGGCCAGAGCCACATTTCAAAGTATGCTTGATTTCTGTTTGAATCTTCAGCTGTGGCTATGGGAAAAGCAAGGCCTTTTGGGGTGGCAATGCTCTGACCCGCTCCATTGCAGGCTCAGATTATTGATATAGGTTTTGTGTGTGTGATTTTGTGATTCCATCAACGGTGTCTCCGAAAAATTTTACACATCACTTGGGAAGACAGGCGAACTAATATCAGTGTACTGAAAGAAGCAAAGATCTCCAGTGTTGAAGCAATGATTCTTCAACATCAACTTTGTTGGACTGGTCATGTTGTGTGGATGCCTGATGATCGTCTTCCAAAGCAACTACTCTATTCTGAACTTAAAATGGGAAAGCGTAATGCTGGTGGTCAACAAAAGAGGTTTAAAGACTGTCTCAAGGCAAATCTCAAAATAGTAGTACAGTGGTACCTCGGGTTACATACGCTTCAGGTTACATATGCTTCAGGTTACAGACTCCGCTAACCCAGAAGAACTTTGCTTCAAGATGAGAACAGAAATCGTTCTCCAGCAGCACGGTGGCAGCAGGAGACCCCATTAGCTAAAGTGGTGCTTCAGGTTAAGAACAGTTTCAGGTTAAGTACGGACCTCCGGAACGAATTAAGTACTTAACCTGAGGTGCCACTGTATAAACACTGACAACTGGGAAACACTGGCCTCTGAACGCTCCAGTTGGAGAACAGCCTTCACCAAAGGTGTCATGGGCTTTGAAGACACTCGAACTCAGAACGCAAGGGAGTAACGTGCTAAGAGGAAGGCATGCTTGGCAAATCCACACTGTGATCAACTCCCACCTGTAAACCAATGTCCCCACTGTGGAAGGACGTGTGGATCCAGAATTGGCCTCCACAGTCACTTACGGACTCATTGTTAAAACCACGTTTATGGAAGACAATCTTACTCGGCTACGAGTGATTGCCAAAGAGGAAGAAGAAGAAGAAGAAGTGTGTGTGTGTGTGTGTGTGTGTGTGTGTGTGTGTGTGTGTGTGTAAATAAGCCATATATCAGGGGTCAGCAAGGTTTACCTCACTGGTAAGGTTCACTCCAGCTGATTTCCGGCGTCTGTGTCTGCGCAGACGCGATTTCCGATGCCGTGGAAGCAAGTCCCCACGCTGCACTGTGCCGGTTTATCACAGTGTGAAGGGACTTGCTGAGCAGGCGGCTCAGTTTGGGGGCGCTTGTGGCCCATGGGCCTTAGGTTTCTGACCCCTGCCATATATCATAAATAAACAGCTGTGCCTCATTTCCAAAGGAAACAGTAGTGTAAGGGACAGGAACCCTCAGAATCTCAGCACTGCTGTGGAGATTGGGGTGGCAGGATATATAATATCCACTGAAGTTTCATCTCTAAGTAGATGAAGTTAAAGTTTCCTCTTTAACCATACTACAGTGGTACCTCGGGTTACATGCACTTCAGGTTACAGACTCCACTAACCCAGAAATAGTACCTCGGGTTAAGAACTTTGCTTCAGGATGAGAACATAAATCGCGCATCAGCGGCAGCGGGAGGCCCCATTAGCTAAAGTGGTACCTGAGGTTAAGAACAGTTTCAGGTTAAGAACGGACCTCTGGAACGAATTAAGTTCTTAACCAGAGGTACCACTGTATTTACAGTTTTCAGAAGGGGTGGAACTTTCATAGATGGTGTTTTTGGCAGCAAACCCTCCTTATGCATTCTTGATGGCTCAGTGATGCCACCTCGTGTCCATACTGCAACATGCCGGTTTGGTTGCCCCTCACTTGGCGATATTGAGGGAAACATTCCTAGCTCGCGTTCAGACAAAGTCTGTTCTGAAATGCTCATTCCCACAGACAACTAAGAGCTCCCCTTTCTCCCATACTTCTGCCACTCCCATGTTAAATTAGGCCACGGCCTACAATTAATGACAGAGTGCAAGTCAATGCCATTTTATTGATTCTCTCCTATTCTGCTCTTGTACCTCATCTGTTTTGCTTTCTGTTAAACCCCTTGCATGAGGGATGGAGAACGTGTGGTCCCCGCTAATGGTCAGGAATGATGGGAGTTGGGAGTCCAGTGATGTCTGGATGACCACAAGTCGCTGTTGTCCTCCCAATCTTAAAGATTGTCATGAGGGCTGGATACTAACCCTCAGGTTAAGCAAGCTGCAAAATGGGAACCTGGCTCAACAGTGGCTCAGAATGTTTGGACAAATAATTGAAAAGGGATCATGCTGCTTCAACTATTTTATTTGTGGCATGAAACTTGGGAGACAACAGGTAAGTTTGCTAGATGGTCAAGGATGATGGCAGCTGAAGCCCAACATCTAGGCCACGGGTGTGGTACCTATGGCCCTCCACTAGCCATGCTGGCTGGGGCTGATGGCAGTTGGAGTCCAACAGTATCTGAAACCACAGGTTTGTCCCCTCACAATGATGTTCTTAAAGCATCACCGTTATTATTGTTATTGTAATTATTATTATTTGATAATAAATACTTCCCACTACACCACAGAGTCCCCTCATGAGATTTTTGCAGACATCACCATTGTATTATAATCATTTGTTTAATAAAAGGCCCCTGCTTGTAACAGGCTTAGAGTCTAAATTAGACAATTTTAGGACAGAAGTATGGGGGAGCAGGGAGGGCAAAGACCAATAAATACATTTGTCATCTTACAGTAGTGAGAAATTCCTAAAAAACCCACACACCTTTCTCTGAAACAGGCAGAACATTTACCAGTGAAGAAAAGTTGACTTAACGCCAGCCTGGGTTCCAGCCCCAATGTATACAACTATCTCCTGCCACAAGATGGCTGCCTTGTCTCCTGGTCGAAGTGTCCGTTTTGCCATCCAAAAATCCTCCTGCCTTCCAAACCTCCTCCTTTCCCAAGAGCCCCAGCAAGAAGTTGGAGGTGGAACAGAGAACCAAGGCTTGAAGGTCTGGCCAGTCTACCTGCTGACCAGAAAATAAATGTCGGGCTGAATGAAAAAAGGCTTGAGGACACCTTAACGAGTTTTGGTTTTTGGGATGCCTAAATGGGGGAAAAACAACAACCACAGAGGACACGACTAAGATGGCAACCAAACCACCCATCTCCTCACACCTGTGCTACCTCCCATCTCCTAGCAACCAATCTGCCAATCTCCTCCCTTTCAAGCCACAAGCCCTAGCAACTGAGTGGCTGGTCCCTGACTCCTTAGCAACCAAAGTTCTGAAATCACCCAAGCTGCCCGTTTCCTCACTTCCTAGCAACCAACTGCGATCAATGGGACTCCGCAAAACTCATCTGTACCTCTTTCAAATTGGACTTCCCTTCCCTTGATAAGTTCCTTATCTCACACAGCTTACCCGATAAAGAAACACTGATGTTTTCGCTAACCCAACCCTGAAGCTGTTGGGCCTTCTCCCTCCGCCAGCTGCCATGTTTGTGGGCTGCCCTTCCTTAGTCAAATCTCTCGGCCTCCGATTCCACTTATCCATCATTCTTTGGCTACCATGGAAACTGGCCGCTTATAACGAGGGCATGACCAATCTTTACCATTCCCTTCTGACGAGTGATTTACTAAGATCTCCGCTGTCTTAATTATCTGGATAACAACCCAGGATTCCTCATGATCTCAGCCTTTCTTTATCAGAATAAGTGAACAAAATAATCAACTTCATTGAGAGCTAATTCTGTTTTCCTTCTGCTTGCTTGAGAACCTGAATTGTAACTTCCTGAATCACCATCCAATTCACCTTTCCGTAGCAACTGATCGCCCATGGTAACCAAACTACCCAGCTCCGTTGCCCTGGTAATAGATGCATCGCCCTAGAATACCCTTCCAGGAATGGGATTGGCTCTGGTAAGCAAAGTATTAGTGTTGGGAACCGCACTCCCCTAACCCATTTCTCCCCCAACAACAAATTGCCCTCAGCAAAGAGCCCACAGCCAACCTCTTTGCCTGGTGGTCAATAAACGCTCTGTGGTAAAATCACCAGTTCTTCGGTCACCATGGCGACCGAGCAACCAGTCCCCCATCACCCATTCTTTCCTCCCAAGGACCGATGTCCTCTTGGCGATCAAATCCTGTGGCCGCATGCATTAATCATCTCGCTTTCCAGAAACCAGTTGCCACCAGTATTGTTGTGTCTCGTACGGACCAGACGCCCAGCCTTTATTCAACGCCCCACTGCCACCCCATAATCCTCATGGAGCGCGGGTCGATCCGAGGGGAAGACGGCAGGGGCAGCATGGAGGGCGTGAGGGAAGGCCCGGGTAATGTTGGCGACCTCTGCGGAGACAGGGTTTGTTCTGAGTCCCCATCGCTTGGGCTGGGGCTGGGCAGGCGAGCGAAGGCCGTCCAGATTCCACGAGGTCGCGGTTTGTCTCCTGGGGCGGGCGCCGGGTCGCCGTGCACGCGCTGGTGGCGGATGAGCGTGGAGGAGCGGCCAAAGCTCTTGCCACAGCGGGCGCAGCGGTAGGGGCGGGCCCCCGTGTGCGCCCTCTGGTGGACGGTGAGGTAGGAGCTGTCGCCATAGCGCTTGCCGCAGACGTTGCACTTGAAGGGCTTCTCGCCTGAGTGGATGATCTGGTGGCGGATGAGGTGGGAGCTCTCAGAGAAGGACTTGTCGCACTGCGTGCAGCGGTAGAGCTTCACGCCCGTGTGCGTGCGCTCATGGCGCACCAAGTCCGAACGCTGAGAGAAGCTCTTGGCGCACGACCGGCACCCGAAGGGCCTCTCCCCCGTGTGCACCCGTTGGTGGCGGATCAGGTGAGAGCTCAGAGTGAAGCTCTTCCCGCAGTCCGTGCAGTCAAAGAAGCGGGTGGGAGGGGCCGCCACGCGGCGGTAGCTTCGGCGACAGGGGCGGCTACCCCAGGGGCGCCTCCCTCGGCCGGATTTGGCCCCTCTCGCCTTGGTGCTGCCGCCCCCCTCCCCGCCGCCGCCGCTGCTGCTGCCGCCCCCCTGCAGGACTTCGCAGGCCTCCTCCCAGCCCAGGACTGGGGCGGAAACCAAGGGGGAACCCTCAGAGTTGGGGTCCTCTGGAGCAACCGGGGTTTCTTCCTCTTCCCAGTCCTCATTCTCACTGGTTGTTCCCTCATCTGGAGAGAGAGAGAGAGTTGAGAAAAGAGAACAAAAGTGTTGTGATTTTTAAACTTCTTCTTCTTTGTGGTTTCTGCATTTATTTACTTGTTTTTTAAATCCATTTTATATTGCCACAGGCAATAGAAACAGAAACAGTGAGATGATGCCAGGCAAAGACCTGGGGGGCGTGAGGAGCCCCTTCCACAACAACTGCAGCAGCATAATTGAAAATGGCCCCCCATCTTGCTAGCATACCCATCAACTGCCCTGGAAAAAAACAGGACTTTCCTGCTTTTTCTCGCAAGAGGACAGCGGCCAAAATGGCCGCTGCGTTTTCTTTTCTTTTTTAAAAATATTTTTATTAGCAACTTCAACATAACAACTTATCAAAACATATCATATTCATTATTTCCCCCCCTTTTTCCCCACCCCCAAACCCTCCCCCGGAGACTTCCCTCAGCTCCTCTCTGATTTCTCAACGCATATTATTCTCTGCATGTTATAAAATTATACAAATCCTTACATTATCTATCTACCATGTTGTCAATGAATAAATTGGTGTATGTTTATTCAAAACCTGCCAAGGAGTCCAATTCATTTTGTTGTGTTTTTAAGTAATTTGTATAAAGTTCTCATTCCTCCTTGAAATCACAGTTGTCCCTGTCTCGCAATTTGTGTGTCAATTTAGCCAGTTCTGCATAATTCATCAGTTTCTCTTGCCACTGTTCTTTTGTCGGGATTTCCTCATTCTGCCATCCAATGGCCACCGCGTTTTCATGCAATTTCGAGCTTTTTTCAAGCACGATGCCCCGAAAGCACATTTTTTGGGGCGGTGTGTCTGAAAAAAAGCGGTTTTGTGGGGACACGATCTCACATGGGTCATTTGACACATGGGGAGTGCAGACCCGGAAGACAATGTCCTGGATATGGGCTACAGGTAGGTAGCCGTGTTGGTCTGCCATAGTCAAAACCAAATAAAATAAAAAATAAAAAAATTCATCCCAGTAGCACCTTAGAGACCAACTAAGTTAGTTATTGGTATGAGCTTTCATGTGCATGCACACTTCTTCAGATACACTGAAACAGAAGTCACCAGACCCTTATATATAGTGAGAGGGTGGGGAGGGGTATTACTCAGAAGGGTGGTGGGAATGGGTGATTGGCTGATAGGTGTGGATTTGGGCGTCACTGCGTTGGAAGATATGTGCCAGTCCAGGAACACAGGGAGCTGCCTTGCCCTGTGTCTGACCGCTGGGTCTACCTAGCTCAGTACAATGATTGGCAGCAGCTCTCCAGAAATTCAAGCAGGGTATCTGTCTCTGCCCTACCTAGCAAATGAACCTGGCACTTTGTGCACGCAGAGTAGGCGCTTCAACCACTGAGCTCCCACCCTGCTTCCTCACCTGCCTGGGCACCTGAACTCACAAGGCTTCAGGATGCTAAGTTGAGGCAAAAGCCGAGCACTCTGCTGCTCTTCCCAAATTTGAACCACTTACTGTACTTTTTGCTCCACAAGACACACTTTTTCCCTCCTAAAAAGTAAGGGGAAATGTCTGTGCATCTTATGGAGCGAATGTGTGGTCGACCGCTGGCTCCCTTTCTGGGCCCGGCCCCTTGCCCAGGTCTCCATAGTTGAATGTTCTGCAGACGGAGGCTTTTTGTTTCCCCAGCGACATGTGATTGGCTGATTCGATTATCTGTCTGGAAACTGTAGAAACGGCTCCCTTTCCTTTCCTAAAGAAGCTGCAGAACTGTGAGTTGAACCCCATAAAAACAGGATTTTTCCCCTTTGCAAAGTAAGCTCAACAACTTTGAGCTGATCCTCAAAAAAAGGGGCTTTTCCCCTTTTCTCCTCTAAAAACTAGGTGCATCTTATGGTCAGATGCGTCTTATGGAGTGAAAAATACGGTACATCCAAGTGACACCACGACACCATGATCCCCGCAGAACCTTCCCAGAGGCTTCTGGCCCCTTCTAGTCTTGCTCCCCTGTTCTGTGACAGTTTTGCCACTTCTCTCACCTGTGTGAGCATCCCTTGCGCTTTCCCTTTCCTCTGGCCGTCGCTCCAGGTCCTGGTTCAGGACTCGCGGCTCGTCCCTTTGCTCCATCCAGGAGATCATGTTGGGTTTAACGATGGGGAATCCTGCCCACGACAGGGTGGGAGAAAACAACAGCCGCAGACTGTGAAATCTGAACACTGCAGTCTCTTCCGAGCATCTCAAATTGAAACAGGAGGCAGAGAATGGATAGAGCAGTGGTCCCCCCCAAAAAACATTTTCCCCACGGGCTGCTTGGAAATTGCTGAGGGTCTTAATGATTTTCCTGCCCTTCACAGCAATTGTAATGCATTGCACTGGAGGCTGCGAAAGTTTTAATTGTGTTTTTATTGCCTCTTTCATTTCTCATATATTGCATCTGACTGTATTTCAATTTGGATTGCGCAGAATGCAAGGCGAACGGCAAAAATAAATAATAAGATGCAATATAGAGAAATGAAAGGAGCAATAAAAATACAATTAAAAAGCAGTATGAATATTTCATGGGCCGGCCCCACCATTTCATAGCTGCTGCTCCCGCAGGGTTCTCCACACACACTGCGGACCAACTGGATGATGCCTATGGGCCACTGTAGGTCTGGAAATCCTTGGGGCAGATAGTCATCCCAACCTAAGAGGGCAACCTAAAAGTGATTTTTAGAAAGGAATTCAGTGAAGCACTATGGCAAGCATTTCAGCTTGTCAGACAGAACCATTTCCCCTCTCCTCCCCACACCTGGTGTTTGGGGGGTGGGGAACGGTCTCCCCCCACCAAAAAAACACCAAGCCAATTTGTGGGGATGCAAGGGGCATATGGAAGAAGAGCACAGTTTGCTTTCCCTGGTTTGCTTTCTACTTTGGGCAAAAAGTAGGGTCCGTTCCAACTCTACAATTCTATGATTCCTATCGTCTTGGAGTCTGTAAAAAGAAGAAGAAGAAAGTTATTCCACTCTTCTTTTTAACATACAGTGGTACTTAATTCATTCCGGAGGTCCGTTCTTAACCTGAAACTGTTCTTAATCTGAAGCACCACTTTAGCTAATGGGGCCTCCTGCTGTTGCTGCACCGCCACCGCACGATTTCTGTTCTCATCCTGAAGCAAAGTTCCTAACCTGAGGTACTATTTCTGGGTTAGCGGAGTCTGTAACCTGATGCGTATGTTACCTGAAGCGTATGTAACCCGAGGTACCACTGTACAGTGGTACCTCGTGTTACGTACCATCCCCCTTACGAATGCTTTGGGTTACGCGCTACACTAACCCAGAAGTAGATGTCCCCTGTTGCAAACTTTGTCCCGAGATGCTAGCGGAAGTCACACTTCGGTGGCACAGCAGCAGTGGAAGGTGCCATTAGTGAAAGCACGCCTCATGTTACGAGCAGTTTCCGGTTACGAACGGACCTCCGGAACGGATTAAGTACATAATACGAGGTACCACTGTATATTTTGATATGAAACAGAATGTTACAAAGTACTCATTCCCGGGGAAATCCAGGTTGAAATCTCCACTCGCCCATAAAGCACATTAGGTAACTTTTGGGGCATTCCTCACCCCGCTCTCTCTAACCTACATCACAGGGTTGTTGCAAGGAAAAATGCAGGTCACAAAATGCAGTTCCCCCGCTTGCACCAGGAAGTGGTCGACTTCCGGGTTAGCGCCATCGGCTAATGGCGGATTCCCTCCGAGCTCCGGAGGGAATCGGCTCCGCAGGAGTTGGGTCCTGCCGCGGCGATGACGCGGGGACCCTCAGAAATCACAGGCGGTCAAGCCTGTGAACTTGGTGACTCGGCGGGCACCATTTGTGCCCCCCGACCCGCGAAGGAGCCTTTTTAAAGGCTTCGGAACGGGGGACGGGGTGAGCGGCGCGATGCTGAGAGTCGACTACTTCTCCTGCGGAGTGAAGCCGCATGCCATGGTCGGAGAGCGCTGACTTCTTCTTGTGAACAATTGGACTTTAAAAGCAACAACCCGTGAGTAGTACGGAAATTGGATTTACAAAGAAAAAAATTTTTTTGAATTAGGCACGATCAGGGAAGGCGCAAACAGGAAGTCCGTCTCCCCGTCTTGTAAATAATCTTAAGCAAGGATCAGCTAACTAAGGTCGAGAGAATTTTTTCTTGTTTATTGGATAAAAGACATTAATTTCACGATTTGGCAGTATAAGTAATTTTACTGGAGGATAAGAGCTAATTTTGGGAGCTGAAGTGCCACCCCCCTGGACCCGGGAGTGATCCGCGAGAGAGCCTGTTGAAGAGGTATTGAAGAGTTTGACAGCTGTCAAATTAGCTGTCATAGCTGAAAAAGAGAACTTTGTTTCTGTTGTCTCTGCTGGTTATATTTGTTACAATTTGGTTATAATTTGTTGAAAATAAGGAAGAACTGATACAAACTAACTTGACTTTTGGATTTGAACTGGAAGAAATATTAAGTAACCAAAATCCCTCTAGAGGGGGTTTTGGGACATTACAAGAATGGCTGAAGGAGGGAAAATACAAGCTATATTGGACAGAGTTTTTGTTCTCTTGGGAAAGTTACAAGGCCAAATTGATGTTTTGGCTACAAATGTTGCAACTCTGGACTTAACAGTAAATAAATTCATTGAATTTGATAAGGACTTGACTCAGGAAGTTTATGCAGCTGGACAAGAAGAGAAACTTGAGAACTTTGAGAGTGTGGAGAAAGAGATATATGTTGTTCCTGAGGAAAAGGAAGGAGGAGCTGTAATGCTGCAGGTGACAAAGGAGAGCCAGAGGCCTGACATGATGGCTACAAAGGAAAATAAGAACTTGATGTTGAAAATCTGGTTTGAATTGGAGATTGAAGAATGGAGAGATCTCCTTATGTGGAGATCTGAAGATCCAAGGATTACAAATCTGATTAAGGTGGAAGTTGGAGCTTTGGGGACATTTGGACTTGAAAGGAGTAAGAAACAAGATTCGGGCTCCACTTTTAAGTATGGAGGTCTGGCTGGAAGAAATATGGATCCCATTTGGCTAGAGCTTCTCCGAGATCTGGTGTTTAATATTAAGGACTATCAAAAAAACCGGCAGAGAGGAATTGAGAGAGAATTAAGAGCCTCGGACGTGAGATCTCCAGGCTGATAGTAGATCAAGACTGATGGACATTTGTTGGGGATTGAAACCGTGAAAGGGGGGGGTGGAGTTTGGGGATCCAAAGGGTGCATAATTACAATCTGTTTTTGCTTTTATTTTGTTTTGCTAATTGTATGAAAATTGGGGAAGTCGTGGAAGGGAATTTGGGTCGACTTTAGAAAAAAGTTTTAAGAATGAGAATTGATGTATAAATATTGATGTTTATAAGGTAAAATTGGCTTTTTTAAAATGAACTAAATAGAAAAAGGTTAAAAATTGGGGATAAGAACTTGTTGAACTAACAATTTGAATTGGAATATAAGAAGGGGAGGTGTGGGGAAGTCAGGGAAATATGTTATAGAAAAATAAGGATTGTAAACTTTATGTGTTTTTAACTTTTTTTGTTTTTTTGATTTTTTTAATGTATTAAAGTGGAAAATTTCAATAAATATCTTTTTAAAAAAAAAAGGAAGTGGTCCATTGAATTCATCCCACCATCTCATTCTTGTAGAATCATAGAATTTTAAGAGCTGGAAGAGCCCACAAGGGCCATCTAGCTCAACCCCGTGCAATGCAGGAATCATTTTGCCCAACATGGGGCTCGAACCCACAATTCTGAGATTAAGCTCCTCCCTAACCCCCGCACTCTTTATTCTGCTTTCTCTGAACGGCCAAAAAGAAAAGTTGCACATTCAGAACTGAGGTATACAGATCCAGATTCCTGGTCTATACAACACAAATAATGCTATTTATTAAAAGACAAAGAAAAGGGGGGGGGAGTGAGGGAGTTGCACTGCATGTAGAGATCTCGGGTTCAGTTCTGGGCATCTTCAGCTGGAAAAGAATCACCTAGTACAGGTGTCTTAGGTGGTGATGGGGAAGGCTTCTCTCTGCCTGAAACCCTGGAGTACAACCTCCAATCAGCAGAGACAATAGTTCGCTAGATCAACCAATGGTCTGCCTCGACAGAAGACAGCTCCGAATATTCACATACTTTCTTGCTGCCCGTTGATGCTCAGTGAATCCAACACTTCCCTCCCTCACCCATGTAGTTCAAGATGATAACACATTTTATTAAAAACGTGCATCCAAAATAAAACTTGCAGTCATTTATAACAAGTGTTTCTTCTGAATGACAAGTCCCTGTTTCAATTAAGGGCAAAATCCCCACTGTTCTAAATTGTATGCAAACATGATCCAAATGTAATAAATATGGTATGAAATAGAAATGTTCACTTCATTGAACCATAGAATTGAAGAGTTGGGAGGGACCCTGAGAGTCATCTAGACTAACCCCCCTGCAATGCAGGAATCACTGCGAAAGCATCCGTGACACAAGGATCAAAGACAGAAAAAGCAGAATGGGAAGAGAAAGAGGGGAACTGACAGAAAAGTGGGGAAGGAGAAAGAGAAACAAGATAAGAGGAGATTTGGGATCCAATTCCTGCTTGGCTAGAAAGCTCACTGCGTGGCCTGGGGCCAGCCACAACCTTTCAGCCTAATCTACCTCACAGGGTTGTTGTTTGATTATAATGTGTGTGTGCATGCATGTGCTTGTTCATGCAGGGGAACGGGCTCCTCCTGCCCCCCAGTGCATCTTGAGGGAAAGGCAAGACAAAACTGCAAGGGAACAGTGAAATAACCCCTGTAAGAACAGGGTCTTGGGGCAGGGCTGTGGCTACGGGAAGGGAGGGGAGCCTAGCCAGTTTGGGTTTTTTTGCCGAGGCGGGGGGAAGCCTCCAGAGGAGCACTATCGAGGCTCCCAGGGGTGTGCCAAACTGAGTCTTGCCAAAGAAAGCCTAGTTTGTGTACGTGGAGGGGGGCGCAACCGACGTTTTACCCACCCCAACATCCGCGTGCCAATTTCTTGGAAACATTCGCCATGGATAACTGGCAGAGACTTTCAGAAATCAGGAGGTGGACAGGATTGGGTGAGAATGAAGGGATACCTGGATATATATGGGAAGGCGGTGAGGGGGAACCAGCCAGAGAAGGAGAAGGAGCTCCCTTCCTTCCCCACTGGCACCAACCTCCGATGGCCATTGTCTCCGCGACAGCAGGTTGCGCCAGCCCTGATGCCCCTCTTGGGGACGGTGCGGGGTGGTCGTGCCAGGCTGCGCTCTGCCGGACTACGCGGGCATAAGCGGCTGAGGATCTTCTCCACACCCCTCACCTCCCCCCAAACCCGGGTGGAGTTTATTCCCCAGCCGCCTCTTCCCTCCCGTGGCCAGGATCCTGCTCCTGTCCGCTGGCCACCCGCACCTCTCCGCGCCCAGGGAAGCGCACTCACCCAGCGCGCTCCTCCTCCGGGGCGCACGGCGGGCGCCGATCCCCTGCGCGCTTTCTCCCGGGAGGATGGGGCTGTGCGCTGGGGGGCGGGGAGTGGGAGGGGGCGCGACCTCGGGGGCCCAGCCCCTTTCTCCACCCCCTAAACCGGTGGCCGGAGAAGCGCACAGCCAGGCGCGCGTGTGCGTCGGGGTGCCTGCAGGAAGTTGCCGCCGCCGTGTACCGTCCCTCCAGCTCTCCAGGTTCGCTGCGCTCCCGCTTCTCTCTAGGATGCGGAGGAAATCGCAGCTCGGTGCCTTTAACTCCTCGCGCAGGCGGCTTCCCCGCCCCAAACTCTTCTATCTCTGATGCTGAGCGTTGCGAGTCTTCAGCTTTCTTTCAAAAGTCTCGCATGCACCCTGCCGATTTATTCTTCGTATTAACTTCACTAAGGTTTATTCTTCTCCCTTCTACGATTGGATTGAAGACTTCAATAAACGCGCAACATAGGAACAACGTGCATACAAACGCAGACTTGCCATGGACAGATTCAATGATATGTGGAATCCGTTCTTACAAATAATGTAATATGTTAAGATCTGGTGAAGGACAATAAAAACCTTGCAAAGTAAAAAAAGAAAAATAAGATTTATTCTTCATATTAATGAGCTGTTCGAGAGTGGAACGGCGTGCCCCTGGAGGTTAATAATAATAATAATAATAATAATAATAATAATAATAATAATATTTATACTGTATCCCGCCCATCTGGCTGGGTTTCCCCAGCCACTCTGGATGGCTTACAGCATACAGTATATAAAACATTGTAACATATCCAGCATTTAAAACTTCCTGATACAGGGCTGCCTTCAGATGTCTTCTAAAAGTTACAGTTACAGGTAGGCAGCCGTGTTGGTCTGCCGTAGTCAAAACAAAATTAAATAAATAAAATAAAATTTAAAAATCTGAAGAAGTGTTCATGCACATGAAAGCTCATACCAATAACAAACTTAGCTGGTCTCTAAGGTGCTACTGGAAGGAATTTTTTATTTTGTTTTTCATTTTGTTTCTAAAAGTTATGTACCATAGTTCTTGACATCTGAAGAGAGGGTGTTCCACAGGGAGGGCGCAACTACGAAGAAGGTTGTGGACTCTCCTTCCTGGGCGGTTTTTAAGCAGAGGTTGGATGGCTATCTGTCATGGATGCTTCAGTTGAGATTCCTGCATTGCAGAGGGTTGGACTAGATGACCCTGAGGGTCCCTTCCAACCCTATAATTCTATGATTCTACGATTCTAACATAGCACCACCAGAGTGCTGTGGGGCTTTGTGGGGCAACTAACTGCATTGCAAGCTGAGTTGATGGTACCTCGTTCCCAATGGAAGCATTGGCGTTTAAGTCCTCATTACTAACACGTCCCCTGGATTTTAACTGAAGCTAAGGTTTCTGCATTCGAAGCCCATGGATATAGATATATGGGAGTATGAGCTCCAGCATCGCAATGGTTCTCCAACATCTAAGTCTCATCTTAGAACAGGCAGAGCTGGAGAAATGGACATCACGGCTGATTATTGCAATGCATGCTATGCTGGGCTGCCTTTGAAAGATATTTAGAACTTCAGCTGGTCCAAAATGTTGCAGCTAGGCTGTTGACCAGAGTCAATCAGGGGAAGGACCTAAATCCCTTATTGCAAATGTTCACTGGTTCTAGCTAATTACTAGGCCTAGTTCAAAGCCCTAAATGGCTTGGGATTGGCGTACTTGCAGGAACATCTTCTTCCACGTTATTAAGGACTTCTGGAGACTGTTTCCTTCACATCCCACCAGCATTGAAATTACATTTGTTTGGGATTTGGAAGAGGGCCTTGGTGGCTGCACCTAAGCTGTAGAACTGTCATCCTAAGGGCAGCTGCCTTATCCTTCTTGAACGCTCTTCCATTGCTGCAGGACCACCTTCTTTTCTAAGCAAGTGTCTATCCTGATAATCTGCTTTATTATTATTATTATTATTATTATTATTATTATTATTTTACATTTCTGGACATTTTAGTCTCAGCATATCTACTTTTCTATGCCTTGCATTGAATTTTATTGTTTTCTGGATGGCTGTTTCATACTGTGAGCATTTAAAAGAAACCAACAACAACAACTGAAAGGGATATTGCTAGATATATTATTTAATACATTATTTCGCAACAAGTTTAATGAGAGTGCATGCATGCGCATATAAAGACCTGCTCCTCTACACACTATTTCAAGGGTGAAGAAGGCATCATCGGGCCCAGAGATCCATAGTGTGGCACTTCGGGTTACATATGCTTCAGGTTACATACGCTTCAGGTTACAGACTCCGCTAACCCAGAAATAGTACCTCGGGTTAAGAACTTTGCTTCAGGATGAGAACAGAAATCGTGCTCCGGCGGTGGGGTGGCAGCAGGAGGCCCCATTAGCTAAAGTGGTGCTTCAGGTTAAGAACGGTTTCAGATTAAGAACAGAACTCCAGAACGAATTAAGTACTTAACCCGAGGTACCACTGTACTTTAAATCAAAGGTGGAGAACCTGTATCTCTCTGGATGCCATTGGACTTCAAGTCCCATCAGCCCCTGCTAGCATGACTAGTGGTCTGGGACGATGGGAGTTGTGGTTCAGCAGATTTCCCCAGGAGATCAGCAAAGATAAGCAATGAGACCCATTGTGGTGCAGCGCTTAGGAGGGGTAGTCAGCCTTTTTCAGGAGGGGGCTGGTCCACCATCCCTCAGACCTTGTGGGGGACAGGACTATATTTTGGAGGGGGGGGGGAAGAACGAATTCCTATGCCCCACAAATAACCCTGAGATGCATTTTAAATAAAAGGACACATTCTACTCATGTAAAACATGCTGATTCCTGGCCCCCAGCCCTTAGTTTGCCTACACATGGCTTAGAGTCAGACCAGGACCTGGGTTATTAGTCTTGTTTTTAAGTACATATTTTGTGTTTTTTATCTTCCCCTCCCCTTCCCACAAAAGGTTCCTGCTCCCCACCTCAAATTAGGCTGTTAGGACCACCTTTTTTGTCATAACTCGAATGCAAATTCATATACATATATATATATAGAGAGAGAGAGAGAGAGAGAGAGGTAATTCCAGCATATAGGTTCCCAGGCTCTAGTAGAGAATGGACTCTGCCCCATGAGCTTTCACCAATTTGTGGCTAAATCTGCCAAAACAAAACACACTCAAGCACCTTCTGGCACCTCACTGGCTGATGAGACCTTGGTACACCAACAAAAAAGATATCCTTCAACCCCGAAGTTTTACCACATTTGACCTTGACAGAATCTAAAATGCGCTTTGCTTGATGTCTGCAAAAGCTGTACAGTCTCAGTCCAAAAATGGTCATTTGACTGTTATTGACATGGCGCCCTCACTGTGCTTGGCGCCTTATAGAGTGTGCAAGAGGGCAGGTCTCTGCCCCGAGAGGCTTGCAATTCAGCTTGGGGGCAACGCCAGAGGAAGAGGAGGCAGCAAGAAGAAATGAACAGGCAATGAAGAACAGCAACAGTTGCAAAAATCCATCCCAGCTTAATTTTTTAATAACATTCTGCCTTTGGTCATTTGGCTCAGTGGTGCCACCTGCTGGATATTTACAGCCCCTCCGTGTTTGAGAACAAAGTGGGGATGGTTGAGAGCATGGATATATTGATTGCAAGTTTCACTGGACTTCTATAAAATAAAAAATTATAACAGTCCAGATTTCTTATAAATCTATAAAGTGGCGTATCCCTCCTATCTTTAAACAAACAAACAAAAATGTATAAAGGTAAAACTTTAAATGGATAAGCATTTCTTATAAATGTTTTAAGTTATAACCTTGTTTTTCATCGCCAAATGTTTCTCAGAAATATGTTTCCTCCCCACCTGCTCCCACCACAAGGTTGTTGGAAGTGTGTTGCTGCCTCTCAAGGCCATTTAATAGGAATCCACCAATAGGGGGAAAGGCTGCAAGGATTATTACTGAGCAGTTTAATCTCCCTGCCTCCGCACCCCAGATTTTTTTCCATGGAGATCAGATCAGCAAGGCCTTTCAGCCTCAGGAGAGCTCTGTGAGGAAGGTCAGGCTGAGAGAGAGTGACGAGGCAAAGCTCAGCGCACCAAGGGAGCTGCTGAATGGCCTACTGGTGGTGATTTGAACCCGGGTCCCTCTGGTTTTTAAATTTGATTAATCAACCTAGCCATGGTTGCTATGCACTGCCTCCACAGCTGGAGACAAGGAGGCTTCTGAATACCAGTTCCTGGAAATCCCAGGAGGGAGAAAGCTCCTGTCCAGCTTGAGTCCTGCCTTGTTGGTTTACCACAAGCATCTGGGTGGCCACTGTAGGAACAGGATGGTGAACTAGGTGGCCTGTTGACCTGACCCAGCAGGCTCATCTTATGTCCCTAAATTCTAATGTTCTTTATTTACAGGATTATTACACTGCTAGCATTTTAAAGGTTTCGCCCATCCATTATGATATCCTCATTCAGGTAGGGGCTGCATGAGTACAGAGGGGTATCTGTGTGGGATATTGCCTCTGATCTTATGGCACTTATCCCATACCCTCCAACACTTATCTGATGAAAATAGGGACGTCCTAGCCCATAATAACGATAAAAAGGTAAAGGTACCCCTGCCCATACGGGCCAGTCGTGTCCGACTCTAGGGTTGTGCACCCATCTCACTTAAGAGGCCGGGGGCCAGCGCTGTCCGGAGACACTTCCGGGTCACGTGGCCAGCGTGACGAAGCTGCTCTGGTGAGCCAGCACCAGCGCAGCACACGGAAACGCCGTTTACCTTCCCGCTAGAAAGCGGTACCTATTTATCTACTTGCACTTAGGGGTGCTTTCGAACTGCTAGGTGGGCAGGACCTGGGACCAAAAGACGGGAGCTCACCCCGCCGCAGGGATTCGAACCGCCGACCATGCGATCGGCAAGCCCTAGGCGCTGAGGTTTTACCCACAGCGCCACCTGTGTCCCTTATAATAATAATGATAGTGATAACTTTATTATTATTATTCATATCCCGCCCATCTGACTGGGTTGTCCCAGCCACTCTGGGCAGCTTCCAACTAGTATAAAAAAATAATAATAAAACATTAAACTTTTTTTTAAAAAAACTTCCCTATACAGGGCTGCCTTCAGATGTCTTCTAAATGTTGTATAGTTATCTCCTTGGCTTGGGGGTTACATAACTCCATGGCCCGCGGACAGTCTGGGTATCAGTGTGTTTTTGCATGAGTAGAATGTGTGCTTTTATTTAAAATGCCTCTCTGGGTTATTTGTGGGGCATAGGAATTCGTTCATCCTTCCCCCCAAAAAATATAGTCCGGCCCCCCACAAGGTCTGAGGGACAGTGGACTGAAAAGGTTTGCTGACCCCTGAGTCAACTCCTTACCTCCCAACACTTCCCCAATGAAAATAGGGACGTCCTAAGGTAAAGAGGGACATTCTGGGATCAAATCAGAAACCCGGACAGCTTCTGTAAATCCGGGACTGTCCCTGGAATATAGGGACACTTGTGGTCTGTCATCCCAAGGGCTCTCAGATGGAGAAGGGAGCTCACAAGAAGACTAAGGGCCCTCTGGCATTCTCCATCTGTGGCCTTTTGAGACAGAAAGTCTTGGTAGCAGCAATGATGTTCTAATGAGAGACAGGGGCAAGCCACCATTTAAATTTCCCACAATGCTTCAGACCACTCTGGTACTGGCCCTCGGCGGTCTGGCAGGGTTTCCAAGCGCCCAGCTTATTTAAAAGACTATGCTCACCGGACAAACTGCACATGTAAATCTGTATGGTGAAGAGGGTCAATTAATATGCTTATGTGCCTTACTGAAACCAATAAGGGTATTGCTGTATGTAATGGAACCACTATGGTTGTAACTACAGTCATACCTTGGGTTGAATCCGCTTCAGGTGGAGCGCGTTCGAGTTGCGCGTTACTTCCGGGTTTCACTGCTTGTGCATGCGCAGACGCTCAAAATGATGTCACGCACATGTGCAGAAGTGGCGAAAAGCGATGCGTGTGTGCGCAGACGTGCCGTCGCTAGTTACGTTTGCTTCTGGATGCGAACGGGGCTCCAGAACGGATCCTGTTCGTATCCAGAGGTACCACTGTAATTCCTTATCTCGGTGGGGAGGGGTGTTATGTATTGAAGTTTTCACCCTGGCCACCAGGGGTATTGTGTAAACAGTAGTTTTCACTCAGGTCCACGTCCGTTAATTTAGGCAGGAAAACCCTGGTTGTTGTTGCTACAATGTTGACAGCCGGCTGCCTATAAAAGCAGGCGGGCTGAGCTGTTTGCTGTTCAGTTCAGTTGCAGCTTACTTATAAAGAACTACTTGGAGAAATCTCTGTGTCGTCTGCTATGTCCACCCACAACTTAATAGCTACGTCAGAGACATTGTGGGAAGTCAGCGAGACCAGTCCTCTGGGGATGATCTGAGTTCTCTGGGCAGGCGTCAGCAGTGGGGCCACAGCCTGAGGAACATGGGACCCCAACTCCTGCCAGCCTGGCCAGTGGTCAGGAGGAATGATGAGCACTGTGGTCAAACCTGGAGGACTACAGGTTGCCTAGCCCTCATGGCCGGTAGAAGGAAGATCTTCAGACGCCGCCATTTCAGAAATGGCAGTAAGTCTTTCTGCACACAGCCCCAAATTGCAGAGGACCACAGGAAGCGACCAGACCATGGGTCCATCTTGTTCACTGTTCCCTACACTGACTGGCAGAAGCTCTCTGGGGTGTCAGGCAGAGTTCTCTCCCAGCCCTACCTAGGGATCCCAGGGATTGAACCACGGACTTCAGCTGCTCTACCACAGAATGATGACTCCTCATTCTGACCCAGGGCTTGATGGTCAACTTGGGGCAGGGAGTGGAGTACTGATGACAGTAGCTGAGAAGCAGGGCCTCTCTTGGCGAGCTCTGCTCAGGGTCTCAGCATGGCAGCATGTGGGGCCATCCTTGTCATTTAATGGTATGCGTCACCCGGGAACACTCGACTGTAGTGTGCCGTTCTGTCATTAGTATCTGATACTTCAAAAATCACCGAGAAATGTCAAAATGAGGAGGCTCTCCAAAATTAAGAGGAGGCACCTGCCTACCAAATCATGAATGTGCAAGTGTGGTGGTGAAGATGCAAAGGGGGCATATTTTAATCTCGCTCTCTAGCTGTGGCTTTCAAAAATAAATAAAGGAACATTTTTAGGTCCCTGCCTCGGGTGTTTGTTTGTATTGTTTTAAAAACCCATCTTTAATTCTTTCTTTCTTTCTGCCTGACTCTCTTCTTACATTTTCTTCTCTCCTTTCCTCCAAGATGCGCAAAGCGGAAAACATGGTTAGTTGCTGTTTTCATTGTTTTCAAAGCAATTTTTAGCTGTTTGTATTGCATGTGTGAAAAACGCCTGGAGATTTACGATAAAGCTGGTTCGTCATTAAACACGACAACAATTTTAGCTGTGTTATTCTGACTCCCAACGCTCTGTTTTTAAATGTATTGAGATATTATGGTTGTAATCCGCCTTAGGGGGCCTTGTTCAGGGCAGAAAGGCAGAATAAAAATGTTTTTATAAATCAATACAAATATTGGGCAATACTTCAACTTCCCTACATATAAATATTGTTGCCTGCACCCTTATCTCTGAGCAGTGAGGGACTTCAGGGGTTCCTGCACTTACACAGGGTTTGCTTTCCTTTGAGTGAAGTCCATGGAGACTGTGGTGTCTTTAGGATATATGGTTTTATTTACACATATATACAACCTGAGCAAAGGATGAAAGCGCTCACAGCATTAATACTCAAACAGATCTTGCTTCTCCATTAGGTTTTCATGGAAGCTCCAAAGCCCAACTTTGGGTTCAGCACAGAGCAAGACATGCCCTTGAGTTTCCAGTATCAGCAAAGAAATCTCTCTCGATGGAGAACATCATCTAGCAAGGGGAGGTGGGAACAAGCTCACCTCTTTGTCTCCATGGCAGCCTCTTGGGACATGTAAATGACAGTGCTGTACTTAACTGGACAGCCAAGGCGATTACCTTATCAAAGGAACAGATCTGGCTGCTTTCACCTCATAGATTCTAACTTCACATACACCGGATCAGAGGTTCGGAAGGGACCCAGAGGTATCATGCAGATATCATGCCATATCTAAGAAGCTACACTTTTTGGAGAGATGCTTCTTGCTGTGTGAGATAAATTTATTGAAGGTTCTTTCTCCACTTCACTGATTATCAGTCTCATATGAACTGATCTGAAATTATTCAAGTCCCAAACAGATTAAAATCACTAAATTTGCTTTTGACCTCCCCTATATGTTGGCTTCCTGCTACCAACTAGAATAATTCCATAGTGAGGAAAATCATGTTCTACCTACATTTGAAATTTTAAACCTGAATCACCTTGTGAGTCATATAATATCAATTTTATGTGGCAAGATCAGTGGGCTTAGACAGATTCCATACTTGTCCCACATTCATAACAAATTGCTGATTATAAAGTCTTGTTTTGAGTACTTTGAAACCAAATGTCAAATGTGGTATGGACTGGAGCTTTTATTAAAGTTTCTTTAAATTGCAATATTTATGAATTTGATTCTTTTAACCAGTTAGTTACTTGATTGATATAACTAGCCATACCACTGATATTCTTCCTCTTTTCTTTCATAACTGAACTGCAACAGCTTCTATTTTTGGTCTTTTATTATTCCAAAGAAACGTAAGTGAAATCATGTCATTTCACGATCTGTTGTGCTTGCAGTTCTATAGCTGAAAACTGGAATAAAATATTTACCTTTGGTAACAAGGCCATTTTAATTGCAGGAGTTCTCCCATAAGTTTTCTACATTTGTTTTATTTGTTTATTTCATTTTAAGGAGGGTAAAAAAACAAACCACACATTAATACCCTTGAGAGAAGAGGAACTCTGTACACGCTCAGAGGTAAAGTACTCAAACGGTGGCAATCCTATGCAGACGAAAAAAGTCTGCATTTTGGTTCGCCTTCAAGACCACTAACGTGCAATGTTTGCAAATGGGAATTACTCACTTAATAAAAAGAGAACTCAATTAGCTTTGAGCTACCGGTATATAACACCATCTCCCGCAATTCCATTCGGCAGTATGCCTCTCCCCCCCTCCCCTCCTACTCCGCCATATTAGTTGTAGTCCAGGCATTCTCCTTGAGGACTTAGAGTCAAACGATAAAGGCACCGAGAAATACCCAGACACGGGCCTGGAGGATAGAACTACACTCCCATGATGCCTTTCGCCTCAGCGGCCATCTTAAACGGAGTCCAAACACCTCTCGGAGAATTTGGCTTATACAGGCCTGATCCCATGAGTGAGCAAAACTACCCTTCCCATGAGGCATTGGGGACGAAGTCGCCGCAAGCTGCCATCTTAGCTGTAGTCCAAACACCTCTTAGGGGGCTATAGAGACCATCAGGCCCAAGGCGTCGAGGCGGGAAATAAAACTACAATCCCCACCCGGCATTGCGCGGAGGCATTGGCCGCCATCCCCATTGTAGTCCAAACTTCCCCCAGGTGCCCATAGAGGCGGATGCTTCTGAGGTGGCGGAGAAAACTACTTCTCCCATGAGCTCCCGCGCGGCGAGTGTTCCCTTTTGGCCTTCCCGAGACCGCCATGACGGTTTTGTGTGTGTGTGTGTTATGCGTTGAGTGAGGTGTGTGTATCAGTATGTGTGAGTGAGTGAATGTGAAAGGGAAGGAGGAAGAGGAGAGGATGAGAGAGGCTGGGGGAGGAGGAGGAGGAGGAGGCTCCACCAGCACCGTGGGGCCTAGCTCTGTCCCTTCCGAGGAGCTGTGGGGGCGAGTGAACCCCACTCCCCGACCTGCCCATTTGGAGGGGGGTGGGTGGGTTTAAAGGCCCTCCCTTATGTGGGGGGAGGGACAGCTGGGCAGCGCAGAGCCCCCTTGAGGAAAAGGGTGGGGTGGGGGGACCAGGTTCCCATTCCCCCCTTGGATTGCAGGGCGGGGGGGCTGGCAGTGGGGAGCGCCTAGAGGGCCCCACCCCGTTGCAGGAGCAAGGGTTTTGCAAGGTTAACAACCCCCCACCCTTTCATTGCTTCGGAGGGGGGCAGAAAGCTGAGAGATCGCCAAGGCAGGCACTGGGCCTTTTCCATCTGGGCTCTGTGTGTGAGAGTGAGGCCAGAGCTATGTCCCTGATTTAAAGGGAAAGGCTGATCATCATCATCATAAATATCATTTGGGGACTGTTTTCACCTAGCCCCCACCCCCTTTTGATTCCCCCCTCCCCACTGCTCTCCAAAGTGCATGGAGATGTTGTTGGAGTAACAAGCCAAGGGGCAAGTCCCCCTTCTCCTCCTCCTCCTCCTCTTCTCCCACCTCCAGTAAGCCCAAAGAGTGGGGAGTGGGCTTAGAGAGGGGAGTGGTCTGCCTACATTTGAAAAGGGGAGGGTGGGTGTTCTGGCAACTAAGGAAAATCTCAGTGGTGGGCAGAAGAGGAGGAGGAGTCAGGAGGAAGCAAGGAGGGTTGGAGGGGGGGTTATTGGAGGTTGCACCGCGCATAGGCAATGCCCAAGGCTCCATCCAAAATTAGGGGTGCAGGGGGTCCCTGAGTAGATGTGTGCTACAGCGGGAGCTTTCCTTGTTATTTTTTTAGATGTTCGGGGGAAGGGAAGCCTCCTCACACATCATCCCCTTGTTTTCTCCCAAGGGCAAGGAAGGAAACCGTGGAGGGTAGAATAGGAGAGAGGGGGTGAGAGGACTGGGGGAAACTGCTGCTATGAATCTGTAATCGCCTCTTTGGGGAGATCGACCCGCCCCTCCGACTCTTCTCCACCCCCCTATTTTTGTGGGGGGGACTGAGGGAGAGACGCACGCACACACAAATCCTTCAACAACTGGCTGGATCTCTTCTCTCTCCCCCCCTCCACTGCCCACCATGACAACAAACCCAGCATTAGAATCGCCATCCGCCCCATGGCCACACAGCAGGTGAGTAGCCCATCTCTCCTTCGCTCCCCGCTCCCAAACCCTTCATGGATTTTAAAGGGGGGGCTGCTCCCCATCTCCAGTCTCCTCCCATCCTAAGGCACATTTGGCTGGTGCCTGTCTGTGATATGTGAGTGTTTGTGTAGATATATGTGTGTGTGTGGTGTGTGTAGCGATTGTAAGACGTACAGCATCTTTTCTCTTTCGGAGGCTGCTGATGGATGAGGAAGAATCTTTGGTGCCTGGATGCGCTTCCCAAAGGTAAGTCCCTCCGCCGCCCCCCATCTCTCTTGGCTTTGCGAAAGAATGCTTTTCAAGGAATAGAGACCCTTGTCCCTTTTTTCCAGAAGCCAACACTTTCTCCCTCCCCCCTCCCCATTCAAAATTCATTCGCTCTCCCTCTCCGACCTCCAACGTGATGCTTTTGAGGAGGACCCTCAGTCGCTTTGCAAAATAACCCCTTTCCCCCCAAATTAGCTGTATATGCAGGGCAGGTCGTGTGAACGCACACAGCATGTGAAAACATCACAACAACTCATATGCAGGGAAGGAGGATTGGGGAGGGGGGAGTGCTGTTAAGCTACCAGGCGGGTTGCATGAATGTATCTGTTGGAGATGGGATCTGGAGCTTCTAAGCCTCCCCCTCCCCCGCCCCCCCTCAAATGCAAGGTACACTATTGTGCTTTCCTCAGTTTTCCCATTCCTTTCGGGATCTCCTTTGTTGTTTTTGTTTTCTTGGGCATTCTCCCTCTTTCCCACCCTTACGTGCTGTCACCTTGGGCTGGATTGTTTTGAGTGGGGGCGGGGGGCGTCGGTATTTATTTATTTTTTTGTACCCAAAAGGAAAGCAGGCGTGCGAGCGAGCGGATACTGGGGTGCATCTCTTTTTTTGGCCGGCTTGCTTTTTTTTTAACTGGGAAGAGGGGGTCCTCTCCTGGGTGGGCAGCAGCATCTGACGGGCACCAGGGGGAAGCGGAGGAGAGGAGCGGAGTGGCTCCGGGGCGCGCGCGCGTGTCCTGCGCCTGTGTGTGTGGATGTGTGTGCGCGGGGGCAAGCGTGGAACCAAAGTTTCTCCTCTCCGATTTCCAGGGGAAGGAATTGCCGGCCGTAAAGCGCTCCTGCCTCCCTCTCTCTCTGTGTGTTTCTCATGTTTTAAGCCCTGGGGGAGGGAGGGGAGGGGAAGGGAAGCGGAGGAGAGGAGGGGATGGGCCGTGTCTGCCGATTTCAGGGGGCCCTGGATCCGGGATGGCTCCGCTCTCCCGCCTCGAGGAGCTGCGGGATCCGGAGGGATCTGCCGGAGGAGGCTCGCCCCCGAGAGCTGCCTGGACTTAGAGGCTTTTAAAGGGGCGGCGAGAGCGGAGATGTGTCAAGCAGGTTGCAGATGGCGGAGAGGAGCCGAGGGGAGCCAGCAGCCGGCACCGTGCAGGGCCGGGCTGAGGTGTTCGGGATCCCTTGCCAGGACCGGGCCTGTCAGCTCTGAGGCCATGCTGGGGCGTGATGAGGTATCGCAGCCAAGTTCCCATAGACACCACGGCCCTCTCGACTGCCTGCCTGCCTGCCTCCCACCTGATCCCACATGCGAGGGGGCGGCTGGCGGATGGGCGGCCTTAGGAAGTGGGGGGTGCTGCTTGTGGGATGTGTTTGGTGACCATTTGCCAAGGGGGGCACTGTGATATTGTGTGGAGGGGGGCAGAAGAGCACAGCAAGATCAAGTGTTTTATTCAGGTTCACCGAGGCCTTCTGCCACCTAACCTGTTCCTCCCCTTTTACCAGCTCATCCCTAATAGCACCCCCTGCCCTAATTTACAAAATATCTATCTATCAAAAGATGAAGTGATGGTGTTTAGCAGCAAAGAACATCAAAAGGTTATGGGCATGCCCAGGTCTGTCCCTCCCCCTCCGGTTTGGGGAACTGAAGTGTTCTGCTGTCTATACCGTAAGTTCATTGCAGGCAGAGGCCATTCAGAAAGTGCCACCACTTTCTCTTCTCTAATTCCTCCTTGAATCTTTTGGTTTGATGCTTTAGGTCTTGCTCCCCAACTGGGACAGATCCTCTCCCCAAAATACATGTTAACTCCCCTTGATTGTGTTTGTCCCCTGTTTCCTTTGCTTCTCCCTGCCGTGAGAATTTAGGGCAAAATTGGACGTTACTCGCAAAACAGCACTTGCTCAGAAAACGCCAGTTCTGCTTCTGCTTCCCTTCCCCCTCCTCTGTGTAATGCCTGGAAGAACTTGCCTCTACTCTAACAACTCAGTGGCTCTGTCACATCATTCACTGCCAATGGAGGGATGTGGTGACGTCATGGCGCAAGGGAAGTTCAACTGGACATCATGTAGAAAGAGCAGAGAAGTATATCTGAACCAGCTGTGGTTTTGTGGTTTTTTAAACTTTTCTCAGAGGCTTTGGGATCTAAGTAGTGATGGTGGAGGAGACTATGGGGCCTCTGAGTCTGGTTCTTCAGTTGCAAGCACCTCAGGTCAGGGACCTGCTGTTTTTTTGGTTGCATTACTGTGCCATGTACCTGTTGATGGTGTTATATTAACGATTGTCATCAGCGACAGTTGCTAATGATGCAAATGTAGCCCTTTCCTTTTTGGCTTTCCCTTTCTGCTTCTGATATGAAATCTGTTCTCTGTCCTCCTCCTTTGCCATCTTTCCCCTGTTCCATATCTCCCTGCTTCAAGAAAGGCCCTGTGAAAATGGTTGCTCTTAGATTAAGCATGTAGTTTTATTTCAATGGGACTAATAATGTTTTGGGAAGTGCTACCCCTAGAAAAGCTTTCTACAGCCTTGCCTTCATCTTCTGTTTATTACTGTGCGATTTCTCTCCTTCTCTGTATCCTATCTCCCCCAAAAACTCCACTTCCAGTCCATATTGACAGGAAGCTCCTTGTGCATTACAGTAGTTCTTCCCTTTGTTTTATGAAGGTAGAACTCAAACATCCCATGCCCATACTACTGATAATTGTTGTTTATCATTTTTGTATCAATTCCACATCTGAGCTGCCAGCTTGGCAAGCAGGCCTCCGGACTGAACTGGGAAATTTCTTTTGAGATACCATGTTGGTTCCCAAGAATTTGACTTGTCCCCCCACCCACAATCAGTGACTTGTTGGCGTTTCCTTCTTTTCTCTTTTTTCCTAAACCAGATACTGGCTTCCAGAAGCATGAAATATTTTTCATGCCCTGCCTGCAGTATTTCCTCGTGAAGGTTCACCTTTCAGAATAGCGACATGAAACCTGCAAATGCCTCATTCTAAACCAGAGGTCGGCAACTTGTGGCCTTCCAGATGTTGTTGGATTCCAACATGGCCAATGGCCAGGGATGATGGGAGTTGTAGTCCAGCAGCATCTGGAGGGCCACAGGTCCCCCTTCCTTGTTGTAAACCGCATTAAAGCAGTGCAACCTTTGCAGCCACATGTTAACAAGTAACACAGAGAATCATTCTTTTTCTTTTCTTTTTTTTTAAAGGTGCTGCCCATAGCTAGGGTTCTTCTGCTGTCCTTCTTATTTGCTGATCTCCCTGTCTCTTTAGGAGGGGGAACTCACCTGTTTTCTTTCAGCCCCTTCTATAAAACAGTAGATGGGGGGAGAACCGGCATCCCAGCACCATGGGCACCTGTAATTAAAGCAGCAATAAATTGCAGTGTCTTTTGTGACTTCGCTGTAAGCAGGCAGAAGAGTGAGAGCAGTGAAGTCCATCCCTTGATTTAACCTAAAAGGTCCCCATTGAGCTGCCGCATTATTAGAATCCAGCTTCTTTTTATTCCGCTACAACTTTGTCATTAATACGAGGCTTGTAACGTGCACAAGTTTCTCAGCACTCTTGCATCTTCCTTGTGAGGTGGTTCAGCATTGCTCTTATTTTAGAGAGAGACAGGCCCATGGTTGAGCCGAAGTGATGCGTCAAAGGATATATGATGAATCTCTGACAGAGGTAGGATCTGAGTCCATCTTTCTTGCCATTGCAGTAGCTCGATCAGCAAGGCATATCCTTGGATGCCCCTTACTCCTCTGCTGACAGAATAAACTAAGTAGATTTTATCAGCTGGGGACAACTACATTTTTTCAAGCATTTCAGAAGAGTTACCCTTTTTAAAAAACGCACCCTCCAACCGCTGTAAAAAAATAATTAATTGGGTGCTTTTCCTTCAATAACAAAAAGAAACCCACTGCAAAGGTTCTTAGATTTGTTCTTCTTTATTGGCTGTTGCTGTATAATTGTATCCAGAGCCATGCGTATTCTGTGATTGTATTGGGCATGTGCAAAAGTTGATGTTTAGACAGTGCAGTCAGCATCAGGACCGCGTTTCTAGGTTTGAAAGCTTGCAGCTCAGTGGGGATGAGGGAGCTGTGCTGGATTTTCAGTGATGGGGTGGAGGGGTAGAGAGAGAATCTTAGGGAAATATTTGCTGTCTGTCATGAGCATAAACAGAATAAATAATGTGGAGAGGAGGAAAACTGCTCAACTTTGCATCATTTACTCATGTTGCCATGCACCTCAGTTTTTATTGGGGATGAAAATGGAAGCTTTGGTGCCGAACCTTTTTGTTTTGGAGCACAAATATTCTCAAGGTTGCTTCTTGCAATTTTTGCCCTCCCTGCTTGATATTTTCCCCTCCCAAACATTGTTGTGGGTTTCTGATATTTTGACTCCCAACCCATTTTTGTGTGATAACTGTTACAGGGGAGGGAAGTTTGTTTGCCTTGAGAACTCTCCGGAGGCTGAGGCAAACCAGAAGACTCTCTGTTGGATGGGGACCCCTTTTATCACTTAAATTTACTGCCCATATATCCTGCCTTTCTCCCATGATGGACCTTAAGACAGCTTATAAAAAGGTGTTGCTGCACAGCCTGCTTAGTGTTAGCAAGGTTGCTGCTTCATGTACCTGAAGATCATGTCTTGGAACAAGTAACCCAGGGAAGGAAGGAAATAAATTAGAGCCCTAGCTTTCATTCTGTATTTTTTCATATAGATCAGGGTGCAAACAGACAGAAACAGCAGACCTCATCCCATAGCACCAGCTGCTTTTGAAAGAAAGATAAAGAGGATTCAAAAGTGGCTCCTCTGTGGGATTGGGAGCTTTGTCCAGAAATGCAGGTGTCCCAAAGCCCTTTTAAGCACGTAGAATTAATTGTGTGAGAAGGATCGGGCTTGTTGGCTTTGTTTGTTTTTGGATCCTAGTTGTAGTTTTGCAACTATCAATACTGGGTTTTATTAAGCTTGGTCAGGATGGTAGAAGATGTAAGACTTTTCAAATGCTGGGAAGCAGAGGTTCTAAAATCGTTAATGAGTTTATTTTCTCTTTTTGAAACTTCTGTTTCTAAACTTTGTCGTGTGGTTATATTCAGCAAAGGCTGATTTGCTCTGCATTCTTGGTGGTGCTGATATTGTAATCTCGCTTGGTTCCTTACTCCGCTGTGCAATGTTTCTGAGAGAGCTGTAGGGTGTTGTGTCTGTGTGTATGTGCAGTTTATTCAGCAACAGAACATTTTTTAAAACTTAGTTTTTGTGGCCGTTGGGGCCTGCAGACACATATACCTCCCCCCCCCCTCCAGTAAAGTGGCTTGCTCCTAAGGGGTGTGAAGTGTTCCACCCCTCCCAGTTCTGTTTCGGACAAAATCTAAAGCCATGGCCATATACACAGGCTTCCTGTTTATAACAAGAAGCATGTCAAGAGCTCTCTGTCGCGTGTCCGGAGCATTTCCCTGATCTTGGAGAAGAATGAAAGTCCTGTGTGTGTGTGTGTGTGTGTGTGTGTGTGCGCACACACACGCGCACACACACACACACACACAGAACGATAGCACAGAACAAGCTGCTGTAGGTGAAGTTGAGCAATGCAGTCTGTGGCAAAATGAGAGCTGCAAAATGAGGCTCTTTATTGCTCGCACCAAAGAACCAGGCTTGACTGAAAAGTTCTGCAAGATGTCCGGGTTTGTCGCGTGACCTGTCCTAGCCTAGACGGTGATGGGATGCACTGCTTTGTGGTTCCACCCTCTGTGGGGTGCTAAGGTTCTTCACAGGCTCAGAGTTGTGGGCCCACTGCAGACCCCAAGTTCCCCGAATCTGCCAAACTGCAGGTGCATATTGACGCTGGACCCCTCGTGCCCTTCACCCTTCCCAAAGCTGGGAGGGACACCAAGGCATCCTGATGTAGTGGGTTGCCCCAATTTCACTTTGAATGGGTGCAATATTTCTTGACCTGAACTGTTCATTCCATGATGCCTTGATGATGGGGACGTCTGCTCTCTGCATCTGCCCTGTTGCGCAGGGCTGATCAGCTGTGTCTGCACCCTCCTTTTCATCTGAGCCACATCTTTGCTTGGCCCCTACATGACATCAGATGTAGGGCAGGTGGCCTTGGTGCGTCCATCATGACCTTGCAGGCTGCATTGGAAATCTTGGCAGTCTTAGCCAGGCCTGTGAGCAAAGGGTTTCCACCGCTCCAGTTTCTTCTTCCAGCGTATTGCACGTTTAACAGTTTCCTCCCCTTGACGATTATGCCAGGATCTCGGTTCACTTGTTTTTGTGTTTCAGTTTGCCTCTCTCCTCTTCATCTTGGCGGCTGCCACTTTCCTTGCCCACCTGCCTGCCCGCCTTGGAAAGCGGTGGCGCGCTCATCGCTTGCGCACCTCTCTCTCTCTTTCTCTCCCCTTGCAGCCCAGAGAGTAGCTGAAGCGGGACGTAGCCAATGTCGTCCAGCAAAGGGGCGGGGGCTGGAGCTCGCCGGCGGCGGACGCGGTGCCGGAAGTGCAAAGCTTGCCTGCGGTCGGAGTGTGGGGAGTGCCACTTCTGCAAGGACATGAAGAAGTTTGGGGGGCCAGGGCGCATGAAGCAGTCCTGCCTCCAGCGGCAGTGCACGGCGGTGAGTGGGGAAGTGGGAGGGAGGGTGGTTTGCAGGGTGGGTTTCTGTCCAGGGTTTGGGGCTGCTGGTCCCCCAACTCCACCGTGGCAAATAGAGGGGCAGTTTGGCACAGATTGGTAACGGAGGTGCAAAAAAAACCCCCATTGGTTTCATTAAAGTTTTCACGGAAAAACTAATATGCCCAACGGCAAAGTGGTAAGGCACTGGCTATCCAATAGCGGCATTCAAAGTGTGTGTCACTATTCACTCCAAAATGAACTGGACTGCCATGCCGTATGAGAGTCCAGAGTCACCTCTGTTAACTTATAGGAGAGGACACTAAAGTTCAGTAAAGGTATCTTCTTAGATCAGTGATGGCCACACTTGGCCCTCCCGGTGTTTTTGGGCCTACAACTCCCATCATCCCTAGCTAACAGGACCAGTGGTCAGGGATGATGGGAATTGTAGTCCCAAAACACCTGGAGGGCCAAGTTTGGCCATCACTGCTCTTAGATGATTCCTCAACAACATCTCTTTTGTTGCGTCAATTTCTCTAAAAGAGCCCAAGACCATACCTTTCATCGACAACCATCCAACGTGGAATATGAACTGTGTTTCCAGTTATGTCCATTTTCTAACTTGCCTGCCCATGAAAGAAACATGACAAGTGATTTCTGGGTTAATTGAGATGTGCTGTGATTTTAAATTAGCTAAGAAAATTTGAATGTGATTTTAAATGCGGCATAAGTTTCTGGTCCTTAGGATTGTGAAGGTAAATGCCGCCAAGCCTGCATTGAGGGAGTCTTCATAAACTCTCATGCACTCCTGGTTCTCTCAAGGGTTGAGGCAGGTCATTAAAAATGCCGGCTGCATCTCTTTTCAAAGTCCTCATTCTTGCCGCATGTTCCTGTCTCTTCTGGCTTTGCGTGTGACTCTCAGATATGTCAGGCGTGTAGAAAAAAAGTGTGGGGTACAGTTCTAACCGGGGTTTAATAATTCAGGATGCAGGTGGGAGGCTTGGCATGGAGGAATTCTCCATGTTTACCAATATATCTGCATCTGTGCAAGACCACACTGCTCCCTACATATAGAAAGCTAGTATGTTAGGAAGGGAGACTTGAAAAGTGAAAGTGTCCTGCTTGACATGCTGGCTTAATTACTTTCTACATGCAGGATTTGTTGTATTATTATTATTATTATTATTATTATTATTTCTACATAGGAGGGCTTTCACATATTCAGTTTGCCTCACGTGCTCTCTGATGTGTCAGCGCTGTCCCTCGAGCTATTTTACTGCATGTTGGAACCTGCTGAGCGTTGCATGTAAAACCAGATCACATCATGTGAGCGAGTGAGGAACTTTGCAGAGGAGCTCTCTGCATCTAAACAGCTGCCATGTCAGGCAGAAGAGCTGCAAGCCGGCTTTTGCTTGCAGGGAATATGTTTGTTTGTATATGTGAGCATTCGAAGATGCCTCCCGTCTCCCAGTCCTGGAATTGTGCAGCCCGGGAACTGAGTTTATCGCATGATTTGGGTTTCTTGTTTCGCATGTTTTGGATCTGCTTTCTATAGGCTGCAGGAGACTTGCTTGATTTGAAGCAAAAGTAATCTTTGATCTGTTTAGATGCTGCAAGCCGCAGTTATTCTAGGAGCCTCCCACCCGATCATTTCTCCCCAGTCTCATAGAAGGTCCCATAGCAATTGCTGAATGTTGTTGTTTTCCTGAAATATCTGTAGAGTGGCTTGTCCTGTGTTTCAAAGTCTTAATGCCAGTGATTGCCCCTCTTATGAAAGCTCAGGAACCCAGTGCTCTGTGTATGTGTGGGGGGGGTGTGTTCCTTGTGAAAGAATTACAGAATCATAGAATTGTCGAGTTGGAAGGGACCACGAGGGAGCCTTCGAGGCAAAGCAGGAACCTACCCAACGTGGGGCTTGAATCTGCAACCCTGAGAATAAGAGCCTCATGCTCTACGAACTGAGCTACCCCAGTTCACATAGAACGCGTTTTAACCAATACTTCTGATGCAAAGTTTAGAACCGGGCATTGCATTCAGTGGCGAAAAAATGCAGTGCGTTCCCACGAGCACAATGGATTGGGAAATTGCCAAAGATAGGCTTCTTCAGGCATCTCAGTTAGCTGCATGGGAGAGCCGCTGCACGCATCTAATGTACTGTCGATTCATTGACTTTTCCCGCAGTTCCTCGTTATAACCTGTTTCTGTGGGGTGGGAAGGAGCCTCACATGAGTGAACCCCCATCCCTGCCCCCGACCCTCCACCCCTGCCCCTCACTTCCCACCCCTCTCTCGTTGCAGCCAGTTCTACCTCACACGGCCGTGTGCCTGGTGTGTGGGGAGGCCGGGAAAGAGGACACAGTGGAGGGCGAAGAGGAGAAGTTCAACCTGTCGCTCATGGAGTGCACCATTTGCAACGAGATTGTGCATCCGGGCTGCTTGAAGGTGAGACGGAGTGAGTGAACGAGAAAGAGAGAGAGAGAGAGAGAGAGAGAGAGAAACTGGCTCTTGCAAACGACAACAACAACCCCACTCTTTGGGCCTAACAGATGCTGTCACCCCTTTTCTCTTTTGCAGATGGGGAAAGCCGAAGGGGTCATCAACAACGAGATTCCAAACTGTTGGGAATGCCCCAAGTGCAAGAGAGAAGGCAAATCGATGAAAGTACGTCTGGGTCTGCTTTGCAGTGCGGTGGGGGCGATGGAAGACCTTTGCACGGCCAGCCCAGTGTGGGCTGGGGGCCATCCGTGCCCTGCCAGGCCAGTCTTGCTTTGGGAGGCTGTGTGTATGTGCTGGGGAGGGTGGGCATAATGGAGCCAGGTTTGTGTGTGTATCCTTTCAGTTTGATTTTGCCCTTTGGGCTCCTTGCCCTAATTAGCTGCTTCCACATCCAGGTTAGGCTCCTAGGTTCTGTGCTTTTCCCTCGCCCCCTCCCAACCAGCGCTGGGGGGAGTGATGGATGGTTGTGGGGCCCTGAGCGCAGGGAATACGCGGCCTGAAATTCCGCACACCCGTTCCTCGGCTAATCCACTCCTGCTCAGTATTTCCTGTTGTCATGTGGAAATAAACTCTTCTCGAGGCCTCCTGGCCCACCATCCTCAAAGAGAGTGGAGCTGCTTGTTGCCTTGGTAGAGTCATGCTTCCAGACCTCATGAGGCAAAGGGGGTGCTGAACCACTGGGCCCTCAGATTTCTCCCCAGTGAATCGTCACCCGTATGCAACCGGATCTCTTCTCCCCAACCAGGGTCTTCTGTATCTAGATATGTATTTATAAAATGGCATTCCCCTAAAATGGGGTCCTAACAGCTTGTCTGAAGCTTAAAGTGGAAAGATCCACTCAAATCTCCTGAGGAGGAGGTTACGTACAGCGAAGGCCATGTCCCAGTTCGGAGCAAGTTTTATTTTTTCAGCTTCCAAATTCCAAAAATGAGGGGTGCTAAAAAGTTGCAACATGACTTGGGAATTCAAAAGTTATTCTGGTTTAATTACCGTATTTACTCAAATGTAATGGGTAATTTTTTTGGCCAAATTACGTCCTGAAAATTAGGGTGTGCATTAGATTTGATGGCGCATTTACATTCGCCAGCAAATACTTTTTTGGCTCCAAGGTTTTGATTTTTTTTTTTTTTTAAGTAATGTTTATTAAGGTTTTGGAAGATTACAGAATTGAAAAAAAGAAAAAAGAAGAAATGCAAAAACACAAAAAATTAAAAACAATTAAAAGAAAAAAACAAAAAAAAACAAATCAATCCTTCCATAACTTATCTTTCATTTGCTTGTTTCCTTGACCTCCTCACACCTCCCTTTTTTGTATTCTAATTCAATTTGCTATTTCAGCAAATCCTTTCCCTCTTTGTTTTTATCCTAATAATTTATCTTAATATAATGTAACTCTACATTCTCACCAATTAACAATCTATTTTTTCTTAATCTTTTATAACATTTCTGCTAAAACCACATAACTTCATTCCAACATCCTTCTAACATTCCTTAATTTTACAATGTTTCTGTAAATAAACTTTAAATTTCTTCCAATCTTCTTCCACCGACTCTTCTCCCTGGTCTCGGATTCTGCCAGTCATTTCCGTCAGTTCCATGTAGTCCATCACCCAAGGTTTTGAAAATTGAGGTGCGCATTAGATTCGATGGCACATTAGATTTGCGTAAATATGGTAATATTTATTTTACTTACCAAACAAAACTAAATTGTGTGTAAAAGACATAGAAATCATATACTGTAAATGTATTATATGTTAATGTTTTATATATTAGCATTGTATATCAATACTATTATTATTGTTGTTTATTTTTATTTTTATTTAGCATTAGCTGACATGTTCAGAAGATAAAATTGAAATTATTTGATTCTCGGAAAACAACTTATATGCTTCTTCACCAAACATAGACTCACCAAGCTAAATGTTGTCCAGTCACAAAAATAATAGCAGATTTGAATTCATCACACTCAGAAACGTATTAAGATCCCTCACTGAAGAAATTTTTCAAAAATTAAGTTTTGCCCTCTAAAATTACACTCCCTACATGTCCCAGCCAACTGTGTACCTCCAGGAGGCAAAGTAATGTTGTGGTTGACGTTCTGGTGATGATAAATATAAAAGGGCACATTTCCCATTTTGGAAACTGCCCATGAGGAGCAACATTTTGAAAAGGCTGTCATGCTTTGCAGGGGAGAATCTGTGTGTGACAGTGGTGATGTCTCCCCTGCCTGCCTTCCGCCAGTTCTTTCCTGTGAGTGCCTCAGCACGAAAAGATTACAAGAAATCAGGGTGGATTTGATTTAAATCACGATTTAAATCACTAGTCAGTAAGACTTGATTTAAATCATTTTCTTACAGAAAGACTCATTTTTGCTGGTATAATCTTAATATTTACAACCAGATGAAGGTTTCGTTTTTGGAATAATAAATTTTCAGAGTACTTTTTACAGTTATATCAAAAATTACTGATTTGTTTATATTATTAGAAACACATATACAGATAATTATGAAATTATTGTGAGGTTTAATAAGTTAACTGTTTATATTTGGATAGTGTTTTCTGCTGTACTTTATTGGAAGGAGAAAAATAATCATTTCCTTAATAATAATTTAAACAATTTATTTAACTAAAGCAATAACATAGCATATATATACAAGTTTGTTAACTGATGTGATTAAACAATTAAAAAAAACTTAGAATGAGTTTCAGCACACATGAAAAACTTAAAACAAATGACTATAATGTAATTTAAATAGAAAATTATCTTTAGAAAGATCTTTCATCCAAAAACATTTCATTTTAAAAGTCTGATTTAAATTTTTAAAAATCAGATTTAATTTAAAATAAAAATAAAAAAACCATTGATTTTTTTATCCACCCAGCAAGAAATGCAAGAACCTTGTTCTTTCCACCTTCCTTTTTTTATCTTCCTTTGGAGTCCCTGAGCAAAACCAGTGTTTGGCTCTTTATCTGCCATCTGGAAAACATGTTTACGTTCGTCCACGCTCAAGGACAACTTGCCGTGTTTAAAATAAAACTCCCCACGTGTGTTGAGCCGTCTGCAAGTGGCCGCATCCTGCTGCTGTCGGGTCTGTGCCCAGTGCAGGTGATCTCTGTCCTGCTGCTCTTGAGAGTCCTCTCGCTTTTGCCAAAGCCCATCCCACTGTCCCCCTGTTCTCTTCCGGTAGCAGGAAGCGGCTGGCAGGCTGCTTGCCCTCTTCCTTCCCCTTCCCTTGCTCCATCTTGCATGCAGGTGTATTGTGGCTGCCCGCTAACTGCCCCTGCCCCTCTCCCCTCCTTGCACCCGCAGGACTCGGGCGACGGCACGGGGAAGCGGCGTTCCGACAACGGCGAGGACGGCGTCCGGTGGAAGCTGACGGACGAGCCTGCTCAGAACAAGAAGAAGTTGGCGCCGGCGCCGCCTTTGCCCCCGCCACCCACGGAGGAAAGCCCGGTTCAGGCCGGGGCCCACAAGCGGAAGAAGGAGAAGGAGCTGCCACCCCCAGACACAGGGCCCAAGAAAAAGGTCAGAGGCTGCCGCTCTGCCTGACGGATGTTGCGTGCCTGGCCAGGGACCCAGGGCCCTCCCTGCCTCTCCTGGGGTCTCCAAGGTGGCTCTGGGCACCACAGCACCCCCCTGAGACCCTCCTTCAGTGCCAACCAAGCCCCTCTATCTTCCTGTCCCCTTTTCTTTTTTTACAATACCTTACAGGATCTTTCCTGCCCTTTTGGCGGGGGATGGTTTGATTTCAAATCAAGGTGATTTAAATTGGCAAGGTCTCAAAGGGCGATTTAAATCAGGGAGCCGGTTCCTCAGATTTCCAAATGTGTCTCTGAGCCCACTAAACGTGGAGGGCCCCTGGCCTCGTAGGATCACCCCACTAGAAGACTCCACCTGGATCATACCAATGGTCCATTTTGGCCAAGCATCCCGTTTCCTGGCAGTGGCAGATAGCTGCTTCTGGGAAGCCCGTGAGGAATGTGCAAAGGCAATAGCCCTTTTCCCGTTTTGTCTCAGAGCAGCTGAGATTCTGTGCCATACTGCCTCCGAGCGGGGAGGTTCTTTCTGACACCCCTTCTTTCTTTTGACCCAATGGGGTGGGGGCCAGAGGAGGGACAAACGGCTGTTCCTAGAGATCTGAACTGATGGCTTGCAGAGGCCTTTTGAAATTAGGCCTGAGATTGCATAACGTGAGGTTGAGCTCTGTTATTCCTTCCTACTGAGGGTGAGATCCAGGAGTTCCAGTTCCCTCCTGGCATATTGGAGCAGGAATGGGGCATGTGTTTCAGCTCCAGAGCCAGATCAAGAACTGGCCTGCCCTCAGCACGCTGTTTGGGGCAGGTGTATGGGGCTGCCCACCTATCAGTCACTGGGCATCAGGTGGCAGCTTCTCAGACCCGATGATTGGTGCTGACAGTCAGCCCTGCTTTGTCTATTTGCAAGTGTGGTTTACATTGGACCCTGCAAATGGGAATTTTTACTCCTCCTTCCTGAGTTGTTGATCAAGCTTACGGTTTTGGTCTTCTGCGCTGATGACACTAAGAGGGATGGGCAGAGGGGAGAGCTAGCTTATTCCTCCAGAACATCCCATCGCACCTTTTTTCTTTGTTTCTTTACACCCAGTAACTTGCTGCAGCTCCTTCCCTCTCAGAGATGGGACAGCCTCCCAGCTTGCCCTCATTCCCAAAGGCCTTCCTTTGCCCTCAAAATCCTTATTGGGTCTTCTGAATTAGAGACACTGCAGCCCAGAATTCCAACAGTCTTCTCTTTTCTCTTGCAGTTAAAAGGCACGCGGGAAAAGCATTTGAAGAAGGTGAGTGCTTGTGAGTTTTCTCACCCAGCTTGATTTCATGGAGCAAGGCCAGGATAAGATAACAGGGGGATAGCAGGGGGAACCAGGACACGGAAGCTGTGCGGAGAGAAGTGGAAAGGGAGTGACCTGCTTACCAGCATGTGAGTGCACCTTGTATTTCTCTAGCACATTTGACCAAGACGTGCGCCTGTTCTGTCCACCAGCATAGCTCTTGCACAACATCAGGTCGCAGAACCTCCATTCCATCCTCCTCCAGTCTTAATCTGCACTAACTGGCAGCTTTTTAGGATTCCAGGCAGGGAGTCTCTCCCAGTCTTAATGGGAGAAGTTGGGACTTTCTGCATGCTAAGCAGATGTCTGACTGCTCAGCTTTGGCCTCATCTGCTACCTAGTCTCAAAAACACCCACAGCGAAGAAGAGTCCACCCCCCACCTCCTGGGGCTGTTGTCTTTCTGCTGTCAAACAGCTTGTGCTGTTAAGGAAGTTTCTCCTAACCTTTAGCCACAATCAGCTTCCCTGACATTTCCTTCTCCGTCCTCTAGAGTGGCAGAGGCCGAGCCTGCTGCATTTTCATTGGGCAGAATGCCGAGCCATCTCCCAGGCCCCAATCCCATTCATATAAACCCAGGGGGCTGCTGTTGTCAGATTCCAAACGGAGGTTCACACAATTCAGTGCACGTTTTTCTCAAGTCGCTTGCATGTCCTAAGACGCATCTCTCTTTCTCTAGCTCACTTGAACTTTTGTGTGTGTGTGTCTCTCTCTCTCTCTTCTCTGCCCGCACCTTTCCTTTCCAGGCCACTGAGCAGCAGCCCGATGGGAACAAGTTGCAATCCATGCAGACCTGGAGCCGCATGGGCAGCGGGGACTTTGAGGTGAAGGGCACCATCTCCCACCCCTCCATCCACTTGAATCAGATCACCGCCAGCGACTTAGAGGTGAGAGGTGGGGTTTAGCTGGGGCATCTGTGAGTGGCTGGCAGCCTTCAGGCACGTAGGAAGAGCCTTGCCCAATCAGACGTAGGGGAGGCCTTTTGGGAGGCCCGAAAAACATGGATGTGAAGACAGTGGGTTTCTGCAGTGCCTGGTACCGAGAGAGGCATCCTGCAGAAGCAGAAGCAGTTTCATATGGTGAAAGGAGAAGAACAAGTCCTTGGTTCTGGCTGAGGCAGGAGATAGGAGGTAGCTGGGAAGCAGCAGCCTTCTCCTGTTTCAAGGCTGAATTTTATTTGTTTATTCTATCCCACCTTTTCCCATGGAAACAGACGGCAGCAATACGTGGCTCGTCTCCGTTTTTGATCCCCGCAGCAGCCCTTTGACGTAAATTAGGCTGAGAGACGACACCGCTCCCAAGGTCATCCAGTGAGCTTCAGGGCTGAGCAGAGACCCTTTTCTCTCTTTTTTTCATACAAAATATGTTCTCACTGAGCTACAATCCCACAAAGGTGGGGGGGGGGGGGAACCTGCCTTCAGGAAAAGTGGGCTGGGATTCTCTGCTAAGCACATTCTCAGTTTATTCATTGCCTTCATTGGTCTCTCATCCAGGCACCGGCCAGAGCAGGACATGCTGCGCTTCCCAGGTGCCTTCATACCGTAGTCTGATGCTGTCACTTAAGTGGGCACTCCACCCCCAAAAAAATTCTTGCCGGTCCAGCTGGCTTCCTGGGCGCCCCAAGTGATGCATCCATTTCATGTGCGTCGCCAGCAATCCCACAGACTGCGGCAACGGCTGCCAACTTGGGAGGCTTTAAAAGGGGTTTAGTGGAATGGATGGAGGATAAGGCTCCAGAATTGCAGTATGCCTTTGAATACCAGTCGCTGGGGATCAGGAATGAGAGAGTTGCCCTGCTCATAGAGTCATCTGGTTGGTCAATGTGAGAACAGAACACTGTGGTGTGATTGATCTGGTCCAGAAGGACCGCGCTTGTGTTCCCTTTGGCCACTAGGTGGGGCTGCAATCATATGACAGGGAATATTATCCCACCTGACCATTTGGGGAGGCGGGTATCCTGCAAACGGACAGCTCCCCAGGCTGACCCGGCACCTTCCTAGCGGGATGTCAAATGCACACAAGTGAAGGGCACTGAGATACAGCTGCGAATACAGGCGTTTTCGATTTTCACAAACACGACGTGGTTTCTTGATCCTTTACAACTATTTGATTTATAGCCTGTCCATCTCAAAGCCACAAGGCAGGTAACGTCATATTGAAAACACTAAAATGCTCCTTTAAAAAATTACTGACCCTTAACATCTCTGGCTATTGGTTTTTCTAAACTTGCCCGCTTTGTCCAGAAGGTTCCCCAACTTGGGCTTTGGTGAGTCTCCAGGCAATTTTGTTGATTAAAAAATGTTTCTGTCTTGTCTTCCAACAACAAGGTTCCCCAAAGTGCCCTGCAAGCAACTGTTTGAAACAGTTTTGTTACAGAAACATTCCAAAGCAGGGCACGGCAGAAAAGCAGCATCCAGTCAAAAACTGCTAAATGCTTGGTCAGAGATGCTGCTACGGCAGCAAAGTAGATTCCTTGCCCACCCCCATGGTTAGATTTGTGGAGAAAGTGGTATCAACCTCCTATCTGAAGAGGGGTGCAGCTGGACCTGGAGTTTTCTCTAGAGACCTTAAATAATCACCCACCTTTGTGGGTGCATTCTCCATAATCTAACCTGGACGTTACGAAGGCAGCCGGATCACATAGAGGCCAGACTTAAAGGGCTTGCTCTCTGTTGATCTTGGGAGGTGGTTGGGGGTTGGTGAAATGCTTTATTCAGTCCGCTTGCATCCCGCCTTGTCTTCTGTTGTGGAATTCCAAGCAGACTGTACTTGGGAGCCCTGAGCCCAGGCTGTGTCTCTTGAGCGATGAGAGTTGTATTTCATATATATCTAGGATAGCGGGATGCTGGGATCTTCCCTCCTGGCAAGAATCCATTGTTTTGAAACGAGTATGTCAACCCTACCATTGGTAAGCGCCAGGTCTGGATTGACCATAAAGCAAAATAAGCACATGCTTAAGGTATTAAGGGAAGGGGGGGGGCACCACAGAAATTTTCCATTGCTGGATTTACCATGGATTTACAACTTCACTTTTCAGTTCACAAATTCTGAGACAAAATCTATCTACGTTAATTCAGCTGTAAGATAGTAATTAAATTGTGTGTTTCATGGAATAAAGTGGAAGTGTACAAAAAAAATAGACATTGTCCATCTTACTGTATGTGTTATTTCATTTCAAACAATTTATTATACGGTTTCTACTTTTAATTAGATATATATGGGGGTACCAAAATCCTTTGTAAGTGCTTAGGGCCTCTAAAGGTCTTAATCCGGTCCTGGAAAACACCCTCTGGAAGGGAGATCCTAGAATCGTAGAATTGGAAGGGACCACGAGAGTTATTTAGGCCTAACCCCCTGCAGTGCAGGGATCTTTTGCCCAACGTGGGGCTTGAACCCCTAATCCTGAGATTAAGAGTCTCATACCAGCTGAGCTACCCCAGCTTCTTTTTCAAGACAACATGTGATGAAAAGGTCCAGGCAGGGTGGGATTGTGGTTCCCTCCAGAGAGTGGATTCCCAAGACACATCCACCCCCAGCCAGCATGACCAATGATCAGGGATGATGGGAGTTGTAGTCCTGCAAGCAGGGAGGGCATCCGGATGAAAGCCAAACCGAGCTAGCGACCCAGGGCACAAACTCTCTTGACTACCTTTCTTTCCTTTCTCGCCAGAAGCCGAAGGGTCCTCCGGGCCCCCTAGAGCCCTCCACGCAGTCGGACAAGTCCCACCAGCGGGAAAAGTTGGAGCGCTTCAAGCAGATGTGCCAGATGTTGGAGCGGGTGAAGAACAGCAGCAGCTCGAGCTCCAGTTCAGACTCTGACTCCGACACGGACTCTCGGGGCTCGGACGGCTCCAGCGGGGGGGTGTCGAGCCGAGCCGCCTCCCCAGCCACCCGCTCCCAGCGCCTGGCCGCCCTGGGCTTCAGCGCCAGCGAGGACGACGAGGAAGAGGACGAGGAGGAAGAGGAGGAGGCGGCGGAGGGTGGGCGGCGCAACGGCAGCTCAGAGACGGCGCGCAACGGCAAGCAGCCGAAAGCTCGGGGGAACTCTCAGGAGAAAGAGAACAATCACCGCCCGACCAGCCGGGGCAGCGAGCGGGCCAAGCAGCAGGCGGGCGGGCGCAAGGCGGGCCGGCCCGCCGGGCAGACGGGCCTGCGCATGGTGGCGCGGACTCAGTTCCTCAACTGGCCCCTGGTGCCCTCGCCGCCCAAACCTCTGCTGCAGCTGGAGCGGCACGTGGTGCGTCCGCCGCCCGACAGCCCTGAGCCCGACTCCCTGCCCTTGGACAGCGGATCCGACCATATCATGCAGCGGGACGTTTGGTTGGCCGTCTTCCAATACCTCAGCTATCGGGAGCTGTGCGTCTGCATGAGGGTGTGCCGGACGTGGAGCCGTTGGTGAGTGCCGGGGTGGCTGGGGGCTTGCCCGGAGGAGGAGCACGGGGAGCGCCAGAGAGGTCCCGGGAGCGGGGCGGGGTGGGGGAGCAGGTTTTAGGTCGCGCTCGTACAGCTGCTTCTGCGTTCCCTGAACCGCCTGGAGCCATATTGTTTGGCAGACCCAGGATGGGCCTATTCAGCACTTGCGTAACCTGCGAATGGAGATGACGGGGAGACAGGAGTGTGAATGCCACAAGTGCTGATGGTGACACCGACGATCTCAGGATGGGAAGTAGAGCTGGGCAATAATCTGGTTTTCAACATCGTGCTGTATCACCAGCGAAACGTCACAATATTCTGATATCTCACGATGTCTGAAATAAGGATGTAGAGGTATTGGCTGACTTCACGGTTTTTCCTGCATTGTGATTTTTGCTGGCACCTGCTCTTGTGATTCTTGTGAGTTGAGCCAGCAGAGATAACAGGGGGTGCAGAAATCGAGAGACGCGTTGGCTGGCTTCACGGTTTTCCCCGCATTGTGATTTCTGCATAGCACACGTACACGCATAAGGTGCTCCATGATAGATTGCCAGTTCAAAAGTTATGAAATGGATATCACAATACGAACTTCAAAACCGGTTTTGGACGATGTATCGATATATCGCCCAGCCCTAATGGGGACTGCTGTGTCTGGAGGGAAGACCGGTCTGCGTCAAGGAGCCTTGTCATGTTCTGACGGAGATTTTCTGCCTGAGCTCACGCGTGGGATTTCTCTTGGCGAGAGCTGCCCGTGTCATGAGCGGGGGGCTTATTTCTCCTCGCACTGAGCTGTGCATGGCACGGGAATGAAGGGTGACCACGCACATGGGGTAAAACCAAGGGGGGCTCTCAGGGCCACTATATTGGAGATGTCCCTTTCTTGAAATCCTGGACAGCTGCTGCCAGTCAGTGTTGCCAGCACTGAGCTAGATAAGCGCAGTAGTGCGACTTTATGGCAGGCAGGTTCCCAGGTGCAGAGGCCAGCCTCTTCACACGTGTGCTCCTTGTTTCCTGGGTTACGCTCACTGTTTCTCTTTATTTGCTCAGTATCCTAAGGAGTTCTAATATCCAAGGAGCTCAGGGTGGCTGGTTTCATTTCTCTTCCTCCCTCTACTGTCACCCTCATGAGAGCGACCGGGCCAAGGTCAGTTATGACCCAAGATCTCGCTGGTCTCAAGGAATGCTGGGAAGTCCTCTCCCCCTAGATAGGCCGAGCGTCCTTGCTGGACATGGTGCTTTTGAGCAGTTTCCACCAGCCTGGGCATGCTTTGTAAAAGCAAGCAGCAAAAGATGACCTTGATCTTTGGAAGTTTCAGCTGTGGGAAGGAAGAGGCCAAGGTCAAGGAGACAGAAATCAGAACAAACGCAGTGATACGCACTTGAGGTTTCTCTGTACGTGATAATAAAGGCTTCGGGGGTTTAAGAAATTGCCTTATCCTTCTGCTTTCAAGCCCTATTCATCTTCAAGGCTTCTACGCATATCTATGTCAACCATCTTATTATTATTATCATCCATTTTTGGCAAAGCAAGTAGTAAGAAACAGGAGTCAGTGGTGGGGAAGGCAGAACAGTCTTACACAGGAGAGGTTCAAAACTCAATCGCCAAGTACAGTTGCCACATTCCTCCCTGTGCTTGCCATCTTAGCCTGCTTTGGTGTCATTTGCCAGCAGTGTCTTGCCATGTGGATTGGTGGCAGGGAGGTGTTTTCTTCATGCCATTACAGAAAATTCCCACTGTCTTGCAGGTCGTCCTGCTGTGCGCAGGCAAATGGAGCAGCTCCTTCTACGTGGCAGACCTCTTCTGTCTGAACATGGGGTCTTTAGCTATGTAGCTGTCAGAACCTAAAAGTGGGCTTAAAAAAAACCAAAACACTTCCTTTTTTAAAAAACAACAACTTCCGCCTTGCTAGTTTCACTTTCCGATGGGCAGGAAACAGCTTCCCATGCCCAGCCTATGCGAAACGTATCAGGGCTATGGGAATAGAGGAAAAGGGGTGGGAGCATTCATTTGTATATTCATTGCCTAATGTGATGCTCCATTTTGACTTCTCAAGAGTCATGTTGGCATAACTTAGGGTTGCAGCTTGTCCTTGGCATGCAGAGGGTCCAATGTTGAACTCCCAGCATCTCTAGTTAAAAGGATCTCTAGCAACCAGGTTTGGGAATCACGCCTTTTGGAGACTTTGGGTTTAAGACAGAAAGAAAGAAATATTAGCAAAGATATCCAAAAATTAAACACTGCAGAGGGGAATTTTGTATTGGGGAGGTCCAGCTATCCTTCTGGAAAGCTAGTCTGCCATTTCTGATGGTTTTCATTGAGGCGCTCCATCTCTCTTGGCAACTGCTGGGTCAAACTGCAACCTTTGATCAATTCAGGGTTGATTGATTACAGACCAATACAGACACTTCCATTTAACTGAGCAACACAGAATTTTTAAAAAGTTTTTTCTTAATGCAGTTATAAAAGCGACAAGTGGCAGATGCAATATTCACTCTCACTCTAGGCAGGAGTAGGAAGGCTGTTTTTGCACAGTGTTTGTTGTGAGAGATGTGTTCACCATCAAAGACCAATGGAAGGATGCCTTTCCCCCTCCAGAACTGTTTTCCCCCCTTCTCGTTGTTGCATGCAGATGTAGGCAATTGACTTGATATGATGGGTCATTTAAAAACTCATTGGATTGACTTAAGAATTTTTTTTAATTGTGCGGCTGTCCTGCTTCTGAGACACAGTTTGGAAGCAAATGAATGAAAACTTTAGCTCAGGAATGAAGACCCTGTGACCTTTCACATGTCTTGTGAATGAACCCCACCCCGCGCCCTTAATAGCCTGTAATGGGTTTTTACCAGCCAGCTAAGAGGCTGGTCTCTTGTGTTTCCATGCTGGACGCAGAAGAGGAAAACCCCTTTCTTCACAGCCAATGCACAAAAGCAGGATAGTAGCCTTAAATTACCTCTACCAAACAGGATGGCAGAGCTGAGAGAGAGAGGCTTCTCTTCCTTTGCACAGGACAGAAACCCAAACGTCCTTGGGAAGGAAGGGAAAGATTTGCCTCTCCACCTCCACCAGCCCACTGAATTTTTGGTCGCCTGTGGCTACTAGCCAAGTTAGGATCAGTGTTTGTCTGAATGTCAGTTTGCTGGGAATCCCAATTGGGAAGAGTTGCTGTGGCACTCGGGTCCTGCCTGCCACCTTCCTGGAGGCACCTGCTTGGCCGCTGTGAGAGCAGAGTGCTGGACTTGGGCCTGATGCAGCAGGACTCCTCCTACATTAAGTACAATCCCGGATGCGGGTGGCGCTGTGGTCTAAACCACTAAGCCTCTTGGGCTTGCCGATTGGAAGATCGGCGGTTTAAATCCCTGTGATGGGGTGAGCTCCTGTTGCTCTGTCCCAGCTTCTGGCAACCTAGCATTTCGAAAGCATGCCACTGCAAGTAGATAAATAGGTACCATTGCGGCGGGAAGGTAAGTGGCGTTTCCGTGTGCTCTGGTTTCCGTCATGGTGTTCCATTGTGCCAGAAGCATTTTAGTCATGCTGGCCACAGGACTGGAAAGCTGTCTGCAGACAAGCACTGGCTCTCTCGGCCTGAAAGCGAGATGAGAGCCGCAACCCCATAGTCACCTTTGACTGGTCTTAACAGGCCAGGGGTCCTTTACCTTTTTTATATATACAATCCTGGATCAACCCACCAATTCTAAACCTTTTAGCCCTGCTAATGAACGATTGCACACAGATGTGTTTTTGCACCCCTGCCATCTCCTAGGCTGAGTTCTCCCCTTCTGCCGCTCTTCCCCTCGCCCCAGGTGCTGTGACAAGCGGCTATGGACGCACATTGACCTGAGCCGTCGGAAATCCATCACTCCCTCCATGCTGAGCGGCATCATCCGCCGGCAGCCGGCCAGCCTTGACCTTAGCTGGACCAACATCTCCAAGAAGCAGCTAATGTGGCTTCTCAACAGGTTGCAAGGTATTGTGGGTTTTTTGTGGGGTGTGTGGGGTGTGTGGAGGAGCACTTACACCCCCTTTGCTAATCAAAAGTCTCAAGGTGGCACACAATGATTTGAAGTTAGGCAGTGGTTTCTAGTGAGCGGCAAAAGCGGCTATATGAGCACACAGCCCAGTTGCAATGCTGCTGCTGGATCTCTGGGCCATGGCAGGTCTTGGCAGAAATCACCCCAGCCTGCAAACACCTGGTGTAGCAGGTGGATGTTGTGGCTCCGAGGGAGTGTCTCTTTCAGCTTCTGTTTCCCAGCAGCCAGAGGCTCTGGAAGGAGCAAAAGTGCTTACACACCTACACACCCCGCCCTGGTCTTCAGATATTCCAGTTACTGTTGTTATCTGAATAAGTAGCTCAGTTAGAGCATGGTGCTGATAATGCCAAGGTTGCAGGTTTGATCCCCATAAGGGACAGCTGCATATTCCTGCATCTCAAGGAGTTCATAGAATCATAGAATCAGAATCATAGAGTTGGAAGAGACCACAAGGGCCATCGAGTCCAACCCCCTGCCAAGCAGGAAACACCATCAGAGCACTCCTGACATATGGTTGTCAAGCCTCTGCTTAAAGACCTCCAAAGAAGGAGACTCCATCACACTCCTTGGCAGCAAATTCCACTGTCGAACAGCTCTTACTGTCAGGAAGTTCTTCCTAATGTTTAGGTGGAATCTTCTTTCTTGTAGTTTGGATCCATTGCTCCGTGTCCGCTTCTCTGGAGCAGCAGAAAACAACCTTTCTCCCTCCTCTATGTGACATCCTTTTATATATTTGAACATGGCTATCATATCACCCCTTAACCTCCTCTTCTCCAGGCTAAACATGCCCAGCTCCCTTAGCCGTTCCTCATAAGGCATCATTTCCAGGCTTTTGACCATTTTGGTTGCCCTCCTCTGGACACGTTCCAGTTTGTCAGTGTCCTTCCTGAACTGTGGTGCCCAGAACTGGACACAGTAAAAGTGGACGAGATGATCCTCAGGGTCCCTTCCATCTCTATGATTCCATGATTATTATTTATTAAATAATTGCAGGGAACCAGGCAGAGGGGCTTCTCGGTAGTGGTGCCCGCCCTGTGGAATGCCCTCCCAACAGATGTCAAGGGAAAAAACAACTATCTGACTTTTAGAAGACATCTGAAGGCAGTCCTGTTTAGGGAAGTTTTTAATGTTTGATGTTTTATTGTCTTTTTAATATTCTGTTGGGAGCCACCCCGAGTGGCTGGGGAAACCCAGCCAGATGGGCAGGGTATAACTAACTAACTAACTATCTAAATCCCAGGGCAGTTCACAAAAAAACAAACAAAAAAGCAAAATGAGAACAGGAAATACATAATACAGAAACAAAAACAAACCAATAAAATCCCCCCTCCCACAAATACATTTAAAAGGCCATAGAATGTTTGGTCAGCTAAAGGCCTGATTATAAAGAAAAGATTTTGCCTGGCACCTAAAAGGCAAGGCGAACTTCCCTGGAAAAATCATTCCACAAATGGGGAGCTACCACAGAAAAGGCCCATTCTCGTGTTGGCACCCTCCGGACCTCTCACATAGGGGACACACAAAGAAGTGGCTCCCTGTCACTGGGCCTCAGGAAAGTCATTGAGAAAATAAGCCCAGCCAGAAGTAGACTTGAGTTGTCGGGGTTTGGCATATGACTTTCAGGAGTGAGTAGTAAATAAGTTTTTGGGGCCTTGTTTGTTAGGAGGTGGGAGATAATTGGCTAAAGGGAATGTCTGGTGTCCAGAAGGGGGACTGTGCCTAGGCTGTACCACCTTATTTTACTTCTTTAATGCATTTGCATCCTGTTGTACCGCACAGAGAGGCTTTCAAGGCACCTTACAAAAATTATCACAGTCAAAATGATATCCGTGTTTGTTTATTCGGGATCTGAAATGTCCCCATGGCGACAAGGTTGTCCAGGTGGCATTTCCTGCCTTCGGCCTTGGTTTCCTTGGCGATGTCTTGGGAGGGAGGCCTGATTGATTCAGGGGCAGACACTTCTGATAGAGGCGGGAGCTCACTTTATGGAGTGGTCCCTCCCCATTCAACAGGGGGGGGGGGAAACACCAATCCTTCTGCATGGAAAACCTGTCTGGTCATGAAATTGGGATGAAAAGAAGATAAGAAGCGAGTGGGGATGTTTTGGAGATGATAGATAGATAGATAGATAGTTAGATAGATAGATAGATAGATATGAAAAACGGCATGACCAGGAAAGGGGTTCCCTCTTCATCTTCTCCTTGACACCTTCATGCCCCCCCAAATGTACTTTGTTTTGAGCAAAGGCACCAATTGGATGGGGTGGGGGAGTCCCCACACCCTGGAATGAACCATGGTGTCAAATCCCTGGGTTTTTTTATAATTATTTTTTAAAGAGTAAGTTTCTAGCATTTGAAGAACCTGCGATACAAGACAAAATATTTCCCTGCTTTTTCAAAATGAGAAATGAGCCTGCTTCCTCTTTCAGCATTTTACTTTACAAACAGGCGCCCCAGGAAAAAAATTCTGCTTCTGGAGAGGAGCATTGAATCAGGAGAGCCAACCCTCTCCCCCCACACTCCGAGTCTCACATGGAACAGCCCAGCCACAGGTGTCCCACTTCAGTGAGCCACTCTGCCTTGAAGCAGGAGGTGGTTTGGTTGGGTGGGCAGCAGGTGGAGGAGATGGGGAGCCAGGGTCACGACCCAGGAGCAATTCCATACACAGGGGCAAGTCTCCTACACTCTAGCCTCTGCTCTCTGGGTGCGCAGAAGTCAGTGCCCCCCCCAGTCCTTTGCCCTCCAGGCTTCCTGCCCTCTTGACGGTGGGTGCGAGGGTATATTTTTTTAGTGGGGGGAGACCCTGAGCTGCGAGGCAGCACTCGTCACTTCTCAAAGGAAGTGGGGGCAGGACCAGCTGAAGGTGCAGAGGAGAACCTGAGTGACAAAGTGTCATCTCCTCATCCCCCCCAGGCCTCAAGGAACTCATCCTGACAGGCTGCTCTTGGTGCTCCGTGTCGGCGCTCAGCACAGCCAACTTCCCCTCCCTGCGGCTCCTGGATTTGCGTTGGATCGAGGACGTCAAGGACTCTCACCTCCGCGAACTGCTGTTGCCTGCCCCGGATGCCAAGCCGGGTAAAACGGGGCGTGCAATGGGGTGGGGGTGGAGAGGCCCTTTGGGGAAGGGCCCGCAGCCGACTCTGTTCCTTTCCTTCATCAAACTGCAGGCATAAAATAATGGATTGTGTTCCTTGCTCTCCCTGCAAAATTCTTTCAGGACATTAGACATCATTAACTGTATATTACTGACCTGCAGGTTTCAAACAATTGCTTAAAATTTGCAACCAATCACGTTCCATCCTGATTCGTTTTTTAGGTACCAGGGGATTTTTTGTTTCATGCGGTATAGACAACAGTCCTAGCTAGCTTCCTCTGGTAATACTTGCTAAGAGAAGGGGATTTGTCTGTACTTAAGGTGATCCGTAAAAGTGGGCCCCTTGCTCATCAGCCTGGAATCTTATTTCTTTATTTTTAAAAAATACCACACCGTCCATTGCCTTGTTTCTGGGGTGGGTGCTTCTGTTTCAGGGGCAGCCAAGGCGACGCCCTCTCAAAACTGGACTACAACTCCCATCAACCCTTGCCATTGGCTCAGCCGGCTGGAACCGATGGGAGTTGGAGTGCGGCAGCTTCTGGAGGGCTTCCTCGGATACAAAATCTGCAAATGCCGTTGAAAAAACCTCAAACTGCCACCCTTTAACAGCAGCTTGAGCTGGCCGCCTCCGAAGGGGGTTGCGCCCTCTGGCCCGGCTGCCCCGCCTAACTCGCCTGCTTCCTTCCCCCTGCAACCGCCAGGCCAGACCGACAGTCGGGGTCGGCTCCAGAATGTTTCTGAGCTGCGGCTCTCTGGGCTGGACATCACGGACTCCTCACTGCGCTTGGTGATCCGGCACACGCCCCAGCTTGCCAAACTGGACCTGAGCCACTGCAACCACGTGGGCGACCAGTCTGTTAACCTGCTGACTGCTGCTAACTCCCCACTCCGAGAGACCCTTGCCGAGCTCAACCTCGCCGGTGAGTGTTGGGGATTTCCTTCCTCTCCCCGACTGTCGTTCCTCAGTCTTCTCTCTTACCAATTTTGATTTGTCTCATTTATATTCCACCTTTCCTCCAAAGAGCTCAAGGTGGCAAACGTGGTTCTCCCCCAGCCCATTTTGATCCTCACAACAGCCCTGCAAGGCTGGTTAGGTTTTTGGATTTTGGATTTAATATCCCGCTTTAGACCTGAAGGAGTCTCAAAGCGGCTAACAATGTCCTTTCCCTTCCTCTCCCACAACAAACACTCTGTGAGGTGAGTGAGGCTGAGAAACTTCAGAGAAGTGTGACTGGCCCAAGGTCACCCAGCAGCTGCATGTGGAGGAGTGGGGAATCGAACCCGGTTCACCAGATTACGAGTCCACTGCTCTTAACCACTACACCATACTGGTTGACTGTCATAAGGTCAGCTTTGTTGGCGGGTGGGGATTTGAACCCTGGTCTCTCCCAGGCCATAGTCTCACTACACCATGTTGACTCTCTCCAGGTTGCTCTGGTACCAATCCTTTCCTGCTCTTTAGGCAAGTCTTATCGTAGGTCTCCACCACTGGCCCCTTTTGGGTCTTGTGCTGCCTATGCAAGCCTCAGTCGTCTGCCCCCTTCTTTCCCTAGCCAGATCTGAATGTTGCAGGGAATGGTTGTCCTTAAACAAGAACAACAACAACAACACAGATGTAATTTTTATTGTTACCTCCACCTAGTCCCAAGCACAGCCTCAGAACTTCCAAGTGTGGCTCAGGAAAGAGACAAGAATGACTGCTTCTTGTCAGGAGGCAACGCAAAGAGCAGCTAGACAACTGTCAGGGTGTATCAGCCTTATAAGTGTGTGCTAGTTTTACAAGTTCTTAAACTATCATGGCTCCCAGCCATCCCCCCAAATCCTAGGAATTATAGTATGTTCATTCTATGCTGAGAATCTAATTAGAAAGACCAGTTCCCATAGTTCCCTCAGCCGATGAAATTACTATTAGGCCTGTTAAATATGTAGTGAAGATATGCCTTCCACCCTTAGAATAAGTGAACTTAGATATTTCCTATGTATGCCACCTAAAAAACCCCAAAAAACGTACATGCCACAGGCATGTTTGGTGGGTCGTTGGCTTGAAAAACTCCATCCCCGAGACCTCATTTTTTGCGTCCTCACTTTCAAATTTCCCTGAATTCTTGCAAGCTGCAGATTTAGCCTATAGTTTGCTTTTCCATGCTGAGATAGTAATCTTGCCTTTTTGGAGGGCGGAGGCCTGGTCCCTGTTCCTTTGAGAACGAACCTGCTTTCCCCACACCAGGGGGGATCTGAAGCAAAACCTTTATTCCTGACTTTTGACCTGCCTGTTCTCCCTTTCCCTACCCCTTCTCCGCAGGGTGCAACCGGCTGACGGATCAGTGTCTGCCCCTTTTCCGCCGCTGCCCGCGCCTCTCCCGCATCGACCTGCGCACCTGCCACCACGTCACGCCCGAGGCCTGCGCCCGCTTTGCCGAGGACTCTGTCTCCAACAGCACCTCCGTCCCCCCGGCCCCTGGCTCGGCGCCTCCCGGGCCCCCTTTCCGTTGCCCCGAGGAGAAATTGCTGCTGAAGGACAGCTAATACCCGCCCTGGGGTGGAGGCGCAAGGGAGACTCTGCCTCGCCAGTCGGACAAACCGGACGCGGACTCTGAGAGAACCTTTTTACTTAAAGCCATGCACTGAACCGGAGTGGCGTCTCCACCCCCCTCGACGTGCGCAGCTAAAGAAGAGGGGTGGAGGGTTGTGCTCCCCCCACCCCACCCCACTCCCCACCCCTGCCAGGGTGGGGGTCGGCCGCCTCTTGCTCCACCCCCACCCCTCGTTCCAGGACAGAGCCACGGAGTAAGTGGGGCCTGGGGTAGCCTTGTTGCTTTACAATGCTGGGAAAAGGCGTTTTCCTCCTCCTCCCATCATGCACTGCGTCGTACTCTCCGCCCCCCCCCCAACCCCAACCTGTCTGTGCCGCAGTCGGTACCACGGTCTCTTTCTCTCGGGGTGAGGGGGGTTGACACACAGCCTTGAAATGCTGGCTCAGGAGGAAGGCAGCTTATTTTATGGTGTCAGGTTATTTTTCTCACTCCGGCCCCCTCCCCGATGCATATGTGCACTCCAACCTCCTCCATCCCGCCCCCCACATGCTGCCTTTATGATTTTGAAAGTGTGCGTGCCTGCCTGCCTGTCTTTCCCCCCATCCCTCCCTCCCCAAGCACTCATTTTTTCAGTGCGGTTTTTACAAAGGGTGGGGCGGGGGAGCCAGGCAGCTGATACTTCGATCCCTCCTGCCCCCCCTCACTACACACCCACTGAAATTCCGTCCGCCCCACATCCACTGGGAGGGCACAGGCTGTGGGTCGCCACGCATGCGCGGGGGCTGAATGTGCAGGCGGTCTCCCGCGGCCCAAATCTGGACCCCGTGTTCCTGGCCCTGCAACATCCCCCCCCCATGTGCGCACATGGCAATCCGTACACATGCCGTCTCCGCTGCTGTATTGTTTACACACGCACACACAATCGACATACACGCATGCGCGTGCAAGCTGTATGCGTGGAGAGACTCCCCGAGGAAAGTCTGTCCCACAACACTTGCCTCCCCGTCTTTAGTCCCCAGCCCCTGCCCCCCCCCAAGTTCACTGGTAGACCATGCAGAGACTCAGAAGCTTGGGATATCCTTCCCAGAAACGCTTCAGATCCACCTTGTGTGTCCCTGTGTCCCTGTGCGGAAACGCACGTCAGAAGGCCGCAAGGGAGCACGCAAGGCCAAGTGTGACATGAAACGTCCTGTATCTCTCAGCGCTACCCCTTGCGCATGCAAGGAGCTCGTAAGGAGGGAGCGCCTTGAAAGTGCCACGGCCCTTCACATTTGCGCAGGCAGACACGGCGCCTCTTCTGCCCTCTGTCTGCATAGCACAGCTCCTAAGGCCTCCCCCTCAGGACACCATTCTCTACCGCAAAGGTAATGTTGGAGGAGCCACGTTGATAAATTAACACGAGGAGCATCCTTCCTCCGCCTCCAGTCAGACAACTTTGGGGGTGTCGCTCTCAGGAGAGCATAAAAAGGTGGCCGCTTGCACCAGTACATGTGAACCACGCACCAATTCTCCACCCTCAACCCCCCCAAGCACATATCCAAACAGCCCTGCCTGCTGCCACCCCCCTTGTGTATTCCTCTTCCATCCCATCCTGGCACCTCCGCCTACCATTCCACTCCAGCAGTATTTCCAACTTGGAAGTCATGATCCTTCCTTTCTATCTGCCCCCCCCCCCTCTTGGCCAGTAATGTGTGTCTGTGCCAGCCCCTGGGGGGTTGGGGGCCAAGCAAGATGAACGGCTGTCTTGCTGTGCTTTTTACTTTTGAAAACCCCTCCCGGGAGAGGAGATGCCGCTGTCTGCCCTGACGCCCCCCCTTCTCTGCCAGCCCCTCAAACCCTTGTCCCACCCCACTTTCCTTCTTTGGTCCATAAGCTTTAATAACCACTTTTAAGGGAGGGGGGAGAGCAGAGAGCTGCGTTTTCTTTCCCACAGCACCACACATGTTGGGCTTGGGTAGCCTTGTCTTAATTCTGGTCGCCCTCCTCTCGGCCGCGGAGTTGTCAAACTTGAACACACACATCTCCCACCTCCCCACCTCGCTTGCGTTTTCTTCCCACCCCCGTGCTCGTTCTTTCCCTTTTCTAAAGAGCGTGGTGGCAGGAGGAGGAGCAGTGGGGGAAATACTGTAGAAAAAGGCACGAAAAAGAATGTTCCGGACCGAAGACGTGCCTGTTTGTCGGCCATTTCTTGGCTCCCTTCTGCGGCGGAGGTGGGATTGATGCGGCGAACGGGAGCTCCTCTTCCCTTCCGCCATGCTGGCCCGTCCCGGAAAGGGAGGCTGGTTGCAGCCGTCCAAGGTGCCCAGCTCTGCTCACTGAGCCATTTTTGCTTCTTTAGGTTTCCTCTCAACGGGGATGGGACTTGGCTGGGTTTCGGGAGGGAGAGGCGGTCAGTCGTCAGCGGGGGGCATCATCGCAGGTCACCCGGATTCCCACAGCTGGGGGGGCCCTCCCTGCCGCTCCCGGCCCCCCAACCCAACTTTCTCGTTACAAAGATTTCCCGGAGCCCCTTCTCTTCCTTGGCCCCCTTCCCCTCCACCTCCGCCTGGGTCCTCAGAGGGTGCTGCCATCATATGGGGAGGAAGAGGAGAAATGGCTTGAGGCTGGGTTGGGTGGTGGTTTTTCTTATTTTATTTTATTTTTGGTCAAATCGGTAACCATAACTACTTCTTTTTTTGTTTTTTTTGTTAATATATACTTGAACGTTCATTTATTACTAAAGCATTACTTGAAAAAACACACACGCAGCGATAGGTTGTGGAATCGGAGGCGAGGTTTTCGGTGTCTTTTTGTTTTTTTTAAGGTTCTGTTGGGTGCTTTTATATTGTTTTAAGAAAATCGGTTTTCGTCGTTGCTTTTTTAAAAATTTCATTTGTCCGTGGTGGTTTTTTTGTTTTGTTTTTGTTATTACTAAAATCCTTCCCTCTCACTTGATTAGCCAAAGAGGGCCAAGGTATCTTACTTTCTCCCCTTGCCCTGCTCCCTTCATTTCTGGATTTCCCCTTCCCCATAGAAGAATTCCCTCCTTCCACAGTCGCCTCTTAGAAGCTCCTAAAACAAAAAGAGTATTAAAGATGGTGAGGAGCTGTGGGGAGGGAGGGGGGCTAGGGTACAACGGAGGCAAGTGTGAGGCAAGGAAGGGAGGTCAGTATTGTGCATTTATGGGGGGGAGGGAGAAGATCAAACAGTCCTCTCTCCCCCCCAACATCCTCAAAAAACGCTAACTCCCCTTTGGACACAGCATAAATGCGTACTACTTGATTCCAGAGCTCAGCCTCCTTGGCGCAAATGAGGCCTGCTCTCACCACAGCAGCCTTTGCTCTGTTGCTTGTCTCCTCGATCTCAATTCCTCCTCCGACCAAAGGAGACCCGTACACTAAGAAATGGCAATTTATGGGTCTGGGTTTCACTGTGTGCTTTATGGATTGTGGAGGATGGGGAGAGGCAAAAACACGTAATGTAAAAGGAGTGGGGGGTCACACTCCCCGTGCCATGCGGTGACCCCCACCCCAACCCCTCGGATTCCCTTGTCCAAACGAGGGGGACGGAGGTGCTGTTTTCAGACATATCGTTTAGGGTTTTTTGTTTTTTTGTAAAGAAAATAAAATATTTGTTTTTAATGGATGTTTTAACTAAGAAAAGAAAAATACCTCAGGTTTTAAAAGAAATGGTGAAGAGAGCGAGAGAGAGAGAGAGAAAAGCGAGAATTATCATCTAAGGGTGCGCTACTATGCTACAGACTGCTGCTTTGGGCGGGGGGCTGCGAGGGGTGGGAAGTCAGATGAACCCCAGAGAGGGGCAAAAATGCTCCCTTTGGACAGGGAGGGGGGCTGTAGGTGATAAGCCCACCCTTCCGCTCCCCCTTCCACAACCACCCTTATTTTCTCCCACCCACAATTACTTGAAAGGCAAATGAGCATTAATATACAGTCAGCTGTCTCTCAAGCCTAAACGGTTTGCTCCTGGAATGATAGAAGAATATGGGGGATGCATTTGCTAACCCCCCCCTGCAAAATGAAACAAAAAACCCTTTCCTCCCACCCCACGGATGTAGCCTCCCACAAAATGTTCCAAGGGATTTGCCCCCCAAGAGGTATAATACGGAACGTTTTCCGGTCACTGGCATATTGCATACACAAAACCCCTTCCCCCAGTTTAGCGGACCAAAGCTATATTCCAGCTCCTCCTCGTTTCCTCCCCTCCAAGGCGATTTTCTCCATCTTTGGCTACAACTTTTAAACCGCACACACAGCCACGTTTTTCTCCTCCTCCTCCTCCTCACCTGTATCCACCGAGACAAAGATAAGCCCCAGGGAGGGGAGGTGGAGGGGAGATGGGAGAGAAAGAAAGAAAAAGTGAAAACTTTAAAGAATCCACTTTGGAGCAATGTGTCTTTCGCAATGTTTGACCTGCACATCTCTGTCCCAGACCCTCCACCCTTTGGGAACTGCTCGGATGCCGGGGAGGGGCGGGCGCGAGACCAGGTTCCAATCTGAATTTCAGGGGTTCTATTATTGTACAATAACTGTTTGCTATATAAACGAAAACTAAAAAAAAATCAAAAAAAGGAAGTATGTTTTGGTCTTAAAAAGCCTGTTTTTCATTATTTCCCCCCTCCCCTGGTTTTATTTTCCTTCCGAAAGAAATGTTGCGAATAAAAAAATGTTGGGGTTTTTAATTAATTTTTATTATTATTATTATTATTTTCATTGGGTTCTGTTTTATGGTTTCTGGAAATATTTTTTTATAAACTCTCCTTTTGTTTTTTTTAAAGGTTTTAATTTGTTTTTATTTTGTGTTGGTCCGATAGCCGAGTGTTCTGGTTTTTTTTGGAGGGGTGTGTGTTTGTCAGTGGAGAGAAGGGGATTTGCATTGTACAGTGTCTTAATAGATGGATGCGTATCTGACACCTCGAGATGCCATTTTCCAGGACTGAAACTGGCGGCACCTTTCAGCTTTGAATCAGAAACTATTTCATTTTAGAGTATGTGACTGCGAACTTCGGATGAGCTCACCTGTTGTGTTTCTGTGTGAATCGCTGTTCTGGATGTGCCCCTGCCTGATGGTCAACAGGCCTTTGTCTCTATACCTGCAGCAAAATTAGGTGGTAGAAAGTCTGTACAAGGTGAGACAGGAGTTCGAAGGCAGCAATTCTGAATGCACTCATTTTTTTAAAAAAAGAATTCTCTGCAAGTGGAAAAACTGGCAGGGAAAGGAGCTCCCTTCCTGAGATGCTAGTTCTTTACTTGCAGGGATTGATTTAATGCAAGGAACATTAGAAAAACAGTGGTTCAGTCCATCCGACCACCTCTCTCTTCCTGCATGTGTAGTATGGCACAGAGAGGCTCGAAAAGGCACCCAAGATGCTCCTCATTGTTTCTTTTCCCTTAGTAGATGAATCCTAATTCTGTCTGGTCTCTCCACACTGAGGGTGATTCTGCTCTGGTTTAGTCCCTTGGGATGTTTCAAAGGGGGAGGGTGCACAGTTCGGACTGTGACCTATTGAAAGATGCAATGGGCAGCTTCCGGGGGCGGGAAGTGTACTTTGTGTTCACAGGTAGTTTAAATTTCCCAAGATCACCCACTGATCTTCATGGTTAAGTAGAGATTTGAGCTTGGATCCAGCATTCGAACCCAGTGCTGGCCAGGGCCTTTGGGAATTGCAGGCCAATACATCTGAAGGGCAGCAGGTTGATAAAGGTTGCTGTAGCCGCCAAACCACACCAGTTCTTGTTATTTATGTAATCAATTGATTTATATACCACTTAATGTGAAAACAGGCTTCAACCCGGTATAAAAACCCGCTATAAAAACATAGAAACATCTTTAAAATACACAATAAAGCAATACCATTTGTTTTATTGAAACAGGAGTCTCTGGTCGAGAAATTCCTGTATAAACCTATGGTGCATAGGTATATCAAACCTATAAAACATGTGTTTATTTTGCAGACAGGCTTTATTTTGTCATTGAATCACTCACATACATAAATAAAATATTTAAGCATACGGCCCAAACAGATGATCAGGATCCCAAAAGGAAAATCCTAATGAAATGATTCCTTTTTAATCTTGTAGGCCAGCTAACTTCTTCCACCCACCCCCAAGTCTTATCGCAAATGCTGTGTTTGAAACCCCTCTGTTTCCAAAACAGTTTGTTACACAGTTGAAGGGGGAAGCCACTGGTTATGGTTGAGAACAAGGTTTGAACGTTATGGCTGGCACAAAAGGAGAAGGAACTGCAAACACTCCTGAAGACCCGGTTTCAATCCCCAATACTTTTGATAAATAGGAAGGAGAAAGTAAGTTGTGTGTGAGCCTGACGGGACCAGGGTTTCGCTCCATCTTTCTTGATTATTTTTTAGCCCCCTCAGGTCTCCATAGCTAGGGTTGCCATATTTCAAAAAGTAAAAAACCAGGACATCCTGAAAGTTGTTGGAGGTTGAGGCGGAAATACGGCAGCCCTACCACAGACATAATCCAGGGCACAAGACTAGGTGTGTGAAGATGGTCTGACGGTAACCTCAAGTTTCTTTGTTCTGACCTGGAAGCTTTTAGCCAGGTACCTTCTTCACCTGACCTGCTCTAAGGTTATTGATGAAAAGAGATTCCTTTTCTCCACTGAATTCCCTGCAGTTCCGGCTTTCAACCACTGCTGGGCAGTGGTACACAGGGCCGATTTCCCCACATTCGATTCCCTCCTTCCACTGGTTTGAATCCTCTCGCTGCTCAATATCCCTTCCCTTCAAGGGGTTTTGTCTGTAACGCCCTCGATGGATCTCATTCCGTTCCACATTTCTTCCCCTTTCAGTTTTTTCTCTTTTATTACAGTGGTACCTTGGTTCTCAAACTTAATCCGTTCCAGAAGTCTGTTCCAAAACCAAAGCGTGCTTTCCCATAGAAAGTAATGCAAAATGGATTAATCTGTTCCAGACTAAAAAACAATCCCTAAAACAGTAATTTAACATGAATTTTACTGTCTAACGAGACCATTGATCCATAAAATGAAAGCAATAAACAGTGTACTGCAGTCGCACAATCAATCCATGGGTAGCTGAACTGGGATCCACACAATCACAAATACAAAACAGAAAGAGCCGCAAAAACAAAAACGCAAAATAAATAGCAAAAAGAGATAGACCTCAGCGTAACACTCAAAACAGAAGTGTGGCACTCAAAACGGAACATGTTCAGCTTCCAAAATAAGTTTGCAAATCGGGTTCCAAGTCTTTTGAGTACCAAGGTGTTTGAGAACCAAGGTACCACTGTATTTGTAAAATTAAGTTTTCCTTGGCTGCTTGTAAGGGTGTTGAAAATTATAGCTCCATGAGATGTAAATTACAGTTCCCGTTACTTTAAATGCAATGGCGTGCATGCAGCCTCATGGGTGGAGAAAATATTCTGATGAAGCTGCCGCTGTATGTGGCCAGCTCATCTGGCGGTCCCCAGGAAAAGTCTGGCCAGTGGTTTGGTCTCCATATCTAGTAGAAATAGCACTGCCCAACTTCCCCTTGATGGGATGCAGTCCATTCAATTGTCTCAGGATTTTGCCATCTCCTTCCGCCCCACACCCTCCCTTCGCTGTGGGGCGAAGATGTAGAGCGCGCCTTTGCAGCATCTCCTAACTGACCCCCTTGCCCTTTCCACCTGCTTTGTGCCCCATCTGAAGTGACTGCGCATGAGGGAGTCTTGTGACTGGCCGCAGGTCAGCCTTGCCGGCTTGCAGCAGGCCTGACGCAGCACATCTGTGGTCAGATCTCTCGGTTTTAAGACCAAACAATGCGACTTTAAAGCAAAAGTTGGCAACTCTGATTTTTAATTGGGACAGCAGTGCTGGGAGTGGGGATGGTTGACAAACAGACAGAGAAAATAATAAATTTATCCCAATAGCAATCTCTGTGTGCTTAGGTATAAAAATCAGGGTAATTATTGTTTTTTAAAACCACATGTACAACAAGCGTACAAACATTGACTCAAATGCTAATCTAATCATAGGAAATTATCTGGGTAATGTATAAATATGACATTGTACTGCCATAAAAGTACAATGCTCATAATAAAAAACCAATGGTCTGTCCCTGTGACATTAAAAGCAATAGCTTAACGTTTCGGTGTACCTGTTTCAGAGCAAATATTTTGCTCGGCATTTGGGTGACAAACACAGTGTTTGTAACACAGCCAACGGGCCACCCCAAAATATGGAAAAACGGTTAAGTTTAAGGCTGAACTCCTATACAGTGGTACCTCAGGTTACATACGCTTCAGGTTACAGACTCTGCTAACCCACAAATATCACCTCGGTTTAAGAACTTTGCTTCAGGATGAGAACAGAAATTGTGCTCTGGTGGCGCGGCGGCAGCATGAGGCCCCATTAGTTAAAGTGGTGCTTCAGGTTAAGAACAGTTTCAGGTTAAGTACGGACCTCCGGAACAAATTAAGTACTTAACCTGGGGTACCACTGTATGCCAGTTTTTCCCAGCCTGGTGCCCTCAAATATTTTGACTGGCAGCCATTCCTCAGCAAGTGAGTCAAATCATGAAAAGATTTGGTTCAGTTCCTGTTTAAGGTTCAGCTACAAATGAAGTTCTTCCAGGCCAGTTAATGTTCAGCAACTCCTTCAAGCACACTTGACCATCCAGTTCAGGTCAGGTTCACCTGCTCAAATGTAAATATAAGGCATGTTATTTATAATGATTTTTTTTTTTGGCACAGTGATAAAAACCAAACATGCCCTGTCTTGCTGGTGTGGCACTGCTGTGTCGCCTCACGTATGTGTTGTATGTTGACCAAACCTCTGCCCTAAATGAGAAGCCAGCCTCCTGCTCAAGTCTCTGTTTAATGCTTCCCCTCCCAGAGAACTGGTTTCATCTGACGTGCCTTTTCTGGTGGAGCCAAGGAGAGTCCTCCATAGAATCAGACTTGGATGGGACCCTGAGGATCCACTAATGCAGGCATAAACAAACTCGGCACTCTAGATGTTTTGGGACTACAACTCCCATCATCCCTAGCTAACAGGACCAGTGGTCAGGGATGATGGGAATTGTAGTCCCAAAACATCTGGAGGGCTGAATTTGCCTATGCCTGACCTAATGCAACCCTATGCAGGAATAGGCAGCTGTCCCATCCGGGGATCAAACCTGCAACCTCAGCACTCTAGCCATCTGGGCTATCCAGGCTGCTCATATACATCAGGTGCTTTTATTATTATTTGTTAGATTTATATACTGCCCTTCATTAAAAGATCTCAGGGTGGGTCTGAGTGGTTTTTCTCAGGGTGTGAAGATGAAGAAGCGAAGCTCTTGGCGAGAGTCACTTCTCTGCACGTGGATTGAAAATTAAAATATAATGGAGGTACACAACTTTGTGCTTTATTATATTATCTCTCTTTTTTATTCTCTTTTTTTCTCCTATCTTTTTTTCCTCATTCCCTCATTTATTTTTCTTCTTCTGTATTTTTAATTTTAATCTTATTTAGTTTGGTTTTTATTGTATCGCACGTTGAAAACTCTTAATGAAACTGATTAACAGAAAGATCTCAGGGCAGTTCACGAGATAAAAAAATACAAGATAAAAGCACGAACAGTTAAAACAGAAACAACAAAACAATAACCCACCCAAACACATTTAACATGCTGTAGTAGAATATTAATCGGCCAAAGGTTGTACTCTCATATTCTGAATCAGAAAACTCTTTTCTTTCATTCTTTCCCTGGTTTATTATGTTCATATCGCAACCTTCTTCCCAAAGGGGCCCAAGGTGGCAAACAACAAGTAATAATAGATCTTAAAACGCATTTTTAAGTTCCAATACAGACGCGGCCGATCTCCAAAGACATGTTGAGAAAAAAGGAAGGTTTTTGGGAGCGGATTGTCTGCCTGTGGATCCCGGCTTGAGCAGGTTCCCTGGATCCCTTTTACTCCCCGCCTGCCCCTTCAGAGAAGCGCGTTGCACGAAGCTCCAAGGGGCTTACTTCTGAGTAATCCTGCAAAGGGCCTGCGCCGTGACCATCTCCGCCCCGGACGGTCCCGCTTCCTGCAGACCAGGCTCCGCTTCGCAATACTGAGTCTCACCGCGGTTCTCCTACCTCGCAGGGCTGTTGGGAGGGTAAAATCGAGGCGGCGGCGGCGGCGGCGGGAGCCTCGTTCGCGAAAAGGAAACGGATCTTTGCCGCGTCGCTACTTCCCCTTTAAACGCCGCCCGCGGCCAGAGCAAACTCCTCTGTTTCTCTTTCTGCCTCCCTCCCTCTCTCTCCCCGCCCTCCTTCCCTCCCTCCCGCCCGCCCGCCTTCTCTCGCCCAGCCCCGTCGCCCGAGCGAATCGCAACTTTCTTCGCCCCGGCGCGGCGTCGGATCCCCGCGCTCTCCCGCCAACGCGGCTTCCCCTCCTCTGCTCCCCGACGCCCCTCGACGCCCCTCTTTTCTGCCCTCCTTCCCACCCAGCCTCCTCCTTTTGATCTTGGCGGGTCTCGCCGCGCCCCCACTTTCCGCTGCCCCCTCTCCCCAATTTGAGGAGGGCGCCTCCCCCACAACACTTTCCTCTCCGGGCGCCCCCTCCAACCTATGACCGGCTAAACACCTGGCGGCTACTTTCTCCCCGCTTATCCCATCTCCTCCGGGGGTTTCGCCCCCCCATCCCTATTTGCGCCCCCTCTATTCCCTCCTCGCAGCTCCCGGAGTTTGCCCGCCCCTTCCAGCCCCCCAACTTCTGCCCCCTCGCCCGGCGTTGCTGCTGCTGCCGCTTGTCCCTCCGCGCCGCTCCCGGCCCCGCTGCCCTCCTCCTCCGGGACTGATGAAGGCGGCCGGCGGCTCCGAGGGGGCGGACGGCGACGGGGCGGACGGCGAGCGGGAGCCGTTGAACCCCGAGGCCTCGGAGACTCTGGGCGTCTCGGCCACGTACCGCGAGTTCGTCCGTCGGAGCTACCTGGAGCTCATGAGCGCCAACCAGCACTCGCTGCATGCGCTCAACTGGCGCCGCCTCTACCTCAGCCGGGCCAAGCTCAAGGCGTCCAGCCGCACCTCGGCGCTGCTCTCCGGCTTCGCCATGGTAAGGAGAGACCCCACGGTTTGGGAAGGATGGAGCCCGACCGGGGGGATCCCGCCCAGCCTCCGCCAGGCCCCCCGGGCGACCTCCTCCTACACACACGAGGTTTTGGTCTAGCAGCGCCCGTCCGTCCAGGGCTGGTGGGAGCCGCAGTCCAGAGCGCATGGAGGGCGCCAGGTTAGCTAAGGCTACACTGACATTCCTTGGCGCGGGTTGGACTAGATGACCCTGGGGGTTCCCTTCCAACTCTACACTGATGTGATTCTAACCCCAAACGTGGCTGTTTTTGGACTATGAGTCCCACCACCCCTAGTCAGCAGGACCTATGGTCAGGGATGATGGGAATTGTAGTCCCCCAAACAGCTGGAGACCCAGGTTTGGGAAACTCTGTTGTAACTGTGCTTCCCCACTCCACCCCACTCCAGCCAAGAAATAACCCAGACCTGCTGATCTCCTGGCCATACAATGCTTCCTAACTGGGTGCATCCCTCACATTGCCCAGAGAACATAGAAGCAACAGCTCTTGTTCCAGGGATGTAACCACTAGGCACTGTGCTCACTTTCTAAAGAACTTAGGGCCCTGCTTCCTTTTCACACCCTGCTAAGCCTTTTCACACCCTGCTAAGCCTGTTTACGGTTTTCTCCTCCAAGGAGAACCTGGACATCTCACTGCACTAACCACTGGCCATTGCTTCCCTTGTCCCAGATAATCCTAGTACACTAACTATTGCAGACTTTGATCTCCTGTCTGACTCCCTGGCTTGTGGTTCAAGGAGTGAGTTGCTTCCCAGAGTTATGAAAAGAGCCCAGGAGTTTTGACCAAAATCTACTCTCTTTGTAAAACAGGATCAGGTCTTTCCAGAGCGGTTCCATGCAGGACACTTGAGGACTGGCATAGGAGTTGGAGCAGAGAAGTTAGGTGTGGTCCCCCCATTATGGTAGATTCCTCTTTCTCTCTCTCATCCTCGCTTATCCTTTCCAAAATAGGGTGGACAGCTTGAGGTGGTTTCAGCCTAGTGGCCTTTCTGTGCGGCTGTTGTTCAGCTGCAGTGAGCATGTAGGAACAGGGCCCGATCCTTGCAAGAGAAGACAGATTCCGGAGTGCTGACTTGCCGCTGAGCTAAAAAACTAAGCCACCAGCTGGAGAACGGATGTTGATTTGGAGAAAGACCTCAAATCCCTCCCGCCTCTTCTTCTTCCAAACAGATCTGCAAACAACCCTAAAGAGTCTTGTGGCATTTTGAAGGCCAGAGCTTTTGTTGTGGCACATGTTTCTGTGGACCAGTAGTCCCTCCAAATATTGGCAAAACAAAAAAAAATTTTTCCTTCCAGTAGCACCTTAAAGACCAACTAAGTTAGTTCTTGGTATGAGCTTTTGTGTGCATGCACACTTCTTCAGATACACTTGAAACAGAAGTTGCCAGATCCCTCTATATAGTGAGAAGGTGGGGAGGGGTATTACTCAGAAGGGTGGTGGGAATGGGTGATTGGCAGATAGCTGTGATGAGCCTGTTGACGACTCTTAACGACTGCAATAGGTCTTACAGGAAAAAGCAAGGGGTGAGAAGGTGAAAAATGGCTTTGTCATGTATAATGAGATAAGAATCCAATGTCTTTGTTCAGACCAGGTCTCTCCATGGTTTTAAGTTTGGTAATGAGTTGCAATTCAGCAGCTTCTCTTTCCAGTCTATTTCTGAAATTCCTTTGTAGTAAAACAGCTACTTTGAGATCTTGTATAGAATGTCCTGGGAGATTGAAGTGTTCTCCTACTGGTTTCTCTGTCTTGTGATTCTTGATGTCCGATTTATGTCCGTTTATTCTTTGGCGTAAGGTTTGGCCTATTTGTCCAATATAGAGAGCTGAAGGACACTGTTGGCATTTGATGGCATATACAATGTTAGACGATGAGCAATTAAATAGTCCCGAGATGGTATGTGTGATGTTGTTGGGGCCAGTAATGGTGTTGTCCGGGTGTATGTGGCAGCAAAGTTGGCATCTGGGTTTATTGCAGGCTCTGGTGCCAGTGTCCGTGTTACGTCTGGTTGTAGTATTATTGTGGGTTAGGAGTTGTTTAAGATTGGGTGGCTGTCTGTAGGCAATGAAAGGTCTTCCTCCCAGAGCTTGAGAAAGAGAACTATCATTGTCCAGGAGAGGTTGTAGATCTCTGATGATGCGTTGTAGTGTTTTAACTTGGGAGCTGGCAACTTCTGTTTCAGTGTATCTGAAGAAGTGTGCATGCACACGAAAGCTCATACCAAGAACTAACTTAGTTGGTCTTTAAGGTGCTACTGGAAGGAAATTTTTTTTTTGTTTTGACTATGGCAGACCAACACGGCTACCTATCTGTAACTCCAAATATTGGGTTGGTTTTTTTGGTTTTTTGTTTTGCAAGTGCAAATATGCCATGGATGCAATGATGGCACATTAGTGATGGGTTTAAACTGTAATGCCCACGCTTCTTCCTGCTTCATTATTGCCATCTGGAGGTGCATTCTGATGCTATAGTACAAAAAATCCACCCCAGAACATTTTTAGAATAAAAAAAAAGAAAATACAGGATTCCATCAGGAAGTTGTGGGACATTTACTGACTCGAAGCAGTATGCCCGTCCTGAAATGCACCCTGAATGTTCGAAGGGGCCCTAAGTGTATCTGATTGTGTCCACAAAATCTTATGCCACAATAAGGCAGTCTTTTGATGTGCTTAAGAATTTGGTGTGTGCTGTAATGTGACTGGAATTCAGATCCTGGGTGTCTTGGAAAGGGATCTGTCTTTCCCAAATAGTTTGAAAATACTCTCTGGACTTAGATTTATGTTCCTTGTCATGTGACTTTGCATTTTGGAGCCATCACAAACCTCCCTCTCTCAGTTCTTTTCCACAACTCTCTTTGCTCGTAGGGCTTAACCTCAGAATGCCAGGGATTCTGCCACACATCAGAAGCAGAGAGGGTGTCTGAGCATGCACAGAGAACCCCTCAATCCAAGTTAACCACTAAATTGTGGCTCCCCTGTATTTTATTTGAATGCTTAGAATTGCCACCTTTGACCCTAGCATATTGTGTAAAGTAATTCCCGTTACAGTGGTAGCTCGGTTTTCGAATGTCTCCGTTGACGAACATTTCGGAACTCGAATGGTCTTCTGGAATGGATTATGTTCAAAAACCGAGATACCACTATACTTAAAAAAAAATTTTTTTTTTACACATCCCACATTTTCTTCCAAGAGCCTGGGTTAGGATGCAGGGTTTTCCTTCCCAACCCGTTTTATGTTCACAACAACCCTGTGAGGTGGCTTTGATAGAGTGACTGGCTCAGAGTCACCCTGCAGGACTGAGTGGGGAATTGAACCCTGCTCTCCTAAGAAGAGCCCTGCGGCAGGATCAGGCCAGAGGCCCATCTAAATCCAGCATCCTGTTCACACAGTGGCCAACCAGACATTGCCTGTGTGGAACCCACAAGTAAGAGACATGACTCCAATTCTCAGGCCGGCCCTACGATTAGGCAGAGTAAAGCAGCTGATTTTTGGGTGCTGTGGAAGGTTTCTTGTTACTGTATTTTGCAGCCAAGGAAGAAGGGAACTACTGTGGGCTTTTCTGTCTCCGACGACAAGCCTGACCAGCTGTGTGCCTGAATCTGTGTGTGGGTGCCACCCTACATCAAACTGTCTTGGGCCCATAGCCCGCATGCCAGTCCACATTGCTAGCGCCTCAAAAATTAGATGCAGAGCTGGGTTCAAAACCTGCTCTGCAATTCCTAGTGGTCATTATACAGCCTTTGTTGTTTTTATTATTTATAAGCACCTACAGATTGGCTCCAAATGAGCATACACAGTGAATTCAGTGAATTGGAGAGTGGAGTGCTGTGCATTGCATTTTCTCAAAGCATCCTTCTTTGATTTTTTTTAACCTTGCCCCTGCTCCCCTCCCGCCACCATCAGAATAATATATATATGTTTAACTGAGAACAGGATTGCTTAAAAGCTTCTTAAGAGACACACTGAGTGTGTAACAAATGTCTTGCTAATTCCAGACAGAACTCCCAGATACGAGAAATGCACAACTGGTTGAAGACATCCTGGGGATATTTGCTTACAGGCAAATGAGTGCCTTGGCCAATATTTCAGCCTGTTGATTGCCAAAAGCACCTAGAAAAGAGGCAGGCAAGGTTGGTGGGAGAGGGAAATGGGACAGGAAATTAAAATGAAATTATACCGATGGACAACTATTTGGGGGCGGGGGGACATCTCTAAGGAAGATGCCCATGTACGGTAATATGGCACCTCTGGTTTTAAAATGTGCAAGTTGAGGCTGCTCTTTGCAACCCAAACACTTGCAGACTTTTTTTTTTTTTACTTTCTGGTGACCCAGAACTCTCATTTGCTTCCCCTTTTCTCCCTTTCACATGGATTCTCCTGGAATTAAGCATCTCAAATGCGGTTTAAACTTCCACTTTGGGGTGTTTCGTAAGTGGGGCATACGAAAGGACTCAGCCATGTGGAAAGTGAGCAAAACGGCACCACCATTTGGATAGAGTTTAACTTTCTGGTTTTACCAGAAAGAAGGATGCAAAATTGGACAAAATAGTGTGTGTGTGTGTGTGTGTGTGTGTGTATGTATTTAGTGTTTGTTTGTGTTTAAAAAACAAAAACAGCATGCAGTTTAAAGATCCTCCTTTCATTGATATGCTTCCCTTACGAAAATAATTGTTCCTGGTCAGAAGGGAATTACACTGTGCGTATACTTAGAAGCAATGTGTTTTTAGGTCCCTTAGGGGGAAAAAACGCAACAACAACCTTCTTAAACTCCTTTTCCAAAGGAAAGGCACTCTGCACATGCTCATGGACGTGTTGCCTTGAGGTATTTTGCAGGGTGAGAGAAAGGCATTCTACCTAGGACTGGAAGTGCTTTGCTTAAGATGCCACCATTCTTCAATAGTTGTAAATACAGTCTGTATAGTTGGGGACTCGCAACAAAATGTTGCAGCGTGAAGTGCTTCTGATCCAAAGCCACTTGCACACAGTTAGCATTCTGTATCTGCTTGGCATGGTCAGCCCTCACAGCATTCACCCTCTCAAGGTCCCCACCCCAACTGATTTTCTTAGAAAGCTGCTGATGTCTGGCTCTTGTGGGTGGGTGGAGAAGCAGTGACACACACAGCCTGAACATCAGAAATAGAAGGACTGAAAACAGGATGGTGGTGATATGAGGATGATTACACACACATGCGCTGTATCTGATTGAAGTTTCCGCTCTTAAAACCATGCTGTTGGCATTAGCGGTTCTTGCATGGACCCAGCCTTTAGTTCCGGGCTCCGGACGATTTTCCTCTGCTTTCTTTTCTTCCTGTGATCCCGAGCCGCCCATCCGATCCAGCAGATTCTGGCTTTCTCCCACCTTAGGTAAACTTACTTTCAAGAGCGCCACACCCTATATCCTGTAGGCTCCTGCTTGCAATTCAAAACCCAGCAGCATCTGCAAAAAAAGGGGGGGGCGATGAACTAGTTCCTTTTAAATAAATCATCACTAGAACATCAATGCACAAAATGCTTGCATATATATCTGTGCTTGAGGGTGTGTCTTTATTCATTCCTTGTCCTTCCGTTTTGAACCCGGGGTCCCTGTGTGACCATCAGTCCTTTCAACTATCACCAAATACTTCCTCCCCCAGCAGAGCTCCCTATCTCTTGCCTTTTTCAGTTGTTGTTAATAATAATAATAATAATAATAATAATAATTTATACATACATACATACATACATACATACATACATACATACATACATACCCCACCCATCTGGCTGGGTTTCCCCAGCCACTCTGGGCGGCTTCCAACAAAATATTTAAATACAATAGTCCATCAAACATTAAAAGCTTCCCTAAACAAGGCTGCCTTCAGATGTCTTCTAAAAGTCTGGTAGTAGTTGTTCTCTTTGACATCTGGTGGGAGGGTGTTCCACAGGGTGGGTGCCACTACCGAGAAGACCCTCTGCCTGGTTCCCTGTAACTTGGCTTCTCACAGCAAGGGAACTGCCAGAAGGCCCTCAGCGCTGGACCTCAGTGTCTGGGCAGAACGATGGGGGTGGAGACGCTCCTTCAGGTATAAGGCTATTGCACATACGGAGCACATCGTGTGTACTTTCTCCTTTACAACAACCCTGTGAGGTGGCAGGGCAGCATGATGGTAACTGTGTAAATAACCCCATGAAAGTCTTTTGCTTTGGGGGGGAGAAGCCATGGCTGAGGGGCAGAGCCTCTTCCTCTGCATGCAGAACCTCCAGCATCTCCAGGGAGCTTCCTTATGCCGGCCCATCTGCCTCAGTACTGTCTACACTGACTGGCAGCTTCTCTCCAGGGATTCTGGCTGACGTTTTCCCCAGTCCTGTCTGGAGGAGCCAGGGATCGAACCCAGTGCCTCCTTGCATGCTCTACCACTGAGCTGCAGTCCTACTGCTTCACTATATGGCTGTAATATGACCCCCATATTTCGCCTGAATGAATGGGCATGTCGCACAGATGGCTTGAACTGAGGTAGTTAACAGATGCCCATGGCGAAATTGGCTACATGGATTTTTAACGCAGCCGGATCCTAGGCGTGTCTACTTGGAAATAAAATCCTGAGTCCCATGGGGCTTATTCCCCCATTATCCATTGCAAGCGTAGATGTGAAGGCTGCTCCCATGTCTCCTCCATCTGTTCCTTCCTATTGTGGCTGCCCTGGCTTGTGGTCCTTCGCCCTGGCCCCAAATTGGCCCGTTTTAAAAGGCGCTTTCTCTACCTGCGTTAAGGTGCCGGACTTTATAAACTGCGGAGTTTTGGACTTTTCTAACCCCCACTTAGGCGCAAAGCTGACCTCCAGATGGTCGTTCCAGGCCCAACCCACCTCGCAGGGTTGTCGCAGCAGAAGCGTGGGGCCTGCGTACTCGAGCTGGCCCAGGTTCCCTTGAAAGGAGGGTGGGCTTGAAAGGGAGAATGCGCAGCGCAGGCCTGGCGCATTTAGATTCCCTGCCTCTTTGGCCAGCCAGGTCCCAAGGCAAGACTGCATTCCGCACGGCGTGATCTCATTTGCTTGTAACCAAAGCAACGGGGAGCTTAGTCAGGGAAGGGAGGATCTGAGAAGGGAGACCGGCTGCAAGGCCTATTTCAGGACCAGTTTTTTGGGGTGGGGGAGCTTGTGAAACGCAACTCGAAGAAGGCTCTTCTCTGACAGGAGCGCCATTTGGTTTGGGGGTGGCGGCAGATTGGAAATGGAAGGCTGGTGGCTAAGATGCCTGGGCTTTGAGGTGGAGAAGTCTTGAGTTCGAATCTCGCCTCTGCTTAGGCAAGCTGCCACAGTCCCTCACCACCTGCCCTGTAATATGATTGGCCGGGGGGAGAGCGGGGAAGGTCACCGGCTTAGCTTGCAAGGTGGTTGTAAGGATCCCTGTGAGGCCCTCTGAGTGTACCCAGAGCTGCTTCTGTCACGCTTTGTTTATGAACAGGGACTTTCTCCCATATTGGGCTGAATCGCTAGTTAAAGGTCACCTGGAAATTGTGGGTCACGGCAGAACCCTAGAAAGTCTGTTTTCAAGCCTCGGTCCTGCAGCAGGCGAAATCGTATGGGAGCAGAGTGCCTCTGGGCACATGCAGAGAGGGGTTCTCGTTCAATGGACAAAGCGCAGCCAGTTCCCGCATACTTCCAGGCATGCCTGTGGCCTGCACCTCTCATTTTTCGAAGCAATTTGGGGGGCTTCTAGCCTAGTCTTGCTTGGGAGACGACGTGTGACCCTGGTGAGTGTGCCTTGCACACATAATTTGCCTCAGAGGCACACAAACACTGGGAAGCTACTTTTGGCTTTGGCGTCCCAGGAACGATGGCAAGGCAAATGTGCATTGGGGGCTCTTTGCTTTTTTGCTTCTGAGTTTCCTAGAGCTTGTGAACAGGGCGGCTGCTGGCAGGAGGCCCTCGCTGGGCTGCAGGAGCCAAGAGTTGAACGCTTGGTCAAAATCCCTCAGTGACCCTGTGTGCCTGACTGAGCCGATATTCTGGGTTTCTCGGCCAGTCGCTCTCAAAAGTGACCTCCCAATGAGGCTCAGAGCGGGTGTGGGGGACTCTGGCCATGAGCTTTGTCATTTGGATCACTCTTAAAGCAGGAAATCCTGGGAGCCAAAGGGCAGCAGGAGTGTGGTGTAGTGGTTAGAGCAGGGAGCTCCTTTCCTCCCCTCCAAGCAATGCACAACATTTGCTGCAGATCCAGCCGTAGCTTTCTTCTGGGCCTAGGGCAGGGGTAGCCCATGGAGTTGGACTACAATACCCATCACCCCCCGACTTTGTGCGGATGGGAGTTGGGCGAGGGCCCAATGACATCTGGAGGTTGCCATGTTGGCTATCCCTTAGCCATACCTCTCCTGTCCGTCTTCCTCACTCTGCACGTGGGAGGCACTCTGCATATGCTCAGAGGCACTTGTTAGGGTCCAAGGTTGAGTAGGCTACAGCTGCTGCCACCTAGCCAGCAGTCCTGCCCCCGAAGCTAACAAGCAGCTATCGGGGTTTTCTCAGGTTTGCACAGCTGTTAATATTCAATTATTAAAACATCGTAATGTGTTTCCAGTGGGTGTGGAGAGGCGTTTAGATGAGGCTCCCTTTCCTTAGTCAGTGGTTCTCAAAGGAGAGGGTAGCAAGTGCGGGGGGAAGATTCAAGGACAATCAAAGAAACATTTCAGTGCAGTATAGTATCTATCTATCTATCTATCTATATATATATATATATATATATATATATATATATATATATATATATTGCGGGGGGGGGGATATACAGTCGGATCCCGAACTCCCTGGAACTTGGATGTTTTGGCTCCCAAATGCCGCAAACCGGGAAGTGATTGTTCCAGTTTGTGCATGTTCTTTTGGAAGCTGAACGTCTGACGGGACTTCGATGGCTTCTGATTGGCTGCAGGAGCTTCCTGCAGCTAATCAGAAGCCACGATTTGGTTTTCGAACGTTTTGGAAGTCGAACGGATTTCTGGAATGGATTCCGTTTGACTTCCAAGGTACGACTGTACAACCAGAAACTACCCACGCGCCTCTTCAAGAGCAATTGGCTATTCTTCCACAGTTCTCTGCTGCATATTGCTGTGAACAGGGATTTTCAAGTCTGACAAATATGAAAGATCAGAAAAGAGAAAGGCTTCTTTGTGTTGATGAGGAAACGAGAATGGGAGTCTCATATTAGACCTAATATAAATGAGATTACCTGGCAAAAGCAAGCTCACACCTCTCACTGAGCTTGTATACATACTTAAAGTACCTATGTAAGAGGCTCGTTCATAATTATATTTTGGCAGTGATTCATGTTCTTATGTAGCAGCCTCGTTTTTTACTTTATGATCATATTATAAAGTAGTTGTGTTCTCTGTTGAGTCCAAGCGCTGCTAGGAGTTGCTTCTTTTTGTTTTCCAATGCCTTTCTTATTAATAAAAAAAGCAGGGCAGTGCCAGCCCCTTTTTATTCCGAATGTGGCCCCGAGGGGGGAGGGAATGAGAAGCACCGCCGCAGAAATAAAATTCATGCTCTGCACATGCTCTTGAGTCACTGCAGCTTTTGTGGGGCCAGGATGTTTGAGAAGAAAATAGAGAAATAGAGCCTGGTCATTGGAGGGCCGGGCCTTGCAGTAGCAGACTGCAATGGGGGGGGCGCGTTTGAACCCTGGCTGTGGGTCCTCCATCCCTTCCCCCCTGACTTTCCAATTCCTCCCATTCATTCCCTGTCACCTCCAGCTGAGTCGGTGGCACGTGCTGCCTCGTAGGGCCCTTGCCAGCCAGCTGTCATCACTCGGTTTAATGTGGCCCACTTTCTGAAAATAAGCCCTCGGCTGCCACCGCCTTCAACGTAACTTGACTCAGGGCTTTGAGGTCGGAGGGGGTGACGCAGCAGCCCCTCTTGGGGTTACTTTGGGGAGGTTTTTTAAGGCCACGCTTCAGTTTGTTTGGAGGGGCTCCCCCATATCTGGGGAGGGGGGGCTCCTTAAACCTCTTGCTCCTCCTTTGCTTCCCAGGCTGTGGGAAACTCTCTTGCTGTGGGTTAAATCCTTCCTTCCTCTGCCATTCCCTCCCTCTCTCTTTCCTCTGCCCCCCAAACCAATCCCCATTCTCTGGGGAAACTGCCAAGGCCCTGGGATCCTAGCCAGAGCTGGAACTGTGAACAAATGGGAATATGGGACACTCTCTCCCCCCCTCCGCCATCTCTGCAAAGGGTCCCACTGCCAAGTTGGAGTTTAGCAGGAATGCCGCTTCTAAGGGCAGCTATGATGGGTCTCTGCCTCAGCCGCTGAATTGTGTGTGTGTTGCCGTGGGGAATGGCACCAAAGGCAGATTGTACAGAACCCTCATTTTCCGGTTGTTTTCTGCCTTTCCTCCCAGAAGCTCAAGGCAGTGTAGGTGGCCCTCCTGCAAGCCACTTCTTTGTTTCCTCACAACGCTCCCGTGAGGGAGAGCTGGCAACATGCCTACCCAATGAGCTATGTGGGGATTTGAATTCTGGTCTCCCAGATCCTAGTCCCTAGTTCAGCTGCTACACCACACTGGCTCTCTTTGAAAGCAGCATGAGGGAGCTGCAGAGATATTGGAGGAGCTGCTCCACCCGCTCCCCAGATATCTGTGGGGCAAGCCATATTAGTCCCATATCAAGTCACTGCCCTAAACAGCCACGTTCAGTTAAAAACTAGAGGCACTGATTGTGGGGCCACAACTCCTTGGCCTGTCTTCCCACATTGGGATAATAATGCTGGAATTAGGAGGCTGTGGTTCTGAGAATTACTAAGCTATCTCTTTGGAAGTGCTTTGTACATGCACAGAAACACTACAGCGGCACATATTTTAGCTGTGGTTCTTGCCTCAAGTTGACAAACGACCCTTTATGTCCCTCCCATGACTCTGGCTGTTTCTGGACTGGGCAACCAGTAAGTGTGTGGAAACCGCAGACAGATTGGTAGAAAGCGGAGAGTTTATTTCAGGGGTTAACTGGAAAGCGGGGTGCAGCCTCTGGGTGGGGTGCTTTGCAAATTCCTCTCAGAATGTGACACAGGAGTGGCTGGATTTGCTGCGTGCTTTAGGAGTGCCTGTTCCTCTTCACTCATGCTCTGTTTTATTTTGGTAACTAAAACCCCTGATAGGAAGACGCTCATCCCAAAGAAACTCAGGCTGCCATCCTAAACACAAGACCAAGTCCCTTTGAACTCAGCAGGGCTTAACTTCTGAGCAAACCTGCCGGGTCTTTCTGGGCCTAAGCCAACATGCGGACTGCTGAGCACAGGGGTAGCCAACATGGGGCTCTCTGACTCCCATCAGCCCCAGTTGTGATGACAGCAATGAATTATTATTATTTATTGAATTTATATACCGCCCTATACCTGGAGGTCTCAGTGTGGTTCACAGAAAATATCACAAAATATAAAATCAAAATAACAACAATAACGCACTAACACCCCCCACAAAAGTGCCACATTTTAAAAGGGTATAGGTCAACCAAAGGCCTGGTTAAAAAGGAACGTTTTTGCCTGGTGCCTAAAGGTGTATAATGAAGGTGCTAGGCAAACTCTCCTTGGAAGAGCATTCCACAGACGGGGAGCCACTGCAGAGAAGGCCCGTTCGCGTGTTGCCACCCTCTGGACCTCTCGAGTAGGCAGCACACAAAGGAGGGCCTCAGAAGGTGATCTCAGGGTCTGGTTAGGTTCATATGGAAAGATGCGGTCCTTGAAGTATTGCGGTGCTGAGCCACTTCAGGCATTATAGGTCAAAACCAGCACTTTGAATTGGGCCTGGACACTAATTGGTAGCCAATGCTGCCGGATCAGGATCAGTGTAATATGCTCAAACCATCTTGCTCCAGTGAGCAACCGGGCCACTGAATTCTGCACTAGTTGAGGTTCCCAAACAGTCTTCAGAGGCAGCCCTACGTAAAACCCTGAGGATAACAGAGCATGAAAAATGGTAGTTAGGCTATCCCTGTCCAGATAGGGGCGTAGCTGGGCCACCTGCTAAAGCGGATGGAAGGCACTCTGGGCCACTGAGGCCACCTGAGCCTCGAGTGACTGCAAAGGCTCTAGGATTACCCCCAAGCTGCAAACCTGCTCCTTCAGAGGAAGTGGGTTTTTTTAAGGTGCCATTTGGCAATTAGCTGATATATCTGAGTTTCTAACACCGCTCTGAGTGTGACTGGCATTGGCTCTAGCCTATTTGGTATCGGATCCTAATTCTGCGTGTGCCTGTGTGTCCTTTCTCCCCCCAGGTCGCCATGGTCGAGGTGCAACTGGAGGATTACGACTACCCCCGGGAGCTGCTGGTGGCATTCAGCGCCTGCACGACGGTGCTGGTGGCTGTCCACCTCTTCGCCCTCATGGTCAGCACCTGTATCCTGCCCAACATCGAGGCCGTCAGCAATATCCACAACCTCAACTCGGTCAACGAGTCCCCCCACGAGCGCATGCACCGCTACATCGAGCTGGCCTGGGGCTTCTCCACAGCCCTGGGGATCTTTCTCTTCCTCACCGAGGTGGTGCTGATTTGCTGGGTCAAGTTCCTGCCCGTCGGAAGCGGCGCCTCCGCTCGGAAGTGCTGCGTCCCCGCGCCGGCCCCTTCCGGTGGCAACGCCACCGCCCCGGCCCCGACTTCGGCCTCTCCGGACAACTCTGGGTGGAACGCCGCCATGGCTTCCACCATCATTATGGTCCCGGTGGGCGTGGTCTTCATCATCTTCGCTTTGCATTTCTACCGCTCGCTAGTGGGACACAAAACGGACCGGCACCAGCAGGAGCTGGAGGAACTCAACCAGATCAAGTACCAGCTCGATGGAGAAGCCACGGCGCTGCAGGTGGTGTGAAGCTTCTTGGCCTGGCCCACGGCTCCCGGGACGATTGTTATTTCCAGGAGAGGAGGGACTGCCTTGCAGACGTCCTGATTACCGGCTTGGTTGTGGGGACTGCGAAGTCGCTGGAACTTTATCAAAAGTGGCTGTGACCTCTCCTCTATTTTTATTTTTTTTGCTTTTTCGGAAGGTGTTCGTTCCGCCTGCAACCTTTATAACAAAATTATTTCGTGTCCCCCGGAAAAAATAAAAAGGAACAGGGTATATGAACACAGAAGGATTTCTTGAAATGGAAAAGGAGCCGCAAACTTGAATTCCCTGCCCAAATTCCCGCTGCCCGATGGAGTTTCCGGGATGCACTGAAATGTTTACCGAACATGGCCTTTGAGTAAAGAGACGGCACTTTCCCCCTGGGAGAAGGGTGGCGGCTTTGCTTATTTGGTTGCGGTTTGTTTTCTTGTGGCTTTGTTCCCTCTTGCAGTCCCCCGCAAAACCAGAGAGAGAGAAAGGTGTTACTCAAACAAGCTGGGATTTAAAAAAAATGGGTAGGCGGGTCTGAATGAGTCAACCTGTCTTGCCATTTGTCTTCCTCCTCACTCCAGGAGGAATACCTCTATGGCAGGGATGGAGAACCTCTGGCCCTGGGTTCAAGTCCAGGCCTCTCTTTCCGTCCCCTGGGGGGCTCTCTGTAGGCCACTCCCCCTGTTCCCAGGCCACATTCCTCATTGGTCCTGCTTCCCGTCTTCCTTGAGTGATTTTGCCTGGCTGGAATGTGCCCTTGAAATCTGACGACGATTCTTCCTTTCCTGGGCAGTGAGGGCTTAATGTGAGTGCATGGACAGGCATTGGCCTACTTTGTGAAAGTAGAAATGCACAGTCTGTCCACTTTTGCCCCACGTACCACTACCATGTAGGCCCCAGAAAGTTGGCTAGATGGGAATGCAACTGCAGAAACAGCGAAATTATTTTAGCCCACTAGTTGCTTATATTCCCTATAAGTCCTCTAAACTTAAGGAACCAATCTCTGACTGTTGGCCATGCTGGCTGGCAGTCCTGATAAGAGTTGGGAGCCCAATAACATTGGGACAGTCACACATTTTCCAGCCCTGGCTGGACTGTTGGTTGCCACTGCTAGCCGTCCTGTTGTTTTCCATCAGCACCACCGCAGGCTTTGTGCCTCTGAACTGGCTGGCCAAGGGCTGGACCAGCTTTGGAAGTGGGGGTTGCTAAGCAACGGCAACATCTTCCCTTCCTCCCAGTGCTGGCAAGCAAGCTAGGTGGGGGATGCAACCTAATGGCAGCAGCGAGGGCTCCTAAGGTCAGAGAAAGGATGTGGGCAGTTTTAGCAGAGTGGTGTGTGTTTTGTGTGCACATGAAAGAGAAACACACACATTCCCCACACATAAATGCACACTCTGTCCCTGGTCCCAGGCAGCAGTTTCTAGAGAAGCCCTGTCTTCCCAGATATCGAGCAAGGGAATGTTTTCAAGATGACTCATTCCCTTGGGTGGTGTTGAAGACCGGTTCTTTTTCTCTATAGAAGGACAGTTCATCCTCAGCTGCTGGGCTTGAAGGGAAATGGTATATTTTTGTTGGACAAGGAGGAAGTGGACGACTTGAAGGAATATCTGAAGCTGAACCACCCACAGCTGCTGGTGTTCTTTTTTCCGTTTCTTCTTTTTTGGGGAGGGGGTTCTCCGTTCTGTTCCTACAAAACACCCCTTGCATACAAGCAGACAGATCAGCGCTTTGTGCGTGAACTGTTCGTCACGAGACCCCCACAGCAAATTATTTATGTGGCCCCGAATCACAAAGTTATCTAAATCCTTGCGATGGGAGCTTGTGGCCAAGGTGTTGAGCAATCTCCTGTTCCCACCGACATCCTGCTCCACCCAGCCTAGCCTGCGATCTTCAGAGGCCTGCTATTATAATTTGGGGTGGTAGTTAAAACCTGACCTTGGTGACCCCAGTGTCAGGAGCAGGGGGCAAATTTGGCCCAGCTTTGCAACTTTTCCCAGGAGGTTTTGAAAAACTTGGTGGCAGCCACTGAGTTGGCCTACATCTGCCTACATGTGCCTTGAGTTCTCTTTGCTGGATCAGGCTAGAGGTTAGGTCTCCAACGCAGTGCCCTCATACACCCCCTTTGCCCAAGACTTGCCTTTCCCAGTTGTTAAAATGAGGATTTTGCGGAGGCCTTTTTTGTTGCTATTTGGTTGGGGGGGTGCCTTTTTTCAAATCTGTTTTATTTGTTGTGTGTATGGGGGGAGGTCAGTGTTTTGCCTGTTGTTTCCATGTGTGTGCGTGTATTTCTGATCACCAGATCAGATTTCTGAGTTTTTATCTGTGAAATGTGTGTGTGTGTGTGTGTGTGTATTTAGCACCCATGACATTTTCTTAACAATCCCAGGCCCAATGAGGTCCGATAACCCTGCACTAGATTAGGCGGGATATTTAAAGCGAGACATCGCCTGATATGCATTCTTAAAAGCAAACAAGGAAGTAAAGCAGCTGCAAGTTGCTTCTGGTTGAGCTAAGGAACTGCTGTTTCCTCCTCAGATGTTCATCTGCTCAAAATCAGTCTTCCTGCCATCTGCTCCCCTCCCCTTGCAATGACTTAAAGAGAGATACAGGGACCTACAGGAAAAGTAGCTTTTGTGAGTGGGGGAGAGTCAAGAGTTTTTGAATGGGCAAAGGAGGACTTTTTAAAACATCCTTTCCTCCTGTGTTCTCTACTCACCGTTGCAGATGCTTTATTTGCTTAATAAAATGCCTTTTGGGTGCGAGGGTGGGGGCACACCTCCCTAGTTAAAAGCTGATTCGCATTTCTAGTGAGCCGCTAAAGTTGTCGCTGATGACTTAGCAAAGGAGAAAAGGACTGATGGAAGTCCAGGATGTTGCTGATCATTTCCTGGCGCACAATGTTTATTTTATTTATGTATTTATTTTACAAGGCTTATACACCGCTTGACTGTAATAAGACCTCAAAGCAGTTTGCGAGAAAGAATAAAACATTATTAGCGAACAGCAGTTAAAAACGACTATTAAAGCATTCAAAAATAATAAGCAATTAACAGGAAGCTAAAAAGCAGATTAAAACACATGCCAATATTACTACATGTCTGGAGAGACTTGCCTAATCAGAAATGCCTAATATTCAGCACAGTAACGAGTGTTAGTAATAGGCTATTTGGGGGGACGGACAGACTGTATAAACCCTGGCTGGCCAATGCGGTACCCTCTTTCTTAGACTCCAGCTCCCATCAGCCCCAGCCAACATGCCTAATGGTCAGGAAATGATGGGAATTGGAGTCCCAATAACCATGGCCGGTGTTAAAAGCTTCCTATGAGCCACACCAGTTCAGTAGCTTGTATGCCTCAAGACAGACATTGGCTTTTAAGCACTGTTTTCCCTATAAGGAGCAATTGTTTAATTTGCATACTTAGCCACATGAGGCTGGGGGGGGTTCACACATGGGGACAGAACACTCTGTATGTCTCAGTCTGCACTTGACCATGTATTTCTGTTCTGCTCTCTCCTTGGTGGAGCAAGGGAGACCAATTTCTGGCACTTTTTATTCTGTATATTTTTAAAATGAAAAATAAATCTTTTTTATGGGGGGGGGGGAAAGCAAAAGTTGTCCAAGTTAACTTTATGGGAACTATAGATTGTGAGCTACAATTGGCCATTTTTAATTTTCTTCATTTGTATATATGTGTGTGTGTTTTGTTCTTCTAAGGAAGTGTGCAACATTTATTTCAAGCTGCTCTTCGGCACCATATATGTACTGTTTCAGAAGGCAGAAATGTGTAAATATTCTTTCCCCTAAAGTAACATATATACAAGAACATAACCCTGCAGGTTGAAAGCTAAGACAGAAAGGGATTTCCCAACCTAGCCTTCAGCCTGGCCTATATGCAGGGATTTTTGTTACCTGTGGGAGCATTTGCCTGGCAAGTTGGCCCAATGGCTCTGTTGAGCTGAGATACCAACTTAATGTTCAACTTCAGTGACACTTCTACTCACAAAACAGCCACTAGTTGGAGGCATAAAATGCTTGTTCAGCACTGTTGGTGCTACTCAAAGTTGAGTAGCACAGTGGTATCTCGGATTACATACGCTTCAGGTTACAGGCTCCGCTAACCCAGAAATAGGACCTCGGATGAAGAACTTTGCTTCAGGATGAGAACAGAAATCGCGGCGTGGTGGCGGCAGCGGGAAGCCCCATTAGCTAAAGTGGTGCTTCAGGTTAAGAACAGTTTCAGGTTAAGAACGGACCTCCGGAACGAATTAAGCATTTAACCCGAGGTACCACTGTACTAAAATTACTACTTGCAACGAACAACTGTTGTTCTTACGGTAGGTGCAAGCACACCCGTGGTAGGAATGCTCCCTGCCGAGTTTTGCTCGGAGCAGGTTCTGGACTCTGTTTTTAGAGTTTGTTATCCAATTGTGTATTTGCTCAAATGGTTTTTGGACCAGTTTTCTGTTTGGCATAGTGAATGCTAGCATTATGCTCAAAACAGGTCTAATCATATCTGATCAGGAGCTGTGTGCAATTCAGATACTTGCATATCTAAATATTTACCTACTGCATGTGTGCAACCCGTTGTTCTTAAGAAATCAACAAAATTTTAAAATACCGCTATATGGTTTCCTCTCTCTCAGCTGCCTTCTTGAAGTATGTGTTAAGCTAACCAGTGGTTGTCTGACTTTCCATTTATTTTTTTGAACCTAAGTTCTCTCTTCTTCTTCTTTTATTTGCTCAAAGTGCTGTGTAATGCTGTGCGGTTTTGTTTTTTTAAAAAATGTCCCGATCTGTTAATGTTTCCCCACGTTTCCTGCCATTGCCGTTCCAGCCCACTTCTCCTTTCTCTTAACGTTTTGACTCTCTTCTACAGAAATCACTCCAGATCTGTACAGAACAGCAGAATTAGGTGGCAGAATGTGGAGCTGACAGAATGGACTTGCACTACTGCAGACTGCAAGCATGGAATTGGCATTTACCCTGCCAGTCTAGTATCCCACAGGTCTCATGAGGCTCATTTGAGTGTATATAGCCTTGTGTCTCCTGCAAGAGATTCTGCCAATCCAAACACCTCCCCAGCAGCTGAGCACTGGCGGTCTGTCACCCGATCTAACACAGGATGTAGGGAACTGATTTGAGGACCTCTGCATATCTTGATGGTGTCTCAGAGGAAGCCGCAGTTGCATGGATGGACAAAAGATATTCTCCCTCTCTCTCCAGAGTCTGAGAACCTAGGGTGACCTAGCAAAGGTGAATATTTGTGGAGGTTCAGCAGAGGCAACAGGAAGTACTTTCCAGAGGCGAATGATGGGCTTTGCTGCTGGAGCCAGTATGGTTTCAGATTGGATGGGCGACTGTGTTAAGATTCTTGCATTGCAGGGGGGTGAACTAGATGGGGAGGGTTGCTATTGAGCTCAGGTTTTGCTTGCAATCTTCTCGTAGGCCAGCGGTTCTCAACCTATGGGCCCCCAGATGTTGTTGGACTACAATTCCCATCATCCCTGAACTCTGGCCTTGCTAGCTAGGGGTGATGGGAGTTGTAGTCCAACAATATCTGGGGACCCACAGGTTGAGAAAGGCTGTCGTAGACAATGTGATTACGGTGCTGAGTGAGATGGGCCTCTGGCCTGAACCAGCAGAGCTGCCCTTAGGTTCCCCATCTACTAGAAAGTAACTGTTCCCAAAAACCTAAGTACTTGAAATGATTGCAAGAGCATACATTTATTATTGCATTTATATTCTGCCCTTTCTTCCAAGGAGCTAACTCAGGGCAGTGTCTATGGTTCTTTTATCCTCACAACAACCCTGCGAAGTGAGTTAGGCCAAGAGTGGCCCAAAATCATCCAAGGAGGGGATTTAAACCTGGGCATCCCTAGTCCTGCCCTGAGGACACAGACACACCAGACATGTCAAGCGCCTTTAGGTCACTTTTAACAGTCATGGCTTCCCCCAAAGTACAGTGGTACCTCGGTTTAAGAACAGTCCGGTTTAGGAACGATTTGGTTTACAAAGTCTGCAAAATCGGACATAGTGTCTTGGTTTGAGAACTTTACCTCAGTCTAAGAACAAAATCCGAATGGTGGAAGGGCACTGGCGATGGGAGTCCTCATTAGGGAAAGCGCGCCTCAGTTTAAGAACAGTTTTGGTTTAAGAACAGACTTCCGGAATGGATTAAGTTCGTAAACTGAGGTACCACTGTATCATGGAAACTGTAGTTTGTGGCTGTGGAGAGTTGTTAGGAGACTCCTGTTCCTTTCTCAGAACTAGAATTCCCAGAGTTCCCTTGGAAAGGAAGGCTTGTTTGTTAAACCACTCTGGGGATTGGTGTGCCTTTTCAAGCTGCAGAAATGCTTCCACAGCTGGCTCTCTTTTGCCTCTCCTCATTCCGTTCCTTGTTTTGGAACATTTGTCTCTCCCACCCCCCACCCCTCACCCCTGGGCTTTGACAACTCTTGATCTCGCAAGGCCCTCCCGTTCCCTCCCTTCTGGACAAGAGCTGAACTATATATATAATCCCTTTAGAACCCTGGCTGTGCTCCCAGGTTGGTGAAATGTTTACGCTGTCTGGGAATACTCCTGGTCCCAGCTGGGAAGAAGCCAAGAAGGCCTGAGAAACAGAGAGAGAAGGTCAAAAGCAGCAGTGGGCTGAGACAGAGTCTCATTAATGTTCCAGGCTGGATGGGAGCAAGAACACAGGATGGCTGGGATTCACACACACACACACACACACACACACACACACACACACACTATTTATGTACCCTCCAAGGTTTGGAAGAGAAAACTAGGCAAGCTTTGGGCTTCCATGCAGGTTCCAAAGTACACACTTTCACGTGTGTGGATGTAGCCAGAGGGGCATCAGGCCTAAGTAAACACCCATCCCAGAATCTTCACTGCATTATCCTGGGACAGTGAACGTCAATGATGATGATGATTAATTACTTATACCCCACCCATCTGGCTGGGTCAGCTTCATAACAAAACATCAAACTTTAAAAACTTCCTGATACAGGACTGCCTTCAGGTGTTTTCTAAAAGTTATGTAGTTCTTTATCTCCCTGACATCTGAAGGGAGGTTGTTCCGCAACACCAAACACCATTGACAGTGGTGAGGAACAACTGACAACTGGGCGGGGGGGGGGGGGAGAGCACAGTCTCCCCAGCCTTCTTAACTCTGGGTGCGTTAGGATTTGCTGTGGTTACTCCTTAGGGAGAGGAAAATGACATTCAACAAAGCCTGCAAACACGCTCCTTTGCTGCAGTTGCAACCTTTGGGTGTGGGCAAACGGACGTTCTGGCTAATAAGCGTCAGAAGGGGTGTGGCTGATCTGGTGCTCTTCCAATGTGGACTACAATTCCCAGCATCCATGGCCCATGTAGTTCAATTACATCTGATGGGTGCCATGTTTGCTACCCCTTACCTAGATACTGACTCTTGCCATTGAAAAATGGTTTCAGACATGTGCAGATTGTGCAGTAGCTATAAGCAGAGGCTGTCAACCCCTGGCCCTCAAGATACTTTGGGCATATCACTCTCCTCAGCCTCGGCCATTGCGGCCAATTGTCAAGGATGATGGGAATTATAGTCTGAAAACAGTACCTGGAAGGTACCAGGTTGATCTGGTTCACACTGAGAGGCACATAGGAATCAGGAGTTGCCAGGGATAGATTCTGGGACCTTACACATGCAAACCATGTGCTCTGCAATGGAGTTATAGCCACACCACCTTTGTGGAAAGGTACAGGGGTCAAAATCAATCTGCCACTAATCCTCTTGTTCCTGCCTATGTATTTGTAGAGATCAGCCAGAGGTTAAATTTTTAGACCTGAACATGTGGTGCCCTCTGGTGGAAAGCAAAATGAGTAGCACACACTTCTCCTTTAACCCCGTCCTGCCCACATCTCAATACTGTACTGCTTTCAAAAGGGGGAAAGGAATCCTTTGACCGAAATAGGGTGTCTGCCTTTAGTTATAAGACTCTGGAAACATTTTTTTAAAAAAGCAAAAACAAATAAATACACAATTCTTTCTCAGTTTGGGAGTTTCAAACACATATGGAAATTGAATTGGCATGGTCAAGTTCATTTGTAGCTTGCTTTTTAAGACAGAAGAGGTTGAAGCAGACACTTAAGTCTGCTGTATCAGTGACTCTTATTTCTTTTATTATTTCAGCTTCTATTCTCTGTTCTTATGGGCTTAGGATGGGTTTAAAAAAACAACATTTTTTGGGGGGGGGAAGGGAGGAAATACTATAAATGCAAAATACTCTGTTTACAAAATTAAATTAAAATATCCTGTGTCATTGGCTTGGCCCTGGCTTGACAGATGTTGGCCCAGCCAAGAAATGTCACATCATTTCCCAAAGGTATTCAGACTCATTGCATACATGATGATAAGCCAAAATTCTACCCACCATCAAAAAAAATGGGAAGATAAATCATTCAAATACATTGAAAGGAAGCGGATGGGTAAGTCTGAATCACTGGGGGCGGGAGCGATGTTACCTAAATATCTGAACATTGCCAGACATCAGCATATTATCACCAGATATGGCAAATCATGTGGATCTCAGAATAATTTGGGATTTTCCATCCCAAAATTTAGAATATTAGGTTTTTGTTTAAATAACAGTTTTCACCAACATTTACACCTGGAAATTTTCAAATATTGCAAAATATGAAAATGGAAGAAAGGGCTCAGTTATCCAAAACCGGAGGAATCTCCTCTCTCCAGTCTTTCACCACACTATAAAGCAGAGTAAAAGGGAACTAGAAAACAACTGAGCTAAGTATTGCTGAGAGGCTTTAAATATACTTATATTTAGGGACAAAATCAAAACGTATGTTTCTTCATTATGTAGCAAGCCTAAATGAAAATCAACTGTGTGTGTGCATGCATATGTACAATCGAGGTGTCACATACTGTATTTATATTTTGAATTCAGGAGCAATTTCTTGGTGCGGAGGAGAGAAGAGTATTGTAAACCTTTGATCCTTGACATGCAACAGGACTGTCCTTTGCTGCTACTTAAAAATAAAAATGGTCACCACCTATTCTAACAAATATTTTGCAAAGTGTCAAAATTACCTGAATTGAAAACATTGCTTTTTATTTTTAAAAAACTTTCTTTTCTTTGCCCAAGCAGATTCAACACTATCATACCAGTATTTAAAAATAAATAAATAACCGAATATTAATGCGAGGAATAGTTATCTCTCTTACTGGCTTTTCTGACGGTGTTTTGCTAAGAGACTTTACAATTTCGTTTTCGGACGAAAGTATCGAAGTCGACTCTGGTTAGCTCAGTACCACCTTTTGGGGTAGCTGCGATTTCAATTCGGTAGATTCGGGCCGAATTATTTACATGGGCCTTTTCCGAATGACAGCGCAGACTCAGAATTTCTGGGCTAACCCCCGTTACCTTCATTGCAATTGCTAAATGGGTTAAACAGCAGCGATTTCGCTCTTTGTCGCGAAAGCGTCACGCGCATTTCTAAGTTTGCCATTCCGTTACAACTTTAGATTTCGCTCCCGCAGATTCGTCGGTGCCACCTTTTTTTGGTCGTCTGGGCGCCTTGCAAACTCTCATCAGCGGAGCGATCTTCTCTATCCCACGGTACCTAACCTGTGCTAAGCACCCACCATATAAGCGTAATTCGTTTTATTTGGTTGGTCCAGCAGCGAATGTGCGAGGAAAGAATCGAGGGCTAGATTTTCGCCCTCCCCATCTTTTAAGTCTAGTTGTCATTTCGAATTGAACGATTCGCCACCATCCTACGTTCGCAGAAAACACACACACACAAAAAAAAACCCGGAGAAGAGTTTTAAAAAACAAAAACCAACCAACCTAATGTTCTGCGGAAGCACTGGAAAACGAAGTGAAATGCGTGACCCTGTGAACGGTGGATTGCCTTTCCCTCCCCTCTCACAGCCCAGTGTCGAAAGCGCAGATCAGAAAAAACAACAACACAACGACGACGAAGCCGGAGAGCCGGCAAAACCGTCTCCATAGAGAGGAGGGAGGGGGGCGGTGGTGGTGAGGAGAGGAGCAGCAGTTCTCGCGAGAGCCTCGCCCGAGAGTCTCGCCCGAGCGCTCTGGCCCCGCCCCCTGGTCCCTGTCGGCAGCGGCAGAGGGTTGTCACCCTTTTCCCCTTCCCTCTTTTCTTTCCCCCCCCCCTTGTCCTCCCTTCACAGGTCGCGAGGCGAGAATAGCGGCGGAGCAGCACGAGACGCCGAGAGAGAGCGCGAGGGAGAAGAAGAGAGAGCTCGCTCGCTCGCGCGGGGGGAGAGGGAGGCAGCGCGCGAACGAGCGCGAGAGGCCGGACGAAGGGAGGAGGAGGAGGAGGAGGGGGGGCCGCCGTCGCCGCGCGTGCGCCCCCTGAGAGAAGGGAGGAGGAGGAGGAGCGGGTAGGAGCAGGTGACGCGAGCGAGCGGGAGGCGGAGAGGGGAGCGCGCGAGCCCCTCCGCTGGTGAGGGGCGGGGGGGGGAGGGAGGAGAACGCGCGCGAGTGACGGGTGCGTTGTGGGGGGGCGGGGGAGGAGAAGGCCTCGCGCGGGAGGGGAGGGCGCAGGAGGGCGCCTTGGGTGGGCGGGGCCGGGGCACCTGAAGGGAGGGGAGGACCCCCCCCAAAAGGGCAGATGGGGTTGTAACTGAAGAGAGGGGTTTGGGGGGGCAGTCTGTGTGGGGAGGCATCAGGCACTATGGGTGTTGTATTTTTGGGGGGGGGAGGAGGTGGGAGAGGCCTTTTTGAGAAGGGGGTCCTGGGAGGAAGGCCTCTCCTCCTCTCCCTCCTCCAGCTGACCAGGCTGGGCGCCCAGGGGGTATTGGCAGGGGGTGGGGGTAAGGGGTGGGGGTGTCTGACTGAGGGTGCTGAAGTTTTCTCCCCCGCCCCCGCTGGAGGCATGCATTTAGGAAGCGAAACGAGCCTCCCCAAAACAACGGGAGGAGGCGTGGTGTGGAAAGAAGGGCCCTTTGGGTGGCATCCGATGCTACAGAATAGAAAATTCCTATAGGGAAAGGGGCATTTTGAGGGGCAGGAGAGCATTTGACGAGGGGTGGTTTTTTTGGGGGGTGTGTGAGAGAGAATCAAATTGTTTTGAGGGGTCCCATTAGCAGCAAGGCAGAGTGAAACGGTCCATGGAGGGTGAGGTTGAAAGGGAAGGATGATCTGACAGGGTTTGAAGAGGGGAAGGGGGAGAAGGGAGATCTCCACCGATTGGCTGGATGGTAGAAATGGGCGATGTTGCAGAGATGTCTGTGAGGAATAGATTTTCCATATCTGCATGACTCTGTGAAAGATGAAGATAGGCAGAGAGAATGGGAGAACTGATGGATGTATTTAGGGGCTGGAGAGAGAGAGAGAGCGCTCCCATAGACAAATGGGAACAATTAACTCAGGATGGCTTGGAGAGAAGTTGAAAAAGGTCGTGATAAATTGTAAAGCTTAGAGGTAAGGCCTTTAGAGGATAGAGGAGGAGTACTCAAAATGGGGGACAACAGGTAAACCTTGCAATGTTTTAACTGCAAAGTAAATTAGAGGTGAAGACTGTGAGGCACAGAGAACATCTCAGAATGACAAAAACTTAGATGGGGAAAATAATTCTTAGGGCAAGCCTTTTTATCAGGAAATCTGTTGATGGGGAGGAGCCGAATATGCGGAGGAAGATGATTATTGATAAAGTTGAAGAATAGGGGGGGAAACTTTGTGGGTAGACCCCAGCAGAACAGGAGGGCTGTGGATTTCGTAATCCCACTTTGAGAATTTAATTTACAGCATGCAATCTTCCTATAGCTGGAGGCATCTGAATTCAGATTGCTTCATCTTGCTTTATTTTAGTTTTAGGGTAATGCATTGTTGCATAATTTTGGTTAATTTTTAATTTGTGAGCATAAGTAACTTTTCCTCTTAAGTAAGGAGGAATACATGTCACCAGGGGATAGAATTGGGAGTCCTGATTCCCAGCATTCCCTATTCTAACATGCCATCTGTCTTCCAAGGAAGTCTTTTTATTCTACTGCCTGAGAATGTTTCATTATGCAAATCCGTATCCATCATTTGCTTTTTTTTTACATTCACTTTTTGTACTTTCTTCCTAGTTTCCCAAGTGTTTTGTTTCACATTATGGACTGAACCAACTCCAACCAGGCTTTATTGCGAAGGAAGAAAAAACACACAGCTGTAATAGCTTGACCACAGACGAGATAATCCACAACAGGTACAATTTTATTCCTGCCTTTTGCTTTCATGCATTCCCTTTGTGCTGCACTTATTTGGAGATCTATATTTCTGTTCTTATGCAATGAGCATGTTGCAAGGTTAAAATTGCTGGGCTTCTCAAATTTGCATTATACTTAGAGAGGGCATGTGGTTCTGGTAATTATATTCTTCATATTCGATAGGAGGTTGAATATGAATAAGGGCAGGATAATGTATTAAATTAACATTTTTCAAATATGTAAAAGGGGCAAAAATAACTTTGAGGTCAGACCAAGAGATTTATCAAGGTGATGCTTTTCAGGCATTAACCTCAGTTATTTCAGTTATGGCGCATTCAGGGAGTATATTATTAAAGGAGGCATATGTGTGAAAATAATTTGCACAGGGTAATTATTATAATTTTGCTCCTGTTTTAGCAAAGCTGTTTGCCACCAGTGTGGCAACTCTAAACTACTCTAAAACTAGGCCCGTGTATGCTCTGTGCTTAAAAAAAAAATCTGCTCCAAGAAAAGCTAAACTCTGGTCCCCCTATAAATTATTTGTCAGATAATTGTAATCAGTGGCCATTATACCGCTACAAATTTGCTCCAGTTGCACAAGTTACATAATTTCTCTTAGTTTGCACAATTTATTCTACTATTCATATTTTAGGCATGGGAGGAGCAAGGCTAAAAATGTCTCATTTTAGTAATTCAAAATCTTATTCAGACAACTCACCAAGATTGGAGCAGGGACTGCCTGCATGCTATCAAGCATTTCTTCATAATTGTGTATTTTTGCTATTGCTTTAGAAGGATTTATAAACTACTTAATCAAAGAATTCCTAAGCAGTGTAATGAAATATTTTAAAACTGTTATCTGTATCAAGTTTAAAATTTAAAAACAAAATTTAAAAGGAAAATGTAAAAACAGGTATATGTAACTTGTTAACATGTCCAAGTAAAATTGCTGAAACACAAATATTTTTAGCAGGTATCTAAAACAGCTCAACAAGGATGCTTTATAATCACAGGAACAGAAGCTTGCTTTTTTTAAAAAAATCTGCACTATATATCACAGCTTTTGTTCCATGCGATCTTGCAGAACTGTAGCAGGTTCACAGTCCCTGCAATAAAGCTCTGCAAATCTCAAATCCAGGAAGCCCAATTCTGAGTATGTATGTAATTCATCCCTCTTCAAAAGTGGCCAATTTAATAAAAGTTTTATAAACAACAACAACAATTTATTATTTATACCCCGCCCATCTGGCTGGGTTTCCCCAGCCACTCTGGGTGGCTTCCGACCAAATATTAAAAACAGTACAGCATCAAACATTAAAAATTTCCCTAAACAGGGCCGCCTTCAGTTGTCTTTTAAAAATAAAATAGTTGCATTCCACAGGGCAGGTGCCACTACCGAGAAGGCCCTCTGCCTGGTTCCCTGTAATCTCACAGCGAGGGAACCAGCAGAAGGCCCTTGGCGCTCGACCTCAGTGTCTGGGCTGGACAATGTGGGTGGAGATGCTCCTTCAGGTATACAGGACTGAGGCCATTTAGGGCTTTAAAGGTCAGCACCAACACTTTGAATTGTGCTCGGAAGCATTGTAGGGAAGCGTAAAATGGACAGCCAAATACCTTTGTGCAAGTCCCTGAGCTTGTGCAATACAGTAATAGCCCTGGCGATAGTAAATGGATTATGGAGAAGAGGTACAGTTGTTCAGGCGGTTTAATATTAAACCCTCTTCTAGTTCTGGGATATACAGGCGCATCTGCTGGTGGTGACTATTCTGGGTTCAAAGATGTCTACTTCAGAAATGGCCAGGAGTGGGCTCCTTTGTTATTGTAACTCTTTCTCATATTAGTAATCATATTATCTAATGCTCTGGTTCCATTTCTACTGCTCTAGGGTAAATGAGTCAGAATGGATCAGGAAGGTGGGGGTGACTTCCAGAAAACCCCTAACTTCCAGTGGAGAAACTACAAGCTCATCGTTGACCCAGTGCTCAAGCGGGCCCCGCACAAGGTCTACCGCTATGATGGAGTACATTTCAGCACTAATGTAAGTGGACAGAACTGGATTCTTATTTGGATGGAGTTGGGGAGGATTTGTTTGAGCTGTGCTGAGAAAGTGAGGGTGGTTCTACCTTTCCTGCTGTGTAATATCCATTGGTCGTTCCAAGTACCCACTTTTTTCATTTGTGTTCCCAAAGTTTTAAACTCTCTGCTTCTCCTGCTCTGTCAGTGTACTGTGTGTGGGGTGGGTTCATTATTAATTTTTTGGTGTTCTGTTGATTCTGGTTGAACAACAGCAGAATCCAAGGCACTGTTGCTAGATTGTGTGATGGGTCAGTTCTATGCCACACAGTCCCTAGATTACTTGTTTTGTGCACCTCCTCCTCCTCCTGGTTGTCATAGGGTCCCTAACTCCAGCTTCCGTACAGATTTCTGTGTCCTTGTGCATTGAGGCTCTAGGTACTGGATATTTGAATGCAGCAATCTGAATGCTTTGCAGATCTCTGATGCCTAAAATTTTGATGTTGGCTTCTGAAGAATTGAAGCTGCCTTTTAGGAGTTCTAAATAAGTTCATTTCCATTTTTGGCATTTGTTGTTTTTTAACATGAAACATACAGAGTGCTGTCAGGAAACATGGCAGGTGGGTTTTGTGTGTTGATGGCTACTGAGAGAACAGTGGTGTGAGAGGTGAACAGGGAAAGGAAATATGCCTGTGGCTCATGGGGCAGCTACTGAGGGATTTTTGAAGGTGTAGCAGCCTCCCCAAAGGGTGGGAATGAGGAGGGGTGCTTTGACTGTGGAGGAGGCCAGGTATACCTGGGTTTGTGAACTCCTTAGGCTTTTGTTTCATCTCACAGCAAGTCAGTCACCACTTTTTCAGTGCCAATGGAATAACTGGGACTTGAGCAATTAAGACCCATTGAAACAAATGGGAACTTAAGTGGCTTAACCTTCCCTGGGTTGCACCTATAGATTCTCTGGCTTTAAAATGATTATAAAAGTGCAAATAAAAATGTTTAGGTTGGTTTATGGCTATTTTATGAATGAGTTTCCTTATTAGCAGAAGCAATAGAAAATGAAAAAGGCATTTGATTTAGATCTCTGTCAGACATTGCTGGCATAGTGTTAAAGAAGAGAAAGCATTTGGTGGTCTCCAGGTCAAGTTCTTTGTATCCTATAGTGTGTTATTGCAAATTATGAATTTCAGTACAGACACCTGCCCCAGTTCAAGCAAGACACAATTGGGCTTATGTCTGTTGGCTGACATTTGATTTGACTTCTGCTGTTTTTAATATTAACAAAGTGTTTCATTTTAAAATTGGTTTCTAAAGTCCCTAGTAGTTCTTATTTTAGAGTTGCCATTAAACTCTCCAACAATATTTGGTTCCATTTTAATTTCCTCTTAGAAATGAGGATGGGCCTTGTAGCATTGGAGCAGTTTGAAGAGCATAGTCTTTGTCTCTTGGGTTGCCTGCCATACTTGAAAATTTTCTTGCTTAATCGTTAACCCACCTCTGAGGCTACCTTTGGTTGTTTGGTCCATTACTTGTTGGTTATAGAATAATTTCTACTGCTTAACTTTCATTGTTTTGCTGTGTACTGTAAAAGCAAGATCCATTGAAATCAATGGAACTTATTCCCACATAGCTTGTGTAGACTGTACTGTGTTATGCCCACTTTACAGACAGAGATTGAGACTGAAACAACCTGTTTCAAATATGATTTCCTCCCAAAACCACTATAGTACTTGGAATTTGGAATAGAAGGACTAAAATCTTTTTTTAGCCCCCTTTGCTAATCTGCTGTCTGTTTTGGAAAGCTGTTTGTTTGCTTTGCATTGAGGTGCCTCTTAAGCTATTGCAACCAAATTTTGCACAGTGGTTTCTGACATCAAGGAATAGGTTTTTATCTATGTTTGAATGCCATTGGATGCCATTTTGAATCAAGATGGCAAACTGAACCTTTCAGAGCTGCCATATTCCGCCTTGGTCAGACCATCCAATTCTGGGCACCACAATTTAAGAAGGATATTGACAAACTGGAACATGTGCAGAAGAGGGCAACCAAGATGATTAAGGGTATGGAGGAACAGTTAAGGGAGTGGGGATTGTTTAGCCTAGAAAGGAGACTGAGAGGGGATATGATAGCCATCTTAAAATATCTAAAGCAGAGCTTTCCAAACTGTGTGTTAGTGTGTCATGCAATTCTTCCTGCGCTTCTGCTGGGACGTGAAAGGGGTTAGTTTTACCTCTGGTTTGCTAGTAAACTGAATTACCTTGTCGCAAAATGATGCATGTCTAAAAAGTGTGTCACCAGTGTGAAAAGTTGGGAAAGCTCTGGTTTAAAGGGCTGTCACATGGAGGATGGAGCAAGCTTGTTTTCTCCTACTCCGGAGGCTAGGACTCGAACCAATGGATTCAAGACAGCAGATTCCGAATAAACATCAGCAGGAACTTTCTAACAGTAAGAGCTGTTCAACAGTGGAACAGATTCCCACAAGAGGTGGTGAACGATCTCCTTCCTTGGAGGTTTTTAAGCAGAGGTTGCCCTCTGCAGAGGTTGGATGGTCATCTATCATGTATGATCTAGTTAAGATATTCCTGCATTGCAGGGGTTGGACTAGATGACCCTCAGGACCCTTTCAACTCTAGGATTTTGTAACTTTGGCCACTGATTTCACAACTGCACTGATTTTTTTAATTTCACGAAATTCCCAAGCAACACCCAGCATGAGGCTTCCAGCTTTAAATGTTTGGTGCTAAAATAGTAAGCCTGCGGTCATTAATACACTTGCAGTGATTCCCATCTAGCTCTGTGGAACTCAAGCTTTGACAACTGGGCTGTAGGATGTGTGCCTATCTATGGTTGTTTACATGTACCTCAAGCTCTAATAAAATATTGTTTTGCTAGTCTTTCCGTTAATATAGGAGACAAATGTGAAAACACAGATACCTGATTCAGGCAGCCCCCTCTCCTCCTTAACCTTTCTTAGGCTCCTGATGTCAGTCACAGCTCTGGCATCATGTCTCACCAATGTAATGAGCACAAAATCCAAAAGATTCTACATGCTGAGAGGGTTGCCAAAAAATTAGTGTAGCTCCTTCTTGAAATATTCTGATCATTGCAGCCAAAGGAGGAGCTGTGTCTTCCTCTGTTTACAGTCCCTTTTCTTCCTGCATAGCATGGCAACATTTGATGTGCTTAGTTTCACTTTTCTTCTAGCCTGAGAGTCTGCTTCCCTTGTAGCTGTTGCTTTGTTTGGAAATTCCCCTAGGCAACAGAAGAAGCAGCTGTGACAAAGACACAGTTCAAAGCTATAGAGAGCCTGGGGGCAAGTGGACAGGGGAGAGAAAAGGTGCTGTGTTTGAATCTATGATGAATTGATGATTTGGGTCATGTTTGTTCAAATAAGCATCAATGACACTGGGAGTCAGCCTTAAAATTCCATAAAAGAATAACAGTTTGTAGCACTCAGACCTGTAATTGCCCAGAATCCCCTCCCCCTTTTCTCTAATAAGGTTTATTGGAAATATGCTTTAATGTAACTTGGTGAAATTTACTTCCAAATAAGTCACTTTGGGTTGGGGTGGAAGTGAAGCTGAGTATGATGGCCATATGCACACCTGGACTTACCTCTATTTCTACTACTAATAGTGCATACAGTGCTGTTAATTTGCAGAATTTCCCCCCGCCCTGTGTTTGTCTTTATCAGGAGGATAAAGTGAGGAAAGATCACTATCCTCATTGATAGATGAGAGGAACTTGTTCAAGTCTATAAAATGAATCCATACAGAGGTGGGACTTCGGTTCACCCCAAAATTCTAAATCTACTCTACACAGTTTTTTATAGCATTCTTCAAGAGCAGCCACTAGTGTATCTTACTCACTTGAGCCCAGATATAGGCATGTTTATTGCTTATATTCTGGGAGCAGCTTAGAAGGAAATTTGACTGCTCACACCAGAGCCACAAGTCCACATGTAGATCCTTAACTGAGAAGAATTATCATCTTTTTTCCCCATTGCAAATGGCAAATCACCATGAAACGCTATGAAGCAGTCCTTAATAACTGGAAACATACACCAAGTCCTAATGTACATTATTGCCTTTTAAAATACTTTCCCCTAAATCTTCCCATGCTTTGCTTGTTTTGTATTAACGTCTTCTTTTCACCTGGATTCAGCCTTTTAATGAACATTACAGCTAAAGTATTCATTTTCGTTTCGTATCATATCTGGGGCTCTTACTTTTTTCTGGTTAATCCAGATTAATTGCTGCTTGAATGCTTGGAGAACTTTACTGGGGTATGATTCTCCAATGTTCAAGCAGTTCTGCAGAGAATCCTAGTGTGTGATCTGCATCCTGTCCCAGTTGTCTTGCTGCCTTTCCCCTGAGAACCCAGAAACCTTCAACATAGGCTAAGGCTGGAGAACATGTGGCCCTCCAGACGTTGTCAAACACCAGCTGCTGATCACCTGAGCCAGCATAAGTCAGTGACACTGGGTGGAGTTCCATTCCAGCAGCACCTGAAGGGCCACAAGTTCCCCATCCTTCATCCTAGTCTCCAATTGTGTTTCATTTTTGTCAAGTATTGGGGCAGAACCAGTGTTTGAAACTCCCATTGTTCTAGCTGCATTTTGTGACAGGGAATTTCATTAGCACGAGCAGTTTCTGAGCTTAGTACTGCGCCTAAGATTTCAGATTAAAACTGCAGAGTGGAAGGAAAGGAGGACCTTTTTCTGCCTCCGCATTTCCAGCTACTCTCTAAAGACTGGAGAAGAGACCCTCTTAATAGTATTAAGGGGTGGGCAGGGGAAGGACTACACCATGTGAAAATTGAAAAAAAGATTTTAGCTGCAGTTCATTCATTTTCAGCTTTGTATTCTTGTTATTAAAAAGCGCGCCTAGACATTCCGTTGTTGCGCCCATAACCTAGGTTTAAGGTGCCATTTAGCTCCTAGCTTTCATATCTCAGTTTCTAACACTGGGCAGAACCAAGAAGCACTTCTTTATTCCAAGGAGTTCTGTTTCCTGTAAAGGCTTTTTGCATTGTTAAAGCCTAACAAAATCTCTTCTCAAGGATTCGGGACACGCTCCTGTGGGTGATGTGCGGGATCCCCGACGCAGGATATGGTCCAAGAACAGAGACATTTCCCTCCCTGTCCCAAAGTTTAAGGTAAGCTACACCCCACCTGATCATGTATCCTTCTCCAAGTCTTCCAAATCCTCAGCACACGATTGCTGCCACATCTTCCTTACCTGGAAGCCTGGTAAATGTTCAGGAGTGGCCAAGTGTATATAGCTTTATGTCAGGCTGTAAATTAATTGACTGAATTCTACCCTTAATAGTTAACCTGGGATTTGCTTACATTTCTGGTCATCTTGAGGAAAAGACAGCTTGTGGGAAATCTGATAACTGTGTGTGTGAAGTACAAATATATGTCCTGATCTGCCTTGACCTTGGGGCTAAAAGACAGCAATTGTGTCTTGGAGAGAATAGTTATTGAATTCAGTCTTAAGAGGAGAAATGTGATGGAAGGGAGGTTTGGGAGTGCAGGAAAAGAGGAATGGCAAAGAAAACTGCCTCTCTTTTTATTCTTGTACTCATTGCTGAGTTCTTTGAATATGTTGTTGTGAAATGTCAGTGGATGATGAATGTGTACCTCCACAGGGAAAAGCTGGGTTCAAAAAACAGTTGAAAATTCTTCAAAGGGGAAAAAGCTCCAGAATTTGCCTTCGTAACAAACTGGGCAGATTAAGAATATGTAAAGTTCATTGACTATAACAAATTGTCTGGATTCATGCAGATATGGCGATTTTGTCTTGGGAAATTGCTATGGTGGTAGTGGCGGGCAGGGAAATGGTGTGTGTTTAAGGTTATCTTGTCTTGGGTGCAGTTTGACAAGCATAAAATAGGAGTGCTACTGGAAGGAGAAATTTTTTTTGTTTTGACTATAAAATAGGAGGTTCAGGAATCTTGAATGCACTGATGAAGGGTCCACCCAGCAGTTCTGCAGTCTCTGAACCTCTATTGGCAGCTCATTTTAAAGCTTTTGCTGACTATCCAGTGCATTGGATGATTTTTCTTAATTATTGGGGTGGGGGGTATGCTCTTTGGCCATTGATTTAGCCCCCTCGCCCCATCTTCCCTTTTGTTTCTTTTGCAGCTGGATGAGTTCTATGTGGGTCAGATCCCTCTGAAGGAGGTGACCTTTGCCCGGCTCAATGACAACATCAAGGAGCCCTTCCTGGCGGACATGTGCAAAAAGTATGGAGACATTGAGGAGATTGAGATCCTCTACAATCCGAAGAACCGCAAGCACCTGGGCCTGGCCAAGGTGCTCTTCACCAGCACAAGGGGAGCCAAGGAAACAGTCAAGAACCTGCACAACACTTCGGTCATGGGCAACATCATTCATGCCCAGCTCGACATCAAAGGTGCTTGTCCTCCTCCGGCCGTACTCTCGGTTCAGTCTTGCCACCTCTGATTCAGAGTAGTTCCCCTTTCCAATAAACGGCTTTTCTCTCCACAGGTCAGCAGCGAATGAAGTATTATGAACTGATTGTGAATGGCTCCTATACACCCCAGACTGTCCCCACTGGAGGCAAAACACTCAATGAGAAGTTCCCAGCGGACTCGGTGAGTCTGTTAAAGTATCACATTTGAATTGTCCAGGTTTAGGGCCACTTTTCCACAGGAAGCCTCATTGAAGGATTTTCTTCTCTGTCCAGGATATGATCCTCATTCCTGATAAAAAAAAATAGCCATCCTTTGACTTTCTTCCCCTCCCATCACTACTCCTCTGTCTTCCCTCTCTGCTCTGCCTGTCCACAAGGTTTCTGCCACCTGTTGGTTGTCAATACCCATAGGAAAACAATGCCCAAGTCCTGCTCCTTTGCTAAATGATTGGTATTTTCCCTCGGAGGGGGCTGCATGCAAGTCAGCTTGGAATTAGCTACATGACTGGTCCCCATATTTCAGTCTAGGTGGGACTGCATGGTGAATAATCTGCTCTCAATCCTTCCCTTTTGCAGTCAGAGTCCCGAAGGCGCCACTCAACAGACTCCTCATACGCTAGTAACACAATGCCTTCAACGCCTGGCAATGGCACACCTTCCTCTCAGGACACTCCTTATTCCAGTGGTAGGCAGGATACACCTTCTTCGTATGGCCAGTACACGCCACAGTCGTCCCAGGGGACACCATACACTCCCCGGGGAGGGACGCCATATTCTCAAGATTCTGCTTACTCCAGCAGGTGGGTGATTTATATGTATATCTGCCCTAAGCCCTGGGGGAGTGATCTCAGTGGCATTGCATCCTTGAGCCAGCCTGCCAGGGCTGGCTAAGTGGGAGAGAGCAAAGACTGGTAACTCATGGTACTGTCTCTTCTTAATTTTCCTCCTCAAGGCAAGGGACTCCAGGCTACTCAAGCTACCAGCCAGAGTCAACATCGTACAAATCCCGCCGACACGAGAACAGCTTTCCAGACTCGTACTCACGTCGGCATTATTCTTCTTCGTCCTCTTCCTCTTCCTCCTCGTCCTCTTCCTCCTCCTCCTCCCACTTCCGTAGCAATGACCATCACTACCCTCCCTACAACCAGCAGTTTGACGGCGGCAGCGGCGGCGGCAGTGCTGCCCCAATCAGCAGCAGCAGCCGGTACCAACGCCTCTCATCCACCTCAGAAGGGCGCCCGTCTTCTTCCACCCCCTCCTCTTCTACCTCCTCCTCCTCTCATCGCTCCCACCAAAGAGAGGACTCTGGTTTCCATTCCCGGCACAGGGAGCGCTCCCAGAGGGATGAGGCGACTCCTTCCTCCACCGTCAGCACCCCCACGGTCACCACCCCCTCCTCCTCTTCGTCGTCTGTGGCCACCCCAGCCCCAGATAGTGCTCAGTTCCAGAACAGCCACAGCTTCACTCAGCAGAGTGCAGAGACCTTTCCAGCACCCAGCGTTCTCTACCCACCGTACTCAGCCACTCCGGAGCCTTTCTCCCTTCCCGTGGAACCCCTTGCCGTGGACCAGGACTACCGGCTGCTCCCCACAGCCGAGACTTTTGCTGCCAACTCCTTGCCTCCCACCGAATTTCTTGCTCAGGAAACTAAAGAGAACACCAGCCCAGCAGTAGCAACCATTGCAGGGGCCGATGACCGGTCCCATTCCCCTGCTGTGCAGACCTCGCCGGCCCGGTCTGGCTCCCCTGCGCCTGAAACTACCAACGAGAGCGTCCCTTTCACTCAGCACAGCAGCTTGGACTCCCGCATCGAGATGCTGCTCAAGGAGCAAAGGTCCAAGTTCTCTTTCCTCAATTTGGACACGGAAGAGGAAGACGAGGAGAAGGGAGGGCCCAAAGGAGTGGAGCCGCATGGGCCCTGCACTCCACCGCCTCCCCTTCCTGTCAGTTTTGAAGATGTGGTGCCAGCGCTGGACATGGGATCAGGAGCAGAATCTCCCAAAGCCAATGGACAAGATAGAGTAAGTTCTGAGGATTTTGAATGTGGCAACTTTGGGGGGGGGGGGAGCTGAGTGAAGGACCGAGCCAGCTCATTGACCATAGAGTATTGAGTGACTTGAGAGGGGTGGGATGCAGTGGAATATTCTGAAAGAAGGTATAGGTGGCAGGCTGGAACCTTGAACACAAATACAGTACTCTACGCGGCACTGCATGTGTTTGGATGCGTGTCACATAAATTCAGTCATGTTTGCTGCACTTGCAGATCTTGGGTTTTGAACCATTAGAAATGTTTGTTGGGACAGTTAACAGGGCATTGATGATGAACTGTAGGGAGGTGCTGATTGCAGAAATCCTTGCAGGTATCATCTCATCTCCTGAATATCAGCCTTCTTAAAAGATGCTGCATCCAGCTTTCTAAGATTTTATGCACAGTCACGAGGGCTAGGAACTTACCTAGGTATCTTCGGTGTCTTATGAATTGGGAGAATGAGAGATAACTTGAGGCTAGAGTTTTTATGTTTGACTTCGGCGGCATCATGAAATTTGAATTTGTTTCAAGATTATTATTATTATGTAGTGTGAATAATTTAATGATATGGTTAGGGTTAGACAGGTGAAAAGACTGGCCTGCAGGAATGGGGGATGGTGTTTTGGGAGGTGGTTTGCAGCAATTGCTTTCAGGGAAATGAGTGATGCATACTGCAGAAGCCAGACAATTGGCTCACTGTGCTATCTCCCTCCCTCCCCTTCTCCTCCCAAATAAGGCATCTCAACAATCTTCAGGTGAAGACATGGAAATCTCTGAGGATGAAGCAGAGGTCGAACCCCCAACCCCTGTGGCAGGGGTGTCTGAACCCCATTTTCCTGTGATGCCGTCAGCCCTGGGCCACATGCAACTGGGCGTGTCCTCCTTTACCCCCCACCACCGACCAGAGCCGCCCCCTGCCTACCCGATACAGCCTCTCATGTCTGTCTCCCTCCCGCACCTGGCAGGCAAGACCCACTCACTCTCCAACTACGGCCAGGTTGGCCCACGGCATGCTCACCGCCTCTCGGACTTCAGAGGGCGCGCGGGGGTGGTGGGCGGAGGCCGGGGTGCTCCCCACATCTACGACTTTGTCAACTCCATGGAGCTGATGAACCGACTGGGCAACCAGTGGGGCGGGATGCCCATGTCCTTCCAGATGCAGACGCAGATGCTGAGCCGCCTGCAGCAGCTGCGTCAGAGCAAAGGCCAGTTTGAGGACCCTTTCCCCTACCACCGGGAGGCGGCTTCTTTCTGCGGCCGCCCCCTCTACGGCCACGGCTACCTACTGGACCAGGCGAATCGCCACTTCCAGAGAGACCAGCTGTTCATGCAGCAGCCGTCAGCAGTGGGGGCCTCGGAGCAGCAGCCGCCGCAGCAGCATTCCTCAGAGCAGCCCCCTCTGCCACCCCCACAGCGCCTCCTTGATTTCCGGGCCTCCCCATGGGGATACCAGGAGGAAGCGGCTCCACCCCCACCTCTTCCCAAGGACCCCCATGCCTCCGTAGTGGACAGCGTCCTGGAGACACTCATGCAGGAGATGAAGAGCATCATGCAGCGTGACCTCAACCGCAAGATGGTGGAGAACGTGGCTTTCAACACCTTTGACAAGTGGTGGGAGCGCAAGGAGGAGAAGGCCAAGGTGATTGTGCGGGGGAGGTGGGGGAGGGTGCCAAGAGCCCCAGTCTTGGAAGGGGTGTAGGTTTGAGACACTGTTCCTAACTCTTAGGGATAGGGTGTTGAGGGGGGTCGTGGGGATTTGGGAGAGCTGTGGGGCCTTCTTTGCCGCGAGTGATATGAAAGGCTTAAGTTTAAGCAAAGATCACCAGTGTCAAAGCAATGATTCTTCAACATCAACTTTGTTGGACTGGTTAGGTTGTACGAATGCCTGATTATCATCTTCCAAAGCAAGTACAGTGGTACCTCGGGTTAAGAACTTAATTCGTTCCGGAGGTCCATTCTTAACCTGAAACTGTTCTTAACCTGAAGCACCACTTTAGCTAATGGGGCCTTCTGCTGCCGCACTGCCAGAGCATGATTTCTGTTCTCATCCTGAAGCAAAGTTCTTAACCTGAGGTAATATTTCTGGGTTAGTGGAGTCTGTAACCTGAAGCGTATGTAACCCGAGGTACCACTGTACAAGCCTCGCTTCTGCAACCTCAGGATGGCAGCAATGCTTGCAGGATGGCGTGTGGGGAAGTAGAAGCTTAGCAGAGGCATGAAGTGTGTTGGAGGCAGCAGGGTGGATTAGTAAAGAGATTTGGATGAGGATGTAGGAACAGGACAAATGGGTATGAAGAGACACAGGGAATGTGGAGCAGATAAACCTAATGAGATACCTGCATTTAGGAAATGAATCTGTCTGCATACATGGATAGAAAGGGTGCTGTTTAATCAACTTTGACAGATGCTGCTAAAATCATTCTTATCGAAAGTTTCTTTTCTGCTCTTTTTGAGCATGTGACTTACCAAGGGTTTGCTGCTCTGCCTACTCCTCATCCCAGATCCCGAACCCTCTTCCTCAGCCTCTCATCACTGCTGCTAATGCCCAGCTCTCATTTTCTGCAGCCTTTCCAGAGTACTGTCAAGCAGCCAGTCAAGGAAGAGGAGAAAGACAAGACAAAGCTGAAAGACCCTGCCCTGCTGTCCCTGGTTGACTGGGCCAAGAGTGGCGGCACTGGTGGCCTGGAAGGGTTTGGCTTTGGGACTGGCTTTCGAGGAGTTCTGGGACTCCCATCCTTCAAGGTGAGGGCCATGGATCCTCTTGGGTTGGCTGTGGCAGCAATCCAGCTTCAGGATCTGAAAACCTTGTTTTGTTCAGGAGGCTATAAGTGGGATGGGGGTCATAAGAGACAAAATCTGGTTTGAGCACTTGCTTGAGTGATGGCTCTCTAAGCCCTTCTCTTCTCGGGGATCCTCTTGTTCCAGGTGAAAAGGAAAGAGCCATCCGAAATCTCGGAGGACAGCGAAGTGAAGCAGCCACACCCATCTACTCTTGCGGAAGAGGATGAGGAAGGTCAGTTCCTTCAGCCCTGGATAGTTATGGGTGATGGTTGAACTTTTTTTTCATAATTAAGGGAGTGTTTTCTATCCTTAAATTAACTCAATCTTACCCTCCCTCTCCCCTGTTCCACCTTGCAGATAAGGATTCCTCACAGGTACCCAAAAGCTCCAAGAGGGATGATGAACGGATCAAAGGGCCGGGAAAAAGGCGGAAACTTTTCTGCCTGGATAGTGAGGGAGAGGAAGCATCTGAGGATTCATCCTCTGAGAAGGTGAGAAGAAGGTGCCCCTTATTTATTTGTTTCGGTTTAATTTATACACCGCTTGATTGTAAATGGAACCTCAAAGCAGGTTGCATTTTGGGTGTTCCTACCTCTATGAGAAACCTCTGGTACAGCCTTCTCAACCGTGGGTCTCCAGGTGTTGTCAGACTACAACTCCCATGATCCCTGGCCAGTGATCCTGCTAGCTAGGGATGATGGGAGTTGTAGTCCAGCAATGTCTGGGGATCCAAGGTTGAGAAAGGCTACTCTAACCAGTTTCAGTTTCCCCCAGTGATTGGCCAGGACACAGCATAAAGCAGTTGAATAGGTCTTTGTGGTAGAATTCTTAAATAGTTTGGATCCTAGAGCTCCCCTTTCCCCCACCGTGCCTGACCAGGTGCCTTGTTGGACCAGGACTGCACACCTGCTTTCCTGCAGTCTTAAATGGCCATCCCCTGCAAAGCCCTTCGGTGTGCCATCTCTCCTCCGTGGCTGTCAATGAGCACAGAGCCTGATGAGCATTTTACTACTCACTTAGCTATGCTGTTATGTCCTTGGCACGGTTGGACAGCTTGACTGCCATTTGCTGCTGGGTTTCCAGGCCCTCCCTTTTCTTCTGCGTCTTCTCCCCCATTCGACCTCTGCTCCCTTTTCTTCAAGCAGCTGAGGCAGCCCTGAAAGCGAAATCACTTTCCAGTTGCGCTTGTAGCCTCAAGTCATTCCGCAGGACTTGAGTTCCTTTTTGAAGTCATGCCCTCTTCAAGCCACTCTGACTCAGGAGTTCGAGCTGACATTTTGCCATGCGTACCCTTTCCTGCTGCTAATGGGCTTGTTAAAAGATTTCACCCCCTGAGAAACATTTTATGCTGCTGTCTTCACAGGAGGAGGAGGAGGAGGAGGAGCGGAGGGAGGAAGGTGAAGGTTCTAGGGAGCGTGGCACGAAGAAGGAGGAATCTGAAGGTATTGCCAGTTACCAGAAATGATGAATTGCCGTCACTAACATTGTCCTTAATAACAGGCTGTTGACTTAGGTGGAGATGAAAGATAGTAGGGTCTTTTCTAATCCGTGTGCTTCTTTTGGTATGAATCATACCCCTTCTGCGTGTGGTTTCCCTATCAATGCAAGTGGCATCTCCCTTTACTCTGTTCTTGAAGCACTCAGGACACTTCTCTGCTGAAAAGCCAGCTGGTCATCAGCACTTGGCAGAGCTTCTGGGTTTTTTATATACTCAGTACTTAAGTTCCTCCTTCTGCAAAGCTAAATGCTGCAACCTGTGGAAAATATGCAAATCTGGCCATATTTTTATTTGCACCATTGAATTAAAAAAAAAGTTTTACATAATTCTGCTTTTGCTAGTCTTAGGGAGGGGCAAGGAATTTTGTGGATCATTGAAAACCCCACCCTCTGCAAGAAATGTTATTCAACTGTCACTCCAGCCTTTGACATTTCAGTAGGCATCCACCATGACCATGTGCTTTCAAGTGTATCTTTGCAGCCATGGGGTGGTATTAAACCAAGTCCTACTAAAAGTAGACCTGTTGAACTAAATGGACCCGTTGCTTATATCTAGTAACTTCAATGGGACCACCTGTGAGGACTAGAAATTGTGTTTTTCAAAAAATAAATAAGTGGAAGCTGAAATATTTTCAGAAACTATACTTTGGACAAAGACCACACTCTGCTCTCTGCCTGTGCTACGCGTGGGAGTGTGAAATGCTCGCAGCCATGTTGCTGGTCTTACCTGTCCCCTTTTATCCCTTGTGCAGATGAAGGTGAGAGCGACGGCTCCTCCAAGTATTCTCTCTATGACGAGTCCGATGAGGACAGCGACAGCACTTCTGATTCAGAGAGCAGCTCTTCGTCTTCCTCTTCCTTGTCCTCCTCTTCATCTGATGAGGAGGAAGCTGAGAGCATGGAGGAAATGGACGAATCTACCATGGACAGCTGCCCCACTGAGCCACTGAGAGACCTGGAAGAGAGAATGCGTCAAACCACAGGCGCTGAGCTTGACAAGAAGAAAACAGAAGCAGGCCTGCTCCAAGGTGAGATGCTCTACCCTGAGTCCTCCCCAGCTCTGCCTGGGAGATGGGGAAAGTGTTGAGAGCAGCTGGACAAATTGCAGAGCGTTGGGAGGCCAAGGTGTTGATTGCCATGTTTGCACTCATTATCTTACCAAAGGGCTGGTGAGCCACATATATGTTGTCCCAGCATTGTCCCACTTCCATGGCTTTCAGTTCCTCCTGTATCTTGATGCCACCCAGCTCTACTGCTCCACCCCAGAACTGCTGCCTCCATCCAGACAAGCATCTCCTGTGAGAGATGTCTGCTTGGATGTTTCATTATCGTTTCAAGCTCAGTATGTCAAAGACTGGCTCACCTCATACTTTCCCCAATCCATTCTCTCGTTATCTATTGACAACGTCACAATCCACTCTGTTGATCAGAAGCAAGCCTTGGTTTTCCCTTTGGTCCTCCTTAATCAATTACCAAATCATGACATTTTCCCCTTTACAATATTACAGAAATTTGGCCCTTCCTCTCTCTCCTCAGCCAAAACAATAGTCCACCGCCTGCTTATCTCACAACATAACTGCTATAATTTTCTCTTTGGTTTTCTATCGACTCACTGGTTTTCTCGCATCTATCTCTCTTGCCAACATTATTCACCTCTCCCACTGCTTCCACCCTATTTAAATTATACCACTGCTTGCTTGTTGGCTTTCTTTCCTGCACACTCTCCTTGTTCTCACCTTAAAAATTGGTGACTCCACACTCAACAGTGCACAATTTATCTCCCTCATGCAGGCCATGTGGCAGAAGAGAAGCCTGCTCCTCTGAAGGATGGCATCCTGGCCCCGCATCTAGAGGAGAAGGATGTTGGGACGGCGCCAGAAGAGCGACCCAGGCCAGAAGAGCGACCTTCCTCACCTATCCCACTACTGCCACCACCCAAGAAGCGCCGGAAAACAGTCTCCTTCTCAGCTCCTGGTGAGGATGACGAGATCAAGGCAGCATTTGAGAAGCCACTGGAACCGGCTCCTTCAGCGCTTTTGCCTCCGCCACCTCCTCTTCCACCACCACCTCCGCCGCCTGTCCCCACAGAGGTAGCACAGGCCCCCTTAGTGCCTGTAGAACCCATGTTACCATCCCAAGTGCCCTTAACCTTGGAAGCCCCAGCTCCAGTTGCCTCTCCCCTGCCTCCTGTAGCGCCCCCTGCCAAGGCAGCAGCCCCTGCCAGCCGCAAGAGGGAGCCCCCCAAAGCCAACCAAAGAACAATCAGCAACCTGCCGGCTGACCACGCTTCCCTGGTGAAGTGTTGGACGGATGAGCTGCTTCCGGGCGGCCGGTCCCGGAGCCGCTCTCGCTCTCGGAGCTCAGAGCTCCCACGGGTGCCCCAGCCCCCTGGAGAGGACAGGCTGCACCTGCGCGAGCGGATGGGTGCTTCCTCGCTGCTGGAGCTGGCGAATCAACCCAACCTGGCCGTACTGGCGGATGTGGCGCTGAAGAAGGCCGGTGCAGGCAGTGAAGACTCTGAGGAGACGGAGACCTCCGACGAGGCCGAGGAGCCCAAGGCCGTGCCGCCGGTCCCCACGCTGCCCCCGGAAGTCAGCAGCATTCTGATGGAGCATAACTACGCCATGGCTGTCCGTGCAGCACCTGCCTCCCGCAAAGCCGACGAGGCGGTGTTGTCTGGCGCCGCCGACCTGCTGCGTGTGGATTTGTACAGCGAGCACATTGGCGAGGTCCTGGAGGCACCTGAGGAGGTTGTGGCTGATGCCAGCGAGGTCAAAGCTGAGCCTGATGTGGGTGACCTGGTTTCGCTGCCCCCGCCTCCGCCAGCCGAGAAGCCCAAGGCAGCTATCCCACAGCAGCAGCAGCAACAACAACAACAACCACCTCAGGCCAAGAAGCAGCCCCAGTGGCTCAAGGAAGAGGCCCTAAAGGACCTGGGGAACTTGCACTTTGGGCCTGAGGACCTGTTCCTTTCAGAGAGTGAAGAGGAGGAGGAAGAGGAGGAGGAGAGTGCTGACAGCAGCGACGAAGGGGAAATCCGCAGGCGCTCCCTGCGCTCCCACTCGCACAAGCATGCCCTTGCTCAGCCGCCTCCGCTGCCCCTGGCCTTTGAGACACGCAGTGAGTTTGAGCAGATGACAATCTTGTATGACATCTGGAACTCAGGGCTAGACCTGGAGGACATGAAGTACCTGCGGCTGACGTACGAGCGCCTGCTGCACGAGGACAACAGCACGGACTGGCTGAACGATACTCACTGGGTCCACCACACCAATATCCTTCCTGGTGCAAATGGCAGGCGATTCTGGAGGGTTGGGGGCCGGGTATCTTTGCTGCAAATGCATCTTGGGGTTATACCATTTTGACTAGCAGGGCTTCCTCCACGGATATCTGGGAACTGTAGTTTGGTGAGGCCTGCTGCTACCCAGAATTCTGTTTTAAGATCTGTAGCTGCCCTCCCCTATAGTGCTGAAATTCCCTGGGAAGAGGAAATGACTGCCCAACCAGTTTATAGTGTTGAGTGTACCTTGGGGCTTTCCATCATCACTGTTGGGTTTTTGTTTGTAGAATATGAAGAGTTCATAAAATATTGAGGATAGCATGTTGATACTTTGTTAGCTCTGCAGTTGTTGCCCCTTGTTTAACAAGGCCAGCAGAGGCATTGGGGGCAGCAGGGTTAGGTTGCAGCTGCTGAAATTCCTAGCATTTAGCAGTTGTCTTGCGAACATTTCCCAGTTCTGCAATAGTTGGCAGGTTGTGCCATCATCACCATTATCGTGTTCCATGCTAAAGATTCAGAAAGGTGAGTGGTGAAAGTTGCTTGCTTGGCCCAAACACAAGATGCAGAAAGAGGCCTGTGTCCCATTTCCTTGCTCTATGCTTTTCTTTTTCTCCTTAACTCTCCCTGCCTCCACTCACAAACATTGCAAACCCCAAGCGGAAGCGGAAGTCGTCAGACCTGCGGGAGCACCAGACAGGCTGTGCCCGCAGCGAGGGCTATTACCATATCAGCAAGAAAGAGAAGGACAAGTACCTCGACGTCTGCCCGGCCACTGTGCAGCAGCTTGATGCTGCTGACGTGCAGGTTAGACCCCTCTTTATGCTCCCTGTGCGGTTTTTTCTTTATTTCCCCCCCTAAAAACTAGGTGCGCCCTATAGTCTGGTGCGTCCTATGGTGCGAAAAATATGGTACCCTGTAAATAACACGGATGATGCTCTCATCTTCATGCCAAATTTTGTGCAGTACTTTAAGAGGCTTTTTATTGTGGCAAAAAATGCCTTCTTTAGTTCCACATAAGCATCAGTCCGCAATAAGCATGTACCTTATATATCAGCAGTTTTGTGTGCAGGTCCAAACTGACTTGGGAGCAACCAAAAGTTTGCAGTCAGGTCAGCCTAATGACCCCCCGCCCCCCGGCCAGTCCTCTTCTCTCACTGGGTCTGAGAGAACTGGGAGTGGAATAGGAAGAGATTTGTTGCCTGTGCAGTTTGAAGGGTCCCACAGTAATCAAGAGAAGCAGGGGCTGACTCAGAATCTAAAGGAGGTGCTTGTGTATGTGTAAGAACATGGGGTGCTGCTTTCTATTGAGTCAGACCATTGATCTGTCTAGCTCCCATGAGCACTTTTGAATACTGACAACATAAAATGCGAAAAGGCAGGGGAGTCTTCTCATTTTGAAAGTATCTTGTTTGATAGTAGTGGGAAGTTACAGTAGCATTCTTACTGCTTCCTAAGCATGCTGACCACCCTCACTGAAACTGGGTAAATGTGCAGCTGGGATAGTGAGCCGCTTTTAAAGGGTGTCCCTTTCCACATGTGTGACTCTGCAATGATCCTCGGTGGTGTGTTCCCCTTCCGCTGTGAGCAGAAGGATTTTGCTTTCATTCATTTTCAACCAGTTCTCCCCTCCTCCTTCAGGGCACCAACCGCATCCTGTCTGAACGGCGATCTGAGCAAAGGCGCCTGCTCAGCGCCATTGGCTCCTCCGCCATCTTGGATAGCGACCTTCTGAAACTAAACCAGCTGAAGGTACCCAATATGTCTTGTTAAGCAAGTTGAAAGAGTGGAGCAAGCAGGAGATGCGCCCTTGGCTGGGGGGATTAGGAGTGTGATCCTAGTATATCCTTTGGAAGGCAGAGGCCAATGGACTTGGCCTGGCATGCATTTCAGATGCTGAGGCTTCCCAGAATTGGGCATGGAGGGCTTCTCAGTAGGGGGTGGCTTTCCTCACAGAGCCAATCTTGATCCCCGTGATGCATTAAAGCACATTGCACTTTAGGAAGCAAGGAAGCTTTTGGACAAAGATTTTGTCTGCGGTTCACCGAAAGCAATTGAAAAGTATCTGTAAGCTCAGATTTAATTGTTTGAGGGACTCCAGATAATGCAGTTGGCACAAGATCTTATCTGCTGTAGCTGAGTCTTTGCAGAATTTGGCTCTCCGCTATTGGAAATCGCATTGTGGGGGGCTCTGAGTGTTTTAGGAGTGTGAGGGGAAATGACGGGTTAATTGGAGTATAGAAACCATATATTTTGAGCCATGGCAACCTATCCACTTATACAGTGGTACCTCAGGTTACATATGTTTCAGGTTAAGAACTTTGCTTCAGGATGAGAACAGAAATCGTGCTCCGGCGGCGCGGCAGCAGCAGCAGGAGGCCCCATTAGCTAAACTGGTGCTTCAGGTTAAGAACAGTTTCAGGTTAAGAACGGACCTCCGGAACGAATTAAGTACTTAACCCGAGGTACCACTGTAGTGTGGTTTTAAGTGACTCTTTGTCTGTGGTGAAGCATGTGTGCATTGAGCAGCAATCATCAGGCAACGTTTTTCTAGAAAGCTGAGGACTAAATAATCTTGGAGGTTTTTTTTAACAAAGAAATGTCTGGAATCCAGATTGTATGCTGTGAGTTTTGCACAAACATGCACACTCAGCCTAGCCCTCGGCTCCCATCTGTCCCAGACAGTACATAAGTATCCCGCTGCTTCTCCCATACCCATCATTCCTCTCCTCACCGTTCTCCTCTTCCCTTTAGTTCCGCAAGAAGAAGCTACGCTTTGGTCGGAGTCGAATTCATGAATGGGGCCTCTTTGCCATGGAGCCAATCGCTGCTGATGAGATGGTCATTGAGTATGTGGGTCAAAATATCCGGCAGGTGAGCAGTAGTGGAGGAGACGAGGTCTAGGAAGGAATTCTTGTTTCTGCTGCCTTGATGTCTTGTGCGAGCACCAGCCTTGGTCCACAGGCTTGGTCATATTGTTTTATCTTGTGTTTAAAACAATTGTTTTGGAAAGCTAAACATCATAATGTGGCTGGATCACTCCCATCCCTCACAGAAGCATTCTGGCTTTGTATGGCTGGTATTTAAAGGTGGTGGTGTCATAGTGGTGGCTGCAGATATCTCTCTACATGTTATTTTGTACCTCTGATTTTGTTGCATTAGGAGAGCTTTGTCCAGGATTTCACCACCACTTTGGTGTTTGAAAGATGACCCCTTCCCTAAACCTGTTCTTGTCCCTGAATTTCCTTGTATTATCTGTTGTTGGTTTTTTTAAAAAAACAATAACAAATGCTTGTGGGAAGGGGACTGTGACCAGTGGGCTAGTGCAATGGTGAAGTAGGGTGGGAAAGTACCAAAAGAAATAAGCTTGGGCTCTGTGAGGTTCTTTACTGAACTACAGTGGTACCTCGCAAGACGAATGCCTCGGAAGACGAAAAACTCGCAAGACAAAAGAGTTTTTCGTTTTTTGAGTTGCTTCGCAAGACGATTTTCCCTATGGGCTTGCTTCGCAAAACGAAAACGTCTTGCGAGTTTGTTTCCTTTTTTTAAAAAACCGCTTGAAGAGGTGCAGTTGCGACTGACCATGCTTCGCAAGACGAAAAGCCTCGCAAGACAAAAAGACTCGCGGAACGAATTAATTTCGTCTTGCGAGGCACCACTGTACATTTCCTCATCAGAGGCCATGAAATGTATGCATGCATATGCAACCAATTGACACCAGAGGGTGCTCTGGAGACTACAGAGCAGGGCTGCCTTTTCATTACTGCCTTGGAGGACCTGTTTGCTTCCTGAGTGACAGTTCAGATTGTTCCAACCTTTTTTGCAGCGACACCCAAGGAATTTCCTTCCCAAATGATAGCCATGTTTCTGAGAAGCACTGCACCGACAGCTGTCAATTTGCACTTTGGCACTGGGAAAGTTCCTTAACTGTTTTCAGAGGGCTGCAGCAAAAAGGAGTCTTGATGGCACCGTTAAGACTAACTTTATTATGGCACAAGCTTTCATGGACAAGTGCTCACCTCATGTACCTGATGAAGTGGGCACTAGCCTGCAAAAGTGCATTACACCATTTTTTATTAAGCTTAGTTTAAGGTGTCTCAAGACTCTGCAGTTCTTTCTCTGTTACCCAGCACCAGATGCTGGCACATGCCACCTCCTAGATCAGAGGTGGGGAAACCTTTTTGGCCCAGCAGGCGAGCTTGATCATCTCTCTCTATGGGCCAACTTTGACAGGCATTTTGACAGGCAGGACAACCTCGCCATCACCTGCTATCATGATGGCAGGTGATTGACAGACCTGCCAGTGTTTCTTGTGCAACATTTCCCCAGTGCCCATCAGCCATCTGCTTCTTGGGTGCTTAGGAACCTCAACGCTTCAGCTGTCCTTTCTGCAGGGATCAGGTGCGTTATTTAAGTTCCCATCAGGTGTTGTCACATGTGATATCAGGTATAGGGCAGGTGGCCATGGTTTGGGGAAAATCAAACCTCATAGGCCAAATCTACCCCAAGGGCCAGGGATTCCCCATCCTTGTCCTAGATGGGCAATCCCATCCCTTCCATTGACAGAGCAGCCTTGCTTCTTGTTCCATGGTCCACTCTTGAGTGTCCAGACTCACTCCTTCTCCTTCTCAGGTGGTGGCTGACATGCGCGAGAAGCGGTATGCGCAGGAGGGCATCGGGAGCAGCTACCTTTTCCGTGTGGACCACGACACAATAATCGACGCCACCAAATGTGGCAACCTAGCCCGCTTCATCAACCACTGCTGCACGGTGAGCTATGCGGACATTGTAAAGGAAGTTCTCATTAAATGTATTTATTCATGCAATGTTTTTAATGAACCTACCACTTTACAGAGTTACATGAGCAGAGAACAACTCCAGTTTAATTTAGCTGCATTATTCTCATTTTGAGGTAGACTAAGCTGCCACTAATGTGCCTGCTTCCATGAAAAAGTCAATAAATCCTGCCTGGGGCACCGGGAGCAACTGTGAATTGTAGAAAGGAGCCCTGGGCTGCTGGTTCAGAGAGTGGGGAAGAGGCTTCCTGGGCCTCACATGGTTCACCCTTGTTACTGGCACTTAGCTTCACATGCAGTGGTTCTGGTATGCTATTGTATTCCACACACCTTGGGAATCACAAATGGAACCTTTTTTGTGCTTGGGGGAGGGTCTCCTGGCTTCCAAACGAGTAACATAGTGAGCTAGTGAGGTGGTGGTGCTGCCATTGGCATAAGAGCTGATGTATTAACATCCTGTCCGGTTCACTTTTGTCCATCTTTCCCTCTCTTAGCCCAACTGCTATGCCAAAGTCATCACCATAGAATCCCAGAAGAAGATTGTCATCTATTCCAAGCAGCCCATCAGCATCAACGAGGAGATCACTTACGACTACAAGTTCCCGATTGAGGAGAACAAGATTCCTTGCCTGTGTGGCACAGAGAACTGCCGGGGCACCCTGAACTGAGACATAACCCTGGCGTTCGTATTTATTTTGTTTCCCCAGCCCTAATCTCGCCTCTCACCCGTAGCTCAGCTCTTCTCCCCACAGAGTTGTGGGGAAACTCTCAGTCGCCTTAAGACCCATCCATGTACCTTTTAAAGTTCCCAGCCAATGAGAAAGCACTTCCCTCGCCTCAGGTTCGAATCAACAAGAAGTTCCTTTTTCTTCCACCAGCCAGGCTGGTGATAGTTTCTTTTCAGGTGTTGCTGTCATTTTTGCTCCAACCTCCAACACCAATGAACAAAACTCCTGTAGATTCTGAACCTTTGCAGAAGTCAAATATCCTTCCCTTTCCAGCTTAAGACGGCCTGGATGTTAGTGTGGTTAATTCTGCAAGACCCACCAGCTCTGTTGCTAAACTCAGAGAACGGCTTACGATGTTGAGGAAATCAGCAGGGTGGCTGTGGGATGGAATTTCCCTTCTAGGTATCATCTATTTCAGGTTATGCATGTTCAGCGCACAGCTGTCGATTAGCCGTTGACTTTGAGAATGGCAGGTTGGGATCAGTGCCTCCTGTGAAACCTTTTGAGGCAGTGCAGTGCTTGATGCCCCTGAAGGCACATCTGCTAGAGCTAAGAGCTGCCCAGGCCCTTCAAATTTCAGATTGTGGAACATTTGTCCTCACATTTCCAAAGGGTTGGGGGGGGGAAGGTTTCCTGGTTTTTTGACAGAGAGGCCTGGAATAACCCCTGCCCCTGGGACTTTGTTCTAGGGCTAAAGGTTGCTCCCAAAATCTTTCTGCTAATGGCCAGGATGCACCAGGGGGCGGGGGGAAGCATGTCATTCTCCAACCGCATCATTTGGCTAGATTTGTCACCATGGGCAAAATCTTGAACCTTCCTGCTTCAGTGTCTATCTCCTCATAGAATTATCATCCCGTTGATCCTTCCTCCTTCTAAGCTCTTGAGGCCAGAAAAATAGAGGTCCTAAAAACCAGTTAAGAATGTGTCATTCATATTGCAATCTCCCTTTTCTGACTCTTTTTTTATTCTGTAACGTGTAGTAAAACGGGGGGGGGACAGGGACTAGCCGTAATAATGAAGGGGAGTTGAGTTTCTTTCCTTGTTACAGTTATGGCTTCAACTGATGCTGACTTACAGCGTAAGCTAAGACTTTCCCACATCCCAGCCACCCCTAATAATTTTTCTTTAGGAGAAGAAAGTTGTGTATATATCTATTCCAGATGGATTGGCTGTTTCTTGTAGAAACACATGCGTTTATTAGTATGTAAATATTTTATTTTGTTTTCCTCTTCATACTAAAACAAAAACTGTAAATAATGTTGCAATGTATTTCCTTCTCCTGTTTTTTTATCCTTGCTTGCCCAGTGCCACCCTTTTCCTTTGATGCCAAGTAGGATTTCTTTCTCCCCCCCCCTTTTCCCTCTTGGGTTTTTTTGGGGTGGGAGGGGAGCATATAACTTTCTGGCAGGGGGTCAAAGAGTGTATTTCTTTAATTCTTTTAAATGGGAGTCAGTTTTGAAAGTGAAAGATTTTAAAAGTTGGCATTTGGAAATATTTTAGCAGGTTTGTTTGTTTCATTTTAAAGTTCTGTCTTCATTCTGCTTGTCCCAGTGTTTGGATTTTGAATAGTGCTGAGCTAGGTGTTTGGGAACACATCTTCTCCCTGGCTAGCATGTGTTTCCTGCAGTGGACTGTCCAGAGCTATGAGGAATTGGCTGCTTTCAATTTCCCCCATCCAGAATGCCCTTTACATTCTAGGGAAACCACGGGTGACACCTGAAAAAATTTCCATCCATATTTTAATAGTAGAGAGGGGCAAGGGGCTTGCTTTCAAGGGAGGATCGGCATGCAGGCTGGTAGCTCTCTTCTTTCTGCTGCCCTCTGCTGTGTCCCGAATCTTCCCCATCCCAAGACAGCTATTGGGAGGATCCATTTACTTCTCAGTTTCCACCCAATTGGCATATATGGTGTGGGATAAATGGTTGAACTAGTCCAACAGAATAAAATGCAGCCCTTCTGAGATGTCTCTTATTGACCTCACAAGTCTGTAAACGCTTGGGGTGGCATTTCATAGGGCCGGAGAACTGCATATTATGTCAGCAACCATGGTTTGCCGGTCCATCCTTGCTGGATATAGTTAATGTTGGAAGTGGGGGCATTTTCAGCAGGCGAGGCATCAGTGGGAGGGCCTGCTGTTTCGCTACTGCTTCTCCCCCGCAATCCTTCCCTCCAGCTGTTTTGCCCCCAATCCCCATCTTGCACACCATCTGTGGGTCCAAGAGCAGAAAGAGAGGCAGGAGTGTAGAGAGAAGCAGGGAAGGCTTAAGAACCTTCCTCCCACCGAGTCTCCTGTGGAAAGGCCCCTTCCATACATTTTTATTGTTGTTGTTTAGCAAACACACTTTGGAACCCTCATTGGCTGATGTAGTCTGTAGTTCCACCCCATTTCTTCCAGTATTTTGACGGCTGATTATGTTCCAGTAAGAGGCACCGTTCTCGCTTTGCTCTGCATTTAGTAAAACCTTTCCCACTCTGTTCCTCTTTTGTGTATCCTCTTGGGGGCAGGATTAAAATTGCTACTGCTTTCTGCTCCTTTTCTTTTTTCACTATGGTGCAATCAAGGCACCTCCCCTAAAAGCCCTGGCCAGTTTTAAGGTATGCTTCCATATCTAAAGAGATGGCAGATGACTTCCTCTCCTGCTGTAAAAGGCTCCACTAAGACTTGCCCAATGTAAGTTGGGTGTTTGGTTTGTTTGTGAGGCAAGGAGCAGAATACTTGCAGCAGGTTTGCTGAACTCGATTATATAATTTTGTTGCGCATCTCACGCAGTTTAATTCTTGTCAGAAGCTTAAATTATTTTTTCCTCTCACTACTATAGTGTTTTGAAACCAAAGAGACAGGAAGTTGTGGAAACCCTATGTTAGCAACCATTGTTTTGAAGTGAAAAGGGGCTGAATCATCTCACGCATCTGCCTGTTTTGTCAGCAACCACTGTCTTGAACTCCCTCCCCACCCCCAGGTAATCTCAGTCTTGAACATCCATAATTCCATTGACTTTCTAAATAAACCCTACACACATTTTCTACTTACAGATTTAATTGAGGGGGTGGGGGTGGAGGAAGTTGTTTCAGGCATATTCAATGAGAAACAGGGCCAACCATCTACACCTCCAACAGTCGGTCATTCTCTCTTTCTGTTCTGCCTAAAATCCTCAGGTGGATCTTCACCTGCACGGAAGACAGATGTATTTTAGGTAATTAAATAGTGAAAACAGCTGCAGTAATAAATGGACCCTTTTATGCCCTCCCTTCTACATCTCTCAAGTCCCTGTCTAAGCCCCATAAATATTGACCTGTCTTTGGTGTGCTCTCCCAACTCAAATCTCTGCTGTATTTAAAATTTTGAATTAGCTCTCTCCCCAACCCTACATCTTCTTGGCTTTTTCGAAATTATTCGTTGCTGCAGTGTTGTTTGTCTGTTTGTAAGCTTCACTCTCACCCAGCCCCAGTCAGTCGGAAGGATATGACTGAAGTCTCATTATGCATCTTCTCTGCATTTCCATTTTTAAAAAAACAAAACAACAAGCAGCCTGTTGGATTTGAGCTTTTAAAAGGCCCTCACTCTCCAGGCTGCTGTTTCAACAGCTCCAGCCCCTTAAAATCCATCTCATCTTAAAGGTTCAGAAACTACATCCTTCCAAGTCTCCCTGACAAGTTTAAACCAGCAGCCACCTCTTAACTGTAATAAACTACTGGCCAAACTTTTTCATCCTAGCTAGCCATGCTTTTCAGTGTATTGACGGATTCTGATTTCAACTGGAAATTCTGGTAAGAGCAAGCTTGCTTCTATTCACAGTTGCGATATTAATTCCAAATAAATGTGCCTTTGAGCCTGTACACTCCTGGGGAGGAGGGGGGTGGAGCTGAAACCACATAATGTCTCTGAATTATGTTTGGTGGCAGGTTTTTGGAAGAGCCGACTGTATTTCAGCAGGTTGGCATGACAAATCAAGCTTCTGTTTTTACTGGGTGTAAATCTCTTCTGCTGAAGTCAAGTCACAAACGCTGTATTTAGAGGCGCTGCATCATCTCAATCCCCAAATATTTCAGAGGGAGGTTTTGGCTGGTTTGGGGAGTGTGACTCTCCTTGTTTTAGATTTTTCGGCATGAATCACTTTACCACTGAGATACACAAGCAGAGGATTAGAGCTTTCATTTGGCTCCAGTGGAAGGGAGAAATACCCGGGATGAGGGTTTGGTAGGCTTCCCACCAGCATTTCACCTCCTTTAGCAAAGTTCCATTTATTAGATTTTGCCATATATTTTATGCAGGAGCGGTTTCTGGTCTTACGAAACCCCTGCTATTTATTTGCATACACCAGTGTGCCTTTTCCAAGCTGTGGATAGAAATCCGTTTTTTCTCATTGCCTGCAGTTGGTTCCTCCAGCTCGATTTGTGGGTTGACAAATTAACCATCAAACCCTTTAGTTTTGGCATGAGTTCTCCTCTCCCCAGATCTTAAATATGCTTTTAAAAAAATTATTTGCAGAGAGGGGTGGGAATTTTTGCTTTCTTCTTCATCTTGAAATCCAGAAGTGTTGGTTGTTCCTCAGTGGTCCCCCCCCAAAAAAAATACTATAAAGAAGGGGAAACCTAAATTTTCTGCGCGATGATCTCTGCAACTTTTATCCTGTTTCTAACTTGGTTTATGTAACTCGTCAGAACAGATAAGACTCTTTTTTTATATAAATAATAATAATAATTCCCCCCAACCAAACCTGTGCAAATTGTTCCAGATGCTTTAATGAACACCACAAGGTTCTTTCATCTTTCAGAGCTGACTCTTAATTTTCCAGCTTCTTCGAGCTGAATGGTTCTGGAACTATGTAGCCACCCATCCATCCGCCTCTTTCTCTTATGTGCATCCCCCCCCCCGTGTACATATATGTAATATATATATATATATAATAGATATCCAAAAAGATATATATCTTTACCAGGGAGGGTTAAGCGTTTTTTAACCTTCTCTAGCAGCAGTGGCAGCTTGCTGGGAGTTTTGTGTGTAATCAAAGAGGGTGGGCATGTGCACAGATGGATTGATGGATGGGTCCCATTCATTCATTCATTCATTCATTCATTCATTCATTCTCTCTTTCTTTTTCTCTCTCTCCCTCTCCCTTCCCTGGCTGCCCAGCGGATGGGTCTCTTTAAACGTACATCCCCACTCCTATGTCTGTCTATATAAATATTATATATATAGATATATATATATATAAATATATTTTCATTTGATCTTATCGGCTTCCTACTTGTAAATATGTTAATAATTTGTGGATTCATTACTTGGTGCCAGATAGCACATTTTTATAAAAGTCATTAAACTTTTATTGTACAAAAACAAAATGAAAACTCGGAGCACGGTTCTTGTTGTCATTTCTAGGCTCGGGGCTGAGCGCGCACCACACCAGAACAAGCCTGAGTTTTTACGCCGCGCAAACCTTGCCTGCCTGCCCTTAAGTCACGCATGCGAGGTTGGTGTAGCTGTCAGTGCAGCCCCTGCCAACCAAGATGCGCTGTCTGGGACGAACAGAAGTTGTTATCCAAAACGCCAGGTTGGCTAAAGTGCTGGGCTGTGGGCAAGGAAGGAGGTTGGGGTTCAGGTTCCCACTCAGCCATGAAATATTTCCTTAGGCTAATTTCAACACAGACTTGCCAGCCCACCTGATAGGAGGAAGGTGACTACATATGCCTTTCTGAGGTCCTCGGAGAAAGACTGAGATAGGAATGTCATAAGATCATTCAGGGCTTTTCAAATTGAAAAAGTTTTTTTTGGGGGGGGGAGGGTGGCAAACTCGCACACCAGGTTTATAAACAGTTATATTTCTGCTTGCATCAAATCCAAATTGCCTTTATGCAGTTCAGCTAGGAAGCGTTACAGGGGTTGGTTGCCTACTTCTTCTTTGCCACCACCAGTTTGTGCACACCCAGGACCTAGTGAAAATATTGTGAATAATAACGCGTGCTTCATTATTTGTAAGTCTGCCCTGCTCTCATCCATCAGAGGCCGTGGGTCTGCATCCAGAGTTCATTTCCCAAATAAATATCAATTCCACTTGAACACCAGTTAACCTGTTCCTTTGCAATTAAGACCACTGACATTTGAAAAACTAAAACTTGTTTGTATGCAGTTCAGGCAAGTTATCCATCCATAACCAATTACCTTGCAAATTTCATGAATCAAAGTGTTTGATATGCACATATTTGCTTAACAGCACAATTCTAATTTCAAGGAATTGGATCGTTTGGGCCAAAAAGAAGAGGATCATCAGAAATGAGTGTAAAAGTAAAGGTGGTAGCCAAGTAAGTTCTCAGAACAGACACGATGAAATTAATAGAACTAAGGATATACTTCCATTTCAGTGCGTAACCTGAGAGTATGACTAAAGATTTCCAACCCTAAGGACGTTTCAGGCAGTTTCGATAACAGCCATTTCAAATGACTACACTGGTGCCAACACAGTGCCAACAATGGCACTTTTATCTGACCCTTCAACACATGGGTTTTCCTCAACAACCAAACTTGGGGTGGTGAACACTGGTGGACTTTTCATTTTACATGAGAGTGCCGTGTTGTGATGTTAATTGGAAGCCAGGAGGGCACGTAGATTTAAGCTGTGAGTTCCTGTGGCTGACCAGCATCTACTTCATTGGGAGCCAAAGATTTGGCAACCATCAAGGCAACCTTCGACCACTCTCCATCCTGCCTCCCCCTTTCTGCCCCTGACTCATTGTGCTTTAAGTATATTGATATACAGTGGTACCTCGGGTTACATAGGCTTCAGGTTACATACGCTTCAGGTTACAGACTCTGCTAACCTAGAAATATTACCTTGGTTTAAGAACTTTGCTTCAGGATGAGAACAGAAATCGTGCTCCGGCAGTGTGGCAGCAGCAGGAGGCCCCATTAGCTAAAGTGGTGCTTCAGGTTAAAAACAGTTTCAGGTTAAGAACAGACCTCTGGAACGAATTAAGTACTTAACCCGAGGTACCACTGTATTTACAGTATTTATATACCGCTTTTCAGCCGGACCTCACAAAGCGGTTTACGTATTACAACAATAAACAAATTTTTTAAAGGGGCGGGGAGTGGGTTACAATAAAATAGAAAGGTTAACTTAGGCAAAGACGTTACTGCCGCTTCTCTGTTCCCCTCAGGGCAAAATGGTCCGTCAGACACTCCTGTGGCGGCAGTTGGTGGAATGAACAGCTACTCTGGGAGCAGGAAGGTGGCAATTCCCCAAGTTTCTTCTCCGCTCCCATAAATTTCGCCCAACTGCCCAGAGACTGTTGGTGTCATGCGGCAGCTAAGAGACTGAGCCTCTCCCGTCCCAAACTTGCTGTGTCATGAATTTGGTAGGTGGCCTTGGGCAAGGCACGTTCTCTCCCATCCCATCAATGAAATGGGTATATTAACGATACCGGACGGGGACACAGGCATCTATTGCACCAAAAAATTGGCCCCACTTCAAAGCACAGTTAGTGGCGTTCCTTTGCTTCCTTGCCAGATTTCCCTTGTCAGAAACTCCCATGAGTTTGGAAAGCAGAACTAGTTTTCCTCAGTGTTGGCAATTGCACCTTCTCACCGCAGTATCACCTCGTATCTCAAAGCCCTTCCCTTCATATGAACTGGGTGAGGTCAAAGTGAAATTAAAGATCTGGGTTTAGATGGAGAGATGACAATCCTAGATGCTGAGGCTTCTGAGGAAGCAATGCTGGATTTGGATGACTGGTGTGAAGAGGTATTCAGTTTCGTCAGTGCAATGACCTGCTTTTGGGTCAGAGCTTCAAATGTATTCCACCCCCTGTGCTTAAAAAGGTAAAGGGACACCCAACCATTAGGTCCAGTCGTGGCCGACTCTGGGGTTGCGGTGCTCATCTCGCTTTACTGACCGAGGGAGCCGGCGTACAGCTTCCAGGTCATGTGGCCAGCATGACGAAGTCGACCAAGCAACGTGAGCTCACCCTGTTGCGGGGATTCGAACCGATGACCTTCCGATCAGCAAGTCCTAGGCTCTGTGGTTTAACCCACAGCACCACCTGCATCCCTGCTGTTGGGTCAGAGCTCCTTCAAATGTATTCTACCCCCTGTGGTTAAACAAGGTGATTTCTGACACCTGCCATTTCTTGTAGCAGTATGGCACCTTATTATCTTTTCATTTAGAGTTTATGAATGAGTTAGAATATGTTAATAATGTCAGCGCACACCCTAGTACTTTATCTCTATTTCTCTCTTTTCTTGCAACGAGAGAAAGCTTTGCTTGAGCCTGGTTTGGATCGGCATTCTTGAGCAAATACACACACTGTTCAGGCATGTTGAAGAACAGCACTTGGTTTCTCTCTAAGCAAACGATCACCATCACCTTCCTCTCTAGGAGATGTGTTTAAAGTAGGGCTGTCATACGTCCGGGATGCAACAATTTTTGGGTCCAGATTTTCACTTTTTAAAACTATGGCAGCAAGTGGATGACAGGCGTGTGTGTAACAGGTATGTGTGTATTTTGCTTGTTTATGAAGCCAGACAAATTTAGTCCAGTGGACTTTCCATCCTGACCTAGTGGTATGTAGGCTGGTTTATTTATTTACATCACCTTTAAAATTACAGTGGTACCTCAGGTTACATATGCTTCAGGTTACATATGTTTCAGGTTACAGACTCCGCTAACCCAGAAATAGTGCTTCAGATTAAGAACTTTGCTTCAGGATGAGAACAGAAATCGTGCTCCGGCGGCGCGGCAGCAGCAGGAGGCCCCATTAGCTAAAGTGGTGCTTCAGGTTGAAAACAGTTTCAGGTTAAGAACAGAATTAAGTACTTAACCCGAGGTACCACTGTAGTGTTAAATGGCTGCCATTCTTTTATCCCCAACTTAATTCCCCAGTCACTGCCTTTTCCTTTTAACATAATCCTTTCAGTTTCGAATCCTCAGTAAAAGTATCTGGGTTCAGGCCCAGCTTTGGGACGGAAGTTGGCCCTTGAGGGAGGGCCCTGGGGCATGCAACTTTGCTTCTTCATTTGAGCTCTTAGTAGCTTTCAGTACCGTTGGCCGTGGGATCCTCCCTGGACCATCTCTGTGAGTTTGGGAGTTGGTGGCACTGTGCTCGCAGCACTCCTGCCCACAAGGCCAGGTTCAGCAAATAGGCTTGGGGAGGAGGATGTGCCTGCTCCCTGGCAGTTCCGCTATTTAAATATCTCTGTCAAGCCACTGGCAGCGTTCATAAAGAGATTTGGGGCATGGTGTCATTCGTATATTAACAATACCCCAGCTCTTTTCATAACATCTGAATCAGGAGAGGCTGTGACTGTTTTAAACCACTGCCCGGATGCAGCGGCAGGCTGAATGAAGGCCTGCAAATGGAGACTGAATCCTGATAAGACAGAGACTGTTGGCAATGCCTACTATTAGGCCAACAGCACCTTTCCTGGACAGGGGTAGCTCAGCCATTGTGATCCATGTGTCGATAACCTCATGGCTGGACTACTGTAACGCACTTTTTGTGGGACTTCCCTTGGAAACTGCATCTGATACAGAATGCTGTGGCCAGGTTGTTGAGTGGAACATCTGGACATTCAACCTGTGACTCCTGAGCTGAGAGAACTGAACTCGCTGCCAGTCATCTTCCAGGCCACATTTAAGGACATCATGTTAACATATACAGTGGTACCTTGGTTTTCAGACGCCTTAGTACTCAAACACCTTGGTTCTCAAACACCGAAAACCCGGAAGTAAGTGTTCCAGTTTTCGAAGGTTTTTTGGAAGCTGAATGTCCAATGCCGCTGTTGACTATTGTTTCCGGGGCACCTGCACCAATCAGAAGCTGCGCCTTGGTTTTTGAACATTTCGGAACGGACTTCCGGAACAGATTAAGTTTGGCGCTTTTGTTTTTGCTATTTATTTTGCGATTTTGTTTTTGAGGCTTTTTCGGTTAATTTGTTTTTGTGACTGTGTGGAACCCAGTTCAGCTACCAATTGATTGATTGATTGATTGATTGATTGTGTGACTGCAGAAATGGATAAAAGCCCCCCATCCAAACAATGACTGTCATCAGTGCAGGTAAGAATTTTTTTATTTTTTTATTTTTATCATCTACAATATTGTCTTATTTATTTTATAGTATAGTACATTATTGATTTCATTTTATGGATCAATGGTCTTGTTAAATAAAATCCATGTTAAATTGCTGTTTTAAGGGTTGTTTTTAAAAGTCTGGAACGGATTAATCCATTTTGCATTACTTTCTATGGGAAAGCGCATCTTGGTTTTGGAACTCTTTGGTTTTGGAATGGACTTCTGTAACAGATTAAGTCTAAGAACCAAGGCACCACTGTAATCCCTAAACAATCAGGTTATTTGAAAGGCTGCCTTCTCCTGTGTAGACCTGTAAGATTATAGATCATCTGGGCGGATTCTGTTTGTAGCAGATTCTATATGGAATGCCTTAGGCTGGTGATCTGAAAATGGGTATTTTCTGCTGCTGCTCCTGTTCCATGAATTGCCCGTCCTTCTGTCATATGCAGGAGCAGCAACCATCAGTTACACCAGACATCTTGCAAAGACTTTATTTTATTTTTTATTTTTGCCCCGGCTTTCCATGACCCCTAAGATTGGATGCCGTTTTATATGTTTGCTTTTGATCAAATGTTTTTATGTGGGTATGTATTGCTGTTTTATTGGCTATAGGTTTATAGGTTGTGGTTTTGTTCTTTGTTTTAATGACTTCAGTTGGTACCGTGTTGGTTGCTGTTTTTGTTTTTTATTCTACACAGCTGACATATTTTTTATTTTTTAAAAGATATTTATTAAGATTTTACAAAAACATAAGTTTACAAAATAGTAAAAGGTCATATAAAAAAGAAAAAAGAAGTACAAAAAAGAGTACATACAAAAATACATTAAAAAAGAAAAAAGAAGAATAAAAATACGAAATACAAAAAACAAATAAATAAAGAAAGAAAAATTAAGAACAAATCCTTTTTTGATAGCTTTAAAACTCATTAGCTTGTTTCCTTGACCTCCTCACACCTCCCCTTTTGTATTCCCATTTAAATAATCAAAACAGCAAATCCTTACCCTCTTTCATTTATCTTAACCCTATATCTTAACATATTATAACTCTATATTTTCATCCATTTATCAATTCATTTTTGCATATTCTTATTAGCTTTGTTTCTAATGCCACTTATTTTCAATCCAACATCATTTTAACATTCATTAATTTTACAGTGTTTCTGAAGATAGTCTTTAAATTTCTTCCAGTCTTCTTCCACCAACTCTTCTCCCAGGTCTCGGATTCTGCCAGTCATTTCCGCCAATTCCATATAGTCCATCACCTTCATCTGCCATTCTTCCAAGGTGGGTAAATCTTGTGTCTTCCAATACTTTGCAATCAGTATTCTTGCTGCTGTTGTTGTGTACATGAAGAAAGTTCTGTCCTTCCTTTGCACCATTTGGCCGACTATGCCCAGGAGAAAGGCCTCTGGTTTCTTCAGGAAGGTATATTTGAATACCTTTTTCATTTCATTATAGATCATCTCCCAGAAAGCCTTAATCTTTGGGCACGTCCACCAAAGGTGAAAGAATGTACCTTCGTTTTCTTTACATTTCCAACATTTATTATCAGGCAAATTTTTTTTTGCAAGCTTGACTGGTGTCATGTACCACCTATATATCATTTTCATAATATTCTCTCTTAAGGCATTACATGTCGTAAATTTCATACCTGTGGTCCACAACTGTTCCCAGTCAGCAAACATAATGTTATGACCAATATCTTGTGCCCATTTAATCATTGCAGATTTAACCGTTTCATCCTGCGTATTCCATTTTAACAGCAAGTTATACATTCTTGAAAGTATCTTAGTTTTGGGATCTAACAGTTCTGTTTCCAATTTTGATTTTTCCACCTGGAAGCCAATTTTTTTGTCCGAATTATAGGCCTCTCTTATTTGATAATAATGAAGCCAGTCTCGCACTTTATCTTTTAATTTATCAAAGCTCTGCAATTTCAATTTCTCTCCTTCTTGTTCCAATATTTCCCAATATTTCGGCCATTTGGCCTCCATATTGAGCTTTTTCTGAGCCTTCGCTTCCATTGGTGACAACCATCTTGGGGTTTTATTTTCCAGTAAATCTTTGTATCTTATCCAGACATTAAACAATGCTTTCCTGACAATATGGTTTTTAAATGCTTTATGTGCTTTAACCTTGTCGTACCACAAATATGCATGCCATCCAAAAACGTTGTTAAAATCTTCTAAGTCCAAAATGTCTGTGTTCTCAAGAAGCAGCCAGTCTTTCAACCAGCAGAATGCTGCTGATTCATAGTAAAGTTTAAGGTCTGGCAGGGCAAATCCGCCTCTTTCCTTTGCGTCAGTTAATATTTTAAATTTTATTCTAGGCTTCTTGCCCTGCCAGACAAATCTAGAAATGTCTCTCTGCCACTTCTTGAAACAGCCCATCTTGTCCAAAATTTGCAATGATTGAAACAGAAATAACATTTTTGGCAATACATTCATCTTTATAGCTGCAATTCGACCCAACAAGGAAAGCTTCAAATTTGACCATATTTCCAAATCTTTTTTCACTTCTATCCAACATTTCTCATAGTTATCTTTAAATAGATTTAAATTCTTAGCAGTCATATTAACCCCCAAATATTTTACTTTCTTAACTAATGTTAAACCAGTCTCCTTCTGAAACCTCTCTTTCTCAATTGGTGTAAGATTTTTCTCAAGCACTTTAGTTTTTGACTTGTTCAGCTTAAATCCTGCCACATGACCACATTATTGAATCAATTCTAATACTCTTTTCATACTAGATTCTGGCTCCTGTAACGTCAACACTAGGTCATCTGCAAAAGCTTTCAATTTATATTGTTTGGCTCCGACCTGAATACCTTTAATTAGACGGTCCCTTCTAATCATATTCAGCAAAACCTCCAGAACCGAAATAAAAAGCAATGGGGAAATTGGGCAGCCTTGTCGTGTCCCTTTCTCTATCTTAAATTCCTCTGTCATCACATTATTAACTATTAATTTAGCCTTTTGTTCTGAATAAATTGCACTTATACCATTTTCAAACCCTTGGCCCACCCCCATTCCCTGAAGATTTTTCTTCATAAAATTCCAAGAAATATTATCAAAAGCTTTTTCCGCATCTATAAAGATTAAAACTGCTTTGGTATTGATGTTCACTTGCAGCTTCTCCAAAATGTTAATTATATTCCTCGTATTGTCAGACAGATGTCTACCTGGGAGAAAGCCGACTTGATCTTTATGTATCTCTTCAACTAATACCTTTTTTAATCTATTAGCCAAAATATCAGCAAAAATTTTGTAATCCACATTAAGCAGGGATATGGGGCGGTAGTTCTTAAGTTGTGTCTTTTCAGACTCAGTTTTCGGTATAAGTGTAATGTAAGCTTCCTTCCACGACTCTGGCGCCTTTCCCCCCTCCAAAATTTCATTACAGACCTCCTTTAATGGTTGAATTAACCAGTCTTTCAAAGATCTATAGTATTTGGAGGTTAGACCATCCAGCCCTGGAGATTTACCCAACTGCATGTTCTGAATGGCACCTTCAACCTCCTGTTCTCTAATTTTATGATTCAACATTATCTTATTTTCTTGAGAGATTTTTTGTAATCCATTTGTTCTTAAAAATTGGTCTAAATCAGTCTCTTTCTGTGGCCCTTGTTTAAAATATCTCTGGAAGCACTTTCTAATCTCCAGTGGATTCTGTATGTTCTTTCCTTCCACATCCAAATTTGTGATGGTGTTTAATTTTTGTCTTTTTTTCATCTGCCAGGCTAGCAGTTTCCTGCATTTATTAGCCGATTCAAATGTCTTTTGTCTCATCTGCTTAATTTTCCATTCTACTTCCTGATTTATCATTTTCATGTATTGTACTTGATATAGCTTTATTTCTCTCAGAATCTCTTGCGACTTTGGTTTCGCTCTTAATTTCTTCTCCTTTTATTTTTTCCAAGATTTTATCTTTTTTCTCATTTTGAGTTCTCTTCTTTATTGCGTTCTGTTGAATCAGAAACCCTCTCATGACCGCTTTGCTTGCGTCCCAGATTACACTTTTTTCAACCATGGTGATCAAATTTATCTCAGAATAGTCTCTCAAGATTTTTTGGGCCTTCTTGGTAACCTCTTGATCTCTAAATAAGGTGTCATTCATCCTCCATCTGAAGGAACCGATGGGTGTTAGTTTCATCTCCATCTTCACCGCATTATGGTCGGAGCAAGTTTTTGGGCAAATTTCCACTTTTCGAGTCTTAGGTGCCAGTCCTCTAGTTATACAGCTGACATATTTTTTAAAACGTTCCGTGGTTTATAAATGCTCTTAAATAAATAGAAATGGGATTTCTGAAACAGAGCTCTCCATCTACAACGCAAACTGATAGTCCAAGAAGCACAAAATCCTTGAAGGAAGAATCAGAGAAGACAGTGAAGAGAGAAAGAGAAGGAAACAGAAATGCCTTTTGAGCCACATACTGTAAATCCTTTGTACAGTACTGCAAATATCGGTGCTGGTCATTGACTGTAGCAGTAAAGTTACAGTTTACTTCCTTGGCAACCTGGATATGTCAGTAGGTTTTATCTTCCCATTCACCTTTCACCTGCCTCCGTTAGAAACCACCGCTGCTCTGCTCAGACATTCTTAATGCTCCAAATACCAGGAAATTATCATAATTATCAAAACTTTGAAAGAAAAGGCCATTTCGGCACATATTCCTAGAACTAGATTAATACATTTCCCCACCTACCACCCCCATCATTCTGCCCAGACACTGAAGTTGCAGGGAACCAGGCAGAGGGCCTTCTCGGTAGTGGCGCCCGCTCTGTGGAACACCCTCCCACCAGATGTCAAAGAAATAAACAACTGCCTGACTTTTAGAAGACATCTGAAGGGAGTTTAGGGAAGCTTTTAATATTTGATGAATTATTGTATTTTAATATTTTGCTGGAAGCCACCCAGAGTGGCTGGGGAAACCCAGCCAGATGGGCGGGGTATAAATAATAATAATAAAATTATTATTACTATTATTACTATTATTATTATTATTATTATTATTATTATTACCACCCTTCCCATGATAAAACTGGACTATCTTGTCTCCAACATGCATCAGTAGAATCCTGATGTGGAATATGTTTGGTTAGACCCTAATGCCTTTTATGAATAACTTCCTGCTGCATCTGAAAGCTTAGGCCCAGCTGTGAAGTGTACCGTATCACAATTGTTTCTGAGCGTCTCATTTCACTTCCCATCACATAACAGAAATTTGTTCCGCTCTTGCCTGTAAACGGACTGGTTTATACCAAGCCCTGTTGGCCCAAAGAGGAAGTGGGATGGAGGCGCATTTGCGCAAGAAATGGCAAGCCCTCTTCTGAAAGCACCTTCAGCTCTCTGGGAAATCCAGCTGAAGGGGTGCTCTAACCACTGTGCGTGGCCAGGACGACCTTTGGTCTCGCCATTGGAGTTACCATCTTGCCCTTAATCTGATCACTGGCTCAGCTGCGGTCAAAGCAGTGATGATCAGACAGGGTGAGGAAAGGAACTGGCGAACCAGTTATGACACCCAGAGAAGGTGTTTGCATGAAACCTTATCTGTAGCTATCCCTGAGCTTCAAAAAAAATATCCTGGGTAAGATTATGGGAGTTATAGGGAGAAAATGGATTTCACTTTCAGCTGCACAAGCTGCATCAGAGGCAAGAAATGGCTTCTTTTTGTGGGTGACTCATAAGAATGAGAAAGGCCAAGGCCAGCCGAGGCTTATGTAACAGAACGTTTAGTAAACAAGCTTATAGCGCTCAGGTAAAAGAGGTATTTCTGAAAGCCCGAGAACTGGGTTGCTGTTGATTCGCAAGTTAATCATCTCAAAGTCGTGTGGGTGGGCAGGGCTATGGACCAAGTCAATCTATGGAAATTCAGTGTGCCCTTCATAAGGCTGTCTGATTCGTGTGGCTGGAGCCTCGCTTGGAATTCAAGCCCAGGTTGACACGGTGCCTGAACAGCCAAGGTAGGAGGAAGATCCATGGTGTTAATGGAGGAATCTGAGAGCTCCCTTGCACAAAAAGACAAAGACACCAACCAGGACAATTTGGAGCAAAACAACAGCCTGTAGGCTTGGCTTTTATTGAAAACTGTCGCGACAGGACTCCCACCCACAACAAGATGAAGCAAGATGGAAGTCCCGAACAAAAGAAGACCCCAACTTTTATTAGCTACTAATCCCCCAAGCTACACACCTAGAACTACATCACAACTACATCATGACTACATCATTGACACATCACAAAAAGGAGGGGTTGAGGGAGGGGTTGTGGAAGTAACCTGAGTATCTTGTCACCTGGCTGGTTCCTCCTTTTCCCCTCCCCACGAGTCATTTCCAGAGGACAAAGGGGAGTTGGCAGTTTCCTCCCCCCAGAGGTAAGATCTGTTCATTGTCCTTTGTTCCAGTCCGTGTTGAATCCACTCCCATATGCAAGTCTGTTGTGTCCTTGATGGTCTTCTGTCTGGGACCATCAAGGTTGCCATGCCAACTGGGCAGGGCTCCTGAGTACGTGTTGGTACGATTAAGGGATTATGGCCGCCCTGTATCAAACCACCCCCCTTTGATAGTCCTTCCTTCATGGAGCAAAATAAAAGTGGCCTGGTGTAAATCCGATGTACAGTTGATTTACTATGAATTTATAGCAGAAACTTCGCATATGTTGTGTGTGAGTGTGTGTCATGTTTGTACAAACTGAATGATTGGGGGGGAGGGGTTCCTGCAACAGTGGTAAGGTTCGAAGTCACGCTCTGAGAAACACTGAAGGAAGATTGAACGGTAGAAGAGCAAAATATGCTGAGACTATTGGTTGCGCTGCCGTACCTACAATGCTGTCATGAACGCAGGTCAAATCATTGTATGGCACCATTCACAGGTTCAGTCTGTGACTTCTTCCTGGTTTTGTTTGTGTGTTTGTTCAGAGCAGAAGTTTTCAACCTTTTGGAGTCCACAGCTCCCTTGACCCATTGCATTCTTTCTGTGGCACCCCTGTGAGGCTCAGGAGCCCAGTTGTGTCATCCCTTGCCCGCAGAGCGGGCAGCCTCACACCCTTTTTCGAACACCCTCCCTTGTGGAGTGTTTCCTTAGCCGCCTCTCCCCTCTCCCCTCTCTTTGGGAGTCCTCTGGGCAGCCGCCGCCACTGCAGATGGTCTCTGAGGTGCCCCCCACTTGCCCCAAAGAGAGGTATTGGAGCACTTTAATCCAGTTTAATTATGCAAATCCTAAATTTGCATAATTGATTGCATTAATGATTCACTTGAACCAGGCAGTGGCCTGGAATCTAGGTATTCCTGAGGGATTATTAGATACTGAATTCTGTCTGTCTGTTTGTTTGTCTGTCTGTCTCTCTCGCTCACACACACACACACACACACACACACACACACTCCTCCTGAAATTATATCTCTATTCAGTTTACATCCTCAGTGTTTCAGGGACAAGTTCTTACTAGCTATGCTCCAAGGCTTTGGCAGGAATCTCTTCCTTCCTAAGGACAGGACATGCAGAAATATGGAATTCTGTTTTCTGGTTTGAGGAGTGGAATTCAATTTCCACAGAGTTTAGTTAGAACATTATAAGTGTAGTAACACAGACTGTGTAGGTAACTCTGGAAGATGGTAGAGGCAATTTGGTTCTGAGCAGACAGTGGAATTCAGAGTGATTTGGGGGATGATGGAAGGAGACGAAGGCTGGGACTCTGTGAAATTAGATATCTGGAGCAAGGTGCAAGATTCCCAGGTTCCAATTGTATATTATTGCTGTATATTAAGTCTAATTTAGCACATAGAAGGGAGGGGGAAATGGTTTAAGTATGAAGGCTTTGGGGAAGTAATGATGTTCGCTGGCCACTAGGATGTGCACTGCATTAACTTTAATTTCAGCAGGATCAAAAGAGGTGTGGCAATGATGGATCCTTTTTCTGACTATTTGGGCAGGAAAAGTGGGGAGCATGAATTATTTGAGGAGAAGCTAAATTTGCACTAGCTACAATCCGGGACCAATCGCTTAAGGTCTCGTTCCATATCAGGGATGGCAGGATGCAAAAAGCAGCCAGTCAATGCAAGTAGCCTTTGCAGCAGGACTGGACAACTATGTCCTTATGAAATACTGCATTTTTATGCATTTGTTCCCCCCAAAACCAGCTTTGATCCGAATTGAGGAAAACAGTGTTGCGTTATCAGCTTGCAATGTATCCACAGCCTTAGAGAACTGTGTCTTGCCCAAGTCCAGCTGGCCAGTTTGTGGGTGACGTGAGGTCTAACCTCTTAGCTGCTGTTGTCACATTTTCTGTCTAGGGGAAATAAACAGCCCCACCTCCTGCTGGGAATTGGGAAGTGGGGTCTGTGTCGTGGAATCTGACCCTACCAGAGAGAGACAGATTGTGGCCAAGTTGTCATGCAATGTTGCCTGATTGTGCTCGCCTATATTGCTAGAAAGAGAAGAGAAAGTGTCTCTGAGCACATCCTCCAGTGTTGCTAGGATAAAGAGAGAAAGGAGAAGGCTGCTGTGTTTTGCACTTTGCACCTTCGCTCTTGCATGTCTCTCTGTGTGTACACTCAGCAAAGTGCATCTTTATTTTTATTTCAATCTTGCTCTTGGCTTAGGATAGCCAACCCTTTTGTTGGCTCCTGCACCTTTAAGAACACCTTGGATGATGTGGAAGTAGAAGCAGACCTGGTGTAGACTTTCCAATTTTCCCAGGAGGGCAGGGGAAACTCTGAGCCAAGCCTAGGGGGGAAGGGGGGGATGAGCCAGTGCTCATGGTGATATTTCAGCGGTTTCCTGATTTGCCCTGTATGTATTTGAAATCTGCTTTTAGGGTGGTCACTTTAAGACCTGCAAATGAACATGCATGTCTGGATAGCTCAGTTGGTTAAAGGTAAAGGGACCCCTGACCATTAGGTCCAGTCATGAATGACTTTGGGGTTGTGGCGCTCGTCTCGCTTTATTGGCCAAGAGAGCCGGCGTACAGCTTCTGGGTCATGTGGCCAGCATGACCAAGCCACTTCTGGCGAACCAGAGCAGTGCACGGAAACACCGTTTACCTTCCCGCCGGAGCGGTACCTATTTATCTACTTGCACTTTGATGTGCTTTCGAACTGCTAGGTTGGCAGGAGCAGGGACCGAGCAACAGGAGCTCACCCCGTTGCGGGGATTTGAACCGCTGACCTTCTGATTGGCAAGCCCTAGGCTCTGTGGTTTAGACCACAGCGCCACCCGTGTCCCTGCTCAGTTGGTTAGTTGCTGATAAGGCCAGGGTTGCAGGTTCAACCCCTGTATGGGACAGCTGCATATTCCTGCATTGCAGGGAGTTGGCCTAGATGATCCTCAGAGTCACCAGTGACTCTATGATTCTGTGTACAGGATACAGTCTTCTTGGACAGTCTCTGCACCAGAGAATGAACGGACACAAATGTGGCATTTAGAAAAAGAGAAAATCCTGCAGGGTAGATTTTAATCTTCCTCGCCATTCAATTGCAGGGAGTTTGTTTCTCTTTCGTTCAGAACAGTGGCTTAGTAATATGAAACTATATTATGTCACCATGGGTTGCCTTTATTTGGTAATGTCACGGTTGTCATCTCGGAGCCGGTGCCTAGGAATGCAGGAAACTGCTTTATACTGAGTCAGAGCATTGGTCTGTTGAGCTCTGTGCAGACTCTGGGCTGACTTGCTGTCACTCTCTGGGGTTTTGGGCAGGGGTCTTTTCCACTTGGCCCTCTCTGGAGATGCTTGGCGTTGAAACAGGAAGCATCTGGAATTGAACCAGCAGGAAGCGCCTAGAAGTAGCAAAGTTGACGGATTTGATAAGACAAAAAATATAATCCAGAAACAATGGAAATGCTTAAATGAGTATTTATGTAGACAAGGATTAAATGTAAGGCATTGGTTGTGTTTAGAATAGATTTATGAGAGATTTAGAAAACCTATTGATTAGAATATTGTGTGAGATTGCATGGGAAAAATACGGAATAACTGATACAATCTTGCTTAAAATGTATATAGGAAGTGCAGTGTAAGTGATGGAAGTCAATCAATGAAATGTTATTATTATTATCATATTGAGATATTTGTAGAATAAACTTGGGAGAAATTCTTTCAACTTTTCTTCTTCTTTTTTCTCTTTATTTTTTCTTTTTTTATTTTCTCTCTCTTTTGTTCCTTTTTTCATGTATATGTGCTTATTTGAAATATGTATGTATGTATTTGCAACATTTTGCTTATATTTTGTAACAATTATGTTAAATAAACAATAAAATTATTTTTTAAAAAGAAGAAGAAGAAGGAAGCACCTGCAAGCAAAGTGATGCTCTGCCACTGAGCCTAGGCCTTTCCCCAGAATGAGGGCTGGGAAACCAGTGTGAACACGGCTCCAACTCCCATCACCCCCCGACCACTGGCCGTGCCATCCAGGACTGAAGGGATTTGTAACCTTGCAGCAATTGGAGGGACCACAGATTCCCCATCCCTTTAATAAAGCCTCGTGGTTAATTTCAACTCAGTTGCCTCCATGCTCTTATGAAGCTACCTCTACAGGGTTAACGGAGTGCTCGCTTGGCTGCCTGAGATCCTGGGCAGAAGGTCAAATTTCTCCTGCAAGCACCTAGACTCTGTTCGCACCAAGGAATTGGCTGACTGGTTCAGCAAGCTCTTTCTGCTGCGTTCCGTCTAGCCACGTGAAGCCTTCATTTAAGCTGCTCTTTCTCTTTGGCGATCACTCGTAGCCGAGTAAGATAGTCTTCCATGAACACAGTCTTAACAGTGAGTCCATAAGTGACTGTGGAGACCAATTCTGGATCCACACGTCCTTCCAAAGTGGGGACATAGGTTTCTGGATGCGAGTTGATCATGGTGAGGCTTTGCCAAGTGTGCCTTCCTCTTAGCACGTTTCTCCCTTTCATCCTGAGTTTGAGCGTCTTCAGAGCCCACGACACCTTTGGTCAAGGCTGTTCTCCAGTTGGAGCATTCTCAGGCCAGTGTTTCCCAGTTGTCGGTGTTTATACTACATTTTTTTTAGATTTGCCTTGAGAGTATTTGAACCTCTTTTATTGACCACCAGCATTACTCTTTCCATTTTTAAGTTCGGAATAGAGTACAGTGGTACCTCGGGTTACATACGCTTCAGGTTAAAGACTCTGCTAACCCAGAAATAGTACCTCGGGTTAAGAACTTTGCTTCAGGATGAGAACAGAAATCATGCTCTGGCAGTGAGGCAGCAGGAGGCCCCATTAGCTAAAGTGGTGCTTCAGGTTAAGAACAGTTTCAGGTTAAGAACGGACCTCCAGAACGAATTGCGTTCTTAACCCGAGGTACCACTGTACTTGCTTTGGAAGATGATAATCAGGCATCCGTACAACCTAACCAGTCCAACAAAGTTGATGTTGAAGAATCATTGCTTTGACACTGGTGATCTTTGCTTCTTCCAGTACACTGATATTAGTTCGCCTGTCTTCCCAGGTGATGTCAAGGATGGACCAGCCTTCAAATCTGTTTTGAATGCATAAAAGTGGCATTGCTACCACGACTGCACCTCTGAGTTCTTTGCCGCCAAGTCAGTGCAGGCTCCCATCAGGCTCCCACCTTGGTTGCCCTGGCTGATGACATTTGTCGAGAAAAAGAAGTGAGGGGTGTGTGATTGTGTGCCTTCTCAGAAACTTCCTGTACTTTTGGCCACAGTTATCCTCCTGGAGAGGCCCTGGGAGGTGGGGCTTGGGGTCCACCGTACTTCAGTGGTTCTGCTCCTACCTCCAGGTCCCGTTCATCGCCATGGGAGCTTCCTTGTGGTGTTCCACAGGGGTCCATCATATCCCTCATGATGCTTAACCTCTCTCTGAAGCCATTGGGAACTGTCGTTGGGAGATTTGGAGCGAAGGGTCACCGACTCCCAGCTCTATCTCTCTCTTTTCCATACGAATTGGGAAAGGCTACAACAGCGGCAAGAGTCTTGTTAGCACAAGGATGGAAGAATGAGGAAACCCCAACGAAAGAACAGTGGCAAGAAAAACTGATGAGCTATGCGGAACTGGCTAAATGGACATATAAGCTGCGTGACAAGGACAACCGTGACTTCAAGGAAGAATGGGAACTTTTTACCAATTACCTAAAAAGACAACAAAATGATTGGGACTCCTTGGTAGGTTTTGAATAAACATCTGCAAATTTATTAGTTGAACACATGATAGATAAGGCAAGGATATGTACAATTTTATAACATGGAGAGTTCAATATGCGCAAAGAAATCCAAGAGGGGAGTTGAGGGAAGTCCTGGGGGGGGGGGCGAAAGGGGGAAAATAATGTAATTGATTATTTGGATTGATAATTTGTTATGTTGAAATTGTTTAATAAAAATATTTTAAAAATATTTAATATTTTATTGTTAGCTGCTCTGAGCCTGGGGAGGGCGGGATATAAATAAATAAATTATTATTATTATTATTATTATAAAAAATGAATTGGGAGAGGCAGTTGACATGCTAGTTATAGAGTCCGGGAGATGGGAAGACGGCCTTTTCGGGACGACTTTCTGCCTCCCTGGAGGGAGGAAGCCTGCAGCTTGGGTACATTAACTCTAACTGGCAGCCTTGGTGGTGAGGACTGTCTATTTCCAGCTACATCTGGTTTGCCAGCTTACAGCCCCATTTGAACACACATGGTTTGGCCACAGTATCCCACGCACTGGCTGGATTACCACAATGCCTTCTGCGTGGGTCTGCCCTTGAAGACAGCTCAGAAGCTTCAGCTGGTCTAAATGCACTGCCCAGATTACCGGCTGGGGTTTTGGATGCATTAAAACAGCTGTGCTGGCTGCCAGTTCATTTCTGGGCCCAATTCAAGGCGCTCACTTTATTTGTATTTGTTTAAAAAACAATTTTTAAAATTGGTCGTTTTTTTAAATTAAAAGACTTAGGCCTCAACTATCTGGTGATGTGGGAGAATGCCTCCTTCCCTACAGGCTCTCTCAGGTCTTAAGATAGGAAAAGAGTGCCCTCTTGGTGAGCTCAGGGGCGTGTGTGGCTGGATGAGGGCATTTTCTCCAGCAGCCTCGTTTAAGCCGTGAAATGACATCTCCAAAGAGGGGAGTTTGGCACCTCATTATCCTGGCCTCTGACACGACTGATGGCTTTTGGACCCACCCTATTCTCTTGCAACTGCAATTTGTTTTGGTTCCTTAATCAATTTTTTATTCCAAGCTGTGACATAAAATACAATAAAAGCCAAACAAATCTGGGTGGGTGGGGGAGCAGGTAAGCCCCACCCTGTGTAATTGATTGCAAGACAAAGCACCCTCCCATTTGAATGGCAATGCTTGGGGGAGTGCAGGAGTGCCAGCTTGGCGCCGCCACCATGGGTGCCCGGGGCCGTGGGTGCCATGCAGCGTGCATGGCCCTGGCACTGAAATTTGTGGGTGCCCAGCCCCTTCATGGGGAATTTTGTGGGTGCTCGATCACCCAGGGTCCCAGGGAGTTGGCACCTCTGGGGGAGGACGAAGGGAGTTGGCTCTATAAACCGATACACCCCGACTACTAATAAATGCGTATCTATTTGTGGGAGGCAATGACCAACCTAGGCAGCATCTTAAAAAACAGAGACATCACCTTGCCAACAAAGGTCCATATAGTTAAAGCTATGGTTTTCCCAGTAGTGATATATGGAAGTGAGAGCTGGACCATCAAGAAGGCTGATCGCCTAAGAATTGATGCTTTTGAGTTATGGTGCTGGAGGAGACTCTTGAGAGTCCCATGGACTGCGAGAAGATCAAACCTCTCCATTCTGAAGGAAATCAGCCCTGAGTGCTCACTGGAAGGACAGATCCTGAAGCTGAGGCTCCAATACTTTGGCCACCTCATGAGAAGAGAAGACTCCCTGGAAAAGACCCTGATGTTGGGAAAGATGGAGGGCGCAAGGAGAAGGGGACGACAGAGGACGAGATGGTTGGACAGTGTTTTCGAAGCTACCAGCATGAGTTTGACCAAACTGCGGGAGGCAGTGGAAGACAGGAGTGCCTGGCGTGCTCTGGTCCATGGGGTCACGAAGAGTCGGACACGACTAAACAACAACATTTGTGAGATGGGGGTGTGGAGCTTTGCCAAGTAGTCACACGCCGCTGAACCTGGTTAAGAGCACTCTTTCTCGTTCGCTTAAACGAAAGCGCAATGCCAACTGAGCTCTACTCCGAGGAGACCCGTGGAAGTGAGTGAGCCTGAGCGAGCGCCGGGTCTCCGGACTACCACAGGCAGGCGCCGACGGGATCCAACCCCTGCTAGGACCTGCGGGGATCCGCCTTCCCGGGGGCGGGGAGCCGCGAGGCGCCGCGTCTACAAAGGCAGCGGCCGCGATGGGGCTCCGAAGGCAGAGAAAGGGACCGGGAAGCGGCTGCGGGGGAGTCTCTGGCACCAGGTGAGGACCCCCGGGGAGAAGCGTGGGGGGCGCCTTCCCCAACACCCCCCCACGCCCCACCGCCGTCCAGGCTTTGTGCGCAACTTGCAAAGGGCAGGAGAGAGAGGAAGGAGCCCGTTGAAACTAAGTTCGGGTGCAGGTGGGGAAAAGGAGACGAGGGTGCCCCTGAGCACATGCAGAGTGCATTTGCCGTCGCTCTTCAGCGGCCATAGCTAGTGGGAGCGGGGCTTTCTTTTTTGACGAGCTGCTCCTTCCAAACTAGAGTCTTTGTCTGTCTCTCTCTCTTTTTCTCGGGGAGTCTTAAAAGAGAGGATTTTTGGCCGGGGTGGTTTTGGTCCCTTCATCCCTAGCCCGGCTCCTTCGTATCTCCTCCGCACGTTCCTGCTCCCCTGGCAGATCGATATCTCCGCATCACCCGGAAGGTGCCAAGTCAGCCGGTTGTTATTCCGCCAGCTCGGCATAACTCTGCGGAGGGCATGTGAGCTTCGTGCCCGCTGCAAACCGGGCTTACGTCGTCGGGACCTTTCTACAGAGTTGGCACCCTGCTCTCGGTGACTCTTTAAGCGCGACAAACCCGACAAGCCGAAGCTCAAAAGGTGTGGCTTTGCTCCCTCCCTCGTGCCTTTATATCACACCTCCCAGGAGCTCAAGGTCGAATGCAGGGCTCTCTTAAAAAAATTAAAATAAAATAAAATTCCACAACAACCCTGTGAGGTAGGCTAGGCTGAGCAGCGGTAACTGACCTGAGCTTCATTGACAGCTTAATGTGAATCGCGTTGGTTGTAGATTTGTTTTGCTTTATTAGTTGTTCTGCAATTAGTTGTTCTGCCAATGCACTGGCACTGCCTGCAGGGCATATAGTGCAACGATGAGAGATATATAGCTGGGCGTTTGTGGTACAAAAAGCTATGGGGTGTCTTCAGGATCTTGCAAAATACGGACTGCTTGGTAGCGAAGCAACAGGACCACCTCCAAACATTTGCAGGTGCAACTGAGCACTGAAAGCGGCATTGCGTACGACTGCCCAGGCAGCATCCTGAACCCAAATCATCGTGAATGTGTGATATAAAGGACACCTGGAAGAAGGGGTCCCTTTGCAAAGCGGATCTTGCTGGAAACGTGTGCCTTCCCCTCAGGTGTGTTTGGGGCTGCTTAGGATGGAAATAGGCTTTAAGTATTGTGATCACTTAAGTATTGTGGGCTGCCTTGCATGTGAGCCCCAGAAAGCTCTGCGACTGACCACTTGGCGGCTTGACGTGAATCGCTCTACGAAAAATGCTCAGTCAGTTCCATCTCTTCACATGTTCTGCGCACTGAGCCCTTTGAAGCGGGAGCTCAGTGTGCCTGGTTTCTCCTGAAAGGGGATTGTGGTTCAACAGCAGCAAAGGCAGACATAATTCTGTGTTCTCCTGTCAAGGACAGAAGGTATGATGTATTGGAACAGCCAGGACACCTGGGTTCTCTGTGGTTGCTGTCTCTAACCCCCCCCCCACTCCAATCAGAGCACCTTTAGGTTGCAGGCGTGGCTCCCAAACATTCAGGTTGGTTTCATAGCAAGATTATTATTATTATTATTTTACTGAGCTCGTAAAGTGGAAAATATGTTTTGGGGATGGCAACTCCCTTCCAGTTGTGTGGTTTTCTGTGTGTGGAATGGTTGGCAGTGCAGGATGAGGGAAATGCCATTCCTAGTTTGGGGAGGATTCCCTTGGAGGGAATGAGAGGCACTCCTTGAATTTCAGGCCGTCACTTTTATTGGTTGCTGTGTTGGAGCCAGTAAGCCAGAGAAAGAACTGCAGGATGATATTGTGAAGTCTGGAGTAAAATGCCTCGTCTTGCTGGAGCCGCTCTGTTCCGTGAACAGTTCCCTGCTTTGGAGCAATGGGATGAATCCAGGAGGAGAAGTGGGGTTTCTTTTTTCACAGTGTCCCAGTTGCAGTGAGAAGGGAAACCGCACCTGTTGGGTTTCTGCCTGTTTTGCAGGGGGGTTTTAAATTTAAAAAAAGCACAGGAATTTTACCACGAGAGAAAAGCTGGCAACTTTACACATCCTAAAAGATTACTGCAATGCCTTATATGTAGGGTTGCCTCAGAAGACTGTTCAGAAGCTTCAGGCAGGTGCAGAATTCAGCGGCCAGGTTGCTCACTGGAGCAAGACGGTTTGAGCATATTGCACTGATCCTGGTCCAACTGCATTGGCTGCCAATTAGTTTCCGGGCCCAATTTAAAGTGCTGGTTTTGTCCTATGCAGCCTTAAACGGCTCAGGACCACAATACCTCAAGGACCGCCTCTTTCCATATGAACCTACCCAGACCCTCAGATAATCTTCTGAGGTCCTTCTTTGTATGCCTCCTCCGCAAGAGGTCCAGAGGGTGGCAACAGGAGAATGGGGCCTTCTCTGCAGTGGCTCCACATCCTTTAGGTGCCAGGCAAAAATGTTCCTTTTTAACCAGGCTTTTGGTTGATTTGATGGACATCCTATGCCCTTTTAAGAAGTGTTGGGGAGGGGTTATTGGGTTGTTGTTTTTATTTGGTGATGTCTTTTGTGGTTTTAGATTTTGATTTTATCCTGTGAACCTGCGGGTATAGGGCAGTATATGATGATGATGATGATGATGATGATAGTGATGGAGCAACTTGTGGCAAGTGAAAGAGGAGGAGTGTTTGGAAGACATGCATTTGTTGGTTCACATGTTCAGAGATGGTCAGGTGGCCCCGAAAACAGTTCTGGGACTACCGCAAATCCTGGCTCAAATGAGTCGTTGGAGGAGGCTGTCTCATACTGAACCCTTGGTCTGATCGAGTGCGGACTCCCTCTAGCAATTGCTGACTTTTACCCACGCCTCGTTTTCACTGAGGCTGGATCCTTTCTCCCTGACATACAAAATTTCTGAGTGCAGGGAATGGTGTGGAGAGAAGCACTGGGCTATTGCCGATTTGGCTCAGTCATTAGAGGATTAGACTCTTGATCACAGGGTGGTGGGTTCGAGTCTCACTTTGGGCAAAAGAGTCCTGTGTTGTGGGGGGTTGGACTAGATGACCCCCATGGTCCCTTCCAACTTGACGACTCTAAATCTCAGCACCACCACCACCACCCTCCCGGCCTTAACACACACATTCAGCACCTGCAGTTTGAACTGAAGCAGTAGAGATGAAGGTTTTCCCCTTCGGAGGAGAACTAGGCCTTTAAAAAAAAAACTTTCCCCTGCTGCTTAACTGTTAAAAGATCCAGGAATCCCTGCTGGAGCTGTGAGTTGCCTGGAAAAGATGCCCTTGGAAGGGAAAAGCAGACTCTGTGTGTGCTCAGAGGCACTCTTGCTGCAGGGGACAGCTGTGACCCTGCATTCGGCCTACTGACTGTCTTAAATCTGACCCTTGTGGACTGTAGCCTCTCACGCTTTAAATTTCATGCCTGGGCCCCCCAAATGCGCATCTCTCTCTCCCTCTCCCTCTCTCTCTCTCTCTCTCTGGTGGCGCAACCAGGTGCATGGGAACTCCGTGTCATGTTAAAACTAGGTAGGGCCCAGGGCTAAATAGCCGCCTTTTCATTGCTGCCCTTTTCCCATGGGTGTTACTGGCTTCCCAACCAGCACTTGTGGTCAAATGTGGTTATTAGGGCCTGGCAGATCTGTCGGTTTTGGTTTCTCTCGCTGTGTCTCACTTTCCCAATCTGACATCCAGCTCTCTACCTCATGAAGAAACAGTTCCCTCATGAAAGTTGATCGGCGCTTTGGTTTGAATTCCTCCTAATATACACATTGAATTACTCCCAAATAGAAACATTTTTGCAAAGCACGTTTCCCCTAATGTCATGCATTTGTGAGTGCTGTTTTCACTGAAATACGCATTTTTTTTAAAAAAACCGTTTAGTACCTGCCTTTTGTGCACATTACTCGACTGGAGAACCTCATTGCAAAGGGCAAATTTTGAAGGTTGCATGTGTTTTGGTTGGTATATTGTTTCGGAAAGTGTGAGTTTAAATGTGAACTGGATCTAATTTCTTCCCCATGCCTAGAGGTTACTCCGTGCAAACTGTTTTTTCTTGTAACCAACTCTCACAGATGGGCCCCGTTTTCTGCTGATTCCTTGGGCTGAAGTCTAAGCAATTTCTGCCCTCCCTTCCCCACAGGTGGGCAGAGTTTGCGGCCGAGCAGGGCTCACCTGGGCAGGTGCCACCCACCTGCTTGGGCCGGCCTTTGACCCACCCTCGGCCAGGGAGGACAATGGCTGGTCTGGTCGGGCGTGGGCCTAAGGCCAAAAGAAAACAGGCTGACTCCGTTGTTGAAGCCTCTTTTGCTGTTCTTCCTTCCAGGATCACCCACCCACCCACCCTCCCTCAAATTTATTGCCTCCATAATTTCATCCTAGGTCAGCAGTCTTCAAGTTAATGATTCTTTTCCCTACAGGCTAATATTTTGCATTCAAGGTCAGTGGGTGCTGCTGCGGCCGTAATATGGTTGCTGTATTCAGAACCAGAAAGGAATTTTCCCTGCACTGGCAGGTTTCACCTTCCCTGTAGTATTTTGTCACAACTTTGGTGGTTTTCGGCCTTGGCAAGGTATCCTTTAGTCTAACATCAAGTTGGGGGGGGGGATGCATTCATGCTCCCTTCCCATGCGGCGGCGCTTGCAGGGCCCGTTAAAGGGCAAAACCCGGGAGTCCCTGACCCATGTAGGTCAAACTCCCGGGACGAGTTCGGTGGAAGGGCATGCTGTGTAAGTTTGCGCTTTACAGTCCCCTCTCACTGGACCTCATCTTCCTGCATATCCTCAGCCAGGCGGGCTGAGAGGGTTACCTGCCAAGGCCTGTGCCAAGTTCCCCACTTCTGAAGCTCAATAAAGTTGTGGTCAATTTGAACCCATACAGTGGTACCTCAGGTTACATACGCTTCAGGTTACAGACGCTTCAGGTTACAGACTCCGCTAACCCAGAAATAGTACCTCGGGTTAAGGACTTTGCTTCAGGATGAGAACAGAAATCGTGCTCCGGCGGCAGCAGGAGGCCCCATTAGCTAAAGTGGTCCTTCAGGTTAAGAACAGTTTCAGGTTAAGAACGGACCTCCGGAATGAATTAAGTACTTAACCTGAGGTACCACTGTACTCTGGCCTCTTGTTTCATCATTTGGGGTAAAGACAGGGTTTAGCGCGTGAGCCCGCAAATGCAGCAATAGCCCTTTAGGGCTCTGCTGTTGCCAGTTTAAGTTCAGCTTTGCTTGCTTCTGGCGTGCCAGTTCTTCAGGAAAGGAGCTCTTCTTTGATCTGGAGAGGATTTCGCAGCCAGCTGCTCTTCCTATCGCTTGGTGGGGTCAAGGGCTTTGTGTGTGTGGATTTCCTTCCTGCCAAGGCCCCAGGGTGGGAATTGTGGAGTTGAGAGAGCTTCAGCTGGTGCCCAGTGCTGCCACAGACTCTGAATTGTGTTTCAAGCTGCAAGCAGACCACACACTGAAAGCATGTCCCCGCCATGACTCCTGGGAACCATAGTTTAAAGGTGCTGGGAATTGTAGTTTTCTGAGAGGTAAACATCAGTTCCCATGTTTGTTTGTTTTTAAAGGGAGGGAATGTGCTTTAAATCTGCTGGGAATTATAGCTCTGGGAAGGGTAAACTAAAATTCCCAGGATACATTGGAGGCAGAAAAGGTGCTTTAAATTCATAGTGCATATGCAGCCTAATGCAGGAGTGGGCAGAAGATACATCAGGATCTACTTCGTAAATCTTTGGGTGGTTTTGTTATTGGGTCACCAAGGATTTCTGGTAGGGTTCGAGTCAGAAATAACAGGTAGTTCCTCACACCCTGTCCTTAATGCTGGTGCAATTGTTTTACTTGTTTCTGTAGTCGTATAAACTGGTTTTTCTTGTTTTTAATTTTTTTAATTGTTATATTCATCAGTACAAATTTAGATTACTGCAGAAATCTGATTAAAAACAAGTTTGCCTCACGGTCTCTTATTTATCACCACTTATGTAAATATTTATGTGACTTATGTAGCTTAAAGTTCATTTCCAGGTGAAGGAAATGCCAAAAACAATGTTTTATTAAAAGTAACTACTTACATGCAGTTTACAGGCTTAAAAACAATTGCATCCACTTGACTGATTTCCATTCCTGACCACAGGCGAACATACAGACTGCAGCAATTTCCCCTTCCTTTTCCGTTCTTATCATAATTCTCAGCCAGTCTGCTAGATGCCTAGCCTAGTAGCACAGAGAAGGAGAGGGAGCTGATCCTTGTCTCCTTTTCTTTCTCCTATTCCAGGGGTGGCCAGCTCCCAAGAGACTGTGATCTACTCACAGAGTTAAAAACTGGCAGTGATCTACCCCCTTTTGGGGGGTTCAGGTCAAAGTTGTTGAGCTTTTCTCATGCCCTGTTTTTTGGGGGGGTTCAGGGCAAACTTGAGCTTTTTTTAGGGGAGCCAAAGTTGTTGAGTTTCTTTGGGGGGAGGCGGTGATCTACCAGTGATCTACCACAGACGTCCAGTGATCTACCGGTAGATCACGATCTACCTGTTGGTAGTGCCTGTCCTATTCCTTCATCCCTTGTCTGTGGAGAAGGCAATCCCTGTAAGACTCCACCAGCTGTGTTGATGTTTATCTCTTTGAACTACGCTCTGTAAACTAGCTGTATTAGTCTCGACTGGGGTAGCCAACGCTGGTGGCCTCCCCGATATTATTGGACTACAACTCCCATCTGCATTAGCCAGCATGACCAATGATCAGGGTTGATGGGAGTTGTAGTCCCACATCACACAGAGAGTGCCACGTTGGCGGTCCATAGGCTCCATACACAACTTCTTTCTTTCTTTCTTTCTTTCTTTCTTTCTTTCTTTCTTTCTTTCTTTCTTTCTTTCTGAGAGCCAGTTTGGTGTAGTGGTTAAGGGCGGTAGTATTGTAATCGCGTCTCCGCTCCTCCACATGCAGCTGCTGGGTGACCTTGGGCCAGTCAAACTTCTCTGAAGTCTCTCAGCCCCACTCACCTCACAGAGTGTTTGTTGGGGGGGAGGAAGGGAAAGAAGATTGTTAGCCGCTTTGAGACTCCTTCGGGAAGTGATCCAAACTCTTCTTCTTCTTTCTTTCTTTCTTTCTTTCTTTCTTTCTTTCTTTCATTGTGTTTATATCCTGCTTTTTCCTCCAAGGCACCTAGGGTGGCTCACACAGTTAACACGCAGGGAGGGGCTCTATACTCAACCTGCTCCTTTATGGGAGGTGGGGGCCAGGCCAGCTAGGAAGGTGTGTGATATTTCCAGGGTCACAGAAATTGCTGCAGGCCCCCTGGGGATGGCAAGAGCCTCTTTTGCAACCTCATTGCCAGCCAGTCCCTTCCCCAAAAGAATCTAGTAACTGAAGCAGGTTGTTCTCTTAGAGGCTAGTTCATCCTCTTTTGCATAACAGGAAGGAAGCCACTTATCATCTCAGCAAGGATGTGCTGACCTGGGCCTAGCATCCAAGATGCGTGACTTCCTGTCATGCAGAGCAAGGAGGTAAATCTGGATGTAATGGGAGACAAAGATGAGCTGGCAACGCAAAATATGGGATGCCGATGGTTGGCACAGATGCCACAGGAAAGCTGCACACGTGAGGCCGTGCTGATCCCACAATAAACACCTGTCCCCCCCACCCCCCCAATTTGTGCTTTCTTTCTCACGGGTTGTATGACTGGTTTCTCCTTCCTGCGGCATGGAGAAGTCCATGAAGGATGTAATTCGGCTAATGTAGCTTCTGTTTTAAATCAGCCTCCCACCCCTTTTGTTTCCAGGCAGTGTGCAGCCTTCCTGGATGAACGTTGGCTGGGGGATGTGTGACACTTCTCTCTCCTGTTTGTTGACACTTTGAACATCTGCATCCGAAAAAGGGCTCTGCGTCACTTAAAAAGTGGCATAAAGCATTTGGAAGATGCCTTGATGTGGGATCAGGCTATGAACCTCCCTTAGCTCAGTGCTGTCTGCTGGGGTTGCCCAAATTCCTTTAAAAACAAACCAAAAATCTAGGGTGGCTGAGGAACTGAAGGGTTTTGCTTTCCCTTCCCTCCATATCTATGCAGTAAAGCAGAGGTGGAGGAGCCTGAGGCCTCCAGGCTTCTGTATCTGGCCTGGGGGGCTCTCTCCAGGTCTCATGCAGGCCACTGCCCCCCCAGCAACACTGCTCACTTCCAGGTCACAGCCCTGCAAAGGTAAAATCCATCTTTGTTGCTCCACCCACTTTTGACTCCGGCTCTGTCTACCAACAGACAGTCAGAATAAAATCTGCCTGCCTGTTGTTGACATCCGTCTATCTCGAGACACAATGGAGTGCGCCTCCGGGGGTGAAGTCAAACTGCTGCATTAGTAGTAGGGTCTTTTCAGTACTGGCCCCGACTTGGTGGAACGCTCTGTCACAAGAGACTAGGGCCCTGCGGGACTTGACATCTTTCTGCAGGGCCTGCAAGACAGAGCTGTTCTGCCTGGCCTTTGGTTTGGACTCAGTCTGACCCTTATGTTTCCGTTCCCTTATGGCCTTGATTTACTGGCTACTTTTAAAATGAGGCTGTATTTTAAATTGCATTTTAACCTGTATTTTAAATTGGTTTTTCCTTTTACTTCTTTTTCTTTTCCCCCTATTATGTTTTTTACTGTGATTTTACTGGTGTTAGCCGCCCTGAGCCCAGCTCTGGCTGGGGAGGGCGGGGTATAAATAAAAGTTGTTGTTGTTTTTGTTGTTATTATTATTATTATTATTATTATTATTATTATTATTTACTGAAGTGACCTCCCCAGGGCACAGGCCTCGGCAGTGTGTATGGGGGACCTGGGCTTCCCAGGGTCTGCCTCAGGTAACAAAAAACCTGTTCTCGGCCTTGTTGATGTGGTCCAGCATGGCTGCAGCAGTTGGCGCAAAGGAGACGTACAAGGTGCCATCCAACCGTCTAAGGAACACCACTCTGGATTCGTGTAGGATTTGCTCCTTAGAAGAAAAGGCTATCAAAGATGTCCCCCAGGGCAGCCCCCTCCCCTTATGAAACAGGGCTGGGAAAGGTCCCCGTGCAGCAAAAGGGTTGCATCTACAGCTCACAAATAGTAACAAGGTAGAACAGAGCGCTGTGGCTTTTCCCTGTAACTTCTAACAGCTTTGCCTGAAATGAGGATTGAGGTGCCTCCTGCTTTTCTCACTTCTGCAGCACTGGTATGTGGCAGGAACAGTATCTTCCTGGGAATTCTCCCTTTTATCCAACCTGCTGGGTTTCTGTAGTGACTTCTGTGCCTCCTCCACTGCTTGCCCTCCTCCTCTGCCCTCGTACAGAACATGCTGATCACTCTCCCCAAGCTCTTGCAACCTTGAACACCCTCCTGCTGAGGTGGCATCAGTTCAAGGCTGAACAAAGCCATAAAGCAATTTGCAGCCTTGATCTTTTTACCTGGAGCAAAAGCCTCGGAAGGGCAACCTCCTCCTCCTCTTCTGATTGCTTTATTGGTGGCCTGCAAAGTCGTTTGTTTATTTGCTAAGCAGGACTTTTGACTCTTGGCATCCCTGCCGCTGGCTGAGCCCTTTGCACTGGCAGCATTTTTGACCTGGGTTCAGAATCTTGTTCTTTCCCCTTGCAGGTCTCTCTCCCTCTTGCCCTGTGTCAGTTGGAAATTCAGTAGGATGCTGAAAGTCATTCTCTGCCTCCTCCTGGAACACAGCATTTAAAAATATATATGCTCCAGAGCTCAGATCTAGGTCTAAACCACAGAAAACCAGGCAGCACCCTTCCTCTCTCTAAGCAAGCTCAGACAACCCTGAACCTTCTCCTTACTCTCTTTTAAACTGCAAAAGCCTCATTTCCTCCTAGGAATCTTTCTTCTGAATTCCCATCTAGAGCTTATAGGAACTGGGGGTCTGGGTCTCCAGCTGCCAAAACACTTGGGTTTCTGCTGTCTGGTGCAGAAAAGGCATTGAGCTGAATCAACGCTTGCGTATTATAGGCCATGAATCACCCGGTGTGTGTGATGTATTTCTTTTTAGAAGTCTATTTTCTGCCTTTCATTGTTTTGCCTGCAGTCTTCTGCTGCCTTTGAATGGCTCTGTGTATCGCAGCCAAAGTAAGTTGACTTTCGTGACTAAAGGGTGCTGCGAGCCCAAAGAGCCCAGTCCTGTTGGAGGTAGTGTAGTGGCCTCCAAATTGGATGGCTTCAAAAGAGGATTGGACTAGCCATATTAATTTGTATCCTGCTGAGGGGTTTACACAATTCAAAGTGTTGGTGCTGACCTTTGAAGCCCTAAACGGCCTCGGCCCAGTATATCTGAAGAAGTGTCTCCACCCCCATCATTCAGCCCAGACACTGAGGTCCTCCTCCAAGGGCCTTCTGCTGGTTCCCTCACTGTGAGAAGCAAAGTTACAGGGAACCAGGAAGAGGGCCTTCTCGGTAGTGGCACCCGCCTTGTGGAACGCCCTCCCATCAGATGTCAAGGAAATAAACAACTACCCGTATATTGACTTTTAGAAGACATCTGAAGGCAGCCCTGTTTAGGGAAGTTTTTAGCGTTTGATGTTTTATCATGTTTTTAATATTCTGTTGGGAGCCGCCCAGAGTGGCTGGGGTATAAATAATAAATTATTATTATTATTATTATTATTATTATTATTATTATATTACAAAACAAACAGACAAAGGAAAAACAATGCTGACATAAAAACTCTGCTCATATACTAAGCAAAAGAATGGAAGATCTCCCCGAGATCTCACAACGTCTGTGTCTCACACCTGTAGAAAGGACTCTGTGAATTGAAAACAGAGATGTTTTATGTACCCTTAACTATAAACATCCTTTAATTAAAACTTTTATTTTTTTAATTGACAGATTCATAGATGCTGAGACTGTGAATGGCTTCTAGTGATGATGGCTAGGTTGTTCCTCCGGCCTCTTGAGGCAGTATTCCTCTGAAAACCAGCTGTTGGGAATCACAAGGGCAGAAAGAGTGCTGGAGGTACTCAGGGCGGTATATAATGAAACAGTTCTGCTAGTGCACAGATTTCCATTTGTGCAACAGAACTTGCACAGCAGAACTTCCCCTCTCTCTCCATGCAGCCTCCAAATCTGCTCTGGAGGGTCGGGGGAAGACCCAGAACAGATTTAGGCAGCGCATGGGGAGAAGGAAGGGAAGTTCTGTTGCACAGCCAAAAGTCAGTATGTGAACAGAACTACTTTGGGGGACACTGCCTTCAGACCAGGGCCGGCACAAGACATTTTGGCACCTGAAGCGAACCACAAAATGCTGCCCATCCCCCATTGGTCAGGGAAGAAGGGGTGAGGGAAGGTCTACAATAGGGGGCTAAAGATCTGCACCAGGAACAAGGGTGGGAGGAGACAAGCAGCACCTTCTATTCAACCAGAGGCCTCTGTAAAGGGTGGCGTGGGGGATACCAAAGAGGTGGCAGATCTGGCCTCCAAGGAGCTTGCTGCAGATGTTGCTGCCATTGTGTCGGTGGCGGCAGCAGGTGATGCATTCCTCGGAGCCTGGATTTGCTGACCCTGGTGGATCCTGCCGCCCAAGGCAGACACCTCACCTTGCCTCATGGCTGGGCCTGCCTGCCTCAGGCTCTGCTTGTGGGCTGCCCGTAGGCATCTGATTGGCCACTGTAAGAACAGAGCCCTGCCCTAGACGGGCCTTGAGTCTTCTCCAGTAGGACTCCTCTTGCATTTTTCCCTGGTGCAACTCTGTTGTCTGGCCACGGATCCTTCCAGTCGGCCAATGATAGCTCAGGGGTAGAGCAGAGGCTTTGCATCAGAAGGCCACAGGTTCAAGATCTCCTTAAAAAACGGCCAGGGTTTGCTGCTCTTCACAAGCTGTAACATCCTCTAGGCAATCCTCTAGGATACAGAATCATAGATACATTAAAGGCAGTCTTCTCAAAGGGCAAGTTACTCTTGGATGCTCTTAAGACGGACTTTTGTCAAGCGTAGGCGCCAATCGTCCTTCTGGTTTCAATTATGAAAGAAGCGCCTCTGTGAGCAGTCAGAAATGTGGGAAACATGACAGCAGAATGTAGGGCTAGGTCCATCTGATGATGGTTATGGCAGGGATAAGAGCGTCTGGGCAGAGATGGATCTTTCCAAGTGCCAGTAAGCATTTTGGGTGGTCTTGGCAGCACACCCACTACCTGTGGATTGTGGCGCTGCCACCTTTTCCAGAGTCTGACATGGATAAAGGTTATAAAGGTTTTCTCAGCATGAGGGAGGGGGGCGGGCTATGTTTGGGCTTTCTCATTATTTAACAGTTCCCTTACTCAATAGTTATTGTTGCCTGTTCCATCAGCTTCCTTCAGTTGTCCTGCTTGGCTTCTTCCTTGGCCCTTTTCTCACCCAACCACTCTTTGTGCTGCAGGTCTGCGGAAGTTTCTCATCCCAGCCAAACTCACGTCAGCCTCTTCCTTTGGCAAAACTGGACTGCGGGCATTCCGTGCCTCGTTGCTCTCTGAGCTGCTGGTTCAAGGTTTTGCTGTTGGTCAGCCAAGCTGACAATATTTCATTTGCTCAGCAGATCTGGGCTGTGTACATTCTGTGCCTTGTGACCTGCTCTGTGACCTGCTGGCTTGTTGCTGAGGTCCCATCTTATCAGCCAGTCGGTGCCACAAGCAGGTGACGGTGTCCTGTGACCACTGGGGCAATCCTTTTGTGATGTCCCTCAGCCCCAGCCCTTCTGTTGCCACCTCCTCCTCTTCCTCCACTTTATATCGTATCTCTTTCCCATCCACCATTATCTTTCCAAACTATGCCAAAAATCTATCCGTTCCCTTATCTCCTATCAAGAGACAGCTAACCCCTTCCTCCTCCCTTGTGCCTTTTCTCGTCCCTTGACTACTTCAGTCACGTGATATTTTCTCTGAGCACACCTGCATGTCTCTGGGTCAATGGTGTCATTATTATTTTTTTGGGGGGGGAACTCAGCTCGGCCCTCCAGGAAAAAAAGAAGAATGCTCAGCTGTTATGAGAGGAGGGGGCACATATGAATGAACAGCTGTGTAGAAACACGAAAGGAAAGGAGATAAGAATCTATTCTGCGCAGGTTGCCTGCTCTTTCAGGGCTCTTAATCGGTTAATGGAACTGGACTGCAGAAGTTCTGCTGTTGGCGGTGACTTCAGGATTGGGTTACAGCAATGCACTCTATGTGCAGCTACCCTTGTGCTTGATAAGGAAGCTGCAGTTATGGAAGAATGCTGAGAGAGACACGGTCATTGGCAGGAGTGGGACACAGTCAGCTGTATGACTCCTTTGTGTAGAAATCGACGCTAGTTGCTCATTGGCTAATGGGCGAAGTTCAAGGAGTTATCATTTGTTTATAATGCCCTTAACACAGAGGTTTTCAACCTTTTTGAGTCCACAGCTCCCTTGACCAACTACATTCTTTTTGCGGCACCCCTGTGGGGCTCAGGAGCCCAGTTATGTCAATTATATGGTCTAAACCACCGAGCCTCTTGGGCTTGCCAGTCGGAAGGTCGGCAGTTTGAATCCCTGTGACGGAGTGAGCTCCTGTTGCTCTGTCCCAGCTCCTGCCAACCTAGCCGTTCAAAAGCATACCAGTGCAAGTAGATAAATAGGTACCGTTGTGGTGGGAAGGTAAACAGTGTTTCCGTGCGCTCTGGTTTCCATCATGGTGTCCCGTTGTGCCAGAAGTGGTTTAGTTATGCTGGCCACATGACCTGAAAAGCTGTCTGTGGACAAATGCCGGCTCCCTCAGCCTGAAAGCGAGATGAGCGCCACACCCCATAGTTGCCTTTGACTGGACTTAACCGTCCAGGGGTCCTTTACCTTTTACCCCTTGCCAGCATGCCTCTCACCCTTTTTCAAACACCCTTCCTTGTGGAGTGTTTCCTCAGCCTCCTCTCCCCTCTCCTTGGGAGTCCTCTAGGCAGCCGGTCTCTGAGCCCTGCCCACCTGCCCCAAAGATTGGTGCCTCCTCACACTGCCCCACAGGGGCCTGGGAAGCACCCCCTGGCCAGCCACAGAGGCACAATTCGCCTGTGGAGCTTGTAGCCAGGGCTACTGCAATAAACAACTGTGCAAGTCTTTGGGAGGCAGAGACATGAGAGGGCATCAGAGGCCAGTGTTGCCTGCGGCACCATCATTCAAGGCACCCCAGGGTGCCACAGCACACGGGTTGAAAACCACTGCCTTTACACCTTGAGACCAGTTTGCCTCCAGGCCTACCTTACCCCATAATGTGTCCATTTGACCTTTTCCCTTTGCAGAACTGGCAGTGTTGCAGCTGATGCTTCATAATACTCGTTCTGCATCTGTTAGAAATCAGTCTTTTAGTGTGGCAGCTCCTGACATCAAGCAGGTCCCTTTGCTGTACTCTCTGCTGTGGAACCTGCTTAAAACGTTTTTGTTTAAGCATGCTTGTACAAAAAGCTGCTGTTGACATTCTTTAGAATGTCTTAATTTTTAACTCTTTTTTTTATAAAAATGAGGGTTTGAATGTTTCATAGTTTTGCAAACCATTTAAACGTTTTCTTACAACCAAGCAGTGTATACATTTTGTAAATAAAAACTCTGTTTTTAGGGCTCATTATTACCTGACTTGTCAGTGGTCTCTCCTGGCCCAACCTGAAGATGCTGGGAATTGAACCCAGAATCTTCCGCCTGTGAAGGACGACTTGCTCAGATGGATGGCCTTTGCTATTGTTTTGATGCCGTGGGCGTTCAAACTTTGAATGCCTTTGGAGAAAGCCTTTCTCTATTAGCCTTCACCTCTGCCACAGAATTATTGGCCGTTCTAAGGCACACACAGAATACCTGTGGCACATGACTGCCTGCCTTTACTTTTGGCCATATTTGCCACTTCTTTGATAATCCCTGATAAGCTTCTGAAAAAGCCCAAGAGTTTTCTCCAAGACATGCTTTGAAAACCACAGCTTTTTTTTAATGGACAGGTTATTGAACAACAAAATGCACTGAAATTTAATTGGGATGGTCTCCGCTTTAAATATATCTTAGTGAACTGCACGAGTTGTAGCCGTTTTCAAAAATACCGTGTGAATTTGCGTAATAGGACAAAGCAATTATTCTAAAGAAGCGGCTTGGGGGAAGCATACTTTGGGTTGTATTCAGCTAAGTGCCATTCATGAGTAACCTACTGGAATAAATGGGCATATGTTAGTTATGCGTATCAATTTCAATGCGTCTGTTCTGAGTCGAACAACTTTGGATACACCCATTTGCATTTTGTAAGGCGGTGCACACAGAGGCATAATCTCAGAAACGGTATTCCCAGTTCTCTCTCTCTCTCTCTCTCTCTCTCTCTCTCTCTCTCTCTCTCTCTCTCACACACACACACACAGAGAAATGTTTTTTTCTGACGGAATATTGCTATTTGCAGTTTGCAGAAGTTGGAAGGTGAGAACCCGTCTGTGGTCTGGTCTTCCAGAAGTTCTTGGACTTCTAACTCCCATCAGTCCCAGCCAGCAGTACCAGTAGTCAAGGAAGATGGGAACTGTAGTTCAACAGCACCTGGCCACATGCTTGTCGTAAGCGCTCCATACATCAACATAAAAGCTAATCTGTTCACTGTTCAATTGAGAGATCTTTATATGCCATCTGTTTTGAATTGCTTGATCAGTGAATTGGGACAGCAGTTTCAAGGTTGCGGTGGCGATGCATTTCTGAGATTACCTGAGAATTAGCAGGACTAACTTGAGTGCTGCATAGTTTTTATGTCTGATGTTTTATTATGTTTTTATATCTGTTGGAAGCCACCCAGAGTGGCTGGGGCAACTCAGCCAGATGGGCAGGGAACAAATAATAATAATAATAATAATAATAATAATAATAATAATAATAATTAATAATAAATGCCACAAGAATCTAAGTCCATCACAAATTTCCTTCGCTTTCTGAGCCTTTTTGAGCTCCTTCAGAAAATGCTGTAACTTTTAGAGGAAGAAACAGTTCCCTGTTTTCTTTTTCCCGTTTCCAGTCCTGTATAGACTTCTAAATATGTCAGGCATGTGGAAGGTTAGAAGGAGAAGAAAAGGGAATTTATTTGAGCAGCAGATGAGGATTGGTCATGATTATGTGGTTTGTTTTTTTCCTATAGAGAAGGGTTATCTGTCATTTTTATTTCTGTACTTAGTGACAGCTTTGTTCGGGTGCTTTATAGAGATAGCAGAAAGCCAGAAAGACAGGTGTCTGCCCTGGAGCAAATGTGGGCCATGCAGAGTGTGGATTGGAGAAAGAGATAAGAGGTTTAAAGATAATCAAGCAAAGTAGGGGAGGAAATCTTCTTAAGTATTTATATGTGAACCTGCAATCCTGTGTGTATTTACATGGAAATAAGAATCTCTGTTCAATGGGATCTACTCTCAAAGTCCGTGTACACAGCAGGGGATGAGAGTGTGGAGGCTGATGCAGAGAATGGCAACATGTGCAAATGGCTTTAGATACCTATTAAGTCCATAAATTACCATATAGCAGGCATCCCCAAACTCGGCCCTCCAGATGTTTGGGGACTACAATTCCCATCATCCCTGACCACTGGTCCTGTTAGCTAGGGATGAAGGGAGTTGCAGTCCCAAAACATCTGGAGGGCCGAGTTTGGGGATGCCTGCCATATAGCATATATTCAACACAAAAAACAGACTACCGTATTTTTCGCTCCATAAGACGCACCTAGTTTTTAGAGGGGGAATGCAAGGGAAAAAAAATTATTTAAAGGGAGTGCTGAGCAGAGCCTGTATGCATCCCAGGCTCTGCTCAGCGCTCCCTTTCACGAGCCGCATGGAGCGTGTTTGTGGCTCTTGGGGGCTTTTCCCCGAGGAAGTAGAAGGGGCTGCCCTCTGTCCCTTCCCCCACCTCCCGCAAAAGCCAGGAAGAGCCGCGCTCCCTTTAAAGAGCGTGCGGAGCGTGTGTGCGGCTCTTGGGGGCTTTTCCCACCTGCCTCCCACCTGCATTTGCTCCATAAGACGCACACACATTTCCCCTTGCTTTTTAGGAGGGAAAAAGTGTGTCTTATGGAGCGAAAAATACAGTATTTGTTGTTGACAAAGGACAGTTGGACATATAAAGGGCCCCATTACCTTCAGTAGCTTAGGGCCTCATCAAACCTAAATCCGGCCTTGACTATGGCAATTACATACTGCTGGACTAATGAATGTATCCTAGTGGGAACAGAGCACAGGTATAATAAGCATTAATGCAACTGCTGGAGTCTCCCGTTATTATTTTTTTCTGACTGCAAAGGACCAGCACAGAGATGGGCAAAGCATCAGATGGATAAAAGCAAAGGCCTCTAGGCCAACACCTTCGGTTATGTCTTAGGTGGAAGTGGGATTACTTCCCCCAGCAATTTAAAAAAATCATAATCTGCATCTGTGCACACAAATGAGCATAGGAAATGTTGCAAATATCTTTCTCCTTTAGTCTTTGCTATGCGTTCCCTCTTCTCCTTTTTGTGTGGCTATAGTGGGCCCACTGCTTCTTCCTGAGATGTGCACAGAGTTGTACAGTTGTGATGTTGGCAAATTCCTGATCTCCTTTACCTTACTAGTCTCGGACTGCTAGCCTGGTTCCTTTTGCAGTATGCCTTAACTGAAGAAGAGGTGTGTTAACAGGGAAAGCGAGGGTTTGGTCTTTGAGGGCCATGTCTCCCTTGTTTTGAGCATGATTTGAAGGAACTGAGAGAGGTCAGGTGGGGGAGAATCCAGGTGTTCTGCAAAGGAGTCATTCTTTTTCTGGTATCTTTGGAGCGGTTTATAGCCATTAGGGGTGGGGTGGGATTGGAGGATAGAATACTGTTTATATTTTTAAAAAAGAAATGGAATAGACATAATACATTACTGTACAGTAGTTTATCCTTCTTAATGACGCTCTAACACAAATTAAACATAGTGGCATTTTATAAAAATGAATATGATGGGTGGAGTGCTCAAATTTTATAATTATTGCCAAAATCTGAAGCTAAAATGAGAGGGAGAGGGTCGGGGTGGAAGCCACAGCTGGTGACCCCTGGGGTCTCCACCCTTCTTGTTTGCAGACCTAAGTGGTGTGAACGCCCCTAGTTTCTGATCCAAAGCTGTACGCAACTGGTGTGAGATAATCTGTTTGTTCAGATGCATCCTTCATTCCGCTGTTTTCTTCATTTATCATTATTTGGTAGCTGATGTGCAATGTGTTGGTGTGCATGCAGTTTATGATTTGAGACCTGGGCCAAAGAAGTGTCACTAAGCTGTTGTCCATTTGTCATGGCAAGAATTGAGAAACTCCCTAACAGCGGCAGAGGATTCTCGTAAATAGAAGGGTAGCTGAAAAGATTCCGGGATCCTATAGTGCATATGGTGCAATTTATGCAGGTTTCTGGAAGGTGGGGCTGCGGGAGGAGGGGGCTTCTAAGGAATTTGGAGAGTGATAGTGAGAAAGGATTCAGTTTATACATTACTGAAGTGGACAACTTAACCAGAACATAAGTATCTTTTGAAATATCAATACTGTACTTAAATTTCACCCAGCCCTACAATTTTATGATTCTATGTTTAAGGAAATAGAGTCATCCGTTACCCTATATAAATACGATTTTAAAAACTTCAGAAAGATGTGCTATTCTGTGCAAAGTGATCTCTTATAGTGGAGACATAGCAGGGTGGCAAAGGCTGGCAAAGAGACCCATCCAAAATGTTTCCAAGATTGAGGTACCAGAGACGTCACAATTTCTGAGGTGGCAGAAAGGGAGGCAAACATTCAGGCTACAGGTGGTGGATTTGCTTTTGAGAGTCTCCCTGCTAGTGGGGAAAATAAAATCAAGTAACTATAAGCTCCTGAGAGGGAGTCCAGCCCTATTCCCTATATTTGCTAGTTTTTCTTTTACGATTTCCCACCCTCTCCCCGCATTTTTAAAAAATGGCATCTCCACCTGAGTTTGGAAGTGGCACAGTCCATTCTGGTAAATGTACAGACAAGGCCTCAAAGCTCTATGGCAACGGGGCTGGCCTTTTCGAGGTGCCCAAATGCCCATTGTCTTTCTGTGAATTGGTAACTCTGGCTCTCCCACTGAGGCGCTGAGAATGTTTGACCAAGCAGAGGACGGCATGAGGAAAGAGGCAGCCATTGACATGCGACCTCCTCTGGCTGGAGGAAGGATGCCTCTGGGTGAATCGCAAGTGGGGAGAGGGGGCTGTTGCACTCGGGTGCCCCTTGCCAAGCCTCCCACAGGTATCAGGCTGGCCTGCGTGTAAAAACAGGATGCTGGACTAGGCAGGGCCAGCCCACCCATGAGGCAAGGTGAGGTGGCTGCCTCAGGTGGCAAGATCCACAGGGGCAGCAGATCATAGCTGTCAACTTACAGATTTGAAAATAAGGGACCAGCAGCCTTGAAAATAAGGGACCAGCAGCCAAAATAAGGGACCTGCAGCCTCACCTGTTCCAGGCACTCCAGTCTTCCTGTCCTCCTGCAGTCTGGTCAAACTCATGCTGGCCGCTTCGAGAACACTGTCCAACCAACTTTGTAACCAGAGGTTCAACTGAATAGAATCTGAATCACATGCACCACAAGGCCTATGCAGCCTCAACTTAAGATGGCTCCCTGGCCTGGCTTTGCACTGCAAAGTTTGCAGCAGCACGTGCAACAAAGTGGCGTCCAGCATTCAAAAAACCCCTCAGCTTGCATTAACTAGCCACACACAAGGCATGCAAGCTCCACCCCCCAGTCGTTCTTAGACTTCTTATTGAGTGAGCAACACAGCCAAGCAGCACAGTTGGAGCCTCCCTCCTCCCTGGCTGGCAGGGAGGGAGGGAGGGAGAGGAGCTGCTTCCTTTGAAATTTAAGGGACATCATTTAAGGGACATTTAAGGGACATCCATCAATAAGGGACTGCAGCGGGACATGGCGCTGGAATAAGGGCCTGTCCCTTCAAATAAGGGACACTTGACAGCTATGCAGCAGATTCAGCCCACGAGAAATGCATTGCCCATGGCTGCCACTTCCTTGGCAGCCTCCATCCCAATGCTACCTCTGCTGCAGCTGCTTGGTGAATAGGGGCTGCCTTCTGGGGTCCCCTGAGCTCTGCACCTGCCTGGTATAATTCAGAGCAGGCCCTGTTCCTTCCTCCACATTGGTCTTTGATTCCTGTTTTTTTTAATATACATTTTTATTTTATTTTAAACTATCAGTTCCAACAGTCTTACAACACAACTTCTCATCTTATACAACAGTTTAGACTTCCGTCAACACCTCTGATGATTTTCCGTTCTTAATTTCTTAATTTCTGTATTACATTTAATTGTCCTTAACTAATAATTGTCTTCATAGTCTTTCTTGCAGTATTTCAAATAATCCACCTTACAAAACTTCTTGCAGTCTTACTAGTGTAATCTGTTCATCACAATTACTTTTCAAATAGTTCATATATTTACTCCATTCTTCTAAGAATCTCTGATCCCGCAGGTTTCAAACCCTTCCTGTTAATTTATCTAATTCAGTGGTCTTTGATTCCTACATCAACCTTCGGGTAAAGTTCCTGATGTAGATCTTCACTGCCCGCTTTTTCCTTGGCCTGAGGAGGACCAAGAGCCATTTTTCGGTTTGCCTCAGGTGCTGAAATATCTCAGGCTGGACCTCTTCTTACATTGATGTGCTTCTGTGGCACCCAGGACATTTTCTCCAAGTTGCAGATGTGCCAACCCACAGGCCCTGAAGCGCTGTCGACCTCTGTTCTGTTCTGCACCCGCCGACCCCCCCATGTTCAAAGTTTAGCTCAAAACATGGGCAGTTAAATATTTGAAGAGCAATTCAGAGTCTCCAAAGGGGTCCGTAGCAAAACCTGTATAGCTAGAACAAGGGCAGAACATGTTTGCTCAATGGGTTACCAGTTTACGTGGGCCGCTGCGACTGAAGTGAGCCGCTCATTTTCTTGGAACATGACCAGGCAGATGCAGCCTTTTAATCTCTCGTGTGCTATTACATTCATTATATCGTTGCTGCATTAACTATGTTGTAAACCGCGCTGTGGTCTTTTGATAAAGAGCGGCATGTCCCAAATAAATCTACTGCTGCCAACCCACAGATTTGGCTTAGGGGCAGAAGATGTTTAGAGCACACGAAAAAATGTGGCTGGGCCCAGCTAGAGCGGCAAACTAGGGCATCACCAAAAATCTAGAGGTGGCAGACAGATGGATAGATACAGGTTGAATTGATCTGCTTTCCACTCCTCTAATGGGCATTTTTTTTTGGGGGGGGGGGATAAATATTATAAACCACTGGTAGCATTGCCCGTGGATACAGGGGTAGGGCTTGCGTACTAATGACTAAGGTGGAGCGAAATGATGTAACAGCCGACTTAACATAAATGAAACAAATAGTGTTCCCGTGAATTACTTGTTGACAGAAATGTCCCATTGTTCTGCAGTTCACAAGAAGGCACAACATGTGCGTAAGGGAACATACGCTTTCTGCTGAAAATCTATTATTAAATAGTGGTGATGCATGGGTGATTTGTTTTCCACCTGGGTGTGAAGAGGAGAGATTATATTGTCTATTTGGATTGATTATAGAGACAACTCTACAGAGCTCTGAGTAATGCTCCTGAATGCCAGTTTCTGGAAACAACAGAAGAGGAAAGTGTCCCTTGGTTCATGTCCTGCTTGGTGATTTCCCACAGACATTTGGCTGATCCCTGAAAGAACAGGCTGCTGGTCCAGATAGGCCATTGGCCTAGAGAGCATTGTGACTAAGCAGTGTATAAACCTTTCAAAATGAGCAAAATAAAGACGCAACTGTCTCTTCAGGAGTAAAAACCAACCCAAGAACCAAGAGGACTGTTTGCGTTACGACCATTGTATCAATATTGGCTTCTGAAAGGGGGCCTTGTTTAGGACTTAGCATCTATTAGACAATACACCAGTGTGCGATATCAGGCCTGTAGTTGCTTTTCACGAGAATTAAAAATGTAAAAGTTTAGTTACCGTATTTTTCGCCCTATAGGATGCACTTTTTCCCCTCCAAAAATGAAGGGGAAATGTGTGTGCGTCCTATGGGGCAAATGCAGGCTTTCGCTGAAGCCTGGAGAGCGAGAGGCGTCGGTGCGCACAGACCCCTCTCGCTCTCCAGGCTTCAGGAGAGCCCCACCGCCAGCCCCACAAGCTCGGGGGGCAGTGGGGAGGCGGAACGCCGCCATCCCGCTGTCCCCCGACTTGGTTAGAAGGCTGGGGGGGGGGAGAAGCCTGCTCCTCCCCGTCGCCAGCCCCACAAACTCGGGGGACAGCGGGGAGGTGCAGCGCGCCATCCCGCTGTCTCCTGACCTGGTTTGGAGGCTGGCGGGGGGCTTCCCCCTCCCCCAGCCCCGCAAGCTCCCAGAGCCATGCCGAAGCTGCCCGCAGCTTCGGCATGGCTCTGGGTCCCGTTCTGGGGGCTGCAGTCGGGGGATGCTCGGGCTTCCCCCAGCCCCGCGTCTGGGGGAAAAAAATAATTCCCCCCCCTTTATTCCCCCCCCAAAATCTAGGTGCGTCCTATGGGCCGGTGCATCCTAGAGGGCGAAAAATACGGTGCTACATAGAAATGCCTTGGTAAAAATTATTGCAAGAGCTGCCTAAGTGGAGACCCAACAGAGTTTTCGCAGTTTCTGAAGGTTTAACTAAAAGGTATTTGCAAATCCTGTGGACCGTAGCCAATATGAATTTCACCACAGGCCGCTCTAATCAAATGATATATGTTTCATCCCTGCCAGAAATTAAATGGATGGCTGCAGCACACTCTACGTGGGCCTGCCTTTCCAAGAGTGTTTGGAAATTTTCAGGTGTTTTGAAATGCAGCTGTTGGCCTCATAAGTGTGGCTTGCTGAGAGGAAAGAAGAACTCTCTCCAATATTGTTCCCAACATCATTGGTTTCCCGTTAACTTTATTCAGAAGGCTTATAGGCTGTTCTCCAGCAACCTCAATGAAGAATGGTGCTTTAAAAAACACAAATTGCAAAATTCAGAATTTAAAACAAAAGCTCTCATCATATCACCGTAGAAATGCAACTGAAATGACCACATCTTGCAGCTTCTCCCCACCTGGGGGAAGGGCTGTAGCTCAGTGGTTGAGCATCTGCTTTTGTGCCCAGAAGGTCCTCGGTTCAATTCCCGGCATCCCCACGTAGGACTGGGAGACATTTCCTGGCTGAAATGCTGTAGAGCCACTTCTTGTCAGTATAGATGGTCTATCTCAGTGTAAGAAGGCTTCCCATATCCTTGAGTTCTGCTCCAGCAGAGCCAATGGGTCAGGAATGATGGGAATTGTGGTTGAAACCATTGGCAGGGGCACCAGGCTAGGGAAGGCTGACATATTGCTCCCCTGTTTATCCCTGCCAGACCTCCTCCCCATGTGTCCCGGAGGGCCATTTTGTCTAAGCCACACTCACTTGCCCTTTATCTGTTGCCCTATCTATCACTGCTACAGGCAGCATCTGAGGAACTCCCTGCCTCTTGATTTCAGACAGGCGTCTTAACTGTACTCTTTTGGATGTGTGCTTATAGCCTTTTTGTTTAAGCCAGCCTATTCAAATGCGTATGTGCTGATGTGTTTTGATCTCCTTTACTGATATATATAATATATATATATAGATAGATAGATAGATAGATATCATAAGCATATGTACAAACACATGCTTTCATTTATTTTTAAATGTTTTTAACTGTTATTTAGTGATAATTTTGATATATTTATTGTAAGCCACTTAAAAGGTGTTTTTTTACTACAATCTAGCGCTATATAAATTTTGTTAAATATATGATGTTGGATGCAGGGCCAAAAGGGAGTTTGCAGATGCCCCTGCAACGCCCTGTGTGGTGCTCTGCCAGCACCAACAACCAAACAGGCCTGAGATTCCCTGCTGCTTCTCTAGTTAACTGCTTCTCTCTTGCTCAATGGCTGGTTCACCAGCTCAGGGGTAGCCAACTTAGCATCTTCCAGATGTTTTTGGAGGACAACGCCCATCATTCCTTGACCATAGGCCACACTGGCTGGAGCTAGTAGTCTAACCACATCTGGAGTGAGAGCACTTTAGCTTCCCTTGATCTTGCTCTTTATACATACAGTGGTACCTTGGGTTAAGAACTTAATTTGTTCTGGAAGTCCGTTCTTAACTTGAAACTGTTCTTAACCTGAAGCACCACTTTAGCTAATGGGGCCTCCTGCTGCTGCCGTGCCGCCGGAGCACGATTTCTGTTCTCATCCTGAACAAAATTATTAACCCGAGGTGTTATGTACTGAAGTTCTCACCCCGGGCCAGCAGGGGGATACTGTAGATAGTTATGCAAATGAGGCATCAAAAGTGACGTTCAGTGATTGGATAGTTTTAGAAAATTGTTACAGTTACGTTGTACTGGAGCTCTATATGAGCAGGCTGACTGAACCCTTCAGTTCAGTTCTGTTCTGGCCTGTGAATAAACAAGAGCTGTTTGAAGAATCGCTGTGTCGTCTGAGATGTGCACCCACAACTTAACACAAGGTACTACTTCTGGGTTAGTGGAGTCTGTAACCTGAAGCGTATGTAATCCTAGGTATCACTGTATTAGGAATTGTAGACTGGACGTGTGGAAGGGGGGGAGCAGGACTGTGTCCTTTGCACCTGCCCCTCTGACGGCTGCGTGCTGACCATCTGCTTCCAGGCATATTCGGTCATGGCATGAAAACCCTGACATTGCAGGAAATGGGTGGTATTTTTCTGACGGCAACATGACATTTGTTTCCTTTCCTTCTCATTTCCTTTTGGCTGCCATTTATAGGGGACTCCATTAGCGCTTACTCTCACATGTCAATTCTGAGGATAATTGCTCTTCTACATATGGTAGATCAGAAGGCGATTCAAGTTTGCAGCATGCTAGCTGCTGAATGAATAAGCAGGCGACTGTCTTCTTTCGTTTGATTTTGCTACAAAGGGTTTCCTCCTGGTTTTTGCGTCTTTTGATTTCGCCCAGGTATGGTCTTTCAACAGGTTTGATGCTCACACTCATAATTGCCTTCAAAGCGTTCTGGAAACCGCAGAGTTATTTATTTATTTTAATGGATTTTAATTACGTCGTGCAGTTTTGTGATAATTTATTGCTCTAGAAATGCATTTGTATTGGCCAGTTCCTTAACTTTTTCGCCTAATGGTTTTGAATTTAGTTGGGGAATATGGGCTTCATTGACTCTTGATTAATCTTTTCTAAATACGTTTGCAGCAGGAGCACATAATATCAGAAATGTAGCAGCACAAATAGCTTTAGAGTTTTTAAAATAAATTGCTAAGAAGTGGTGTTGGCATGTTCTGTAGATTCCCCTAATGAGGACAACGCAAAGTACTGTTAGAGATTTTGGGCTAAACCCTAGAAATTAATAAATGCTAGGATTTTGGGTTCTTTGTGATATGCAGGGAGAATACATACTACAAGTGAGGATCCCTGGGCTGCCTTATGCAAACCAGTCTTGCTGGCTTGAGGGAAAAGCAAGCGTTACAATAGAGAGAAATTGAGGGTAGTCACCAACTCCTTGTACCAGGTAGGACCAGAGACTGGAGATTTGGGAGGTTGCTAGAGTAACTGCTCTGAAGGAGGGCAAGGGGCTTCTGGGAAGAAGAAAGGGAGAGATCCATGCCTGCGATGCTCTGGGCCATGCTGTAAGATCTGGACCCCCTCCAAGCAGACAGAGGGTGTAAATTATTATTATTATTATTATTATTATTTATACCCCGCCCATCTGGCTGGGTTTTCCCAGCCACTCTGGGCAGCTTCCAATAAAACACTAAAATACAATAACTTATTAAACATTAAAAGCGTCCCTAAACAGGCGAATAAGCCCTATTTCTTAAAGCACGGCGGACTTCACCGTGTCTTCTATTCTCAAAAGGGACACAGATCCTGTGTTGGCGCCTGAGATCCATGCGCTCTTGCCACGGCTTGGCAGATAGAGGGGCAGGTGCTGGGCTTTTGTAACAGTACGTTGGGAATGAGTTCTAAAATTCCCTGGTTTTTCAGTATTCAGAGAATGGCCATTGCTATTTTGTTCGGCATCTAGGGTGTCTGTAGACTGTTGGTGTGGGTTTTTTTGTTTTTTGGTGAGAGGGATTACAGTGCATTCCTGGAGTTTTTTGGTTAGCAATAAAAGTGGATTGAAGCACTGTCACGTCCAAGGACAGCAAAAACCCGCATTTTAAAAAGGAAACAGACTTTTATCAGTTAGGAAAGTGTCAGGGAAATTCATTGAAAAGTGTAGAGTGAATACAGTGGTACCTCGGGTTAAGAACTTAATTTGTTCTGGAGGTCCGTTCCTAACTTGAAACTGTTCTTAACCTGAGGTACCACTTTAGCTAATGGGGCCTCCTGCTGCCGCCGCGCGATTTCTGTTCTCATCCTGAAGCAAAGTTCTTAACCCGAGGTACTATTTCTGGGTTAGCGGAGTCTGTAACATGAAGCATCTGTAACCCGAGGTACCACTGTAAATGATGGGAAGACGTATTAAACATCATGCAGGCAAATCAAGATGAATGCCCTCTGCAATTTTCCTGCAAAGAGATTGCAGCGAATGCTTAATAAAGATTGGGCACAATCTAGCCGTCAAAGCATATACCACTTCTAGCTGTTGTGGCTTCCTCCAAAGGTTCCTGGGAGTTGTAGTTTTTAAGGGTGTGGAGAGTTGTTATAAGAGCTACAGTTCCCAGCACCCTTAACAAACTGCAATTCCCAGAATTCTTTGGGGTAAGCCATGTGACTCAAAATCTGGATGATGCTGAATAAATAAGTTGTCTGGAGCAAATTTTGAATTTGCCTCAGGCAGCAAAAACTCTTGGACCTGCCTTTTGTGATGGGTGTGATGTTGAAGCAGTCTTGAAACCCCTGCACCCCTTGCTATTGAAACTGGCACATTTTAACGTATTTCAGTTGAGCTGTGCAGAATGGATTGTACACCCACCCCAACTCCCTGAGCAGCGGTAATTTGTAAGGAACGAGCTACTTGGGTTTTGTGTTTCTTTGTAAGAAAAAAATCCATGAAGACTTAATGCCATCTTGCAATACTCAGTACAGCCATATCTTGGTTCGCAAACGCCTTGCAGGTCAAATGTTTTGGCTCCTGAATGCCGCTAACCCGGAAGAGAGTGTTCCAGTTTGCGGATGTTCTTTGGAACCCGAACATCTGACACAGCTTCCGTGGCTTCTGATTGGCCGCAGAAGCTTCCTGCAGCCAATCGGAAGCCACGCCTTGGTTTCCGAACATTTTGGAAGTCGAATAGACTTCTGGAATGGATTCCGTTCGACTTCCAAGGTACCACTGTATAGATGTATCTGTATACGTGTGTGTGTGTTTTGTGTATGCATGCACACAAATGACCCATTAGCAGAGACAAGCAAGAGACAGTCCTACTAGGGAGCGGATCCACTACCCCACATTAGATCCTCAAGGAGGAAGGTGCTCCTTTTCCAAGCCTGCCAAATGCCTTCCCCCCACCTCCTTTTACTGGAGGAAAGTGGGATGTTTCACCTTTCCCACCCTAAGATTTCTGAGAAATCTGTGAATCAAAACTAGCCTTCCCGTAATTGGCCGCAACAAAGAAGCAGTGCATGGTCATCGTGGGCCATTAAAAAAAACCCAGCCACACACCCTATCAATGTTCTTTTGTGAGATCTCAGACGTTGATCTGCCTTCTCTTTTTAAAGGAAAGCCACTGTGTGATAGAGCAAACCTGCAACAATGCTCTGCTTTTGTGCCGCTTTTCTGAATGAATTTGGCCTTGTTTCCTAGGGGGAAACTTGCAGCAGTCTTGATTTCTGCATCTTCGGCTTGTCGGACTGACTAAGCCTCTGTTCATTTTGAGGGATGCCTTCTGGAGAGGGCAGCGGGTGTGTCTAAGCTCTCCCCCAACCTGCATATAAGAATGTGACTCATGCAGGTTCCTATATTCCCTAGTATGTATGACAGCAAGAGACGGTTTTAAACAATTAAAAGGGGCTTGGCATGCAGACCAAAGGCCCGCGTCCCAGGGCTTAAAAAAGGAGAGTGACTCTTTGACTTGTCTGGCGGTGTTTCTATATAAAGTCTGAGTGTATAAAAGGCAGCAAATTGAAACCCTTTTAAAATATGCTGCTTTTAAAGGCAGTGCCAAGCGCAGGCCTCTAAACCTTGTGATTCTCCTTCCATGCTGCACACCCCTTTCCTCTCTCTGCCCCTCCACCCCAAGCACACACTAAAATCTGGAATAAGTTGCAAATGGGGAATTGCTACATTTTCCATTGGGGTGGGGGGTGGGGTAAGGTAATGGCTTTTGTTTAGGCCCCTGTTTCTCTTGACAGGCTGTGATACAGTTGCAGCATCCCGCACATGAAACAGACTTTTGATTGTGTAGATGGGACTTCTTCCCTTCTCCCCTGTGCATCCCAAAATCTCCTCTGGAAGGTTGAGGGACCCTCTGGAGCAGATTGTGGGGAGGTGTGGGGTGGCGGGGCAGGGGGAGGCGAGGGAACAGGACATTACATCTGCTGGTAGGACTCTGAACCTAGCCCATTATAAATCCAACTGATCTTTCACTTTGAGAGAGTGGTTAGAAACGACAAGCAGGTTTTATTCTAAAGCATTTACTTATCTGCTGGAAGCAGACTTGGAAAGGAGGCTAATGCAGCAATGTCATCTTATCACAGATTTCCTAGTAATTTGCAGTTTGGGGTTGTGAGAAGCTTAATCTGGCTACGCAAGTGTGGCGGCTTTGAGCTGATCTCTCTCTATCTTGCACCTCCCACAGCCAAAGCAAGTTCTGTCTCACTCCATGACATTGTCTGCTCTTATCACCACTCATTAAGGACGTGACTAGGACCCAGGAATGCTGTATGCCAGGTTCTGTCCGCCCACCCACAAAAAATCATGATTGCATTTTTTAATTTTTTATTTGATTTGGTTTTGGTTTTTTTGGCTTTTATGCAGCTATTAACTGAGACCCCATCCACATGGTACTTTTAAAGCACACGTATAGCAGTCATGTCTTGCCAACTTAGCAGTTCGAAAGCACGTCAAAGTGCAAGTAGATAAATAGGTACCGCTCTGGCGGGAAGGTAAACGGCGTTTCCGTGCGCTGCTCTGGTTCGCCAGAAGCAGCTTAGTCATTCTGGACACATGACCCGGAAGCTGTACGCCGGCTCCCTCGGCCAATAAAGCGAGATGAGCGCTGCAACCCCAGAGTCAGCCACAACTGGACCTAATGGTCAGGGGTCCCTTTACCTTTACCTTATAGCAGTCATGGCTCCCTCCTACCCAAGAATCCTGGGAACTTAATTGCCCCCCCCCCGCTGCAATTCCCAGCACCCTTAACAAACTTCAGTTCCCAAGATTCCTTCAGGGGGAAGCCGTGGCTGTTAAAGCATTATAAGAAGGACTTTAAAATGTACTGTGCGGGTTGTAGCCTCGTGCTGGGAATTTAATATTGGAATATTAGATCGCACATGCACTATACATTTAAAGCCGTCTCATGCTACTTTAAACAGCTGTGGCTTCCCCCAAAGCGTTATGGGAGCTGGAGTTTGTTAAGGGAGCTGAGAGTGGCTAGTTAGCTGACCCCTATTCCCCTCACAGTATGTGAGTATGTGGATCAAGAACTCCCAGAAGTGCAAGCTGGATTTAGAAGAGGCAGAGGAACCAGAGACCAAATTGCAAACATGCGCTGGATTATGGAGAAAGCTAGAGAGTTCCAGAAAGACACCTACTTCTGCTTCATTGACTATGCAAAAGCCTTTGACTGTGTCGACCACAGCAAACTATGGCAAGTTCTTAAAGAAATGGGAGTGCCTGATCACCTCATCTGTCTCCTGAGAAATCTCTATGTGGGACAAGAAGCTACAGTTAGAACTGGATATGGAACAACTGATTGGTTCAAAATTGGGAAAGGAGTACGACAAGGCTGTATTTTATCTCCCTGCTTATTTAATTTATATGCAGAATACATCATGTGAAAGGCTGGGCTGGATGAATCCCAAGCTGGAATTAAGATTGCCAGAAGAAATATCAACAACCTCAGATATGCAGATGACACAACCTTGATGGCAGAAAGTGAGGAGGAATTAAAGAACCTTTTAATGAGGGTGAAAGAGGAGAGTGCAAAATATGGTCTGAGGCTCAACATAAAAAAACCGAAGATCATGGCCACTGGTCCCATCACCTCCTGGCAAATAGAAGGAGAAGAAATGGAGGCAGTGAGAGATTTTACTTTCTTGGGCTCCATGATCACTGCAGATGGTGACAGCAGCCACGAAATTAAAAGACGCCTGCTTCTTGGGAGAAGGCAATGACAGACCTAGACAGCATCTTGAGAAGTAGAGACGTCACCTTGCCAACAAAGGTCCGTATAGTTAAAGCCATGGTTTTCCCAGTAGTGATGTATGGAAGTGAGAGCTGGACCATAAAGAAGGCTGATCGCCGAAGAATTGATGCTTTTGAATTATGGTGCTGGAGAAGACTCTTGAGAGTCCCATGGACTGCAAGAAGATCAAACGCATCCATTCTTAATGAAATCAGCCCTGAGTGCTCACTGGAAGGACAGATCGTGAAGCTGAGGCTCCAGTACTTTGGCCACCTCATGAGAAGAGAAGACTCCCTGGAGAAGACACTGATGCTGGGAAAGATGGAGGGCACAAGGAGAAGGGGGTGACAGAGGATGAGATGGTTGGATAGTGTTTTCGAGGTTACCAGCATGAGTTTGACCAAACTGCGGGAGGTAGTGGAGGACAGAGGTGCCTGGCGCGCTCTGGTCCATGGGGTCACGAAGAGTCGGACACGACTAAACGACTAAACAACAACATTCCCCTCACACAGCTAAATTCCAGAGTTGGCCGGGGGAAGAGGGATTGCTTGTTAAAGTGCTCTGAGAAACTCCATTTAGAAGGCATCAAACCAGGCGTGACTGGCTGCTTCGGGGGTGTCTCTCAGGCATGTTGAAACAGAAACAGGACACCTTTCCAAATGGTCCATTTGACAGGTGTTGAGATTAATAGGGGACATCTGTACGAAACTCCAGAAGCCCTGCAGCTGATCACTGTCATACGGAGGAGGGGAAAGACCCACCCCTCTCAAAATGGAGAAAGCTTGTGCTTATTTCTTCCCTTCCCCTCCAGCATTCCTTGTGTGAGAGATTCCTTGAACTGCTTCCCTTTGGCGTTTTGCAGAACCCTCCTCTCGCTTATCTGTGATAGATCACCGGGGCAACCGTTTTCCAGACCGATAATTGTGCATCTTGCAGTATTGGGGAAACAACTGGCCTGCTTCACAGTTCAAGCTGAAGTCCAGACGTGCTAAAGCAGAACCATAAAAGTGACGGCAAGAAGTGGGGGTGCAGCTGTAAACACCCTGGATTAGGGACTGGGAACTTTTTTTCTGACCAAGGGCTGCATTCTCCCTTCTAGACAGCCTTCCAAGGGCCACATCTGGTGGCCGGCAGGGCCGGAGGAAAGGAAACTTTACCCTTTTACCTAATTTCCTCACTCCCTCTTGCCCCCCCTCATCCTCCATCAAGAGAAGCAAGAGTCATTGTCAGAGTTCAGGGAGGCAGGCCAGCCAGGTGAAAACCCTCAGGGATGTTGCAAAGCAGGCCAGGGAGGGAGTGTGGCCTCTGGAGAGTCCTGAGGGCCAGAAAGTGAGGTGCTGAGGGCCGCATTGAGGTTCTCCACCCTGTCTTGGGGCCAGGGCCGTCTTAAGCATATCCGGTGCCGTGGTTCAAAGATCCCTCCAACGCCACGCCCCCTTTCCCAGAGTTGTCGACTTTTCCCCAAGCCTCTGTGGGGATTGCTCTCCTCCTGCGGAGGCTTAGGAAGCAAGCTGCACGCCCGCCAGCCATATGGTTGGCGGGGCGCAGCTGGTGGGCATTTAGGGAAAGGGGAGGCCGCCGGCAAAGCTGCGCAGCTCCCCCACTCGCTGAGGCACCCCTGAGAGGCCAGCGCCCTGGCGCAACACGCCAGTAAGCCCAATAGGAAAGACTGTTCTGCTTGGGGCCTCTGAACAGTTTTTTGTGTGTGCAACTGTGGCCGATGGTCTCATGCCCCTCTGTTCTTCAGTTTCCTGCAGGTGCCTCAGTGCATTTGGAAAGGCGCTTCTATTCTGTTTAGCCACTTGGAGGCAGTTCCTAAAAACTGCTCTGCAAATGTCTGCCTTCCTTCTAAGGATCCTGTGCCTACCAATGTCTCCTCTGTCGCTTTTATTTTTGTGTGCTGTCTCTTCTTTCCTTCTCTCCTGCATGTAAGCCTCACTCGACTGACCGTAAGCCTGAGGGCAGTGGGGCCTGTCTCTTTTTTTGCTTTCTGTGTGAAGCCAGGGATGTCAGAAGGCAGCGGCTTCCATCCCAACCTGTCTTTGTCACAACCTCACTTTTTCCATCCTGCCGAAGTTTGGTTTCTGGCAAATCCTGCATCCTTCATCTCGCTGCCTCTCTGTTTAATGTAACTTAGGGAATTATGTGAGTTACGAATCTGAAGCAATTAATGGTGCAGTTATTTCCACGCCGCTCATTTAAGTGTAAACAAAATGTCAAAACAATAATTGTGTCCTCCCCCCCCCCAAGTATTTAATTGCATATTGTATGCGGACTTTAAAAAAACAATGTGAGCAAATACTGATTGTGTCAGTCGGATTGATTTCCACTCCAGACCTGGGACGAAAACGTGGGCAGCAGCAATTTATTCTTCCCTTTCCATTTGCGATGAAATTCTTTGACGTCCCTGTGTGAAGTACCTAGTCCTATTAAGCATTCTAGAAATAGTAGTATCTGAACCATTGCTGGGGAATCTTAGCTTGCAGCTTCTGTTCGCTCGCCCCTTCCAGAACTCTACAGTTCTTTTGTTCCTCCAGACTGAAAGCACATTTTATCCTTTTCTCCCCAGTCACAGGGCAAATGGGGTCATCAAGCAAAAACCAGATCTACCTTGTGACAGGCGGCTGCGGTTTTTTGGGGAAAAATCTGGTCCAGATGCTTCTGAAGGAGGAGCCTGGCCTTGCAGAAGTGCGCGTCTTTGACTTGCACCTTGATGAAAGCATGCGACACCTGGATAGAGGTAAGGTGCCCATTCCCCCGGGTCACTCTTTCCTGTTCCTGCAGAGCTTGTCTGTCTGGTTTGCTGGGTGTGGATTCCACTTCCCTGGGGGTCTTGAACAGAATGGGCAAATACATTTTGAGAGAGTCTCCAAAAATCTCTCCAGATATATGCCGATCTCCCTCCACGACTGGCCGCGTTAAAGGCCATAGGGGAGGATGTCGGGACATAACCCCCAACATTTCTCCAATGAAAATAGGGGCATCCTATTCCATAACAGAAAGGGATGCGGGTGGTGCTGTGATCTAAACCACTGAGCCTCTTGGGCTTGCCGATCAGAAGGTCAGCGGTTCGAATCTGTTCAGTTTCTGTTAATTGGTTCTCATGGGAAACTTACAGATACTGGCTTCACACAATTAACTCAAGGCAGTGTCAATTTGGCAGAAAGCCAAGGTCTGCTTGACCTAGAAACTACTTACTCTGATTGGTTAACGACCAGCACTCAACTCTGTTATCTAGGGATTGCTAGCACAGTGTGGTGTGTGTGAGGTGTGTTAGGAGTAGGAGTGCTGTGTATGGTTTAGAGAGAGAGAAAGAAAGGATTTATTTTGCTTTGTTTTGTATGCAGAAACTCTGCTGGTTTTATTTTTCCTTTTAATAAATCCTGTAAATAGTTATTCTGAGTCTAGGTGACTAGTCATTTCCACCTCAACTAGCTTCTTCGCTGTGCAGGAAAACTCTGCTACGTTTGGGCTAAAGCCATTAGAGCTATGCCTGACACTTCAAAGTTCCATGAGGTTATGGGCATTGTGCTGCCAGCCTGAGTTGCGGTGGTGTCAGCATCAACGGTGTTGGTTCCAGTAGTTCCAAAAGTTGTTGTTCCTGTTGGTGCAGCAGATGGACACTGGCTGGTTCCTGACTGTTGTGAGCTGGTGACGCAGTGGACACAAGGACAACAGCTGCAGCGTGTGAGTGCTGGGTGCTGTGGTTCCTGTTTTCTCTCTCGGTGGTCGTGAGTAGCTGGTTCCGGGTTCCAGGGACATCGCTCTCAAGATGGCCTCACAACCAGTTCAGATGGCTTTTGAGCGTCTGAATGACTCCAATTACTTGCTGTGGTCGGAACGCATGCAGGCAGTGCTGCAGAGGGATCGTCTCTGGCAAGTGGTGAGTAAATTTCCTGCGAAGCCTGATGATGAAGACCTCGATAAAGACCAAAGAGCAAGGGCCACAATTGTCTTGGGGCTGGAAGATTCCCAGTTGCCGTATGTGAGGGGAATCAAGACAGCTAGAGGTGTGTGGCAAGCACTTAAAGAACTCCATGTGCGTGAGACAGCGGTTTCCAAGCTGTTCATTCGCAAGGCATTGTACAAGGCAATGTTACAGCCTGGGGTTACAATGCAGGAACACCTACACAGTTTACAGTTAAAGTTTGCTGCGCTACAGGAAAGAGACTGTGCGTTAGACCAGCAGGAGAAGGTGGCTATTATTTTGAGTTCTCTCCCGGAAAGCTGGGATAATTTAGTTTTGTCTCTAGAAGGCATACAGGAGCGTGATTTATCAATCAGTTACGTTACTGGGCGTTTGATTGAAGAGTGGCAGAAGAGGCAAGAAAGGTCGTTGGCTGCAGAGGCTTCTACAGGCGGGCGGTTTGGAAGGAGTTCTCATGCCGTGCCAGAGGTGAAGCAAAAGCAGCGTACCGGTGAGGAGGCAGCGTTTGCTGTTAGGCGTTGTTTCCGATGTGGGTCTTCAGCGCATCTAAAACGACAATGTCCAGAGTTGGTCAAGTCTCAGTGGCCGGTGCAGGAGCAGAGACGAGATCAGCAGCAGCAGCAGCATAAAAAGAAATTCTTCAAACAAAAACAGTCGGCTCAACTGGTGACCGCCGAGGTCAAGATTGCTGATGAGAAACAAGCTGTCTGGGTGGTCGATTCGGGAGCGTCTCGGCACATCGTAAATTCAGATGAATTGTTTGTTTCCAAGAACTCAGCACAGCGCAGCCAGGTGGCTCTAGCAGACGGAAGTACTTCCGAAGTGATTTCGGGGGGTGCAGTTTTTGTTCCTTGTCTTCGTGAATGCCTGCAAAATGTACTTTATGTGCCTTCATTAAGGAGCAATCTGATGTCTGTAGATTGTTTGCTAAAAGCTGGGTTTAAAGTGCATTTTGAAGGAGACAGTTGCATTATTAAGAAGGCTGGTGAGATTTTAGGCACTGCTAAGTCAGAGGGAGGCTTGTTTTGGCTTAAAGCAGGATCTCAAGTTGCAGCAGTAGTCAGTAAATCTCAGCCTGCAGTGAATAACAAAGCTATACATGACAACTGTGTGCACTTATTGCATAGGAAAATGGGGCATGCTTGCTGGAAAAGTGTACTAAAAATGTCTGAATTGGCTGATGGGGGTGATTTAAAGAGTTGTAACAAGTACCTTGATTGCAATGTTTGTAAAAAGGTTAAAACCCACAGAGTCTCTTACCCCAGAAGTGACAGAGTTAGTGAGTCACCGCTACAGCTGGTTCACATGGACGTAATTGGTCCATTTGCTGTAAGCAGGGGTGGATCGCGTTTTTCATTAACAATTGTGGATGACGCCACGCGTTACTCTTGGGTTTTTCCCATGAAGAATAAGGGTGACGTGTTCACTAAGTTTAAAGGCTGGGTGGCATCTGTGGAAAGATTTCTGTCCACTAAACTCAGAAGGATTCAGACGGACAGAGGTGGCGAATTTATGTCAAATGCTTTTAGAGATTGGTTACAAAAGCGTGGCATTGGGCATAGAAAAACGAACGCTTTTTCCCCAGAGGAGAATGGCGTTGCAGAGCGAAAAAACAGATCTTTACAAGACATGATGTTTGCCATGCTTGATGATGCTGATTTGCCCATGTCTTATTGGGGGGAGAGCATGCTCACCGCGTGTTATCTCCAAAATAGGCTCTTTCATCAAACAATAGGTACAACTCCGTACTTTAAATTGTTTCAGAAAAAACCCAAAATTGACCATTTGCATGTGTTTGGATCAAAAGCCTGGGTGTTAATTCCAAAACAAATGAGGAAGAAGGGAGATCCTAAGACCAAACAGTTAGTGTTTGTGGGTTACCAGGAGCTGGGAAAAGGTTTCCGCTTTGCTGAAGGGACAAATGGCATTGTGATCTCCAGGAATGCCAGTTTTTGTGAACATAGTGGCTGGGAGAGACTACATGCCAATACTGAGGTTTGGTTTGAACCTTCCCAGGAGCTTCATGACTCTGAAGGTAAACATAGAGAATCAGAGTCTGAGGGGGAGGAAAGTTCAGATAAGAGCTCTCAAGAAAGTGGAGTTGCCCAAAGACCAGTTGTTAAGCAACAAAAGAGAGGTCATAGTTCTGAGGAGGAAAGTGGGTCAGAAGAAAAAATGTCTCCCAGAAGATCTAAAAGACAAAACAAAGGAGTGCCTCCAGTGCGTTTTTCTCCAGATACTGCAAATGTGTTTAGTGTGATTGCAGAACCCAAGAGTTTTCAGGAGGTGTTAAAGTTACCAAAAGAGGAGGCAGAGCTCTGGAAGCAGGCAATGGAGGAAGAGATGTCCTCTCTGAATGAGCACAAGGTTTTTACACCAGTAGCAGCGCCTGAGGGGGCAAAGATTGTAGGCTGCAGGTGGGTGTACAAACTTAAACCTCTGGTGACAGGAGAGTACAAATACAAAGCTCGTTTAGTGGCTCAAGGATACTCTCAGAGGCCTGGAAAAGATTATGACGAGACTTTTTCCCCTACTGCTAAGGCTGATTTTAACGCTTGGAGCAAAGAGAAAACTCCTGTTAAACCATTTTGATATCCAGACTGCATATTTACATGCATCAATATCAGAAGACCTGTATCTAGCCGAACCGCCTGGTTATGAGACAGGTTCCAATAGAGTGTTGAAATTAAACAAAGCTCTATATGGTCTTAAACAGGCTGCAAGATCTTGGAACAAATGTTTCCATGAGGCCTTAGTGTCATTTGGTTTCAAGCAGAGTACAGCTGACAATTGTGTTTATGTACGTGGTACAGGCAGTGATCAAGAGTTTTGTCTGATTTATGTAGATGATGTATTGTATGCTTGCAAAACAGATAAACAAACTAAAAGGTTTGCCAAGCAATTGTCCAGTAAGTTCAAAGTGAAAGACTTAGGCCCGGTTAGGACATATCTAGGGTTGGAAGTGTGCTGGGCCCAAGATGGCAGCTGCCTAATTAGTCAGCAGAACAAAGTTAAACAACTACTGACTACATACAGGATGCAGGATTGCAAAGGGGCAGTGGTGCCTATGGATCCAGGTTTCATAAAAACACTTCATACAGATGAGAGTCCTGAATTTGAACATCCTGATGTATATCATTCTGTAATTGGAAGTTTATTGTATCTAGCACAGTGGTCCAGACCTGATATTAGCTATGCAGTAGGCATATTAAGTAGATTGGTCTCAAAACCCACACTAAATGCCTGGAAAGGGGTAAAACAAGTTCTGAGATACCTCAAACAGACAATTGGCTATATGTTACAATTAAATTCTTCAGAGGATGAAATGTTGAGTTGCTACTGTGATAGTGACTGGGGAAATTTGCCAGATAGAAAATCTGTCACAGGACTGGTCATAATGGTCGGTGGAGCTTTAATCAGCTGGCGGTCACGCAAGCAAGACGTTGTAAGTGTGTCATCAACGGAATCAGAGTACGCCGCGTTGAGTGAATTGTGCAACGAGGTGATTTATTTCAAGCATTTGTTAACAGATTTAAATGTAAATTGTGGAGAACCAGTACAAGTTTACATTGATAATCAAGCTTGTATAACCTTAAGTAAAACAGAGGGTTTCAAATCGCGTTCCAAACATATCTCTGTAAAATACCAAAATGTACGTTGCTGTGTACAAGACAATGTAATCACCTGTACTTATGTATCAAGTGAAGAAAATGTAGCAGATGTGTTAACTAAACCATTGGCAAAGGTAAAGAACAAGCGAATGTGCAAGGGTTTAGGTTTGCTGGAAAAATAATCTCCTACATAGGTGTATTTGATGTTAATTGTCCAGCAGAATCTGTGAGGGGGTGTTCAGTTTCTGTTAATTGGTTCTCATGGGAAACTTACAGATACTGGCTTCACACAATTAACTCAAGGCAGTGTCAATTTGGCAGAAAGCCAAGGTCTGCTTGACCTAGAAACTACTTACTCTGATTGGTTAACGACCAGCACTCAACTCTGTTATCTAGGGATTGCTAGCACAGTGTGGTGTGTGTGAGGTGTGTTAGGAGTAGGAGTGCTGTGTATGGTTTAGAGAGAGAGAAAGAAAGGATTTATTTTGCTTTGTTTTGTATGCAGAAACTCTGCTGGTTTTATTTTTCCTTTTAATAAATCCTGTAAATAGTTATTCTGAGTCTAGGTGACTAGTCATTTCCACCTCAACTAGCTTCTTCGCTGTGCAGGAAAACTCTGCTACGTTTGGGCTAAAGCCATTAGAGCTATGCCTGACACTTCAAAGTTCCATGAGAATCCCCGTGATGGGGTGAGCTCCCGTTGCTTGGTCCCTGCTCCTGCCAACCTAGCAGTTCGAAAGCACGTCAAAGTTCAAGTAGATAAATAGGTACCGCTCCAGCGGGAAGGTAAATGGCATATCCGTGTTTGGCTCTGGCTTTGCCAGAAGTGGCTTAATCATGCTGGCCACTTGACCCAGAAAACCGTCTGAGGAAGTGGACAAACACCGGCTCTCTCAGCCTGTAAAGCGAGATGAGCGCCGCAACCCCAGAGTCATTCACAACTGGACTTAAATGTCAGGGGTCCCTTTACCTATTCCATAACAACAACAACAACAACAACGTTATTTATACCATGCCCATCTGATTGGGTTGCCCCAGTCACTCTGGGTGACTTCCAAATTATATAAAAACACTAAAAAAAATCTTCTCTATGCAGGGCTGCCTTCAGATGTCTTCTAAAGGTTGTATAGTTACTTATCTCCTTGGCTTGGGGGGGGGGGCGGGGCGCCTAACGCCACACCTTCCAACATTTCTCTGATGAAGATAGGGACATCCTAAGGAAAAACGGGATCAAATCAGAAACCGGGATGGGTTCTGTAAATCCTAGACTGTCCCTGGAAAACAGGGATGCTTGGAGGGTCTGCCAGTGAGGTCATCCATATCTTGGCACCCCTAAATGCTCACTGCTCCCAAATGCTGGAGAAACCCCAGGTTCCACTGCCCCTGGTTTGGCCACCAATAATATCATTATGATATCAGCATAGCTAAAAAACTAACTTTCTAAAAAGCCCAACTGTGTTCCTGAAAATTGGTGGAGTTTCAAAACTGGCCACAGTTATCTTCTTTAGAAGTCCTTGGTTTCTAAGGCAGGTTTCCCAGTTGAGCCCCAGCTTAACATTTATTTCCCTGGTTATATAAACAGGAGGCTGAAACAGGAGGCTGAAATATTCTTGGCAACCTTTGTCCACCTGAGAGAGTTTCACAGAAATCAGCCCATGTAGCGCTAAGTTTTATTCATTTTTCTTGGGCGGTAACCCTCCCCTCCGCCCCGGTGTCTAAAAGGACTCATATGTTTCAAGGTCTGAAGGTGTGTGACCTTTAAAAACACATTTTCCCCTCCAAGTAAAAAAATGAGTAGTCTCCACAAGAATGTTGGAACTTAGCAGCTAGAAACCCTAGGAATGTGGATGGCAGCCAATAGCACAATAAGTCTGTCTCTTTCCCCCCCAGTCCTTGGCATCTAATTCACATGTTGCAGAGCAGTCTTATGTTTGCTTGCTTGGCAGTCAAATCCTACAGTGTTCAATGAGGCTTACTCATGAGTAAGGATGGCCTGGTGAAACATGGGACTAATGCACCTTTAATTGTTGTTGTTGTTGTTTTACACAGCTGTTAAAGGTCTGCTTTTGCATCTCTCTACCCAAGCAAGTGTGTTTTAAAAAGTTGCAGCTCCATCTGTGAATGTTTTTAAACTTTGGTGTTACTGGGTTAACTGCAGCTGAGTTTGGGAGGGTGCAGAACACAAACATAGATGGCCAGAGGAGGGTGGGGGAGAAGAAGAATTGCTCATCTTTACTTGATTTTAAAAAATTATGTCCCGCCTTTCAAATCTAAAAGTTTAAAAGTTAGCTTACAGAAAAGAAAAGAAAAGAAAAGAAAAAGCTTTGGTTTAAAACAAATAGCCTTTGTAAGATAGAGCTAAACAAAAAGCAGCCTTAATTTAAACTATCCTGGGAATCAGAATGAATGTATTGATTGATTGATTGATTGATTGATTGATTGATGACAATTTGTATTCACTGCTTAAATTCAAAACAAAAACTCTTTACAACTTTAAAACAAAGCCCTTTACAATTTAGGCTAAATGCAATGCCAGAAATTAATAAAAAGGTAAAGGTACCCCTGCCCGAACGGGCCAGTCTTGACAGACTCTAGGGTTGTGCGCTCATCTCACTCTAGAGGCCGGGAGCCAGCGCTGTCCGCAGACACTTCCGGGTCACGTGGCCAGCGTGACGAAGCTGCTCTGGCGAGCCGGCACCAGCGCAGCACACGGAAACGCCGTTTACCTTCCCGCTAGTAAGCGGTCCCTATTTATCTACTTGCACCCGGGGGTGCTTTCGAACTGCTAGGTTGGCAGGCGCTGGGACCGAGCGACGGGAGCGCACCCCGCTGCGGGGATTCGAACCGCCGACCATGCGATCGGCAAGTCCTAGGCACTGAGGTTTTACCCACAGCGCCACCCGCGTCCATTCCATAAAACACAATCAACAACTAAACAGAGCATATTTTTTTTAGTATCAAACATTACATGCGAAAAAACAAGGAAAATTCATTGAAAATATAGCAGGACTAAACAAAATATCCTCTAAGCATCAGGAAAGTAAAATATTATGCAAGAAAACCAGCTGAAAAGTATAAATTCCACCCTTTTAAAGGGTTGATGTATCCCTCCCTATAATCGGGACCCTTGACTCTCCTCATGTTGCTGGACTGCAGCTCCCATCTTCCCCGACCATTGGGCATGCTGGCTCAGCCTGCTGGGAATTGGGAGTCTGCAATGACATGAAGAAGGCTAACTTTTCCCTGCTATAATAAAGCAACCAGTTTGGAAGCAAAGAAAGGTCCTGAGTCAGGAAGCTGAATCTTTTGTACCCCTCTGGAAATCCTTTTGTGGGTGCGAGCAATTGTCATGTAAGGAAGGGAAAGTTCCTGAGAGCAAAATGGAGGCGATGCTGTGAGATGCTACAACTTGCGGGCAGCGGCATCCAGCCCGTGAGTAGTTCTCTCCCTGGAACAACCGGCCAGGAAGCCAGCCAACATGTGGCGAGAAAATGTGCCTGTGCGGTTCTCGGGGAGGAAGCTTTGGAGGGCAGGATAGGGCCAACATAACACTCCATTCCCTCGCGTTGATTCAACTGGTACAGGCCCGTTTCCCCCATGTGTGGTGCGCAGCTCGCTGTTGACCTTCAAAGCTGTTCCCTGCAAGATGCAGAGGGTGTGGTGGCAATGGTTTATTCCTGCCCCCCCTCCACCCCAAAAATGAGGGGTTTTGTTGGCAGGGTTCAAGAAGACCACACCCACACATGGAAGTATTTTTCCCGAGCATGGACCTCCGTGCGAGAGCGTGCTCCCAGTCCCGTTGTTCGGCTGCGCAGCGAACGGTACGCAGCCAGCCTTGGCTGTGGAGGGGCAGATGAGCCAAACGCTGTCCACTCCAGCTGGTTGCAATTCGCTCTCTTTGCCTCGTGCCTGGCCCGTGTCCTTTGGCGGAGCTCGCGTGCGCTGCCAAAATCTCTTTGCAAATAGCACTCAGTAGCAAGCAGCAGGGCAAAAACAGGAATCTGAGAAACAGGAATTGAGAAGCGGGAGGGGGGGTGGGGTGGGGTGGAGGGAGCGAAGGGCCTGCCTGGGGATTTCTCCCCGAGAGAAGCCCAGTAGCAACCTCGGCCTCATATCCTTCTGGGTCCAAGGTCTCTTCTGTGTTGGTTTCAGTCCAGAGTAAACAAGGCCTGACCTTGAAAGCACATCTGATTTGATTTGAGGAAGCAACAGGACAATGGAGTTTCACCGGTTTCTAGTGGCAAGGATGCAGTTTGACCAAGGGAAGGAGGTGTTCTGGGGAGAAGAAAAGAGGCTAGATGCAGAGCCCAGGGCATGTTTTGCCAATAGTTAATGCAAGCAAAATGTCCCTCCTGATGAGGTGTGGGCAGTGGGAGTCAATACCAAAAGTTGGTGGAGTTGCATGGTCTTGCTTCTCTGCTTTGGCAGGCTCATTGTGGCAGGGAGTCCCAACACCTCCCTGGTGGTGAGCCCCATCTGCCTTCTTCCAAGCAGGTTGCTGCTTATTATACCTGTAAAAAGTGGGCTTGCTAACGTGAAGGGGATGGGGGGGGCGGAATCTGCTAAGGCCATTCACAAGGCCTCTGTAGGGAGAAAATGTGAGTTTCCGTGGATGTCAACAAAGCTGGGGGTCGTTTATGGTACGTGAAAGTGATAGGAATAAAGAGGAGACTTCTGTGAACATGTGCAAGAGTTTATTTTCCTTTCCCACTAAGGCCCCATCTGCACTATTCATTTCAAAGCAGTGTCATCCCACTTTAAACAGTAGTGGCTTCCCCCAGACAATCTTGGGAACTGTAGTTTGTCAAGGGTGCTGATAGTTGTTTGGAGGCCCACAGAGTTACAGTTCTTTTGAATTCCTTGACAAGAGGGGTTAATTGTTAAGCCTCTCTGGGAATTGTCACTCTCTGAGGGGAACTCTTCAGCACCCTTAACAAACTACAACTCTCAGCACTACAGTTCCCAGGGTTCTTTGTTGGGAAGCCATGACTATTTACAGTGTCATGATGCTACCTTGAATGTGTAGTGCAGCTGGGGCCTAAGAGATGCTTCACGTGTCACATTTTTCTCTTTATCGGGAAAGAAAAAAGCTAAGGTGTATCTGATATATACTGTGGATTAGCAACTGGGAATCCTTGGGCCAAATCTGGCCTTCTGCCAATTTAAAGGGGAAAGGGCTAGAAAGAAAGTGGTATCTTGCAAGAATATTAATTTGCAAGCAGCTACTTTAAGTAATAGGGGCTGAGGCATTTCCCATTGCCAGGTACTACTCCTCGCTCCAGTCTTTGTGACCAGGACTGAGTGAGGAGGGAGTGAACCAGTGCCACAACTTTTGCTTTGTTCAGGAAGCCAGTGCGGAACATGGATATTTGTTCCTACAATGAAACAAACCCTTCACCGTGTGTGGAATTGGAGATGTTTCGTCACATGAGGAGCCAGTGCCCACAATCCTGGGGGCCAGGGAATACCCTGAGAAGCGGCTTTGATGCTGCTAATGCAAGACAGGCTTCGGCCTGGTAGTTGCCAGGGTGGGCGACAGCTTAGGAGCGCCTTCTCCTCCCAAAAATAAAAATAAAATAAGAATAAAAAGAGTTGGGTATAAATAAATAACTGGGAAGGGTGGGAATATGACTCTAGTCTCTTCCCGGATGCCTCCTGGAGACCTATCCTTGGTAATAGCTCTTTCAAGTTCCAGAGAATTGAGTTTCCAGCACCACATTTAGAAGGGGAAATGATTTTGACAGCCAGCTAAGTGACAGGCGGCCAGAAAGCATCTGGGCAGGAAGAAGCGGAAAAGAGGGGAACTGCCTCCTGTCAAGGCCTCGCGTGACGTAAAGGGAGGCAGACAGGAGTGAACTGCAAGGCCCCAAGGTCCCTGGGTGAGTGGGCAAGCAGGTTGATGGGGACAGGAAGGGCGACGGGTGCCCTGGCCATTCATTCCTGGCAGGTGTTTCGCAGCAGATGCCATCATGGCAGGATTTCCTGAGAGGGTTTCCTGCCTATGAAATGCAGGAGAGAAAGAGAAGGAGGCACTTGGTGAACTTGGTGTAACCCATTAGATCCCGTTCCTTCCTGTTCTCCCTGCCTGCCACATCTCTCAGACCTGTTGCAAGGCTTCAAATATTATCACAGATAAAACCAGCTGCCCAGGAAAGAACACCAAAGTTCGCTTTCCATCCCGTGGTGGTTAGCCTGAGAAGCAAGTGGAGCTTGAAGGTGACAATAGCCATTATAGCTGTTGCATTTAAGATATAATGTCACCGCACATGGCATACACCGCAAGTGTCTTGGCAAAACCAGGACATCCCATTTTTTTCTCACAAGAGAATGGTGGTTGCCCTCTAACTGCAAACGGCTTTTCCAGAAGGATGAGTTGGCTCATGTACAGCATCAGATTTCTTTTTGAAACTGTTCTAATCTGTCTTCTTGTATTCATTTATTTTTTAATTGTTCTACACTGCTAGGATATTTGCTAATGTTTGGTGGTCTGTCAATTTTCCAAATAGAATTCTTGTCTGGTATGCCCTCTAAGCTTTCTGGGACAAGCCCCGTCCACATGTCCCTTCAGTGTGACCAAGGCTGTCCTTGTGGCATTTTTAAAAACTGCTCCTCAAACTAGACAAAACAAAAGTGGTTGTGAGAGGGGCCGATGGCTCAAACAACACTGTTTCTTGTTCCAAGGAAAACTTGACAAAACAACATTAAGCCCAGGATGTTTTTGTAATCTCTTGTCACGTTTGCTTATATGATGACCTTGCTGTGCTGAAACAAAGGGAGAGGCAGAAGTGTTTCAAACAATACCTTATTATCTTAGTGCTAATCCAATTGTGGGGCCGATTGGCTAACACCTGTGACATCAAGAACACCTCCCATACACACACACACACACACACACACACACCCCTCCCTTCTTTTTATTTTAAATGTATAAGGTGGGACAGGCTGCACGTATTATGCGATACTTTTTGTTTGTGAAAGCAAAAGTAAAGAATGCCTGAGTTGTGCAAGGAAGGTAGTTTGGTGGCTAACTTAACTTTTGGCTCCTTAAGAAGGCTTGACTTTGATGCAAATTGTAAAGCCAGCAAGAAGTCGATCTTATGCCATGCCTGGCTTTGACTTCCTGTTGAAATGTTGAATATGTTCTTCACTCAATAGGTGGGCACAGTAAGTAAAGAACTGGAGTATTTCCCATGTTATGGGGCAGCTAAATATGGGCCTTGTGGGGGGTGTTCTTTCTAGAAAGTTTACCCTTCTGGGTGTCCAAGTGCAGAGGAGACCTTCTGAGCTGAGAGTGGGTCTGCAATTTCTTGCATTTTCTCTTCTCCGTGTTATTCTCTCTAGGAAACGTGGGGCAGCAGAGAATGGTGCCAAGTGGTGACAGTGGTGACGGTGTTGTTTCTACCCCCCCCCCAGCTTTGCCTGGACAAAAGACAGTGCTATTTCTAGGAAGGGGTGGGGAGGAATTAGATTCAGTTTGCATTTAAAGGCAAAACTGCTTAATTCACACTTTCTAAAACAATGTGCAAACCGAAGCACAGCCACCGCTTGAAATTCACACCTCTCCAAATTTTGCAGTGCAGTTTTCCAGCCAAGTAATGTGTACAAATATGTGGATGTTAAGGTACACATATATTAATCAGAATGACATGCAAAATGCATTATGTTAGGGGAAGTTGCTTTATAAAGATGTGTATATTATTCCATATCAAAGGGGTATATTAGGAGGCTTTAGTTGTCTGTCTCGGGAGACAGTGGAGGAGTGCGTCTTGGGAACTGAGAAGACAGCAATAAAAACACTGTTTAGTTTTCATGAGGACTTAAATAATAAATATGTCCACAAACCAATGTGGGAATGATGAGAGCTAAGCACCAAGATGTGGAAAATGAGAAAGAGAAACAGAAATTAACTCATCCGCCCAACCCTCTTTCTGGGAAGAGGCATTTAATTACATAACCAGGTATTTGGCTTTGTTCTTTCTCAACAGCCTGCCACTTGCGGTGCTTATCACTCATAAGGAAGATTCTCCTAAGCTGTCTCAACTCATTCAGTATGCAGGAATGCCTCGGTATTGCCACAGGCCAGAAGTGGGAAGGTTTGCCTTCAGCACACAACTGAATCCCCTCCTGAATTCAGTGATGCAAATCAAAATAGAAATTTGCCCAGAGGCAAATTGCTGAAACACATTGCTGTTTCCAAGCTCCGGTTTTGCATCCAACGATATGCTTTGCATGTGTAGAAGATCCCTGTAGCCTCCAGGCAGCCCCCAATGTTTCTATTTGGGGCGTGCATAAGGACATCTGTGGCTCTCAATGATTTTCCAATCGTTCATATGGGCAGGGCTAGGAGCACAAAGTCCTGCAGGGTCCCTGATGCCACCTTGCTTCTCCTCCCTCTGTTGGGGGCAGGGAGGAAGATGAGAAGGGGAGAGACGTGGACCTGTTTGTGTTTAGCATGTTCTTTCCTAATTAGGAAACCAAGGTAGACTTGATTACATGGGTTTTTTGGGTTGATGGATTTGTCCCCGGTTCCCTGCTACCGCCTTTTCTCTCTGACCCAGGCAGCAACCGAAAGTCCCAACTCACCTCTCTCTCTCCCTCCCTCCCTCCCTCTCTCTCTCTCTCTCTCTCTCTCTCTCTCTCTCTCTCTTCTCGTTCTCAAAAACGAAGTGACTCTGATCCAGGGCGACATCAGCAACCTGGAGGATGTGAAAGCAGCCATGAAAGGAGCCCACCTGGTCATCCACACTGCCAGCCTGGTGGATGTTTGGGGCAGAGTCTCACCTGAAAAGATCACTGCAGTCAACGTTCAAGGTAGGAATTGAAAGACTACCTATTCAGCCTCTTTCCTCCATGGTCCATAGGAAGTCACCCTGCCCATTACAGGACCAAGGAGAGCACCACAACGACCTGGTTCACACATAATGCTAAGCCATGGTTTGTTTCACAAATCATGAGTTAACCGTGAGTTTGTCAAACAAACCATGGCTTGTTTCTCCAACATTTGTTTTGTTCTTGTCTTGTGGAGTTTAGTGAGTGTCCAGGGTGACTTCAACAAACCATGGCTAAGGGAATGGTGCTGGGTTTCCATATAACGGCAGGCTGTAGTTATAGCAAAACAAGCCATGGTTTCAGATTGTGGTTTGTTGGCAGCAAGGAAACCATAGGTAAGCTTCTGGCAGGGTTTCCACATAATAATAAGCCATGCTGTAATAAACAGTCTCATAAACCACGGTTTAGTGTTATGAGGCAAGCAAGATGGGCAAAGCTACTTGTCAGAAAGGTGGCTGGGGAGGTTGCTCAAGCCAGTGAACCAGGCCACGTTCCAGAGGAAGGCCTTCATTTCCAAACCAAGAGGTGCTGGGGCCAAGCATACCACAATGTATTGTCATCCAGCCTTGACCTGACACGGCAGGGCTCTTCTTACCCTCTTACGTTACCAAGGAAAGGTCTGGATTTTTAAGAATCACTTGCTGGGAAGTGCTAATATTTCAGCCTGTCTTTCTAGAAGATAAAAGCCAAATATTTTGAAGGGAGCAACACCAGCTTTTGCCAAGTTAATAAATCTGTTTTTCAGGAGGCTGGCAGGGGTGGTTGAAGACTGTTCTGTGAAAAATGTAATAAGAATTGCTAAATAAAATTGCAATGGAAAGGAAAATATTACAACTGGGAAATTAGCCTTGCTGTATACAGAAGGAAAACAGAAATATTTCTCTGAAACAGTGCTGCTAAGCCTTTCCAAGAACTAGCTGGCTAATTCCTCTAAAGTAGGCTTGGGAGACCCTGTGGCTCTCCAGCAGTTGCTGGACTCCAACTCCCATCAGCCTCAGCTAGTCTGGCCAATGGACAGCAATGCTGGTAGTTGGAGTCTAGCAATACATGCCAGGCTTGCAGGTTCCCCAGCCTTGCCCTAAAGCAGGGTTTCCCAAATGTGGGTCTTCAGCTGTTTTTGGACTACAACTCCCATCATCCCTAGCTAGCAGGACCAGTGGTCAAGGATGAGTGTTTCTAGGTTCAGGAAGCCACTATCTCATGTGGGTCTCCTGCCCCACATCCCGGAGGCTGAAGAACAGACTTCTGGTTACTTAAGGGGAGAGGCAGTTTCCCTCTGTGTATGCTCAGATACCCTCTTACCATTATTGCAGCTTCATCTTTTTTCAGAGGCTGAGCCCTGGCGCCACAGGCCGGGGATCAAGCCTAGCTGGGAAGCACGGCCTGTGAGGCCACAGCTCTGTAGTGCAGACTACACAGGTTGCATGCGGGAGGTCTCAGTCTGATTCATAGCATCTCTAGGAGGTGCTGGGAGAGACTTTTACTCTTACCTGAAACATTGGGGAGCTGCTGCCAGCCTGTGTAGGAGTGGGGAACCTCCAGCCCATTTCCCCCACTCAGGAGGTCATGGAGGGGGGGGTTAAATCCTGTGTTGGCTATGCACACCCATTCCCAACAGAGAACATGGGCACGTAGCCAAGGCAGCAGAATTATACTCCCTGCTTGTCAGGGGGGTTAAATCCTTCTGGGAGCAAGATTTAATCCTCACCCATCAGCTGCTCAGCAGGCATTAAATCCTGGATTGAGGAAGGGGTTCACATGGAAATCCCTGCTAAAACCGAGGTTCCTCTCCACCCCCCCCCCAGCTTGGCCTGACTTGATATAAGGCAGAATCCAATGTCCTTCTCTCTCATCTCTGCGGCAACTGGGTGGTACATGAGCAAGTCAGCCCCTGAGCTGAGATGCTCCTTCCATTCCCCCCCCCCCTTTGGCTCTACATCAGATGCTCCTGGCTGAGGGCGTCTGGAGAGGAAACAACAGGAATGGATTGCCACGTTTTTAAAGCACCATCACTCATCCTTTCCTTCTGGCAGCCTAAGAGGAAAAGCTGTGTCCTGTCCTGTCAGACCTTCCTATTCCACCAAAATTTAATAGCCGGTTCTGACTCCATGGCCCAAAAGTGGCTGCATTTGGGGTGGAGTGTTTGTTTGTTTGTTTGTTTGTTTCTTTGGGAAAGGGCTTTGAGGTTTTTGGGGAAAACCCTCTGTCAGTTACTGATGTAAAACCGACCAAGGCAGAGATGAGTCAGGAACAAGGATAATAACGTCCATGTGTGGGCATTCCTTTTAATTTATGAACGTCCGCCGCATTTGCCAGGGAGTAAAGAGGCCGGCAGGGAGGGCCTGTGAAGTTTGGGGTGAAACTCCTGCCACTACATGAGATGCAAAGGCCAAGTCTCTATATATTTCAACATTTTCTCTCACAGGCTAAAACAGGTGCTTGTTATTGCACAACAGAAAGTGGGTTGATCCGCTTACACAACTGTCAGGTATTCTGGAAGAGGATGGGTTGAGAACCAGGGCTGGGGCTGGGTTGGTCTTCTTTTCCAGATGATTTGTTGTATTTCTCTCCCCCGCCGCCTTCTTTTATCTGCACAACAACCCTCTGAGGTAGGTCGGACTGAGACAGGCTGGCTTCATTCCGCACATAAGGCCAAGCCAGACTGTGGCTTAGCGAGAATGAGCTAGTGTTAAGGTACAGCGCTACCTCGGTTTACGAACAGTCCTGTTTACGAACTACAGTGGTACCTCGGGTTACATACACTTCAGGTTACAGACTCCGCTAACCCAGAAATAGTACCTCGGGTTAAGAACTTTGCTTCAGGATGAGAACAGAAATCGTGTGGCGGCGGCGTGGCCGCCGCGGGAGGCCCCATTAGCTAAAGTGGTGCTTCAGGTTAAGAACAATTTCAGGTTAAGAACGGACCTCCGGAACAAATTAAGTATGTAACCAGAGGTACCACTGTATTCGGTTTACGAACTCCGCAAAACCGGAAGTAGTGTTCTGGTTTGCAAACTTTACCTCAGTCTACAAACGGAAGCTGAATGGTGGAAGGGCACTGGCGGCAGGAGGCCTCATTAGAGAAAGCAGGCCTCAGTTTAAGAATGGACTTCTGGAATGGATTAAGTTCAGAAACCGAGGTACCACTGTGCTTGAAAAGAAAACCGCAGCTGCTTTGCTCCTCCCCTGGTTCTGCGTCCTGTGTGCTACCCGGAGCCGAGCCATGGTTTGGCACCATGTTCTGTGGAAACACAGGGTTGTGGTTTGTCTTGCTACCATCAAACCACAAGCTTGTCACCAAGGTTTGCTCCTGGTTTACCAAGTCGCTGACTGGCTCGAGACCGGCTAATGGGGTTTCACAGCTGGGTTTTCTAGCCTGACCTTCTCACCGTGACACCATGTGGGCTCTTAACAGAAGAGGGCCCAGAGTTCCACATCCCAGCATCCCTTCCCTTCCCAACACCAGCTCTCAAGGGACCTCATTGAGAAGCTCCGTGGTGGTGGCGGCAGGTCTCTGAAAACCCTGGGAAGTCATTGCGGGCAGTCCTGAACTAGATGCACCAACCGTCTGATTTGGTACGCTTCCTAGGACAGTGGTTGAGTTATAGGGACCCGGGACACACCGTTGTGTCTCTCTCTTCCCCCAGGACCCCCAACTCCCAACCTGCCCCAAGCCACTGAATCCTGGTTCCAAAAGCTCTCTGATATTTCCACCCACAGTCCCACTACTCTCCGATTGCCTTCCTGCAGGGGCGACCAAAATGCCCTTCCCTTGCTGTCTGCAGTCAGTCGCTGTCTCAGGGGATGCAGTTAGGACATTGGAAGAGCCTTGCCAGATCTCTCTAAAGAGCTGCAGAGTACCATCTCCCACAGTGGCCAGTCAGATGCTTCCAGGAAGCCCCCACCCCCCACCCCGGGACAGGAAGGCAAGGGTCCTCTCCCCTTGCCGTTGCCCAGCATTTTGTACTCAGAAGTATACTGCTGCCACTGATAAACCCACTCTGTACATCTGTAGTTGACATCGTACAGGCATGGAATCGATAAAAGCTGAAAACCTTAGCTTGCTTTTTTATTTTTAAAAACAAGTTTCTAATACAGTGGTACCTTGGTTTACGAACTTAATCCGCTCTGGAAGTCTGTTCTTAAACCAAGGCGTTGTCAAGGTTTCCAGCATGGTCTAGAGCAGGGATCAGCAAACCTTTTCTGCAAGGGGCCGGTCCACTGTCCCTCAGACCTTGTGGGGGGCCGGACTATATTTTGAAAAATAAAATAAAAAATGAACGAATTCCTATGCCCCACAAATAACCCAGAGATGCATTTTAAATAAAAGGACACATTCTACTCATGTAAAAACACGCTGATTCCCAGACCGTCCATGGGCCGGATTGAGAAGGTGATTGGGCCGGATCCAGCCCTCGGGCCTTAGGTTGCCTACCCATGTTCTAGTGGTCAGGGATGATGGGAACTGGAAGGGACCATGATCTCTGCCCCTTGGTTATGTGGGCACCATGGGGTTCTTGGGTTGGCCGAGAGGTGTGGCTTATGTGTCTACACTCTCTCTCTCTCTCTCTCTCTCTCTCTCTCTCTCTCTCTCTCTCTCTCCTTTCTCCCCTTCTGTTTTCTATCATTTTGGCACAGGAACTCAGAACGTCATTGAAGCATGTGTGACACAAGGAACTCAGTACCTGATTTACACCAGCAGCATGGAAGTGGTGGGGCCCAACGCGAGGGGCGACCCCTTCTTCAGGTACGTGCCTCACCTGGGGCTTCCGGCATCTCTGCCCCGGCTGCCTGTGCTCCAGCGTGTATTGCTGGGCTTCCTTCCCCTTCCACAGCACAGACCTGTCTCCTTCTCAGTCTGTGATTAAGGGCAGGCGAGTTCTTCCTCTAACTTCATTTTGCCTTTAGAAAGCCCACCCATCTTTCAGAACTATAGGTGGTTCTCTCCCCCTGCCCCCTTTTAACCTTGCAACACCCCTGTGAGGTAGGCTAGACTGAGCCAGTGGGAACTGCAGCCATCATATCACTGGGAAGCACTTTCGATAAAGCGATGTTCCTAAAGCGCTCGTGTTCTCTCTCATACACATACGCACCCAGAGCCCTGATATCCACAGCAGGGAGTTCCCTCTGGCTTTGGTCCAGGCCAGCAGTGGTTCCTCCCCTGTGCAAGGGCTTCCCCCGTGCCCTCCCTAGCAACATCACAACAACACATGTACACAGCAGCGGTAACCCTGGAGATGGGCAATGGAGATATATTATATATAACAGCGCTCCCTCCATGGCAATATTTTGTTCCTGTTTCTAACACTGTGCATGCACCATGCATTTAAAAAAACTTCCCCTGCCGAAGGATCCTGGGAACTGTAGTCTGTTTATGGTGCAGGGGATTGTAGCTCTGTGAAGGGAAAAGCACAGTTCCCAGGATTCTTTGAAAGAAGCTTGGATGGCTTTAAGAGAGGGTCAGACTCAGTGGCTCTCAATGGCTATGTCCTGCCTCCACAGCTGGAGGAAGTTCACCTCCGAATGCTAGTTTCTGGGAATCGCAAGAGGGGAGAGCACGGTGTTGTGCGTGGGTGCTGCTTTCAGGCTTCCCATAGGCTGGCCATGGTGGGAAGAGGATGCTGGAGAGACCCAGCAGGGCTGTCCTTCCATTCTTAAGCCTTGCGCAGTTCCTTGAATGTGCTTTAAATGTACGGTGCGTGGATGCAGCCTAAATTGCCACTTCCACTAAAGCAGGAGATTGGCAGTTTCTTGTCTGCAAACATTAAATCGCCTCCATTGTCTGTAAACACAAAACGTCTCGGTGCTGAATATTTTGGCCCGGGGCAAGGAAAGAAAATGGAGAAACTCAGACAGCTGTCTGGTATGTGTGTGTGTAAGGAATGGGACATTAAGCACCCATAATCCATCCTTCTCGAAGAGTGCTGAAAACATGCATGGATTCCAAGCTCCCAACCTTTAGAGGCTCATTTGCAAATCTTAAAATGTATCTGTAGGCACCAGAGAATGCTGGCTTTAGGGAGGAAAAACTGGCAATGCCTGAAACTGCCCCTGCCCCTACAAAACAAACTGATGAAACACACCCACCCACCAAAACAACAACACACACAGACAGAAAAGCAGGAAACGCCTGCAACTGAGCAATTCCTAAAAGCCAAACTCATTTTAAAAAACAACATTAACTAGGGAGGAATCATAGAATTGTAGAGTTGGAAGGGACCTAGAGGGTCATCTAGTCCAACCCCCTGCAGAGCAAAGGGCACCAATTTGGGGGACCCCCAGGTTACACAGTAGCACCTCCCTTGGATTCTCCCACCCCTACCAGTCAAAAGGAAGCTTGTGATGTCCATGCGCTGCAATAAAAAGATGCCTCCCTGGAATGATATGATGGAATTCTGGGGTGGGTGGTCTTTGTAGGGGGTGGGATTTTGCTGTTGTTGAGGAAGTGAGGGAATAATCAAGTAATAAGTTTCAGCTTGCAATAGGAACTGGGAAATGCTGCAGCTTTAATGCACATTTATTAAAAGGTATAAATAAATGCACATTAAAGTTGCAGCGTTTCCCACTGTGCTTTTGCAATGCTGGGAGAAACAATACTCTTCCTTCTACCTGTCTCTTTTAAGATGCAGGCACCTTGCCCTGCACTTGACAGTGGCCTCTGTACCATTATAGCACAGTGCATTGGAGTTAATTGAACAAAACTGAAGTATATTGAGGTACATTATTTTGTAGCAGAGACGGAAAAGGATGGGTCTGGCAGGTGGGGCTTCTGGGCTCTCTTTCTCTATGTTGAAGTATTGGGTTCTGATTCCCTGTGGCATGTTCCTCTTCTTTGCAGGGGAAACGAAGAAACCAAATATGAGGTTGTTCACACCGAGCCTTACCCGGTTAGCAAAGCCAAGGCTGAGCGGTTGGTCATCGAAGCCAATGGACGAGCGGTGAGTCAGGCTCCCCTTCAGCCCAGGTTTCGAATAGAACAAAGAACCTTAAAAGGACTAACAGATTTATTAGGACATAAATGTTCAAGAGCCAAAACCCACTTCCCCAGATCTGTGGCATGAACCCTTCGCCTCTGTTGGCCAACTAAGAACACTTTATGCATATACAGTGGTACCTCGGTTTACGTAATTAATCCGTTCCTGAAGTCCGTTCTTAAACCAAATCCATACTTAAACCGAGGCGTGCTTTCCCTAATGAGGCCTCCCACTGCTGGTGCCCTTCCACTGTTTGGCTTCCGTTCGTAGACCGAGGTAAAGTTCACAAACTGGAACACTACTTCCGGTTTTGTGGAGTTCATAAACAGGACTGTTCGTAAACCGAGGTACCACTGTAATGATGTAGGCTGCTGTCAATGGAAGTTTATGTGCCCCAATAACTCAATTAGTCTCTTACAAGAGTTTTGTGGCCTCTTAAAAGGGCAGCAAGATGTCCCCTCTGCAGTGTATTTACGACACTCTTAAAACCCACCCTTTCTCTCTACCCTCTAATGAGCTTGAGTGCACATAGCATTTCCTTATCTTTCTGATAATCCTGTGTGGTAGCGTTATTTAGTCATTCTCGTTTTGATTTGTATACGACTGTGACCATTCCTGCTGCATTCACCCTGGTTCACTTGCAGGGTGTTTACTTCTTGTTAGTCATTTGCTTGGGATGTGGGTGGCGCTGTGGGTTAAACCACAGAGCCTAGGGCTTGCCGATCAGAAGGTCGGCGGTTCGAATCCCCGCGACGGGGTGAGCTCCTGTTGCTTGGTCCCTGCTCCTGCCAACCTAGCAGTTCGAAAGCACGTCAAAGTGCAAGTAGATAAATAGGCACCGCTCTGTCAGGAAGGTAAACGGCGTTTCCGTGCGCTGCTCTGGTTCGCCAGAAGCGGCTTAGTCATGCTGGCCACATGACCCAGAAGCTGTACGCCGGCTCCCTCGGCCAATAAAGCGAGATGAGCGCCGCAACCCCAGAGTCGGTCATGACTGGACCTAATGGTCAGGGGTCCCTTTACCTTTTACCTAGTCATTCGCTCACTCTGCACCTTCCAAACTGCTTAAAAAGTCAAGTTTCTTTTTTTCCAGAGTGGGTTTGTTGCAGCTAGGGGAGACAGAGCCCTTTGAACCCCATACCTCAACTTGAATCCCTCCAGCAAAATGCTTGACCACCCGGAGGCTCCTCTACCCCACATGCGTCACAGTGGGGGGGTGGGAAGGGAGCCAGGTCCTTGGAGGCAGGGGAAGCTAATGGGTTTTCTCTACCTCCTCTTCTGTGCCACCAGGTGGAAGGAGGGAAGCAGCTGGTCACTTGCGCTCTTCGGCCGACTGGCATCTATGGGGAGCACCACCCACTGATGAAACAGTTTTACGAGAAAGGGCTGAGCACCAAAAAGTGTCTTATCCGAGCCGTCCCAGCCTCCACTGAGCACGGCAGGGTCTATGTTGGTAAGTCTCGCATGCACGCTGTGTGCCATTCTTGAACTCCGATGTCACCACGAACTTTAGATGCCTTTGCACGCACTCCCTCCGGTCCTTTATAGCCAAAGCCCCAGAGAAGCAAGATGGTGTTGCTGCTTTTTATCAAAACAAATAATCTTTCCCTCCTGGAATGCTTTGCTTCTTTACCCATGACTAAAGCAAAGCAAGAACACCAGAGCCTGTGTATTAACGTTTAGCAGTCGGACCTCTTGAATTCTTTTTCCAAGAGCAACAGATAAACTACAATGGGGATTTGTAAATTAATTTGTGTAAGCATTTGGAGGGCAACGTGGCCATTCCTGGGCCTGCTTTTTATTAGTTTGCTAACCTCTGCTAGAGGGCGATTGGCTCACAAGGAGAAAATGTGTTTAAAAAAGTGGTTTTCTTGAAAGAAGATCCCTTTGATCTCCTGTAACTTAAATTATGAATTTATTTTTATTTCCTCCTTACAAGGAAGGCTGAGCTAAGCCCTTGGCAAATGCACAAGCAAAGACATGCGTGCTTACGGACTGGATGCTCAGTCAGACCAAAGCACTCTGAGTCAGTGACCTGATGCCATTCACCTCTCTTATTGTTTATATTCCTATCTGTAGGATCTCTCTCTCTCGCCCGTTGCATAGGCTGCTTTAGCGATCCTATTTCTCTTTCCCAAGTGTTTCTCCTCTCTTCCTCCCCCTGCCAACCCTTTTGCAGGCAACGTGTCTTGGATGCATCTGCTGGTGGCCCGGAAGATCCAGGAGTCTCCCTCGACCGTTTCAGGCCAGGTTTATTTCTGCTATGACGACTCGCCTTACAAGAGCTACGAGGACTTCAACATGGAGTTTCTGGGCTCCTGCGGCTTCCGCATGCTGGGCTCCCGGCCGCTGCTGCCTTCCTTCCTCCTGCGGTTCATGGCGCTGTTCAACGCCTTCCTGCAGTGGCTGCTGAAGCCCCTGTGCAACTATGCGCCCATCCTCAACCCCTACACTCTGGCTGTCGCAAGCACCACCTTCACAGTGCAGACCAGCAAGGCCAAGGAGCACTTTGGCTACCAGCCCCTCTACAGCTGGGAGGAGAGCCGGGCCCACACTGTGAAATGGCTCCAGGAGATCGATGCCCAGAGGCATGCTGGGAAATGAGACACGGGCCGTGTGTGCGGGGGAGAGGGACAGGGGAGCCAGGATAGAGAGGGACTCCCCCCTCGCTCCCCAAAAGCAGCCTAGCCCTGGGTTTTGCTTCCACTGGAGCATCCGAGTACATTTTCCCACACTCTTGCCGAAGCTGTGTTTATGATACCCGTCAAGAGTAATTTCATCTCGGTAGACTCTGGATTACACTATTGGTTTAATCCTTGTAATTACTATTATTTATTCGTCACTCGCAAAGCACTTAAAAGGATGACCGGGAGAGGGTAGAAAGAGGAACTGATCTGCGGGGAACCTACTCCAGGATTTGGCAGCAACCACTCCGTGAGAGTGTGCCAGTTCTACCGAAATCTGTTTTGAATGTTGGTTAAGCATATAGTTTTACTTCGGGGTCTCCTGTAAGAGCTGTGTGCTCCACTGGTGGCTGTTATCCGTCAAGGCTTGTAGGGGGTTAAGCAGGAGGCTAACATTAGAGGGCGCCAGAGGCAATGGCAGGCAGATCTAAGGAATGCTAGATTGGTCCTTATCTTCCTACCTGGTGAATTTTACAAGGGCAGCCCTGAGACTAAGGAGAAACCAGCTCAGTGCCACCTTCTGGGCTGGTTAAAAGAAGGCAAGTTGGTGGGGCAGGGCTTCCCTTTTGCCCTAAAGAACCTGCCTCCCCTGGTGTGCCTTTGCAACAGAGCCTCCAATCTAAGTCTTAGAATGACTTCTATGATCCAGATCTTGCTTGGGCTGCGTTGCACATTCCAGACTCCCTCTCTGATGGGAGTCCTCCTCTTCCAGAACCACTTTCCTTCGTTCTTATTCCATTCCCTTGGCAGTCTTTATTTTCAGTGTGCTACAAATGAACAGCACAGTGGGTCGGGGAGGGCTGTGTGCAATTTCGTGCTGCATCTTTCCTTTCCTGTAGCAATGTGAATCCCTCTGAAGGATCCTCAATCCATTCCGCATCGCTGCAATCCCATTCCATTTTTTTCTTCCTACCTCAATTGCCACTACACCGCCTGTGCAGTCGGGATCCAGATCCCTGTTTTGATTTTTATCTAGCCTGTCCTCTCAGTGTAGGACTTCACTTAGCATGACATATGATGCCATGATTTATTTTCCCTGCCACTTTTTGCAGGGCTTGTGCACTATGAATATGACCGGAGAATCATGGCGGATTTTTCTTTTAAAATAACAACACACTACTACAGTGGGTGGGTGGAGCCCAGATGCCCCTGCCTACAGTCTGATTAATAAGGGACAGAGCTAACAGCCTCCCTTATTCTGACTCTTTGCCATGTGGTTTTACTCCCCCCCCCCTTTGAGATTTGACCCAGTGAAAGAGGCTCATTTTCCTGAAACATCCTGTCAAATGCAGGAACTTGGCAACCTCGCAGGATTGACAGCATTCAATAAAAGTGACAAAGGCACACAACACACTGTTGCTGGGCTGGACAAGGAAAGCCCGCTGGCAAAATCCTTAACAGGGAAGGCGAAAGTGTTTTGGACATGTTTAAGTTTTGATGATTTGAAGGTTGGGGGTGAATAGGAATTGGTGAGGGGCAGGGGTGAGTCTGTTCAGTTTGCACTTACATGCAGAGCTTAATTCTTAGTTTCTGAACCACGATGCAAACTGGAACACCGCTTTCCTTTAAAATTTGCACGTTTCTGAATTTTGCAATGCAGTTCTCATAGTGTTCACAAAAATGAATATTTAGTGTAGACGAGGCACAAAACTATGTTGCGCTGACAGAAATTGCTTGCAGAAAGGCATGTATTAGTAGGGGGGACCACCCCAAATTGATTTAGAAATGGGGCACCCTGAAGGTTTTAAAAAAGAGAAACTGAGATTGATGGAGCCAGCCATCCCTAGGGCTGATAGAGGCAGATAACATGATTTGTGACATGGAGGAAGCCAATCGAAATAGGTGTTTCTCCCTCTTTCGCAGTACAGAAATTGGCTGGAGACTGAAGAGGAAGCTGTTTACCACACAGTGACTTAATTAATTGATGGAGTTCACTGCTCTGTCAGTAAATGTGACGCCTACTCAGTTTATATCCCGCCCTTCCTCCCAAGGGAGCTCAGGGCACCAAATCAATAAAAATATAATTGAAAACTTTCTAAAACCAGCTAAAAACAAGCACATTCCTTCAGCCAGTTATCTCAGGGGTTATCGTTCAGCCATCAAATGCCCGGGTAAACAAGGAAGGCTTTAAAAATCACTGGCTTGAGCTGGCTTTTTAGAAGGGACAAGGCAAATAGATGGCAGATAGGGCCGCTGGTCACAGGGGTGGGAAGTGGGATGTGCCTGGCTGGCAGAGATTGCTCCAGCCTTGACACCCTCCTCATGGGCTCCTCAGAGCAATCATTTCTGGGCTAGACGGACCTATCCGTCTATTAGCACGACCAGCTGCCTTCCCCCTGTAAGAGCATTGCTGGTGCTTAACTTGGGCACGGTGAGGATGCCAGCCTGCTGCTCCCGCTGGTGAAACCAAATAATAATGTAGAATGTGTTCCTTGATCAAAGTCTTAATTATTATAAATAAATACGTTGAATTCAGACAACGAGTTTGGCTCCTATTTTCGCTCCTGTCGTGTCTGTGGGGACCTTGGCAGGGCCATGCAGAGATTGGTCGTAGAAATGGTAGAATGAGAATTCTGAAGTCCGTAGGAGTGCTCCCTCCCTAAAAATCTCTTCCTCTAACTAACAGTGCTATAAATGGCATGTTTATGAACAAGGTAGGAATTGTAGGCATGTGGAAGTTTTCAGATCGCCTGGCAGATAAGACTCACGGCTTGTGAGCAGAGGTGAATAATATTAAGGTTAGAAAATCCACGGGGCACGGCTTATACGCCTTTAAAAACAAACAAGCCATGTTTGCAGAGTCTAAACTCCAACCCCCAGCAGCCCCAGACACCATGGGCAGTGGCCAGGCATGATGGGAATTGAGGTTCATGTTGGCCACCCCTGGCATAAACGGATTGCACCACTCCCTGTGTTTGCAAATACCTTGGGTGGATGCGAGAAGCTTCTTGTTGCATTTTGATACCTCCCAAGTTCTGTGAAGAGAGAGGTGCCAAGGGAAAACATCAAAAGCTGGTACTTGTCCAAGCAAGGCATACATGTGAATGCCTTTTGTGTTCAACCCAGGTTTCCCAGAGGATAAAGTTAGCTAAGTGAGCCTGAAGGGAATGTTGATAGTGCTGGTGAAAATGATGCCGCCAGAGATCGGATCTGCCAATCTTGTGCAACTACCTTTTGGAGGCGTTAATGTTTGATGACTAGCCAACCATCGGTATGTCTCTTACCACAGACATTTCCACAGCATGTGATTTATATCATTAAGCAAGTTACATTGACTTTAGCGGTATTCCGCCCTGTTCATTTCAATCGGAAGGAGAAACACTGCAAACGAGGGGTGGAGAAGGAATCAGCTGCATAATCGTTTGCGGAGTGGAAGCAGCGACGCCGACGAATACTGATCATCTCTGCTGGATTGATTTGCATTTTGGACATGGGACCGAATAAGTGCGCATCAGAAACTTCGGCTTGTGTTTCTGTTTTGGTCAGAATTCTCCATCTCTAATGGCAGGCACCCATAGACACAGTCCTACAGGTGAGCTGAGAGCTAATGGAGGGTGGACATTTATTTAAAATAATAATTCCTGTACTAGTCCATTACATGTTAAAATTCAAGCCCTGGACTTTGTGTATTCTGCAATTCCCTGAGAGCACAGAAAAGTGAAAGAACATGCAAAGCTAGCTTCCTGAGAATCTGATTATTATTATTATTTTTTAAAGAGCATGTTTCTGTCCCTCACCGATTGCAAAAACTTTGCTTGAAATTGTGTGGATGATGACTGTAAATTCTTGGGTGCTAGAGGTGGCTGAATAGAGCGGCTGAGAACAGGGCTCCAGAGCCCTGCGTAGCTCATTGATGAGGAAAGAGAGAGAAAATATTGCCAAATAAGAGAGCGCAAGTACGATTTATGCGGCTTGCAAAATTGGTTGTGCTATTTGACCCTGATGTGACCTTTCATGAGGAGAACCCACAGGCCTGTTTCACTATAAAAAGAATCAGTACGGCCTTATATCAGTGGGACTTGCTCCCAGGTTACTGGCTATGGGGTGGTGACCTTACACACAGTAGCTTTGTCCATAGTCCCTGGTGTCTGGAGTGATGCCTTACTGATGCAAACGGGGGGGATTTGGGGACATTTGTAGGGAGACAAGCAGAGGAGGACCATTTGCTGCCATGAGATGTAAAGGCCGTAAAAAAACGTCATCTGAAGTCATGCAGGTTCAGGTGTTGCTGTGGCTGGTAGTTTGTGTGGTGTCTAGGAACCATTATATGGAATCTGATAAAACTGACATAGAAGAACTTGAAAAGGGCCATAGCTCTCATTGTCATGGAGACATAGTACAAGGGATCCAGCAACCAGGATTTTTACTTTTTGGTACCTGATACACGCCCCCTCCAACCCCCAGTGCCTGACTGCCGGAGCCTTCTTATAGGACTACTGATCCCTGCAGACACTGCTGACTTAACTCCAGAATAAAAAGGCCTAGAGCCTTGAAAACAGGTCAGGAAAGCTAGCTTTGCATCTGAGAGTTTTCAAGATAAGGTGCTCATCTTGATCTGATGCATGTTCACTTTCTTTGAAATGAGTGGGACTGGATGCACACATTTCTGAGGCATTTGCTGGTAGCTGGGATTTCTTAGCATCTGCCCCCCCTCCTCTTAGAGATACATGCGACAGATGAGAATGGGGGGAGGCTTTCGAAGTGGGGTTCATCTCTCTCTCACACAGGGTAGCTGCTCCAGTCAGTCACCAATTCCTCAAAGAAGAAGCAAATCTTTGTCAACAGTCTTGGAGCCCAGTGACTGGGAGGTGGGGGTGTGGGGGCTGACCTCTGCCTCCCTCCTTCGCCCCAAGAGGGATATGGAATGGAGCGTTTGGAAACCAAAATTGCAAATGAAGCAGAACTTGCCCATTGCAGCAACAGCTGACAAAGGGGCGGTGTGGCGAAGAGGCCTGCTGTCATTCCATCTGCCATATAGCTCCAAGGACACTAAAAATGATACTATTGGCGTGAGACGGGGGGAGGAGAGCACCCCAGAGGATGCTCTTGTTCTTTCTCCAAGACAGGACTAGTTCCACCCAAAGAGCCAAGATGGATGTCTGCAAGGGGCGCCACGTAGACCCATCTGTGGAGGAAATGTGCAAGCCCTGCGCACTGCAAGGCCACCAGGAGGCGGTCCTGGAATGTGTGCCCTGTGAGGCTGCATTGTTGCCCCACTATATATATACAGTGGTACCTTGGGTTAAGAACTTAATTCGTTCCGGAGGGAGGTCCGTTCTTAACCTCAAACCATTCTTAACCTGAAGCACCACTTTAGCTAATCGGGCCTCCTGCTGCCGCCGGAGCACGATTTCTGTTCTCATCCTGAAGCAAAGTTCTTAACCCGAGGTACTATTTCTGGGTTAGCGGAGTCTGTAACCTGAAGCGTATGTAACCTGAGGTACTACTGTATATATATATAGTGGGGCAACTACACACACACACACACACACACAGTGGTACCTCAGGTTACAAACACTTGGGGTTACAGACTCCGCTAGCCCGGAAGTAGTACCTCAGGTTAACAGGTTAAGAACTTTACCTCAGGATGAGAACAGAAATTGTGTGGCAGCAGCGGGAGGCCCCATTAGCTAAAGTGGTACCTTAGGTTAAGAATGGTTTGAGGTTAAGAACGGACCTCCGGAACGATTTAAGTTCGTAACCAGAGGTACCACTGTGTATATAATTTTTATTAAATTTTCTGTTTTACAATTTAGAATACTCATTTAAACATCCTTAAAATATCAATGACTTCTCTTTCCATGGTTCATTTTGCATATCATAAATCCCTGCACATTTTACAAAAAACCAAACCATTTAGTATTCCACTATTACATCCATCAAAACGTGTTTACACTGTTGGATTTATCTTAATGCTGCCAATGTTTTCAAGTGTACACATTTCCTCCACCCCCCCATATATATTCAATAAACATTTTCCAGAACGTATGTTCTTCTTGTTCTTTTATTTTATATGTTAATTCTGCAAGCTGTGCACATTCCGTCAGCTTAAATTGCCATTCTTCTTTAGTTGGGATCTCGCTCGTTTTCCATTTTGGGGCTAATGAAACAGGGGCCGGAGTAGTGGCAGACATAAACAACCTTTTTTGACACCCGGAAATTCCGCCTTTTTGTTGCCCCACTTTAAACGGTCATGGCTTCCCTCAGATAATCCTGGGAGCTGTCGTTTGCTCAGGGCACTGAGAGTTGTTAGGAGGCCTGCTATTCCTCTTAAAGGTAAAGATAAAGGGACCCCTGACCATTAGGTCCAGTCGCGAATGACTCTGGGGTTGCGGCGCTCATCTGGCTTTATTGGCCGAGGGAGCTGGCGTACAGCTTCCGGGTCATGTGGCCAGCATGACTAAGTCGCTTCTGGCGAACCAGAGCAGCACACGGAAATGCCATTTACCTTCCCGCCGAAGTGGTACCTATTTATCTACATGCACTTTGATGTGCTTTTGAACTGCTAGGTTGGCAGGAGCAGGGACTGAGCAATGGGAGCTCACCCTGTCGTGGGGATTTGAACTGCCGACCTCCTGATTGGCAAGTCGTGGGCTCTGTGGTTTAACCCACAGCGCCACCCGTGTCCCTCCTATTTCTCTTACCCTGCTACAATTCCCAGAATCCCCTGGGAAGAGGGACTGAGAAGGCGTGCCACAAATGTTCTCTCTTGTGGCTCCAGGGGGTCCGTTGAGCAGTTGTGGTGAGCGAGTTCTCTATCAGGGGTTCTCTTATTCGGGGTTCTTCCCGAGGGTTCCCCAGAGCAGGGATGCACACAGAGAGCACCAGGTCTCGAACGGCTCCAGTGTTATGGCACGGCCGAATACTGCCCCTTAGTGGCACGGTTTGGCCAGTGTCTGGCTGCTTCCAGGTTCAGCATTGGTCTGTCATCGTTCCCAGGAGAAGAGTTTGCATTTCTTGTCCGCTCTCCGAGAACAGAGGAGAAACGCAACTGGTCCAGGAAGCCCTGCGTTGGTTTTGGGAGGGGAGGCGAAAGGGGAAATGGCTCAAAGGCCGTCAATAAGGCATAGTCAGAGACAAATGCTAGGTCAACTCTGGCTGGACATCAAGTAATCTGCGCGCTGCCAAATGTTATAGGGTGGGGAGTGCCATCTGTCTCTTAGCATTTTCCCCACCCACACAGGAAACTGCAGGAGTCCTGACATTTGGAATATTTAACTAGGACATATTGGGTGGATATCCACACTATTTTTGTGGAATGTAGCCTGAAAGAACATGGATTCCTGGAGATCTTGGTTTTTATTAATTACCTTCAAATAAATCCAGTTTCTAGACCTCATGAGCAAGGACGCTGAGTTTGCAATAAAAACCCACCCTATGGAGGAGGGCTTGCCCCTTGGGTTATTTGCCTCTCCTCACGTAGCCTCCAGCCTTCAACAGATTATTATTTGGTTGCTCCCCCCCCCCATAAAAGTGATTAGGGATGAAATATGATCACCCCACAGCTGAAATAGTTGGAAATGGGTGCCTGTTGTACCTGCTGAAAGTTCCTTCTTAGAAAATGTGTCTAGTGGGCTGAGTCAGGCCCACTGTGGCCCTAATCCAGACCACAATGAATGTGCCCTAGAGCAGACCCAGCTGGCAAGGAAACTGTCTACATCCCAAAGGAAACATTTCCATTCCCGACATCCAGTGTGACAGATGTGGGGAACCTTTGGCCCTGCAGGTGTTGGTGGACTACAACTCCCGTCAGCCCCAGCAAGGTTGGACCAATGGCCAGGGATGATGGGAACTGTAGTCCATCAACACCTGGAGGGTCAAAGGTTCCCCATACCTGCAATAGAAGCTGATGGGATTTCATGTTTATTTTATTTTCCTAACTCCATATAAAGATTTAAGAGGGGGCATACGTAACCATCCTTCCACTGCTGGGATCCTGGGCTATACTTGAACCTCACCCACCCCCAATTCTTCAACAATGTTGCAAAGTGAGGAATAGAGAAATGTTTTAAAAGGTTTCTCAGGGTACAGGATCATGCACTGGGGAGATACCATTCATGTGCCTTAGAAGCTCTTTACAAAACTCCATCCTTGTTTATCCTTCCTGTTTCCCATATGGAGAGCTGATCATTCTTGCTTCATACTTAATGTGAAAAAAGAAGAAAATATTAGGCGATAAATATTTTGTAGTGTGTAGCAACAATCCAACAGCCATTGGCAAGATGATTTAGAACGGGAGGTCGCCTCTAGGGCGTAACTTAGCCCAGCTGCCCGGAGGAAGGAAACATGCAGTCAGTGTTGACAAGAGGAATCGTGTTCGAATCCTCCCTTGTGCCTCTGCCTCATCCTCCCCCCCCCCCAAGGGAAGGGGGGTAGGTGTGCCTTTGCTCGGGAGCTCAAATCTGCACCGGGAGGCCTATTACTCATCTAGCCTCCCCCTGCAGCAAAGAGATGACACAGCCCCACCCAGGCTCCTTCTGCTCCCTGCAGAGGAGAGAGAACAGATTGCCTTGCGCTCCCTCGTTTTGTGTCTAAGAAGAGAGGTTAACTAAGGTTGCCTGCTTGCCAGGAAACAAACAAACAAACAAAAAACAGCTGCCCTGGTCTGCTCCCGAATTTTTCTAACCTCCCAAAATCGGCAGGTGAAGCTGGTCATGACGACATGGAGACAACGGCTCACATCTGGGCACAGATGCAGATCGCGTTGCTGTTAAGGGGAGAGCTCTGGGGCTGGCTGAAAAGTCAAGGCTTGGGGTGGATTTGGAAACCATGTATGGACCGCTCCATCCCTGATGGAGGTTGCTGTGGGTAGCACAGGCTCCAGGTTTTATTGGGGTGAGTGGGCGGGAGGCTATTAAAGCAGGATGCTCTCAGTAAGACCCTCTCTCCGATTACCCTTGGCACTGTCAAAACACTGTCAAAAATTGCCATCTTTCTTTGGAGTGCAAGGCAAGCACAGGAGGCTGGTCTATCTTGACACGACTGCCTGCTGATTCCATGCTTGAGGGGTTGGGGTACCAGGGCTGAGAGGAGGCCCCAGGACTCAGCAGTGGGGGCCCTGCAGTCCTGAATTTGGAAACCAGGCCCCTGTTGTTACTGACACTAGATAGCTCAGTTGGTTAAGGCATGGTGCTGATAATGCCAAGGTTGCAGGTTCGATTCCTGTATGGGACAGCTGCATATTGATCCTCAGGGTACCTTCCAATTCTGTGATTCTACATTGATGCTTTCTGGAAAGTCCTGTCACTTTCCCCATGGAAAAATCACTCTTTACTGCTGAATCGGAGCAAACATCAACCGGGTTTTCCAGAGATTGATGTTTGCTCCGATTCAGCAGTAAAGAGCAGGTTTTCCCAGGTAAAGCAATGGGGCAAATGGAAAACCGGTCTGATCCATGCTTTGCTGCTTCTCACCGAACCGTCCTGTTTGCTCATGAGGTGCCAAGGTTTTGGATTCATTCTCTATCCCATCTTGTACCAGTTTTTCAAAAACTTATCACCCTCATTATCTCCTGGACACTAGGGTGGTCAACTGCCCAGAAAAAAGCCCTGTCTTGCTGTTATGTCTAAAAGCAGTAACCTTGCCCACAAAAAAAACCCTGACAGTTAGCATTAACCCCTGCTTACAGCTGCACATTTGATCTGGGGAAGAGAACCATACTGTCCCCGACACAGCAACGGGAGTTGATTTCGAAGTTGGCAACCTTTGCCAGCTGCCTATTACTGGAAGGCTGCTATCTTTAAAGCAACTCCTATATAATTCAGCCTTTCCCAAGTTAAAGCGCTAACAGGAAGTTTAAATAAAATCTCTTTTATGAAGAAGGCAGCCACAACAGCTCCTCATGCCCCCAGAGGGTGGTGTGTGTGCTTGTATGTGTACCAAACAGTTTGAGGATTTTTTCCCTTCTTCTGCTGCTGTTTGTGTTTTGATTTGCAGCTCTAATTCACTGCCGGCCACCAGAGGGCAGCAGGACATTATTGACTGCAAAAACCACTACATTAAGAAACTATGCTTCCAGGCAGCCTAAAAATAAAATCAAGACGGAAAGGAGGGAGGGAGGGGAGAGAGGGCGGGGGAGAAGAAGCAAGAGAATATTTTTAAAGTACGTTTATTAAAGCCAGAGGGCAGTAGGTCAGGATATATGGGAACAGACAGAGCGCTGCGTGAATGTGATATCGTGTAAGGAAGGAGCGGTCAGAATGAGAGTCGGCGGCTCAGGATGTTGGGGGCCGGGCTCACCGTTTGACAGCTTGTATAACTGTCTGGAGCGCTGGCCAGGGAGGGAGCATTCGCCCGCCAGCTGCTGCACCTGCCCCTCTCTCTCTTTATTATTATTTGCGTTTGTTTGCATCTTGGGGGTTTAAGATGCAGGAAGGAAAACAGCCATAATCTATTGCAGGCATGTCCAACAGGTAGATCGTGATCTACCAGTAGATCACTGGACGTCTGCGGTAGATCACTGGTAGATCATTGGCTCTCTCCAAAGAAGCTGAACAACTGTGGCTCCCCTAAAAGAAGCTCACCATTTTACCTCCTCCCTGAAAAAACTCAACAATTTTGACCCAAACCCCCAAAAAGGGGGTAGATCACTGCCAGTTTTTAGTTCTGTGAGTAAATCGCAGTCTCTTGGGAGTTGGCCACCCCTGATCTATTGAAATGCAGCAGCCATTCAGAAGAGCGCTTGGCTGACCTTTTCCCCATTTGCTTTCTTTTAGCAAGGGTTTGTTTTCTTCTGTTCTTCAAGGGCCCCAAATTCCTCTTCTCTCTGACAGTGAGAAGCACGTCGCTCCCCCCTGCAGGACCTGTGCTAAGGTCCTGGGGTCGGGGTATTGTGCTGTAGGCGTTGGGTCATGGGAAGAGTTGCCACGTTTCCGACTTCCACCCCAGCAGGGTCCCTGTGCCTTTATAATCTTGTGTGTGGCAGGCAGACAACCAACAGGTGAAGCCCTTCAAACTGCTGTGTCCCCATGCTGGGGGAAAGCGCCACACCCTGAATGGCTATTTGTTGCAGGAAGGCTCAAGGCCTAAAAGGCCGAAAATGGATGCGTTCATCCCTGGCTTTGTGAAGTAGACAAGGGGAACCTGTGGCCCTCACAAGGAGAACATCTACATTGCAAACACTTCTTGGTTTGACACCAGTTTCAGCCTGTGCCTCTACTAGCTAGAAGGCAAATGGGGAGGAAGGAGGTGAAGAGAGATTGCATTTCACAAAAGCAGGCAAAGCAAAATACAGTGGTACCTCGGGTTAAGTACTTAATTCGTTCCAGAGGTCCGTTCTTAACCTGAAACTGTTCTTAACCTGAATCACCACTTTAGCTAATGAGGCCTCCTGCTGCCGCCGTGCCGCCAGAGCACGATTTCTGTTCTCATCCTGAAGCAAAGTTCTTAACCCGAGGTATTATTTCTGGGTTAGCGGAGTCTGTAACCTGAAGCATCTGTAACCTGAAGCGTATGTAACCCAAGGTACCACTGTAGTGGTTTGCAAACCACTAAGGTCTCCCCTTTCTCTTTGCAGAGACATTCGCTCCGTGTATAAAATTTCACTTTTTCTCTGTCTCCCCGCAAAGCCAATGGAGATGTGATAGGCCTGTACAATATTAGGGGGCTGCTGTGCCCCAGAGAACAGAGGGCAGAGGTTCAGAAGAGGAGCACCCCAGTCTCTTGGCAGTCACTGAGTGGCTTGGCAAACCAGCCAGCAGAAATGCCATTATCTAATCGGATTGTGTGCTAATCGGGTAGGGTGGATAATCCTGGATCGTTAAAGGGAAATCTCGTTAGAACAATCCCATTTCGAATGCTCGGTAAGCCCGCTGTGCGATAACAGCTGGGAAGGCCTAAGCAATCCCCAGTGCTGAGCAACGGCCTCTGCCTCCTCTGAGATTGCGCTCGGAGGCCTTACCTAGATGGGGAAAATATTACAAATTTCCCTTAAGACAGAGTTGAGGAACCTGTGGTCCTCTCCAGCCGTCATTGGACTCCACTGTCCATCAGTCACGGCAAATATGGCCAATGGTCAGAGACGACGGGAAGCTCTGTGTCAAAAGCGAGGAAGTGGGTTGTTAGAGGAAAGAAAAGTCGTGTTACTTCAACAATAAAACACAAGAATGAAAATGAAAAGAGGGCAAGAAAAATATTCCTTTGGGGAGGTGTATGTGTGCACGCTAGGGTCCTTGGAGGAGCAGATCAGTCATTGTTGCTTTTTATTATATCTTTTAAACAACTGCACGTGAACAGAAACTATTAAAAATATATATCAAGAAATGAAGGTGATAAAACTATTGAAGGCATCAGAATGTTATAATCCGAGAGGTTTTGAAGCAGGGAGACTTATGAGGAATGGAAGAGGCTTTTAATAATTGAATGATATTCCTGCCACTACAGCTTTGCGCCTCGGTAGAGTTATTGAAAAGCCAGCCATTTGTTTTCAGTCTGGTGAGTTGAAAACGAACAAGGCGGAGGAAGATATTAAAAGGGGGAAGGAGGGAAGGAGGGGGGCAAGCAGGCAAGTGGCTGGGTATCTGTTGGGTCACTGAAACTAGCCAGTCCTCAGCCAAAGAGCAGCTGTTGCTGTTGGGATCTGAGAAAGATGGCGAGGGAATATTTTTTCGGAGCAGCGGAGAGAGGGGAAGCCGTGTCTTTCTGCAGATTTTCCTCCCAGGGTTGCTGAGGGGAAAGGTGGGATGTAGAGGGCACCCCTATCCCAGGCAAGAAAAGAAAGCAAGTCTCTAGTCCTCATAGAACAAAAGTTATGAAGCAGAAATTGCCTTCACCATCATGGCTATAGCTTTGCGAGAGATGAGCCTGCTCCCGCCTTTCAGTGCTTTTAGCCAATGAGAGGAATCAGGGCTGTGATTGACGAGTCCTAGAGAAGAACATAGAGCCCAACAGAAAACTTTAAAATGGTCCCAGAACTCCAGGCATCGAAAAATTAATTTTCTGGTTAATTCTGAAGCCATCTTGGGGTCTTACTTGATGCGTGCATCACTCTAGGTTTTTTCATCTGGATTCATACAATGGAGGACTCCCTGGGGCATTTTGAAGCTGTTTTCTGAGTAAAAGGTAAAGGTAAAGGACCCCTGACAGTTAAGTCCAGTCGTGAACGACTCTGGGGTTGTGGCACTCATCTCGCTTTACTAGCCGAGGGAGCCGATGTTTGTCCGCAGACAGTTTTTCCGGGTCATGTGGCCAGCATGACTAAGGTGCTTCTGGAGAACCAGAGCAGATCATGGAAATACCGTTTACCTTCCCACCAGAGTGGTACTGTTAAGTTGTGGGTGAACATATCAGACGACACAGCGATTCTTCAAACAGCTCTTGTTTATTCACAGGCCAGGACAGAACTGAACTGAAGGGCTCAGTCAGCCTGTTTATATAGAGCTCCAGTACCATGTTACTGTAACAACTTTCTAAAACTATCCAATCACTGAACGTCACTTTCGATCCTTCATTTGCATAACTATCTACAGTATCCCCCTGCTGGCCCAGGGTGAGAACATAACAGGTACCTATTTATCTACTTGCACTTTGATGTGCTTTTGAACTGCTAGGTTGGCAGGAGCAGGGACCGAGCAATGGGAGCTCACCCCGTCGTGAAGATTCAAACCGCTGACCTTCTGATCGGCAAGCCCTAGGCTCAGTGGTTTAGACCACAGCGTCACCCGCGTCCCATTTTCTGAGTATGGAAGCCTTAAACAAATTGCACTGCAAATGCAGATAACACATCCATGCAAATCTTATGCAGGCTTCTGTCCGACTAGGTCAAGGGGCAGGGGGCCCAACCAAAATACAGTGTACCAGGCCCAGAAAGTCCTGAGGGCAGACGTGCTTCATCTCCTTCAATTTGGGGGCTGCTTCCACCCTCCCTATCAAGATCATTGATGTCCCAGGATGCAGAAGTGTCCAAGCCTGGCTTCTGACGCTGATCTGCATAATTGCTCTGATTTCTGAATAAATTTATCCTGCCCTTTCCACTGTCTTGCATAACATGGATTATACTTGTGGCCGTCATGGGAGCAGGAAGGAAGTATTCAAGGCACAGAAGCTCCAACGCAGCAGCCCACGGGGGAAACTGCTTCCTGAGCCCTCCTACTAATTTTCTCGCTTCTGAGATTTCAAGCAAGTGTCACTCTCCCGTTTTTGAGCACATGAGGGCTAGATACTTGCCAAAAGCAGATCTTCTTAGGCACCCATGCAAAAGGAGAATGGATCCAACCATTCCTTTCCAGCCAAGGTCAACAGTGGAGCCAGGCACCTTTTCGAATTATAACTCTCTCCACTGCATCGGAAAACCAGGACTGCACATCTGCCCCATTGTTCAGAGTCGGCCGCATGTAGGACTCCCAAGCTTTTGCCCTCCGTTTCCCCTTCCTGGTTCTCATTCTCTCTTCCCCTCCAGTTCACTCTGGCTGGCAGGACGCTTCTCCAAGCATAGCTTGGCTTTCGTGGAGAAGCCCTGAAAGACGGCTCACCTTGGGCCAATAGAGCAAGGCACTTTATCCCATGACCCTCTTTTGCAGTTAGAGTGCAGGTGAAGAATCAGGGAGGACCTGCGTTCAAATCCCCACATAGCCCTGTAGGCCAGTTTGCAATCTCTCTGCCTAAGTTACCTCACAGGGTTGTGTGGGGATTAAAAAAAGGGAAAGACAGACCACACATGCTTTCCTGGGCTCTTTGGAGGACGGCAAGATTGGGGGGGGGGGGAGAGAATATGTCTCAGTTTGAGCTTTGTTTGGGAAAGAGACTGCTGCTGCCTAGGTGACAGTGTCATGAAGGAGGCTGGTGGCAGCTGTCAAAACCCCTTTTCTGCTAGAAATGAGCTTCTTTTGAAGAGGTGAGGGCCTGCCCAATTTGCATTGCTCTCAGCCAGGCTGAGGAGGAAGGCATCGGCATAATCTGAGCCCGGGACAGCGGCGTGTGGAGACCGAACTGAATTTCTAAATAAACAAATTAGTGCTGTTTTGCATATTTTTTATCCTGTGATGCCGCTCTTAAATATTATTTGGCATGAGAAGCAGCTCTAGCTATATCACGGCACCATGTGAAAACAGATTTTGCTACCATCACAAAGATTTATTTGTGAATGGAGAAGAATTGTGTCTCCTCCTCGCAGCCTCATTTCCCCTCCTCCACGGAGCAAGGGGCTGCGACTGAGAAAATGGCCTGTGTCCTATGCGTTTGTCCCTTCAAGGTTTCCAGAGCAGTTCAGCAGCCCTTACATTGTGATACCCCGGTCAACTGCTTCCAGGGCCTGCTGGCTTATGACAGGCCTGTCTGGCAAGGGGCTCTTGCATGTAACTTGCACCTCAGCGCAAGAGGCCATGCCTTTCACTTTGAAGGGTTGGTTCTTCCCTGGCCTATTCTCTGTGTTTCAAGTCCTCGATGACTTGACCCCCAAATATCAGAAAGGCTACCTCCTTCCCTACTTGTCCCTTCCAGGTGTTAAGAATGGCACAGGGGGCCTTCTTGGTAGTTTTGCCTCCTCCAGGAGTATAAGAGGGAGGGAGGGTGTCCCTGAAGAGAGCATTATTTGTGGAAGCCCCTAAGTTGTGGACTTTCCTTCCCTGCAGAGGCATGTGTGACTTCATGACTATACAGCTCACTGTACGCTGGCCTTTGAACGTCTGGAATGTATGTTTTCAGGACCCAGCCTATTCTTGCATACCCATCAACTGCCCCAGAAAAGCTGGGACATCTCGTTTCCCCCTACAATTTTGGCACCTTGTTCTCATGCAATTTCGGGTCAAGATCTCAACACGCACACCCCAAAGTGTTTTTCCAGGTCTATAATGTTGCACAGCGTGCCAAAATACGTATTTTAGGGGCACCGTTCCCCCAAAAAGTGTTTTTTCTGGCCGTAATGGGGAAGTGCTAGAAAGACCATTCCCCGCCCAAGTCTCACAGAAAACTTGCTGTGGGTCAGGGTCAATGACACGGGGGCTAGATGGACAAAAAAACCTCTTAACCATGAAGCAGTGGGCAAAACTCCTCATTGATATGCCATGTATTCAACTGGATTCACTATGAGGGCTTCAGCTTTGCCGGTCACATGTTTTGAGAGGTGTGCACAACTTCCCTTGAAAGTCACGTGACCTCCAACTTGAGTGGCCATCAGCTTTCCTGGCAAAACCCAAGTCCGATCTGCACAGAATTAAAACCTCGGAACAAGGAGAGAGATAGAGGGGGAGAGAGAGAAGTGGATGGTTTAAGACACACAGAAAGACACAAGGCAGGCAAAAGGTGATACCTTTTTATTAGACCAACTTCCGTTGGCGAGAGCGTGCAAAGCCGTCGAGCATTTGGAAAGGTTTAGCATTTAGTCACTGGCTTTAACTAAGCACATTCGGACAGACATTGAAAAAAACCAAAAACAAAAAAAACAAAAAAGACGAAATCAAATCATTATCTCTTCTTAAAAATGAAAAGGACTGTTTGTTGTTGTCTTTTTTTTTGGAAAAGGAAAAAAAGACGAAGTAGTCATAGAGCCACACGAACAAATTCGGAAAGAAATCTGGAAAGAAACTTCCCCAGAATAAAAAACACTCAAACCCTCCGAAGTCAGCCAGTTAAAGCGCATTCAGAACAAAACAAACACAACTTTTTCCACGAAAAAACGGGGGTGGGGGGGAGAGAGAGGGGGAGGAAGGGAAGGGCACCCGTCACGCACAGCAGCTGGTATTTACACACGGAGGCGGGGAAGGAACTATAGAGTGGAGAAAAAATATTCTTGAAAAAGAGGAGGAGGAGGAGGAAGCTAGGAGGTGAGATGGGGAGATGAGTCCTTTGAACCAATTTGGGCCCTGAATCTAGCCAAGATTCACACGGCAACCTAACCTTGCTTTCTTTCCTTGTCGATCTCTCATTCCACAGCATGCCAGGGTTGGCTGTGGGTGCATGAGCCCTGAGACAGACATGGAGCCATGCTCTGCTCTCACACCTGCCTGCATGCATGTCGCCTGGAGTCAGGGACTCCCACCTCTAAAACCCCCAGGATTATTTCACCTCTCAATTTTTTTTAAATTTTTTTTTTTGAGCAGTGGGCACATGTGTCATTCCCTCGTTGGGGGGGGGGAGGAGGAGGAGAAATGCTTCCTTTCAACCCTGTTTGAAAGCATTTTCACCTTTATTTTTATTGGCCAGCAATTGCGAAACAAAATGAAATAACGTCATTAAAAAATGATAATATGAAGATGGGTGAATTCTGCTGGTCACTCTCAGATGCGCATCTTAAGGCAGCTTTCGGCAACGTAGTGACTTCCAGATGGCTTGGACCAGCCAGTATTTTCATCATGTGTGCTGTAGTCCAAAACATATGGAAGGCACCAGGTTAGCGAAGACTGTTCAAGGGGAAGGTATCAACTGCGAGTTTCACGCTAGCTTAACTGCCATGCCTTGACTACTAAGGAATCTTGGGAACTGTAAGGCAGACGTCCTCTGCATGTTGCTGATGCACAACTTCCAACAATGCTGTAGCCAATGGGAGTTGCAGTTCAGCAACACCATCAAACTAGAATTCCCCAAACTACAGTTCTTTGCATGGAAGGCATAGCTGTTAGACTGGTTTGAAACCAGCTTAAGGTCACAGCACAGAAGCGTCTAAAGCAAAAGATGAGAAAAATCTTGCAAGCAGAAGAGAAGGGCAAGCTAAAAATCCAGAAAATGGGATAGCCTAACTGCGTCCCCAGCAGACTGGTTGAATTAAGAGGAGACAATCAGCTACCCACAGGACCAGGAGGGAATCGGGTCTATGGGCCAATAATTCTAAGATGACATTATCACATCGTTGCCATTGCCAGGAAAGTGGGGAAGGGAGGTGTCTCTTCCCCCTGCACAGGACGAAAAGGAAACACCCCAATTTGCATTAAGGTCTCCTTCCATTTTCACCAGGAAACGCTCCACAGGGAGCGATGGAAGCTGCAAGCGCTGTTTGTGATGACTGGGGGACCATGAAATTGGGGTGGAAGCCACTGTGAGGCTGTCTGACCTGTGTCCTGCCGAAATGAATGGGGGCTGCGTGAGAGCGCATCGCCTTGCGCAACCTTCGCTCACTTCGGTGGGGCATGGCTGTGACAACCTCCCAGGGGATGGCACCCTCAAACACTTGTTCTTAAACAGAGCCGAGTCTTGCTAAGGGCTTTTGCAAAGGCCCCCGAAGGTTGACAGAGCTGGGTTTCCCACTTCAAGTTAAGCAACTGTGTAAATCTTTGGGTGATCAGGGGCTGGCGAGCCCTTCTGACTCCTTGAAAGCACCACGTGAGAGGAGGAGGCGGGGGGAGGAGGGGGAAATTATATTTTAAATAGGAAAATGGAGATATATATAGATATATATATATTTCTTTTGTAGAAAAATAAATAAATATTCCCCCCTTTTCTTTTGGACCAAGGAAGCTCTTTCAGCAGGATAAAAATCGTAAAGGAAGCAGGAATGGATAGTTTCTCACTCACTGGCAAAAGCGCCAACAAATCTGACGAGTTTCCAACTGGGGATTATATTCCTTTTAACAAACCACCAGCAAGTTGCCTCCTAGCCCCTCGCTCCCCGAATCAAAAGCCTGCTGGGATACATGTATTTCTATGGTATTTGGAGACAGTCCCTGACTTGGAATGATGGTCTTTGGGTTGGCAAAATTCTAGTCCTGGGTTGCCTCTACCTGCATTCAGTATTGTACTAACATGTGAACAAGCCTAAAGTCACTAGATATGGGGGTTGCGATGTTATGGAAATAGGAAGATTTACGTACAAGGATGCCAGAGAACTCATTGCAAAGGGAAAAGACAAAGAAGCTCGTTTGCTGAGAAAATGCAGGCTTATCTTTTAGCTTTTAGGGTGGTAGACTCTCCTTCACCGGAGGTTTATAAGCGGAAGTTGGATGGTCCATCTCTCAGGGATTATTTAAACTGTGATTAAACAGGGGTTGGACTAGATGACCCCTGGCGTTCCTTCCATCACCACAAATCTATGATTCTAAGATGCCAATATTGTTAGTTCCTTTTGAAAGATACCTCATGTGGTTTATTTGGAGAGGTTTATTTGCGGGGGGAGGACTCTGGCATCAAACCATCCGGCTGCTATGGGGAACCGTGGAGTCTGGACCGCATTATCAAAGTCACAACGGCGTTGGGCTAGTTGCTGCCTCTCAGCCTGACCTACCTCACAGGGTTGTTGTGGGGATTCAATGGGGAGAGGGAGAACCATGTAGGGCAACTCGAGCTCCTTGCAGAAAAAAGGTGGGATAGAAATGCAATACAGTCATACCTCGGGTTACAGACGCTTCAGGTTGGGTTTTTTCGGGTTACGGACGCTCTGAAACCCAGAAGTACCGGAACGGGTTACTTCTGGGTTTCGGAGGTCGCGCATGCGCAGAAGTGCTACATTGCGCTTTGCACATGCTCAGAAGCGCTGAATCGCAACCCACGCGTGTGCAGATGCGCTGCCGCGGGTTGCGAACGTGCATCCCGCACAGATCACATTTGCAACCCGAGTGTCCACTGTAAATAAATAAATAAGAAATAATTAAAAGGGGGGAGGCCCAAGGTTAACAGATCCCACCAGGCGTGTCTCTAGAAGTGGCAGGGTGGGGGAGAGCCAATCTCCTTTTCACATTTGTTTTTATTTCTCCAGATGTGGAAACTCTGATGGGTAAGGAGCTTTTGCGAGTGTTCTCTGCGCATAGATTCCTTTGCAAAACGTGGAAGAGGTCTCCTGCGCTGCAACGAACAGGGAGCCCCATGTATGGAAGAGATTCATCCCTGCACCACACCATGCGTGGATCTCCGAGAGGACTATTAGCTGACCGCCAATCAGATGAACTCCCTCAATCCAAAATCAAATGAAAAACAAAGAAACAAGGAACAGGAAAGAGAGGTGACGAAACATTTGTCCCTTAAAAGGATGCTCAGTAACGGCATGGTTTTTATGGGGCAAAGAGGGAAATAGTTTTCTTTTCTCTCTCTTATTTTTTTTCTGTTTGTAAAATGAGTTGATTGGTGAAATGAGGGGAAAGAATGTATGCCGAGAGTTTGTCCCCCTCTTTTGTGGGTTGGTGGTTTTTTATTTTTATTTTTTAATACCACAGAAGTTCAGCGAAGAAAGCAGAGGGGAATAAAATAGTCAGGGAAAAGAAGGATATGTCAATGGGAAATAAAGAATGATATTTTCTTGGAAAAAAGGAAGTTTTTTTAAAAGTTGTTGTTTCTTAGCAAATACGCCACAGACTACAATAAACCGCCTACATTGAAACAATACACAGATCAATACCCAAAATGGAAAGTCAAGGGGTTTTCGACACGTTCGTAGGGTTTGTCTTTTTATCTTTGCGTCGTCGTATCTTTTTTTTCCAAACAGTTTTTTGTTGGTTTGTGTGTTATATTGGAATTTTTTTGTAAAAAAGATCAAAAAATCTAAGTTTTCTTTGTTCTTTTTTCTGGATTTTGATCTCTTTTTATGCAGAGATGACATGATGAAGGCTTTATAAAGAGAAAATAAGGAATGTATGTCTGTATTTACACAGAGAAAACACAGTACTGTACAAATATACTCTGGAGTTTAGACTGCATTTACCCCCAAACAAAGGTCTCCTTTAAACACATTTAAACAATGAAATAAAAGCACCCCATGGCAAATGGATAGATTAACCCTGAATGTAAAGGATGATTCTTTGAAGAGACCAAGGCATTCTCACCCTCAAAGAGCAAATAAATCCAGCCTCCCAACAGAACACGAAAAATGCAGTTCACACAAGTATAAGCAGCTTTTCAGGGCAAACCATGTGTGGACTACATCTCCCACCATGCACTGCACACTTAATTTGGGCCAGTCCCGCCTACCGTAATTTCTCTAATAGATGAACCCTAGATATTGAATGGAAACTTTTTGGGCTTGCTTGAGGGTAATTACAGTTCCGTTCACATTTTTAATGTGTGTGTGTGTTTGAGTTGAACTGTGTCGGAGTGTGTTTGTGTGTTTTCGTGTGTGTGTGTGTGTGTGTGTGTGTGTTTGTATATACACACACACAAAAAGATGAGCAGCACACCCACACTGGTAAGTCAGACCTATTTGTTCGATTTGCACGCTTGTGACACACACATTAATATACTGATATAGCTTAGCGGCTGAATTTGCAATGGCTTTTAGATATCCCAACACAATTCAGACCCTGAGCCACTTTGGAGTTAGGATCATGGCAGCCAGTTTCCAACTGGGCTTTCTTGCCTGCTCAGCGATATGGGGGTGGGGAGCGGTGGGGGGTAAACAGATTGCCTCTAAATGCACACATTAGAAACCCATTGCATAGCAAAAACGTGGCCTATACCAGTATATACATAAATGTTATCTCTAGCTCTCCACGATATAATACAGATAAATGGTTCTCAAATTGCCAGCGAGCTACAGCAATGGAACTTCTCCCAAAGGAAGCCAAGGAAAAGACAAAGTTTCCAATTGCCCTCGGAGAAATGTATAGCCGAGATGAGTTTTGAAGGCAGTGTTAATCCTCAGTATTGGCAGCCAACCCAAGGGACAGGGCATGTGATCTGTGGTTTTGTTGAGGGCAGAGAGGGGAGGGGAGAGGCGGTGGGCCTCCCTCCAGCCTCCTGGCCCAATCGAAGGGAGTCACAGAAGGGATTTCATCTCCCTCAGCAACTGTTTGCCCTTTCCTTGGTAGACTCACCTTGCACTTTGAGAACCAATCGCACACGCACACACACAAATGAATAGTTATAGCGCGTAGTATTTAGGCACATTAAAAGCTGGACACAGGCATCAACAGTGTCACGTATGCATGTTAAGCATACTTTGTCATGCCAACAACACGTAACAGACATTTGCCACACTCTGTACTCCAGTTACGTCCCCGCAAGGTCTCGTAAGCATCCTGCGAATGTGAGGATTGTGTTAACCCTGGGTGATTTCTCTTCAGAGTCAAGCTTCGCGATCAGCAGACCTAACGCACTGCTTCGAGCTGCAGGTGGAGGGTGGGCTGTTTGAATGCTTGCTCAAGTACAATATAACTTCCCTCCCTACGCAGAACAAACATATGCCAGGATGGGATTTATAAAGTACAGTACACGGAAGGGCTCAAGCGCCTGGTCCTCTGCCTGCTGTCTGAAGTCATGTGGGTTCAGCACCAGGAGATAAGTCACACAGATCTGCTGACTGCACAGCTCAGCTCTAAACAGAATAACTAATAGCGGCATTTTACGGTGATGGGGGTCTGCTTCTCCATTTTTGCTGAAGCTAAGGATGGGCAAACCCGTCAATTTCAGTTCCTCTCCATTTCTCATTCCCACCAGTTCTCCACATTTCAGTTTGCAATGGGGGGGGGGAGGGAGGAGAAGGCTTCATGAAGAGTTGGAGAGCATCATTACAAAATTCGGAGAAGGGCAAATTTCAAATTGTTTCGGGAAGCATGAATTGGGTTGATTCTCGTCTAAATGTAAGCCAAATTACTAAAGGATCAGTGAATTCCCAGTGCATGGTTAGATCAATGTTTGCATTTCCTAGCTACCCTTTGATTCACTTAATCAGGGTAGTAAAAATAACATAAAAAGATGATGGGTTCCCCCAGTTTCCTCTTGTAAATCTGTGCATTGTACTTCTAATGCAGGTTTCATTTGCAAATAAAGTTTAGAATCACTACCCTATTAAGCCGTATTTGAAAGATCATTCTTTGCTCTTATATAACTGCATTCATTGTTTGTTAATTCTCCATTAATGGTGTGAACTAATCCACACTGAGTGATCGTGTGAACCCCCTGATCTGACACAAATTTGGTGGTGCTTTAAAAGAAAGAAAGAAAAGTTGCCCATAGAATCTTCCTATAAAGTCTGACAGCAAGGATGCCATATATATGAGGATACTTATACCTAGATCTCAAACCCCCTTACTCTGGAGCAACCTTTACCCAAATCCCCGCTGAAGTTTAAGGATCTCCTCCTTCTGGAGTAAGCAGGGCAAAGGACTGCCAGTGATCACATGCGGAAAACCAGAAACGTACAGAGTATAACACACAGGCACACCCACACATATGCAAACACACATCACATACTGCTTGAAGTATACAACAAGCGTGTGTTTATATATGTTTACCTATATCCTCATCAGCTCCATTGTATATAGGTACAAAAAAACCTCCACACTGAACAAATGCTGAACATATCTACATACAGATATGTATTCACACACACACACACACACACACACACTTTATAAAATCAGAATCAAAGGTGACGGAAGAAATAGCAGATGCGTGAATGGGTAAGGGAAATGAGAGTTTGGAGGTGGGGGGAAATCACCGTTACCCACCCCAGTGGGAAAGTAGTATGAAGGACCCTTTTGTTTAAGAGAGTGAACCCTGGGGAAAAGAATTGCAGGTGGAACTGGGCGGGGCCTAACTGGATAGGATCCTGAGCATTACGGAACGATTGGGCATCCTCCCTCTAGAATTGCATTATTTCCTCTAACCAGTCTGGAGTCATTCCACACTAAAGGTCACCTTCCACAGCCAAGAGGGTTGGATAATTTCCATCGCCGCTTCTGGCTACTTATTCCCTCAAATTTTCCACATTCAATGTGTTTTGAAGCCTGAGGCATCCACGGCTGGAACTTTTGGGGCTGCCCCGTATCTGCCTCCCAGTCCAGATTAGCAGGCTCAGGTAGCAGGAGGAAATGGTTGGGACATTCGAAAAGGTGTGCACACCTAGCTGTCACTGTTAGCACATCGTCAGGAAGTGAAAAAGTCTCGAGGGGATAAATGGCAGGGGTAGCCCATGAAAGGTTGTTGGGGGGGGGCTTTGTGCTTCCCTGACCTCTGTCCCTCACAATCTAGGAAGACCATCAAATGTAGAGCCCACTTCACTTTACACTGTGGCCATGGGAAACGGAAGACGCTTTCAGCGAAGAACAGGTCTGTATGGACCTTGCCATCTTTGATAACTGGTATGTTGAGGAATTCCTCAACACACCAGGAATTCCGCACTGAGAACAGGAGCACAAGAAACAAAGAAGTGTCCTTTTGTCGGCCCAAATGACCCAGCCGAAAAGGAGGCTGCCCAATGCATCTCTGTATGCTCACTACTCAAGCTTTGTCAAATCAACCAGGAATGGGGCATTTCTGCTGAGTCTCTGCATTGGGAGGCACTGGATGGTGCAATGATGGTCAAGACAGAGACTTAGTAAACTGGCTTCCCCTCAAAGGAGGCAAGCCCAGAACAGGGATTTATGCAAAACACCGGGTTGGGGTGGGGGACACTTCTTACACGCTCTCAAACATCTCAGACGTAAGAATGCTCCCGAACTTTGAAAAACACTGCCCTACATGTTCCTACATGTTACATTCTGGAGAAAATAATTTTCATGCTATTCTTTTAAAAAATAATAATACTATTTTCCCCCCAGAATGGTAACTCCACAACACAATCTACTCATAATATTGGATTGTTAGTACTCACTCCAGGTAATTCCAGATCTACAAAAGCCTACCAAGAAGCAGCTAATGTTCTACTACAAAATCTAATCATTGGGTGTGCTTTTTCTCGCTCTTCTTCTTCTTTTAAATAGAGATGCCATTTAAAGGAGCAAACGTCAACCGAGCGCTCCTGAAAAGGATGCATAGTTTGGGTGCTAAGGTTGCTGGCGCAGTTTGCATTGCTCATTTTATTTTCTCGGAAAGGCAGAAAGCTATTTCACTAAACTCGACACAGGGGCACAGTATTACCTTACTCCGGAATACTGCAGCACCTTTGGTAAGTAGGTTCTTAAATACTGCAGCATATTTGGCATGGGTCAGAGTGTGGCTTCTTCTAATCGCATCAGGTGCTGTTCTTGTTTTCTGCTAAGGATACAGCATCATTAGGATACTCTAGCGATGGAGTACTGTTACTCAGGGGTGTGCATTTTAACACAAATAGGCCAATGGGATAATAATACTTTGCCAATTTTTAAGAGCTGGGTAATGCGACTGTAGCATGGCCAGAGTATGCTTTCATGGCAATCAGTACCTTAGCACTGCTTCTTATTTCATAGGCACTGATACAACCGACAGCTAAGCTATACACTGTGCATAATTAGTTCTGTGCATGGGGTTTTAATATGGATATGCCTTTGCTTTTGCATTCAGGTGGGTTTGGGCTTTGGGTCTCTTTCCGCATGAGCGACGCTTTGTGCATGCAGAAATTGACCTGAAGATCCTCCCAGGACTTCCGTCTTCCTAGCCTGCAGTAGGGTTTCGCGCTGGTCTTCATGCACGGAAGGCAGAGCGAGGGATCGCCTCTCGTTTACGGCAGCCAGCGAGATCCCACAGCAGCCTAGCTGCTCAGTGTAGATAATGGAAGGTCACGAAAGATGATCACTGGGTCAAGGCATTGCGGCTGGGGGAACAGGGCAGAGGAATCAAAACAAGTAAAAAAACCATCAACCCAGATCCAAAGGCTGTGATTCCAAGTACATGTACCTGAAAGCAAGAGCCACTTCACACATTCAGCAGAACCATGTGGTAAAGCACTTTGTGTGCCAAGCTGGGCTGTGGGTGGAGTTTTCAGCGCTCCAAAACTTCTTGCCAAAGAGAAAACAAGCATGTTTCAGGGAGACAGCTAGGCTGACTCTTTACGAGGATTCCGGATTTGAGAAGAAGGGTTTGTTAACACACAACCCCCTATCTCTAATCTGAAATGGTTTGATGAAAGCTTTCCCTCCTGATTCTGCTGAAATGTAGAGACTGCCCTTAAGAGCCACTATAGGCGGGGGAACAACACACCCCACAAATGTCCCAGAAAAACCGAGGCATCCCATTCTTTTTCTCATGAGAGAATGGCAGCCATTTTGGGTGCCATGGTCTCGTACAATTTTGCGCCATTATTTCCCCCTGGAAAAAAAAAACATAATCTCAGCGACATCTTGAAATGCAAGGTTTTGGCCACCATGCCCAAAGAAAGCACTTGGGGGGGAGCGGGAATCGTGGCACGAGATCACAACACCCAAAATGGCAGCCATTCTCTCATGAAAAAATATGGGGAAATGGTGTCTTTGTTTTTGCCTTCAGGGTGTTGGAAGGTATGGGACAAATGATATTGCATGGAATGCTATCAAATGCCTGCTGTGTGAATTAAGCCTGTTCTAGTTGATGCATTTGAGAACACCCTTCCAGGGAACCAATTGCCATATAAGTAAGTCTACACTACTGTAGCATCAGCTGACAACTTTAGTATAGTTGAGGCTATTGTCTTCTATTTTGCTACTGATGGTAGCAACAACCTTACTATTTTATTTTATTTTAGTTCCACGTTGAACTTCAGGGAAGAAACCCTGACAGTCCTTCTCCATCAAGTCTGGAAAACTGGAATGTTATTAGAAAAATGAACAAGCCTTCTACTGTTGCCCACGTCCCTTTCGTTAACGGCTGATTTCTGGCAGTGGATTACTAAGACAGGCGTCTCTGTTTCTGATTCGAAATCGCTCAGAGCTGAACTGCATGTTCAAAAACACCACATCCAGCAAGGCCCCCTGGAGCCATACCATCCATGTCAGCATGCAAGTGAGGGGGCTAGGTTCTAGAAGGTTCTCCTCCTGTCAGAATCTCTCTGAAAATAGAAAACGAGCACACCCAGGAGGAGATGAGGTTAAGCTGAAACCTATAAACTAGTTTTCCATTGGCAGGGAGAGTTTTTTTGGGGGGGGGTTAATGAAGAAGAATTCAAAATGTGAGAACTCCCCTGCAGTCTGACATGGTACACTCTGCATTTTGTGGGACATTTCTAAACAAGCACTGCTGCCCCAGAGGTGGCATTTTTGGCCCACAAAGGGCCAAGGCATATGCGACATTAGTCATGCGGCAAGCCGTGGCATGGATGATATTTGAAAATAAACATAAATACTCACTGGGCTAGATAAGGACTATGGCAATGGTTTTGCGTGGAACTGCCCTGCTCCCCACGTGTCTGCAATGGGAGGGAAGCACCCACTCGTTGCTGGGCTTTCGTCCCACTGCAGAGAGCAGGTCCTCAGGGCACCTGATTCCAGTGGAGATGGCGGCAGCAGCTCCTTCTCCACAGCCTCGATCATCCTCCGACACCCCCCTTCCTACTAACAGCTATTTATGATTTTTTAAAACATCATGCACACCAGGACAAAGTGTACGACTAACGTCACCTCTAGTTGTCGTCCTAATTTGAAGCCCAGAAGAGCGTCGTTTGCTCTGGTTTTCTTTTATTGCCAGATACAAATGAACTGAATTAATAATCCAGTCCTATGTGCAAAGGCTGGGAGAATGGCAGAGTGGCTGGTCACAGTCATGAGCTAGCAGTAGTTCAGAATTCTATTTTCTGGCGCATGTTGAAACAGGGCGACTGGACGCCACAGTCTCTGTTTTCTAGTCTTGGGTACATTCGTATCACAAGTTTTGAGGTAAGAGAGGAGCAAAATCTGCGGCTTTCCTGATGGCTCGACGTGGGAGCATTCCCTTTCCTAGCGCCCCTAAAGCAGATTCCTGTCTGCTGCAAATATTGCTTGATAATACTGTGCTGATATGTGAGCTTTGACACGTTGCTTGCTCCCCACTGATATGGCAATCTTTTAAAAAGGCGGTCGTTATCAACACACCAATTTAACGTGGCCGTAGTCCACACTGAGTGTCTTTGGAAGCTAGAGCAGCAGGAACTTTTGGACGCAGCGACTCGATTTACTGCTACCCAAGTGTCCTGGAGCGCCGGGATAATCCTTGAAATCTGAGGGGCTGATCCGGTTAGTCTCTTACACGTGCTGCCAGGCTCAGGCAGCTCTCTGACAGCGGCAAGGGATGGGGTTGGGGCCTGTGGCAGGAAAGTTCTGCCTGTGGAGCCACACACAAGGAGGGGAAGATGGACGGACAAGGAAGAAGATGCAGCAGATGAACAGATTGTGCCCTGAGAATTGACTCAATTTTTCCAGGTACCTAAGAATGAAAACTTCAGGGTTGTTGTTGTTTGTGTGTCTGTGTGTGTTTTGGAATACAGTCGAACTTAATCCATCCCAGGAGTTGAAACGGTTCAAAAACCAAGGTGCGGCTTCTGATTGGCTGCAGGAACTTCCTGCAGCCAATCGGAAGCTGCGGAAGCCACGACGGACGTTCGGCTTCCGAAAAGCATTTGCAAACCGGAACACTCACTTCCGGGTTTGCGGCGTTCGGGTCCGAGTACCAAGGCGTTCGAGAACCAAGGCACGACTGTACTTGCAACGAATGCTACTCTTGGAAACCATGCCTGTTTTCCCCAAGGTTTCCCATTGCCAGATATGAAAAGGGAGTGTCTGTCAGTTGTGCGAGGTGTACCGTTCACCATTCCCTTTCTACAGGCAATGAGGGGGAACCTGAACCTGAACACGGACCCTACCCCTGCGTGCAACGGAGTAAGTTCCAAACAGCTGTGCACTAGATCGCGGCCCTCGCCAGTGCCTAGTACTCCAACATTGATGCTTCCGCCTATTCCTCCCCTCCCTTTCAGGTATCTCTCCTGTCCTAGCACTTTAAACAACGGCCCATTTAGAGATGACTGCCCGATTCGTGGCTGGGTCCTTTCCCACGCTGAGACGGGAAAAGAGCTCCACGAACCATTTCTTCCCTCAGGGTTAACCATTGATATGAAGGGGGAAATCGCCGGGGTGGGCAGGAATTACACGTTTTGGACCATGGTGGTGGGAAGGGGGAGAGGAGGTGCGGTTACGAGACACCCGGTTGAGGCCCAGAATCTCTGGAAATTCTGGGCAGAACCCTGGTGTCCAGCAAATGAGTAAAAATGGATGAGAAAGATGATGCTGAACAACAAACTTAGATTTGCTGACCCGATAAAGTTGTTTTTATCTATAGGTAGCTGGAACATGTGCTGTTATATCCACTGCATGTACAATTTTTAAATTATTATTATAATATTATTATTATTATTATTTTTGCTTTAATTTACAACCCAAGCGTGCCCCCAATGGAGGAGGCCAGTACTATACCGAGAACCACACAACAAATTATAATCATAATTTTCTTCTACATTACCCAAGAAAATCCATGGAGCGATACGGAAAAGGAGAGAGAGGAGGGAGGGGAGGAAAGAAAGACAAGCGAGCATTAGTAACAGGCTGTTGTAGGCGAGGCGTTGAGTCTCAAACTGCAGGCCGCCATCTTGTGCACTCCTGCACAGAACACAATCGAAGCAACACATTTTCAGCAAGATGCAGGCGGCTGTGATACAAGGGAAGCCCACAAACCTCAAAGGAACTGACCGTGGGCTGTAGACCCACCAAACCAGCCTTCCCTGACCTGTCATCCTCCAGCTCTTTTGGACTACAACACGCAGGCTGGCTGTGGCTGATGGGAGTTGTAGTCCGAAATCATCAGGTTCGGAAAGGCCTACACCAGGCCATGAATGTGAGTTTGAGTGGCAGCCGCCAGAGAATGGACCAGGGCAGAGCTATCCATCACAAATGGTGTTTGACCAACACAGCAACCAAGAAGTAGACTCCCTCCCTCCCTTCCTCTCTTTGAATGCCTCCTCAAAATCTTTAATTTCCATCTTGGCCTTTGGCCATCCTGGCTGTGGCGCAATGGGTCAGTGCGTCTGGCTATTAACCAGAAGGTTGGTGGTTCGCGCCCGCCCAAGGATGGCTGTGGACAGGATTCCTGCATTGCAAACTAGATGACCCTCAGGGTCCCTTCCAGCCCTACGATTCTATGACTATCTGCTTTGTCCTCATTCCCAACCACCACCAGGTTTTCAGTACTTGCCACTGCGTTCATCCATAGGCCAGCCTCCCCTCTCTCTGCACTTGTCAGCTTCCCCCTTGCCTATTTTAGAACAAAAGTTCGTTCCCACCTCTCAGGCTCTGTAAGATGCCACCAAGGCTGATGGCTTGGTATCAGACATGGGCCTGGGAAGGGCAGGGAGGATCTGGCTGGTGAGCAAATTCCTTATCTCCCTCACTCCGCATAGGACAAGTTTTATGGATGGGTGGGGCTGCCCACCTGTCAATCACCTGATATAACAATGATGTCAGCTGACCTCTTTTTACCCACATGGTCTGAAACCAAGCTGTGCAGGCAAAGGCATGAGTCTGTGATTGCTGGGGTTTGCAAAGCATCACCAACACAACTACTAGGCAAGCCTTGGCGATTGGCCAATTGGTACCTCCAATCTCAACACTGCCTGTAACCCCGCCCCCTTTCAGACTTTGTTGTCTAAGACATCTGGAGGGCAGCAGGTCGCTGAAGCCTGTTGTGATCCACAGGCTGACATTTCTGATAAATGTGTGATTTAGGTTGAGTACACAGATTTTAATCAAGGGCTCCTTGCAAAAGCCCTTGTTGATAGCCTTATTGTAAAAGGACCGTATTCACAGATTCCTTTAAAAACAACCTTAATCCCAGTTCTGTCCCTATGATAATTGTTAATTGTTTTAATTCTCCAGTGTCTGTGTGCATAAAATTTTGATTGCGTATAAAAATGCCTCCAAGGAAGGTCAATCAAGTTGCAGGATGCAAGGGAGAGGACTTTCCTAATGCTGGCCACAAATTTATGAAACTCTTCTCCTGTTTATACATGACCAGCCCTTTCTATTCAGGTTTCTAAATGAGCTTTTTCTTCTTGTAAAAAAAACTTACTCATTCCAACATGCGTTTCCTTGATGATTTCAGGTTGATGCTGTGGAAATGTATTTTTAAATCTTTCGGCCGAGAGCTATAATAAGCTCTTAACTGCTGTCAGTTTGTGGTGTTTAAAATAGTTGCTCGATTTTATAAACAGTTATGTTATGTACTGTCAGATGACTTGCAAGAGAGGCAACCTAACAATATTATAAGGAATAAATAAGGAACAGAGGGGAAAGAAAGCCATTTGGTTCAGTTACCACAGGGGTGGGGAAATTAAATCGAAATTTAATTTTAAAAACCAAATAAATAAATTTCAGGTGGAGGGCCACATTTCCTCATAGACAGGCTTCTGGGGGCCACCCGCCAGCAGTGGGAGGGGCCAGAGGCAGAAGTGGGAGGAGCAAGACCTACGACTCTTACCTGTCTACAATCGCCTACATGCCACAAGCCAGAGTTTTCTACACAACATGCACAAACAACTCCCTCCCTCCAGGGAAGCAAGAAACAATTGTCGCAGTTCAATGACACATTCCAGGCTGGCAGAAGCAGTCAAGGAGAGACTGGTGCATGGTCAGTGAGGGGCATGGGTGGCCTTGCAAGACTCCTGAGGGCCAGGACAGATAGGCCTGGAGGGAATTCTCCACCCTTGAGTTACCATTGTTTCCATTTAAAAGGGTTTCGGTTAGTATGGCTGTGAAACTCCTTCTTCTGAAGTGTTGGAATCAGAGGAGATAGTACCCAAAGAGAAGAAGAAAAGGTCTGGTTCCAAGTATGGCAGTTTCACTTCGGTTCAAAATTATAGTCATACCTTGGAAGTCGAACAGGATCCGTTCCGGAAGCCCGTTTGACTTACAAAACCAAATCATGGCTTCTGATTGGCTGCAGGAAGCTCCTGCAGCCAATCAGAAGCCACGGAAGCTCCGTCAGACGTTTGGGTTCCAAAAGAACGTTCGAAAACCGGAACAGTCTCTTCTGGGTTTGCGGCGTTTGGGACCCAAAACATCCGAGTTCCAAGGCGTTCGGGATCCAAGGTATGACTGTATGTGGCAAATATGCCACAGAAGCCACTGCATCCACTTTATTTTTCGCTCCCAAACCAACGTTAAGAATCTGGAATCCATAGGTAATTTCCTAATTGTGGAGATTTTCTCTTAGATCTCCCCTTCTTCTGAACTTGGCTTGACTCCTCAGTTTTCTGATCTCAGTCCTGCCTTCTCCAACACATTTTACTCATTCCAGGTTCTTGACTGCCTCTTGCACCTAGAGGGAAACATTAGCCCCTCTCTGCCTTCCTTGCCCCGTGTCCCAACCGCTCCTACTTACCCTCCGAGCCTTGCTCTGGTATTTTACAGCTTTCTTGGTGTCAGAGACGGCTCTTTCCACGTAATCAACGGAGTGCTCGACATTGTATTCAATGCGGTCAATCATCTCCCCCTGAAATGGTAGAAAGTGGCAACTTGTGAAGCTAAGGCGAGTTAATTCCGTCAACGGCTATGGCTGATAATCTGATCATCCTGACCCTTTCCTCTAAGGTTTACATATCCACAACAACCCTGCGAGGCTCAGGACAACAACTAGCCAGAAACAATTCAATGAGTTTTTATGGCTCCATGGGTTTTGAACCCAAGTCTTTCCCAGTTCAAGCCCAACCCTCTGCGCTCATTGATTTGGTTTGTACATGTTTCATGTGAAGTACTCCACACACAAAATAACTCCCAGCCAAGCTTTAACTTGAGCAAAGGGATACAAACATGAAATCCTAGTTCTTGGTTGGGGGCAGGGGAGGTTGGCTGTCAGAGCTCAGCTTGGAAAATGTGCTTCTGAACATGTACAAAGTTTTCTTTCTCAGGAAAGAGGAGCTTCAGGGTCCACTACTCACCTGAGATTACAGGGCAAGGTGAGAGAGGGAGAGAGAGGGGGGAGTTTCCAGGTAACTGAGCCCTGAGACTTCTCATTTCAGAATTTCAGAATTACAGATACTGAAGCTATTATACTGAATCACGGTGATCCCTCTGCGCTGACTTCTGAGGGGTGTGTGTGATGAATTCTGTAGTCCCCAATGAAACTATTTTATTTATTTACTTATAAGCAGGACCTAGAACTGCTGTGTGGAGTGCTCCTGTTCAAGATTCCAGATTTTTATTTTTGCCTTTTTTATGATCACTGCCAGCCATTTTGCTTCCGATGGTGGTAGTACCCGCGGAAGAGCCTCAGATGGAGATCTCAGAAACGCAGGTGGGTCAATGCTGGAGAATGTACCGGGGTCCTAAGCTATGCAGGGTGTTAAAGGTAAGGCATAGGGAGCCACTGGAATTGGGTTCCAAGCGGGGTATGATATGATCCCATCTCCTGGTCTCTCTCCGTTGTCTAGCAGCTGCGTTGTGAACTGACTGACTTACACAGCGTCTTCAAGGACAGCTCCACATTGACCCTGCGGCCGTACCTGGCTCTCCACCAACATAGCCATGTCCACAAACATGTCATGAAGCTCCCGGATGCTGGTTTCCAGTTTGATAATCTCGTTGTGCCGGGTTTCGATCTCGTTCAGGGCCTGCTTCGTCATCTGTGAGTCCATTTTGATCTGAAGGAAACAACATGAGTCAAGACAAAAGAAAGACAGAAAGACAGACAGACAGAATTCTGCACTAAGGAAAACTCCTGCGCTCCAGTGCCCCCACAACCCTCTGGGGAAGCCTCCACCCCACATTTTGAATAAACACTGTAAACTGACAAGCAGTGATACAGATTGAAAGACAGAACCACATAGACTTGTTAAATGTGGCTGTTGTCCTAGGAACCACAGCTTCTGTTGTTGTTGTTGTTGTTGTTGTTGTTGTTAAAGGTTGTATACCACCCTATACCTGTAGGTCTCAGGGTGGTTCACAACATAAAGTTACAATATAAAAGCAAAAAAATACATGATAGAAATAATTAAAGCAATTAACAGTACTATAATGTATACAAACTAATAAAAAGTACACTCCCAACAAAAGCCCCTAAACAATACCCCAGTCCACAAATACAAATTAACATATGAAAACAATTTAAAAGAACCCCACCCCCAAATAAAGCAGCACCCACCCAAGTTAGAGCCCCATCCCTGTTAGAACAATGGGCCAAAGAGGTTAAGAGGAGGAACCCGGAGAGCCTGCTTCTTAAATGTTAAGAAATGTTGGCAAACTTCTATTCCCTATGACTATGAAGGGAAGCAGAGAAGAACAGGGCATTGTAATATCAGTGGTTGGGGTTTCAGCATCCTGCCTGACATTCTGCCCCTCCTTGAACCTGCTTACTTCATTCCCAGCCTGACCCATAAATTCCAAGGACCCCCAGTGCAGTTTCCTAGCAGAGCACCCCAACCCTGTCGTTTCCTAAGCTTGGAACCACAAGACAGACATGTCTGACATGCTTGGGATACATACGTCATCGGTGAAGATTGCCAACTTTCCGCTCTCCAGCATGTCTTCTAGCTCCTCATTAGTTGTTGTCCTGCCAGCTGCCAAAAGGGAAGACCAGAGCCATGATGAATCACCACACTTTATAATACAGTCCCCACCCGCGGCATCGCCTTATTGCTTCAACAAAGCATTAGCACCCTGGCCTCCCGATGAGGAAACTGGCATATTGTTTGTTTTGATCTCCTTGTTTCCAGTTCATGTAAAAGTGAGCAGGCTCCCTTCCACCAGTGAGGCGCGCAACTACCGGCAAGAGGGTGGCAGGAGAATATGCTTTTAGGACAGCCCAGTGGTGTAGCGTGGGTTGCTAGCAGCTGGGGTCGCGTGGAAGGGAGGGAAACGGACTGAGTATGGATGTGCATTCAACTGCCTAATGGCGTCCGTGTCACTCAGGAGATCACAGTCTCAGAGATAAGAAAAGAAGAGTCGCTCTGTTGTCTGGAGAGGTCACTTCCTGGTTTGCACGGAGAAGCCGTTTTCAACGGAGCCCAGTGATGGAAGCAGGAAGCTGCATCAGACCCTCCACGTATCTTTATTTTCCAGGGACAGTCCCAGATTTACAGAAACCGTCCCAGTTTCTGATTTGACCAGAATGTCCCTATTTTCATCAGAGAAATGTTGAAGGGTATGGACTTATGCAATCCCTGAGCCAAGGAGATAAGTAGTTGTGCAACCTTTAGAAGACATCTGAAAGCAGCCCTCTATAGGGAGGTTTTTAGGGCAACCCAGTTGGATGGGTGGAGTATAGATAATGAAATAATAATAATAATAATAATAATAATAATAATAATAATTGAATAGGATGAAAGCACCTAGCTATAGACAGCAGCTCTGCCTTTTAAAAACTCACAGTGGCTACTTGCCCCTATGAGGCAAAGGCAGCTGCTACAAAAAAACAGCCGCAATGAAGTATAACTGAGGATGGGTTGGTGTGTGGCGGCTCCTCGCACTTCAGTGTTCACGCCTGCTCGAGGTTGTCGTGCGAGCCCAGCCCCCTGATCTCAGATAATAAGAGGCCAGCGGCCATCACAAGGCAGTGAGGAAAAGCCACTCTGCACATGCTCGGTAGCACTCTCGTCTTCATCATGGAGACCAAAGCTATCAGTGGCTACTATATGTTCTGCCTCCACTGTTGGAGGCAAGATAGTTCAGAATGCTAGTTGTCAGGAATCGCAAGTGTGGAGAGTTGCCCTAACATAGGGTAAAGGTAAAGGTAAAGTGACCCCTGACCATTAGGTCCAGTTGTGGCCGACTCTGGGGTTGCGGCACTCATCTTGCTTTATTGGTCGAGGGAGCCGGCGTACAGCTTGCGGGTCATGTGGCCAGCATGACTAAGCCGCTTTTGGCGAACCAGAGCAGTGCACGGAAACGCTGTTTACCTTCCCGCCGGAGCGGTACATATTTATCTACTTGCACTTTGACGTGCTTTTGAACTGCTAGGTTGGCAAGAGCAGGGACAGAGCAACGGGAGCTCACCCTGTCGCAGGGATTCGAACCGCCGACCTTCTGATCAGCAAGTCCTAGGCTCTGTGGTTTAACCCACAGCGCCACCAGCATCCCAACATAGGGTAGGGTTGTCATATTCCAAAAAGTGAATATCCGGACAGAAAAGTTTTTGCGGTTGTTTTTTTTTGCCATACGTCCAGATTTTTCTGGACATTTTGCCAAGATCCCAAAGAACCAGAGGGAAGTGTTTGTGTACGCCACAATGGCCTCTTGGATGCTACTAGCCCAGAGATGGAATGAAGAGATAACCCCGGCCAGAGAAGAATGGCAAATCAAGTTGATGGACTATGCTGAAATGGCAAAACTAACTGGGAAGCTCAGGGACGAAGAAGACAAGAAATTTAAAAAAGAATGGGAAATGTTTATAATGTATATACAAAATCATTTTAAACAGGTCAAAGCATTAGGAGGATTTTAAAGACACTTGTAATGTAACAGAACGTATAGATAATTTAGGAAGATGAAAAATGGGAAAAGTATTGATATGCAGTTGAAAATAGAATCAATAGGATGGGATGAGGGGGCGGAGTCAGGAGATTCAGAGTAATCTTGATAATTAGATTGGGAATTGTTTTTGTTGTATGTTTATATTTTGGAAAACCAGATAAAAATTTGTTTCAGAGAGAGAGAGAGACCTTTGGCCTTATCCTCAGGACTCTTCTTATGTCCTTATCACTAACGTCATATATTTCAGCTCTTTCCTCACTAGTTACTGGATGAATGCAATTGCAGGATCATAGAACTGCAAAGTTGGAAAGGACACTAAGGGTCATTCTGACAACCCTTAGACAATGCAGGAATCTCAGCTAAATAATCCCTGACAGAAAGCTACCCGACATGAAGGAGAGTCCTCCACCTTCCTAGATCGCCGGAGAGTTCAGTATTTAGGGGAAAACATACCTAACAGGCCAACCTAAATATGGAAGGCAGGAAATATATACAAGAGAGAGGATTAACGTACTTATCTCCAGCTGCCTCTGGATACGGTCCTTGCATCGGTCTCGATATTTGGACTGGGTTGTGTTGTATTCCGTCATCACCTCCACGAACTTGCGGGAAAGGGTCGAGTGCTAGGCAGCGAAAGGGGGAGTCAGTCATGTTGGGGCAGAGAGGAAGGCACCAAAGAGCAGGCCATACCCCTCATTCCCTCCGCTCCCCTGTTTCAATTTAAGACCCAAACCTATTGATCACAGATCTTTGGAATGGCATATATAGTATATAGCTGGACTGGATGGGCCATTGGCCTGGTCCTGCAGGTCTCCCCCCTGGGGTTTAGATGCATGGATTTAAAAACAATTTGGTCAGATAAAAGGGCACCCCCCCCAATTAACCAGGAAGTTTTTTAAAAAAACAAAACATGCAATTTATTTTAAATGTAAGTACTTTGGGGGTGAGAGTGGGGGAAGAAGCAGCAGAAATAAGGTGAAATCCAATATATGTGACAAAGACAAGTACCTGCGTTTTCCGGATCCGCAAGTCAGCCGAGGATCGGTTCTGCACCTCTTCCTGCTCGATTCCCTGCTCAATCGCTGTAGAGAGGACAAGGGCAAAGAGATCAGGACAGCTTTAGCGGAGAATGAAGAGCTGTCTGGGTTAGAGCCTGGAGTTTCTGGGTTCTTCTGCTGCTGCCTCTAGTGGTGAACTGCCAAGTTGCAGGTTCAAAGCTACCTCAGGGCTAGGACAGGAGTCAGCAACCTAAGGCCCATGGGCCACAAGCAGCCCATGGAGGTCGTTTAACCGGCCCATGGACCCCCGCTGCCTGCTTGGTCGGCTCCCATGCACTGTGCTAAAACAGCACAGAGCAGAGCGGGGACCGCCTTCTGCGATGCTGGCTGGCTTCCCATTGGCTGCAGGAAGATCCTGCAGCCAATAGGAAGCTGTGCACACCTCTCCGTGCCAGAAGGAGCGCTGGAAATAGCGTTTGCGCATGCACACGCACACACTCTGGCCCACCATGGCGTCTGCGGGACCGTGAACCGGCCCAAGCCACAAAAACTTTGCCAACCCCTGGGCTAGGACATTCTCTGGGCTGTGGAAAGTCCTCACAAATCCAGCCAGTTTCAGAATCACAGAACTGTAGAGTTTGAAGGGACCACAAGGGTCATTTAGTCCAATCCCCTGCAATGCAGGAATCTTTTACGCATCGTGGGGCTTGAACCCACAACCTTGAGATTAAGAGTCTACCAACTGAGCTACCCTTGCCTACTTCACACCTTGGGCTGAACCAAAAGCTGTCAGGTGAGAATTTTCAACTCAGTTATGGGAGAGGGAGGGACAAAGGGAGGCTGAAATGCTCCCATCAACTTTCAAGGGGAGGGAAAAAGAAGAATGACACGTGTTAATTAATAGCTATATCCCACACCTCTTTATACCATTCTTCCATTTTATATTCTGCTTGCCCCTTCTACTTCTTGGCTATAATAATTCGTGCAGCTGTCAATAAGTTTGTGAGCAAGTCCTTCATGGCCTGCAAACCTTCCACTCCATCGTAAATGGATTACAATGCTACCTCTGGACTTTCGGTCATATATATACTAATAACTTTATGTTGGAGAGACCCAGCTCTTACCTTTCAACTTGGAGCGCACCTTGTTGGCAGTCTTCTTGATGTCAGCTGTGAGATCCTCCAGTTCCTGCTTGGTCTCTACAAGGAAAATGCAAAAATAAGTAAATGGGGGGAGTGTTTTGACAGCAGACCTGGGAGATGATTGAACCATGTCTGTTCCCCCACATGCATTGTTTGCCTTCATCCTTGCGCAGGATCTAGAGAGAGAGCCTTGCGCACCCATCCCAGGCCAATTCACGCGTGGCACGGGGCGTGTGCAAGCGCCATGGGACAGCATCACTAGACGTGAGCCTCTGGGTGTTCCACTCACTCTCATCTGGGTTGGGGGCAGCCAAGATGGCACTGTGCTGCTTCTTCACCAGTTCCACATCTTCCGAGAGTTTCTCAATGCAGCCGCGGATCTCCTCCACCTGGGGAAAGACAGGGAGGCAAGACACGAGCATGGGACCTCCCTCCTGTTGCGGTTCCTTGAACACCCACCGTTAAGTAATTGATACAGTGAGCCAGGACTGCCATGGTCAATACGGGTCCTCTGTGCTGCATCTAGCCAACCGTGGAGCCACAGAACTCTTAAGGTTGGAGGAGATTCCATGAAGGAGCCACAGAGGTGGGAGAAGTAGAGAGCGATACACAAGCCTCGTTTCCACATTCCTCCTGAATGTTGCCATGTGCAGAGCGAGAGCATCAGGCAGGAGGGGGAAGTACCTCTGGCACCATCAACGCCCTGATTAACTTAGGTCCAGGGTACCTCAGGGACCGCTTGAACCCTTATATCTCAGCTCAACCACTGAGATAATCTGCAGTAGTCTTGTTAGTTGTTCCCTGAGTTGGTCAGGTTCATTTCACAACAAGGAACTGAGATTTTGGTGCCATAGTGCCAGGATTGTGGAATAATCTGCCAATGGAAATACCGTGGGCACCTTCTGCTTAATTTTTTAAAATAATTAATAATACAACTGTCCATGATATTTAACTGATTTTTAGTTTTTAAAAATGCTCTTTATTGCATTGTTTTATGTACAATTGTGTAAAACCACTCTGATATTTGTTTTTTTAATGAACAACAGTATATAAATATTTTTAATAAATGAATAAAAACAAATATTTCTTTGCACTGACAGTTTTGCTACAGTTCACTGAGACTATGATCTCTTTGGCAGATTGTAATACAATAACATGCAATATAAGAAATAAACAAAGCAGCCAATTAAAAAAGCAATAGGAATATTTGATGCAGACGTGTCACAGAGCAGCTGAATGAAGCTTGGGGACTTCTGGCGGTCCATGAACTACAGTTTGGGAAACTCTGACTTAAATGTTCCCTAAATACCTTTTTGTCCGTCTGATAGAGTAGTTTTCCTCAGTTAAATGACTGTAAGGCCTCAGCATGGCCACCAGGGAGCACTGTGCTGAAGAAAGGAGTTGAAATACGGGGCCCGGAGGCAAACGACCAGGAGACGCTCTCCAAGGTCCTGAAATCTGCAGCCGACTCGCCCACGACAGACAATAGCTTTGCTGGTGCCCCTCAATCAAGCCTCACAAATCCTGGGCCAGCCCTGGCTTCCCTCATGCAGCGGAATCACAGTTCAGGTTCGATGGGACAGCTGCATATTCCTCAGGGTCCCTTCCAAGTCTACAGTTCTATGATTCTATGTTGGAATAGAGCGCAGCTTTCGAACTCAGGTCTGCCTCAGTCGTGTATAAAGAGGCGTGTGAACTAAGAGGATTTGTAGGACATAGGGAGTTCATGGGTATAAGAATCCCCACCCATTGTTTAAGTCCCCCAAAGTTTCTCCCTATGTGGTCTTTTCTTCCCATACAGACCCACTTACAGAGCTAGAGCACAGCTGAGGGAAAATGACTTCATAAATGTGGTTTCAGGGAGGCAGCTACACATTTAGCAGCTCTCTTTGGGGGAGGCTGCCAGTCTAAGCAGGAGTGGGGCAGGCCCAAGTCTTAAATAGATGGGTCTTCCACTATCATATGTAGCCTGAGCCCAATGTCCACAAATTGATCCAGTGTGGTGTAGTGGTTAGAGGCTCAGACTAGGACCCGGGAGGCCAGGGTTCGAATCACCACTCTGCTATGCAGCTCGCTGGGTGACCTTGGGCCAGTCACTGCCTGTCAGCCTAATCTACGTCTCAGGGTTGTTGTGGGGGACACACATACACCGCCTTGAGCTCACTGGGGAGAAAAGGGGATCGTTGGATTGGATCGTTAATTATGGGTCTCACTGGTAACTAACTCCCTGATGAGTGCTGAGGCTGATAAGAATCCAGGCACCCACCGGAAAAGACTGCAAGAATGTTTACAATCTTGGGTCAAAGCTACGCAACAACATTTGCTAATTTTGCATGAAATGATGCAATCTGTATGCTTATTTGAGAGAGGGAGGGTGAGTGGGCTGTAGGTGGTTTTAATTTTTTATTTTTTAAATAGAACTTGGAATTCAAAGGAAAGAGAGGCAAAAGCTGTCTGAGGCATGGATTTCCTGCAAGCAGCCACAGCACGCTGCGGAATTGCTTCAGAGAAACGGCAAGATTTCTCCGGGGTGTAGTGCGATGATCTCAGCCACGAGTTGCGACTTGTGAACAAAACCCAACAAGCGAACGTGGATTTCACAGTTGTGGGTGGCTGCCATCCCGGTGGCATCTCTCTGCCTCCCCCCCTCCAATCCTTCCACCTCTGACGCCTGCGCATCGCAGAGGCTGCATAGAATCATTAACAAGATGCTCTTGCATACTAAAAGCCATGCTGCTTGAATATTAATGCGCTCCGCTCTCGTGCAGATCCCAGGCACGTGTTAAAGCAGGAGTTAATTCAGGGCATGGGGGCTCGTAGGCTCCATCTCCTATGCAAAAGCAGGCTGCGAAGAAGTGGGAAGGAGAGGACCTGGAACAAGGGTGGCCACCTTCTCTAATCCTGGCAGCCATTTGGTTTCCGCACAGCGGTCTGGGAGCTGGAAGTATGTATTGCTGCACAAAACCAACCTCTTTATGGGTTCTCAGACTCTATAATGAAGCAAGAGCTCTCCAGCATGAAAGGACCTCATTGTTCAGAGGCAAATAGGCTCAGGCACGGCTGAGGAATGACGTACCAAACCCAAAACAAGAGGAAACATTAAACTGCAGAATCTCTCCCTCCCTCCCTCACACACACAGACACCCCTTTCGAAAACTATTTCTTTCCCTTACGCTTTGAAACCCAGGGTTGTATCCAATGCTACTCAAGAGTAGACCCATTGAAATGAATAAACACAACTAACTGAGGTTCGTTAATTTCAGTAAGTTTACTCTGAGCATAGGAGCCAACTCCTAGGGGCCGAGGTCCCTTTGGCCCTCCCAATAAAATATCTGAGGGGAGCAGGGCCCCCAAAAATTGATGGGCATTGCCATTCAGATGGTGTGCGTGTGACACATCTTGTGATCGATTATGCAGGACAGGGCTTACCCCCCCAAAAAAATTTTATTCAAGTTGCCACCCCTGAATCTGAGGAAATTTAAGCTGGAGATAACCCCTAAATGGTCGCCAGCTGGTCTCCTTAAATCTGTGTCTGCCCTGATCATTAAAAAATGTGTTTTGAGTGAGGGGGTTTAGTTTTCAGAGGGGGTGTAAGCTTCCCTGCTCACCATTGACTTCCTTGCAGTCTGTCTCTTTGGCCAAGGGGGAAATGCTTCAGGTGAGGGGCTGTGGGGAAGAAGAAGCAGGCAAGGGGGGAGGTTCAGTTCCCCTCCCCTCAGTCCTCCTTTTTTTTGCTTTTGTGTGAGAGAGAGATTAGGTGAGGCCTAAGTTTAAAGAGGCAGGCCTGCTGCTATCGTGCCCTTTTCAGGCCTCAGAGAACTTGGTTTTTTAAAAGAAATAAACGTGTTTGCTGATTTCCACACAAACGAGACAACAGTATTTACCAGTACAGTTGTACCTTGGTTGAAGAATGACTTGCGAGCAGAACGTTTTGGCTCCCAAATGCCATAAATCCGAAAGTGAGTGTTCCGGTTTGTGAACGTTCTTTTGGAACCCGAACATCTGGCGCAGCTTCCGCAGCTTTCGATTGGCTGCAGGAGCTTCCTGCAGCCAATTGGAAGCCGTGCCTTGGTTTCCGAACATTTCAGAAGTCGAATGGACTTCCAGAACAGGTTCTGTTTGGCTTCCAAGGGATGATTGTAGTAGACATCAAGTGTTAAAACAAGTGACGAGTATAGCCTGCAATATGCCAAACCAGCCATCCCAGTGCCATCCAGATGTTCTGTACTACAACTCCCATTAGTCCTGGACATGATGGGAGTTGTAGTTCAGAAAAACTGGAGGGCACAAGGTTTGCAAAGGCTAGCCTATAGAGCCATGGGTTCTGAAGCTATATTTCAGTGCAACCTCCCTTAGGAGTGCAACCTCCCTTAGCCTTGGCTCAAGAAGTTAAGCTTCTACAGAAAGGGGAGAGGGACCCTTTGCCCTCCAGATGCTGTCGGGCTTCATTTCTCATCAGTCCCAGCCAGCACAGCCAAAGGGCAAGGATGATGGGAACTGTAGTCCAGCATCATCTGGAGTTGCCACAGGTTCTCTGCCACTGGTCAAGATCTCATGACTGTTGAGATAAGCTTCAAAATATATGGACAAAACCTGGGGAGATGTCAGAAGCCAGAAAGGAGTATGATTACTCAAGAGGTAGGACTTGGTACAATATGTAGTGCAGCCTTCACCCCTCCTAGTGTCTTCCAGCTGCTTTGGACTACAACTCCCATCAGCCCCAGCTCTTATGGGAGTTGTAGTCCAAAAAAGCAGGAAGGCACCAGGTTGGCGAACGCTGTTGCAATTCAAGAAGAGCACAGAAGAGATAAATGATAGCAGAACAACAGACCAAAGAAGAGCCCACACCAAGGTCCATGCCAGGGATGGGAGACCTGCAGCCTTCCAGATGTTAAGCCACAACTCTCAGCATCCCTGACCATGCTGCTGTGACACCTTCAAGGCTGTTCTTCCTCTTACCTGTTCAAAGAACTCATCCATGAAATGGTCTCGGTCCACGTGCACCACCTCTTCCTCATCGTCGCTGTCTTTGGCCTGCCCAAGAGACAACATTTCCACAGGTTAGGACACCCTCCTGGCTCTGTCCTCAAAGATACCCTGATGCTCTCCTCTTCTGTGTGTTTCCAAGCACACATATCATGTGGCCAATTGCCATTTCTTCACTACACAGTGAAAAGTGGGAGGGGGAACCATTTGGGGGAAAGAAGCAAGCTTTTAACCTTTCCCAATTGCCCCTTCTCCCCTATTTAAGCAGATGCGCACAGACACTCAGCAGATTCCCCCAACCAGTATTTCAGGCCCTTGTTTCTGTTGCAAATATCCATGTTCCTTTTCTAGGCCTCATTCTCTCCCACTCTCTTTCTCTCTGATTTGCCTCTTACATTCACTTCATGGTTCTTTATGTGTATTTCGGTAGAGCAGAGCAGCAGTTTCGTCCTAGCTCATACGGCATCATCAAAAGTAAAGATGCTTAGGGTGCATCCTAGCCCAATTAAGAGATATGCCCAACCATCAGAAAGGAACAATTAGATAGCCCTGGTTTCTGAAAGGCGCCTTTGCTATGCCTCTCCTAACATGAATCTCGTAACACGAAATCGCCATCCTCAGCAGAAAACAAGCCAAGAAAACGTGATTGAAAGGGCAAGTGTGAGACTTCACACTTCACACCCTTCAGCAAAAGTTTTTAGGGAGAAAGGGAATGACCAGGGGAGCCAGGAAAATGACATATATCCAATGAGAAGGAAGAGATGGAGGAGTGTTTGCTACGTGCTTTGGGTTCATTCCACCTCGTTTTTAATTTTGAGGCTCAGCCCTGGAATAAGCGAAGCAATAATGAAGACTTGACTGTAGCTGACCACATGCAGAGATGTCTGCTTTGCTATGGGTTAACCACAACCAGCCCCTATTCATTTATTTAAACAATATTGCTAACCACCCTTCGTCAACTGATTCCTGTGTGGATAAGGCCCCTAGACATCTGGGATTAAAAACAGGGTGATCGGGGAACACAGAGCATGCTCCCACTAGGCAAATTTGAAATGTCACAACTCACATTTTAAAAATTAAGAACTGTCTAAAACCCCAAGAGGGAGAAGTAAGAGATTAATCTTCTCAAACTGGCAATGAAATCCAGGAATCATGCCTTCCTGCTCTAAGAAGCTACACCCATTTCCGGCTCCTAGAGCTGAGGAGAAAACTTGAGGGCCTGTTTTCTAGAAATGAATCCAGTTTCCTTTTGGATCTGAAAGGAAAACCCAGGAGACCCAGTTCCCCACACTTCCATCCCACAAGGCCTCATTTCCGTTCCAGAGCAGAAGAGTCGGGTTAGAGAACCCAGAAGAAATACCACAAACTGTTGCCTCACACAGGGGGGGAAACTATTTGTGGACTAGACAGGCCCAGCCTCCAAGCTTCCTTTTAACTGTGTGGTCATGATGACTTGTGTTCATGATGGCATGGGGTGGATATTCACAATCTCACTTTGATGACTGGTTTGCAGGTGCAACAGTTTGAGGGCATACATATTGCTTTGTTTCCGGTCTCATAACTTCCTCCTGAAATCCCGCAACGTTTTATTATACTGCCATATTCAGGGAAGTGTGTGTTTGTTATGTCCTGCTTTGCCCCTCCAAATCATGACAATGTGACAGCGCCCAGCAAAGACTAAGGTAAAGGTAAAGGTACCCCTGACCATTAGGTCCAGTCGCGGACGACTCTGGGGTTGTGGTGCTCATCTCGCTTTATTGGCCAAGAGAGCCGGCGTACAGCTTCTGGGTCATGTGGCTAGCATGACTAAACTGCTTCTGGCGAACCAAAGCAGGGCACGGAAACGCCGTTTACCTTCCCGCCGGAGCGGTACCTATTCATCTACTTGCACTTTGACGTGCTTTTGAACTGCTAGGTTGGCAGGAGCAGGGACCGAGCAACAGGAGCTCACCCCGTCGAGGAGATTCAAACTGCCAACCTTCTGATCGTCAAGTCCTAGGCTCTGTGGTTTAACCCACAGCGCCACCTGCGTCCCCCCAGCAAAGACTACAGGACCACTAATGAATGTATCCTGCCACATGCCATTGATGCATGAGTTGTTCATTGGTGGTGAATGGTCCAAACACCAGTCTGCTTCATTAGCGGTCTAGCAAAGACCCCCCAGCAAAGACTACAGGACCACTAATGAAGCGGACTGGTGTTTGCACAGTCTGGTATAAATTCACCACCAATGAACAACTCATGCATCAATGACATGTGGCAGGATACATTTGCAACACACACACACACACACACACACACACACACCACCAGTCTGGAGGGGCTTTGGATGATCTGAGGGCATCTCGGGGTTGAACATTTCCACATGAGAAAGAAAGAAAAAACCCCTCACATAGAAAACTTCCTTATCAACGAAAGCTAGACAATAACCTTTCTTAACAGCTGGCTTTCTAGGAGCAGAGCATTTCGTTTTTTAGTTTAGGAAAGAAAGTCAATCATGGGTGTTCCACGTAAAGACCAGAAGTGGTTATCTCCTATGTGAACAGCAGCTTAGCACTAAGAGTTAAATTGTGGTCTGTCTGTCTATCTGTCTGTCTGTCTGTCTCCCCCACCCTTACCTCCCATTCCATATCCCATAGTTCCTTGCAGCAGTTGTCAAGGCCAAAAAAAGCCCTGCCTTCTCAGCCGAGATGCCACATTTCTTCTTATATAAGTGCAACCCCCCAAAACTCGATTTAACCTGAGGCGACAAGTCAGAGGGAGATGGGCTCAGCCACTTGGAAGACAGCACACACACACACCCCGGTTCCCTGCCACTTGCGCAGCTCCACAAGGCAGGAGAAAGCTGGCGATCAGGGCAGCGGGGAAGGAATAGCGATGGAGAAGGCTCTCTGGCCTGGCACCACGGGGAAAGGAATTGGAGAGAGGGATTTGGAGGGAGAAGCTGTGTTTTGGACCAGTGCCTGGCTCCGTCTCCTGGAGGGCAGTTTGTGACGAAGCTCTCTCATCGCATTCTCCTTTCGTCCAAGGTCACAGCTAAGCGAGCTGGAACAGTGACATAATAACACATGCACACAAACAGCCGCTCACACTTCCAGTGTGCTGGGAATGCGTGTGCACGCAGAGACCGGGCGGGGTGGCTCGGGGGCAGCGCCACATCACCTCGGCAGACTATCAGATTCCTTTTCTCCTTCCAGGAAAACCATCATCCCCAAAATAACCAGCCTGGTCACGGAGGACAAAATAAAATACATAAATAAGAATAAAAATCCTCCCCTCTTCCCTCCCGTCTCCTTTCTTTCTGCAGTACAGTGGTACCTCGGGTTACATACGCTTCAGGTTACATACGCTTCAGGTTACATACGCTTCAGGTTACAGACTCTGCTAACCCAGAAATAGTGCTTCAGGTTAAGAACTTTGCTTCAGGATGAGAACAGAAATTGTGCTCTGGCGGTGCGGCAGCAGCAGCAGGCCCCATTAGCTAAAGTGGTGCTTCAGGTTAAGAACAGTTTCAGGTTAAGTACGGACCTCTGGGACGAATTAAGTACTTAAGCCGAGGTACCACTGTAGAAGGTTCTGTGATAGTTTTAAAGAGTTGGTTTTCCTCGGAAGATGCAACACTGGCCCACAGATGTCAAACCAACTGTGGTCCCTTCTCATGTCCCGTTCCTGTCCCCTCACCCAACTTCTGAGTAAGGGGCAGGTGGGGGCAGGGGGCGGGAAGGAACACGCACAAACAGAGAGAGGTGTAATTGTGGCGGGATTGGTGATTGTCTGCTTGTCTGCAGGCCACAGGGAGAATATTTTCCCTTTCCCACTTCTAAACCCATTTCAAGAGTAACAGCTGCCCACCCCATCCTCTCAACTAGGAATGCAAAGAGTGACAGCAAAGCACTGGCAACATTGCCCACTGATTATTAACATTTTCTTCTATGGGCATGAGGGCTAGCAGCTTTTTAAGAAGGAGCAGAAGGAGAAGAAGTCAGGATCACAGCAGGTCCACTGGGGAAATACTGCAGGGGAGGTTAGGAGACCACAGTGGGTAAGCATGTTACCGAAACACTGCTAAAGTTTAATTTTACTTCACGTTTATTTACTTTTCTGCAACTGTAGATGCCCAAGGAGGCTGGAGAGGGCCTTCTCGGTGGCTGCTCCCAGACTTTGAAACTCCCTCCCTAGAGAAGTTAAACTTTTAATGAAAGGGCTAGTGCCGTGCCGTTTTTATTGTGATTATCTGTATGTTTTAAATAGATCATATATAGCGTATGTGTGTTTTGATTTTATTAATCTTTAAATCATTTTTAATTATTCCCCCTCTATCTGTTTAGCTGTTTTTATTTTATCTGTAAGATGCCTTGAGCCCCTGTAAAGGAAAAAGACAGGGAATATAATATAATATAATATAATATAATATAATATAATGATATGATATATAATAAACATAGGGTTTCATAATAATAATGCACAGGGTTTGAAACCATCCCCTATCCAGGCATGACTAGACCTATTTAGTTTCAGCAAGGTTGCTGTATCATGTGCCTTTACCTTATAGTCCAAGTACAACCAATCACCTCTCCTTTTGTCCTCTTTTATTTGAATATAAGGATTCTATAGTGAGCCTATTGGCTCCTCCAGCCATCTTCCTGTTGGACCATGTGGCTGGATGCTGGGCGCATGACTGGCTCCTTTCCAGAGCCATTTGCATTGATGTTCTGTGTCACTCCTGGCTGGCTCAGGCAATTAACCTACCTTAGCTTTGGATGCTTGGCACCCCCATATATTCTCAAACGCTGCTCAGGTTGCTAATTTGCATGACGAAAGGAGACACAGGCCAAGGTCATCTCCTGGCAAGAATGGGCAAACGGTCCTATCAGGCCAGGCAAATGGTTTGTCCCTCTGCAATAGTGGCAAGATCTGGATGATTCAGAAGCAGCCACAGGGCACTTCAGATGCAATGTTGATTCAGAAGGCAGGCTCAAAGTTTGGGAACATTCTGCTCCCTCTGTTTTCAAGGATTCCTAGGCATGTTGATGGGAGGGAAAGATACCCAAGCGATGGAAGGAATGGAATCTATTTATTTAGCCATCACAGTTGTAACCCTGTTTAATGTTAAAACTGGTCCTCTGCTGCTACGTTGTGACTTAGAATCTCATAATCTGAGAGTTGGAAGGGATCCTGAAGGTCATCTAGTCCAACCTCCTGCAATGCAGGAATCTCGTCTAAAGCATCCATGGCAGGTGGCCATCCAGCCTCGGCTGGGAAACCTCCAAAGAAGGAGAGTCCACAAACACCTCTTACTGCCAGAAAGTTCTTCTTGATGTTTAGTCGGAATCTCCTTTCTTGTAACTTGAAGCCATGAGTTCGAGTCCTACCCTCTGGAGAAGGAGGAAACAAGCTTGTTCCCTCTTCCATGTGGCAGCCCTTGAGATATTTGAAGACGACTTGCCCAAGGTGACCCAGTGAGGAAAGGATTCAAACCTAGGTCTCCTCTGAATGAAGGAGACTCTCAGAAGGACTCAGCTTTCGTTGCTGCCTGCAGCTAACAGACATATATATTTATCTGTTACATACTCAGCAGGGCTTAGCACAGGGCTACCTAAGCATTTCTCTGTCCAGGTCCTGAGGAAGCCAAGACTTGCTCAGGTGGGGGGGCATGTTTTAATGTGCTTTTAGAGTCCGTATTCTTTGCTAGGCATGTCTTTGAGGGTCATCGTACATTTAAACGGACGTCAAGGTTATCAAAAGCTTAAAAGGCAGGCAGGAAAATATCACTGTAAACCAGACTATAAAGATAAGCATACACACATCAAAAGCAGGACCTGGAGATGAAAAGTCAGATCCCTAGCAAGATCAGACCTCCTCACCGGAACGAAGGAATGATTTAGCCTTTTATATTGCTTGTCTGCAGGCTACTCAGATTTGATTGGCAGTCCTCCACCCTCCACCAGGTCTCTTGCAAGCCTCTGTTCACAGCAGATTGGGCGACTGCTTCCCCTCGCATAAAAGATCAGGATTCTCATAGGCTTGCCCTTCCAGCGTGATTGGCTGCTTCTGATACCTTTGTTTGCATGCCTGAAAAGCTCACACCACCAGCCTCCTTCAAGTGCGATTGGCTCTTTGGCCATCAGGCTCGCTCTATCCAGAGTGACTAAGCTGCTTTCTAGCCAATGAGATTGCAGTAGCAGAGGGCAGAGACCAGATTGGCTGCAAAGCTGGCCAAAATGGGTTTCATCAACTTAAACATATATATATATATTTGGGGTAAGGTTGTATGTGTATATCCGACTTCTCCTCTGAGGTTTGAACAATGACACTACAGGTAAAAAGGTCAACAGGTGAAGCTTTCCTTCTTCATCACCTGCACTTATTGGGAGTCACCTGTCATGCAGCTGTTCAAAAGCTGTGCCAGGAAGGGAATGGTGGCAACACTAAAGTCATCTCACCCTAAATCCATAACTTTTTTTTTTTAATGTAAGACAAGATTTATATGCTGGTAGGGAGTGTCTCTCATCTGCTCAAGATGTGGATGAAAAATAAGAACGCAAGCTACAGAGGCGCTCTGTCTGCATAACTATCATTCCAGAGAGCGATAAGGGTGCAGGATTCTGTCCCTGTTCAGCCTTAGCGGGCATTGCTGGATTCAAAACCAAACCAAACAGGGCTTTTTCTAGAAACCAGAGGTTATAATCAGGGAAACCAGGACTCTTGGTTTCTTTGTGCGATCGCAAATTCTCAGAAAGCAGAGGGAAGGGTTAAGAGGGGGAAGCTGAGCTGTGAGCCAGTGATCCACCCTCCCCATCTCTCTTATTTAAGCGCGGTCTGGTTTGTTAAGAGGCAGAATGGCTAGGAGCCAGGGCACCAGGTTGAGAGCCTCAGCTGGAAGGACTGGAGTCCAATAAAATCAACAAGAGGGGGGGAAGAGCTCCCCTGAGTTCCGGCAAACAACCCTCAAATACAGAGCGACACCAGCAGACGTGGAATCCAGCGAGATTATTATAATGAACATTATTCTTGAACAGAGAGAGAGAGAGAGAGCGCAGACTACTGGCAAGCGCCACGTTCAGTGTCCCCGGCTTCCACTCCGCTCCCCTGGCCGAGGAAAACCCGGCGCAACAGCGTCAAAATAATGGGCTAAAAAAAGACACAGCTGCCCAAATACAGAGCCACTTAGTTTAATGGCTTACGCACGCATCCTTCCCAGCCTCTCCCCGTGGGCCTGCCTCGTCCCTCACCCTCTGGCCGTCACAGGTCTCGCTGCTTGCTCCCCTTCCTGCAACTGCGAATGCATTCCAGGGTTTTGTTGACCACCAGATGAAAGGCCTCTTGCTGTCCACACTTGGCCTCTTTTTGTAACCCTCCCCCCTCGTTTGCAGTCAAAAGGAACGTGAGGAGACTGCAATCGCAGCAGGGCTTTGCTTTCCCCAAACACCGCACATTTGGGCTTCTAGATAAATAAGTAAATCTCCCCCCACCCCCCACAGCCATTTAGACAGGCAGAATATCCTCATTAAGGCAGGGCTACAGTGCAGCAAAGGGGGTGGCGCGTTCTCCTGACAGGTTTCCTGACGGCAAGTGCTGCATAACTATTTTTATTTTGGGTTTTTTTAAAAAGAGGGAGAGAGACAGAGAGAGAAAGAGCAAAAGATGCAAAGTGATGAGAACAACAGTGGAATGAGAAATGGGTGGCGGTGGTAGGAGGAGGCGGAGATTGCGCTCTAGCCAAGAGGTTGAGAAATGAGTTTGGCTGCTTGCGACAGAGGAGCTTGCACCTGTCTCCATCGCTTGTTCCTGGACCGCAGTGACACCTTCCTGCGACCTCCTGGAGGCAGGCAGGCACAGAGGCAACGTGCCTGGTTCTGTCGGCCACCAAAGTACCTCAGTCAAGGTGAGGGAGAAACTTTCACAAAAATAGACTGCTCTAAGCCCACTGCAAACAGCCAGCAGGCAAGCCCATTTCAGTTTAGTCTGAAATGGCTTCAGGGTTTGGGTCTCAAGGCCACCAGCATCTGAATGGAAGATTTCCTGGAAACCACAGGGTTCTATGATGGAAGGAAGGTAGGATGTAAGTGTAAGAAAATTAGTAAATGAGTAAATTTCTGGACCCAAGGTGGAGAAATCTAACTGGCACCCTGCGGGGAGGGGGGGGTCAGCAGCCCCTCCAAGTGTCCCTATTTTCCATGGACAGTCCCAGATTTACACAAGCCGCCCCGGTTTCTGATTTGATCCCGGAATGACCCGCTTTTCCTTAGGACGTCCCTATTTTCATTGGAGAAATGTTGGAGGCAACATCTTTATTTTCATCAGAGAAGCGTTGGAGGGTATGGAACAGCCAGAGATTTGCCTGTCTTTAATGGAACATAGGCAGCTGCCTTATGACAAGTGAGATCATTGGTTCATCTACTTCAGTGCTGTCTACACTGACTGGCAGTGGGACTCCAAAGTTTCAGGCAGAAGTCTCTCCCGGTGCTAGGCTTTTCTCCAGGCAAAGAAGAGCTTTGGTCCTTCCCCAACAGTGTCCCAAAGCAGGAAGTTGAAGCTACTCATGATAAGACCTGGTGCCCACTGGTAAAGTCTACTCTGAATGCTAGAAAACAGTTCCTGTTATGCAGCTGACTGTTTTTACCTAGCCATTTAAAAACAAAGAAGCCTTCCTTCCTTCCTTCCTTCCTTCCTTCCTTCCTTCCTTCCTTCCTTCCTCCCACTTTCAAACTGTCTTTTAGGATACTTGGGGGTTTTTCAGTGTGGGAGTTTTTGCAGTCAAAGCTAATAATGCACATCTATGCTAGTTAGTATGTGAAGGGGTTAAGGACCACAGAGTTCTAAACTACTAGATTAGACTGTGATGCCACATCCCTTCTTTTCCAAGGGGAGAGGAAGTAAGGGATGTTTCCTGCTCCGTTCTCTCTCTCTCTCTCTCTCTCTCTCTCTCTCTCTCTCTCTCTCCCTCCCTCCCTCCCTCCCTCCCTCCCTCCCTCCCCCATTTGAACCACGTAAGCTGAGCAGACACATGAGACAGGTGCGCTCCATGCCCAGACTCCATGTTTGAAAATACTTTCTCTATTTTGCAACCAATAATACCTGGCCTGTGTTGTTTCAGCTGCAGCATTGAACAATGCATGAGTGAGATCTGTAAGTAAAGCATTTAAACTTACTAAAGTTTGTGGTCTATTCACTCCAAGAGAGGTAGAGGGAACACATTTTAAGAGCTTAATATTTTAGACATTTAGACCTCTAGCAACCTATATTTCCCACACTTTGCAAACACCGCATAGACCTGTGCTTTAAACTCTGCTGGGGGCTGTTTCAGCTAAAGAGGAGTCAAGCCCTGAACATACTTTTTTGAATTCAGGCAGTCAGCCATTTTTCTTCATAGTTCCCCACACATGTGGGACTTCAGGATTAACTGGTTTTCTCCATTTATTTCCCAACATTCAGGAGTGCACCAGAATTTCATCACTGAGCAAGATCCCTGAAAGACACATTGCATGGGCAATTACACTGGGAGAAAAAAATATTTTTGCTATGTTTTGGAATAATAAAACGCAGGGTAATCTTCAGCCATGTGCTCTTTTAAGAATGTTAGACAGTGTGGAATGAGATAAAGATGATAAGCTTGGTTCTTATGAGGCATTATATGATTACATAGAATTAATCTGTATGTACTTGCTAATTTTGATGCAAGCAACACAACAAAAGCCATCCTGCAGGAGCTCACCCTGTAATACGCTTGAGATTTCTTTGCAACATCTCAGACGTATCCCTTGTCCTACAGAAAGGGGTTTCTGGAAAGGCAAAGGGCTCCCCAAAGTCTGAAAGTTGCTGCTTAAACAAAAAGGAGGTGGAACTTGCCTAGAAATATACTATGAAGGCGATACTGAAGGAGGCTGTGTTATACAGAAATTATTTAGCCATCTCTTGCCAACCAGCATCAGGTCAAAAGGTGATGAAGTGGTGCTTTTCTCCTCTGGGTTATATTGAGGCATTTACCTTTTATTGCGTAGTGTCCCCTTTGATCGCTGTTCTTTGTGAGGGCATTTCTGGAGATGTGACCCATTGTGTGTGGTAGGGGGAGATTTCCGCTTTAGCCACTGTCCTCCCCAATACGTTATCATGCATTGTCAGTTTTCTGCAAGCAACCCCATGAGGGATCTGATATAGCACTAGATCAAAGCAGCTCTTGTGACAAGATTGTGCACGCCAGGGTGCGTGGCAGTGCACTTGCGGAGCGTGCAATCACACGCTTCCCTTTCGCATGTCCCTTCAAAAAGAACAGGGCTGTGTCTGGGTGCGAGATGGGGCATTCGGAGATGGTGCGTTGCAGAAAAGACTGTGTTTGTTCTTCTCAAAATGGCAGCATAACAACGGGAGAGGGGGAATTGGGTGTGTTTTGGCAGTTGTTCCTCATATCCACCGGTGTGTCCAGTGCTTGATATCCAAAGTGAGAGGTTCTGGGGTGCAAGCCTAGATTAGGTGTGAAACCCTTTAACCCAGAAGCCTTCCAGATAACCCCAGGTGCATGGGGAGCTAGATGGGCTCAATGGCACTACAGTGGTACCTTGGGATACAGACGCTTCAGGTTACAGACTCCGCTAACCCAGAAATAGTACCTCAGGTTAAGAACTTTGCTTCAGGATAAGAACAGAAATAGTGTGGTGGTGGTGCGGGACGCCCCATTAGCTAAAGTGGTACCTCAGGTTAAGAACAGCTTCAGGTTCAGAACGGACCTCCATAACGAATTAAGTTCTTAACCCGAGGTACCGCTGTATTTCATTCTAGCAAAATGTCTGGTAAATGGCAGTGTGTATGGATATGCGGCCACAAAGACAGCTGTTGTTGAGCAAGCAAGCAAATGCTGATCACTCTGTACCTCTGTGTATACCCCTTTGTTATTGTTGTTGTTGTATTTATACCCAGTGCTTTTTTTCATTAAAAAATTGTTTAGGGGTACTCTCATTTTGACTCTAGAAAACCACCATTTTATAGTTCAAATGGGAGGGTACAGTAATTGGGCAAAAGTACAAAGATTCAGAAACTGTTTAGGGGTCTGCGTCCCCCCCCCCAAGAAATAAAACACTGTTTATACCCCACCCATCTGGCTGGGTTTCCCCAGCCACTCTGGGCAGCTCACAGCATATCTCAGAACATACTAAAACATCAAACATAAAAAGCTTCCCTAAAGAGGGCTGCCTTCAGATGTCTTCTAAAAGTCAGATAGTTGTTTATTTCCTTGACATCTGAAGAGAGGGTCTTCCACAGGGCGGGTGCCACTACTGAGAAGACCCTCTGCCTGGTTCCCTTTAACTTCACTTCTCATAGTGAGGGAACTGCCAGAAGGTCCTCGGCGCTGGACCTCAGTGTCCAGGCTGAACGGGGGTGGGGGGAGATGCTCCTTTTCAACCCTTTGCTTCAAGGCCCATTAAACCACAGTAGGTTTTGCCCCTGGGTTGCTAGACGTGCAAATAGGTCTGAGGGGAGTTACGGGGATTGGGTGAATAGATACTGACGTCCCAAAGGCACAATGGATTCCTAAAGTTGTGGCATTTCCCAGTATAGTTCCTAGGAGAAAAGGGTACTGAGAGGTAAGGGGAGAGAATTCCCACTCAGGTGGAGGTGGGTTAGGCTGAGGGACCGTGGCTGGCTCAAGGTCACTCACTGAGCTTAATGCAGACACTTGAGCCCTCATCTCCTAGTTTCTAGACCAGCACTAACCACTAGACCCTACTGGCTCTGTTTGCCACAGCCCCTAACATCATTTGCCACTATGGTTGCCAGGTCAGGGGCATCCCAGACCCTGAGATTTCAGGGCCAAACCAGCCCCTAGTGATGTCACATGGGGGGTGTCCTGGTGACGGAGGTTAATTGGGAGAGGGGAGCAGAGGAAGGCAGACAGCCCGCTCCCCAGAGTTTCTATGCTATTATTTGCAGCCAGCTCCTGTGGGGCTGCAGCTTGAAAGCTGCATGTACATTATTATTATTATTATTATTATTATTATTATTATTATTATTATACCTCTTGCCCGCAAGGGGCCAGGCAAACCTGGGGACTTCAGCTCGGACCTGGAGGTCTGGCAACCCTTTCTATCATCTGCCTCTCCTTCCCAGCTTCCAGTGGTAACTCTCCAACCCATACCGACAGGCAGACAGACTTGCAGGGAGGTCAGGACATTAGGCTTGCAATTAATCATAACTAATAACATTTTTCTTGTTGCCTGACAGAGTCCAAGCACAGATAACTTGGTTGCAGATATTTATATATATATCCTGGTTTCACATAAACCATCAGAGAGAGAGAGAGAGAGAGAGAGAGAGAGAGAGAGAGAGAGAGAGAGAGAGAGATCTAGCTTTCTTAAGCCAGCACTTCAGAGCCCCACGTCACCTCTCACCCCACTGCAGCCCAGCCTCCCGCCTGCAGCCCATAAACCACCCTGGCTGACATGAGTTATAGCATTTGCTGGAAATTGGAAGAAAAAAAGAACCAGGGAGCGAACGAGAGACACGGCGAGCAAAGCCCACGTCCGTCTCCACCACTCACACAATCATTCCTGCATTGCAGCTGTTTTTGGGGAAGGGAAATGCAGGTATTCCAGCCCTAGGAATACATCCACACCCCGTGCAAATACGGGCTCCCCCTGTATTGCGAGAGGAGGAACCTCCAATCTGACTAGCGGGGGGGGGAGAAAGGGAGGAATCCCAACAGAATGCTTAATTTTTAGGATGCAGGTGGAGGAAAGTAAGGGAGAGGAGGAGACCATCAGACTCAGTAGGGTGTGTGGGTGTGTGTGGGTGTTCATGGGGCTGCGGAGACAAAGGAGTATTTATGGGGACAGGTTTGGGCAGAGATATTTGCTAGGAGACTGATGGATAGATGGAGCTGGAGACAGACAGGGATGAGAGATATGAATAATGAGCTGGCAAGCAATATTTCAACAACGCCGAGAAAGAAGGGGGTAGCGCCAGGGAGAACAATTGCGGGTGGCTGCAGTCCTAAACACACTTGCTACTGAAGAAACCCCACAGAATGCAGCAGGGCACAAGTGACTCCTGCAGCAAAATGTTGCAGCGTGGCACACTCCCTGTCAGAATTCCAGCCGGCCATGCCCTCCTGTGGGAGATTCCATTCCATACCCCACCCTGGTTTTCTGTTTTCCTCACTGTACCATTTCGTGCCCACTGAGCATGCCCAGACTTTACTGAGCTGTGTGTGCATTTGTGTTTCCCCTTAACGCAGCCTTCACAAACTTGGTGACCTCCAAATGTTCCAGGCCCTGGTAGCTGAGGCTGATGGGAATTGTAGTCCAGAACATGTGGAGAATACCAGCTGGATGAAAACCACCCTTAGGGGTTTTATTCTAGGAGCTTTCTGTAGCGCTGGAAACTTCAGGGATTCCCTCCACCCCAATTGTGCTAAGCCCCTTCGGTGTGAATGGCGCCATTTTGACAGCAAAGGGGATCCACGCTCAGAGAACCTTTGCTATTAATATATAAGACAGGAAGGGTAGGATTGGTGCACCTAAGTGAGATGGGAGAGAACCCCTTCTTGCTGAACCTCAGACTCATGACAAAGGCGCCTTTATTCCACAAGGCATTTTAAGGTCATGTCTGGGTTTCTGTTTTCATTTTAGGATAATGTTATTGGTTTATTCTGCGTGGTTTATTTTATGTACACAGCACAGAAATGCAAATGATTGAGCAGCATATAAATGCCTGATGGAACACAGGATTGTATATAACGGCAGAGGGATGAATGGAAGGAGAGAAGGTGAGGGGAAGGAGAGATAGATGTGTATGTACAAAACAGAAGTGATTGACAACAACAACAATATATCCCAAAGGAGCCCAGGGTCAAACAAGAAGTGATAAAACAACAAAAGTAACTGAAAAACACATCTTAAACTGAGCCGGAGCTTTTGTCGAGAGCTTAATCGTGGCTCCATAATTGTTTCCAAAGTCAGGAGTAAGCCCTGAATATTCATGTTCTCATAAAGAGGTAAAATTCTCTGAGCATGGGCAGAAGGCCTTCCTCTTATAACCAGACCTTGCTGGGGGCCCTCAGTCTTAACGGTATCACTTCCGGGCGTCCTTGAACCCTAGTTCCCCTTTCTTTGTTGGGGGGAGGAAGCATCCTATATATTTATATTTTGATGTTAGCCGCCCTGAGTCAGGTTCTGGCCGGGGAGGACGGGCGACGGAGTGATCGATGAAGGCAGGAACTGGGGGCTGAGCAGTAAAGCAAGAGTTTTTAAAGTGTTAATCCTAGTTGGGGGTAGGGACACTGAGGGGCACAGCACCATTTGGCCACTTCAGGAAGGAAGATAACTTCGGTCACACTTGCCATTAACCACTGGAAAGCCTGTTGGTCTAAGTCAGGGCCCATTTTCTATCATATTTGATCAGACTGGAATCAAGAATTGTTCTCTCTCTCTCTCCCCCCCCACTTCCAACAAATCAGAACTTCATTTTTAAAAATTCCATATAATCAGCGCTGTCGGTCACTGGGAAGAATCTGTAGTGGTTGAATCAACAGAACTGGCAAATTTGCCGAAGAAAAGTAAATCAGCATATCACTTGCAATCAATTCAATGTGGTTATCAGCTCAATCGTAAACAGAAGTCACAACTCACGGAGGCCATTTTCCCCTTCGCTATTTCATTCATTGGGCAGGAAAGTCCAAGTACCACACAGCTTTCAAAAACAAACGCATCTGCTCCTAAGTCCAACCACTTAAAATTTACCATCGCTGAATAATCGGGTGGGGGGCAGTTTTAATCAACTGAAGCAGGAGTTGATTAATCTGCCAATTAAGCAGAGTAAAGCTTGAATCCCCAGAGATAATGCTATTATACGCAGCTCTCCAGAGGAAGCTTGCACAGCCTCTCTTTCTCTCTGAAACAACCATTATTATGGAAAAATGTCTGTTCTGGTGTTCTGAAATATTATTTCCCAGTCATCTGCTTCGCCTTTCAAGGAGAGAAAGCTCTTCCTCTCTCCAGACACCCAGAGGGTATCAAATCTAGTCCCCTATGGAAGGTTGTCTAGAGAGCAAAGAGTTATTAGAGGGCAGTGGAGAACCAGGGGAAAAAGAGGGGATCAGATTTCAATTTCATTTTCAAGATATCTGGGTAAAAGAATCTATTTCAACGGGAGATCAACAGAAGGACTTTGTCAACGAATTTTGCAATTTACAAACCTGGAATGCATTACTGATTTTCATTTGAAATGCACCCACCTATCTTTGGTATGTTTGCTGCTCAAAGCAGGGCTAATGGAATACTAAAAAAATGTCTTGTACTGTAGCTACACTGCCCTATTAGGAATGGTGGAACGTCGGCTCCATGGTGGACAATATGCTTCACATGCAGAAGGCTGCAGGTTCAATCCCTGATCTCTTCGATTCAAAATACTTGCAAGCAAAAGGGCTGAGAAAGGCACATTTCTAAAACTCTGGAGAGCCACTGCCAGTCAAGATTAGATAGTAGTGGGCTCGATGACTCAGCATGAAGCAAACGTCATCTGCACACCTCCCTGGCCCTGATGAGTCTTAGTCACTTGGAGTGGTCATTGATGGGCCGTTAGGCTGCTGAAAAAGCTACTTTGAAATATGACTCACACCCACCTGCCTGAGCACAGGCTGAAAACAATTTGGGTTAAAGTGGGCACAGGAGACAACTGGATTTGAGGAGAGAGAGGATGGAGGTGGTTGGCAAAACTGCTAGAAGGTATCTAGAGGGAAAAGCCAGTTCTGAGACTTCGGAGGACCTTCGGCGATGATCTCTCAGTGAACAAGCATGCCCACACACCTGTAACACCTGGCCAACACGTACACTTAAAATCAATAGCTTTAGCCAATGGGTCTCAAATCGTCGGCGAGTTAGGGACTCTGCACGTGCTGTAGAGGGAAGCAAGGAGCATGTGGGGCTCATCCACCTGGGAAAGCCTATCTAGGAGAAGGGAAACTGATCCTAAACCTCTGCTGCCTTGTGGGATATCTTCAGAAGAAGAAAAGTCTCAGGAGTAAACCCTACAAAAATCAGGAGTGGAGTCCCTAAGATGGTTGGATGGTGCCTTGTATAATAATAATAATAATAATAATAATAATAATAATAATAATAATAATAATAATAATAATTATTATTTGTATCCTGCCCATCTGGCTGGGTTTCCCCAGTGGCTTCCAACAAGGATTAAAAATACATCAAAATGTCACACATTAAAAACTTCCCTGAACAGGGCTGCCTTCAGATGTCTTCTAAATGTCAGGTAGTTGTTTATCTCTTTGACATCTGATGGGAGGGCGTTGGTCAGTGCCTTGTATGCCTCCTCCCGTCCATTCCAGCAGTCAAGCTGGTGCCAAACTTATTGCTCTGGGCTGCTTTGGGCCACATCAGCGAGACCGAGGGGAGGGGGTCATTTGGGCAGCCCAGGACCTCCATACACACTGCCCATGCTTGTACCCCAGACAGGTCACTTCAGTGCTGCTAATGCAGTAGTTTGACTTCAACCCTGGAGGCACACTCCATTGTCTCTAGAGACAAACAGATGCCAACATAGACGCTAGGTCAGGCGTAGGGAACCTTTGGCCCTCCAGTTGTTGATGAGCTGCCACTCCCATGATCCCCAGCCAGCCTGGCCAACAGCCAGGGACAATGGGAGTTGCAGTTCAGCAACATCTGGAGAGCCAAAAGATTCCTGTACTAGGTTGCATCCAATGTAGACTCATTGAAAGGATTGAATGTGACTAACTTAAGGCCATTAATTTTAACAGATGTACTTTGGATACAACTCACTATAAGTTTCATAGTCTTCTCCAAAAGAGCCTAATTTTGTAAATTGTTCCAGACATTCTACCACTTTTGGGCAGTGGAAGCACATGTCTCTGAGTCAGCCTGTCCAGGAAGTGGCCTCCTAGCTTTTTCCCTTGAAGGGGCTACAATCCAGATATTTAATTGATCATGCAGGAGGCCTCGATGGCTAGGAGGGTATTTTTCCAGCTCTGATTGGTTTGCCAGCTACAGCCCCTTTGGGACAAAAATGACTCTACCACTGTAGTCCATGCTCTGGTTACTTCCATATTGGATTACTGCAAGGCACTCTACATGGGGCTTCCCTTGAAGATAACTCAAAACTTCAATTGGCTCCAATTAGGCAGCCAGATTACTGGCTGGGTTTCCATTTAGATCACATATAACAACCTGTTTTAAAACAGCCACATTCCTTGCCAGTTTGTTTCTGGGCCCATTCAAGGTGTTAATGTGAGTATTTTAAAGTCCTAAGGCATGCATAGGCAAACTCAGCCCTCCAGATGTTCTGGAACTACAACTCCCATCATCCCTAGCTAACAGGACCAGTGGTCAGGGATGGTGGAAACAGTAGTCTCGAAACATCTGGAGGGCTGAGTTTGCCTATGCTTGTCCTAAGGACTCTGGCCCCAAATATCTGAAAGACAGCCTCCTTCCCTACAGACCCTCTCAGGTGCTAAGATCAACAGAGGGGTTCCTATTGGTGGTTCAGAAACTTGGGTGGCGGAAGCCTGGGAGAGGGCATTCTCTACGACTAGCCCCTAAGCTGTTGAGCTCCCCACCTGCAGAGGTGGATATAGTACAGGCATAGGCAAACTCAGCCCTACAGATGTTTTGGGACTACAATTCCCATCATCCCTGACCACTGGTCCTAGGGATCATGGGAGTTGTAGTCCCAAAACATCTGGAGGGCTGGGTTTGCCTATGCCTGATCTAGTAACTTCATTATACAATTTTCAGTGAATACTGAAGACACACCTCTTTACACTGGTCTTCAACACCCGAGATGCATGTATATTTTAGTGATTGTATTCTTCAGGATTTTAAATTTTTAACATTGTTTTTAATGTTGCATTTTCAGTGGTCATGACCTGCTATGAGACTTCAGAGAGAAGGACAGGTAACTAACTAACTAATAAATAAATAAATTACAGCCAGTCACCCAGTACCACCGAAGGGTTATGTGTTACCAGTGTGAATTCCCATGTTTCAAGGACTGAGCCCTGGCACTGATGCCTTCTCTCTCTCCCTCCCTCCCTCTCTCTCTCTCTCTCTCTCTCTCTCTCTCTCTCTCTCACACACACACACACACACATTGATAATTCCTTGTTAATCAGTTCAAATTGTAGTGCTCATAAAATTCTTACAATAACAAACAAACAAATATTTACAATCTAAAGAAACCCAATACATTAAAAAACTAAGAGGAGAAAGGAAAGGAAAAAGAGGAAGCAAATATTCAAGTCCATTTGCGTTCTTGATGATAAACATTGCAGCAGAGCTGGCTCTTACAAATAAAGACATGTTGCGTGTAAGACTGCCAGAAAAATAAGGTTCTTTTGCTTTCAGGCCAGTTGCCAGAAAGGGGGCTAGGCCATTTTCCTCTTTTCTCAGTTGTGATTTGATTATATATCAAAAATACCAGATCGCCTCAGGAGGTGGGAAATCACTTTGTATTGCCCTTGCTATGTATAAGAAAAGGATGCTGTGAGTCAACAACAGAGTCAGAGAAATAATGGTACAAGAGCAACAGACTTTGCTTCCTGCTCACATCTGAATATTGCCATTTGAGTGGCAGGATAGAATCATAGAATCGTTGGAAGAGACCCCTAGGGTCATCTAGTCCAACTTCCTGCAATGCAGGAATCACAACTAGATCATACACGACAGATGGCCACCCAACCGCTGCTTAAAAACCTCCAAGGGAGTTCACCACCGCTTGCGGGAGTCTGTTCCACTGTCGAACAGCTCTTACTGTCAGAAAGTTCTTCCTGGTGTTTAGTTGGAATCTCCTTTCCTGTAACTTGAATCGATTGGTCCTAACCTCTGAAGCAGAAGTAAACAAGCTTGCTCCATCCTCCAGATGTTTGAAGATGGCTATCACTGAAAGATGGAGGGCACAAGGAGAAGGGGACGACAGAGGACAAGATGGCTGGACAGTGTTCTCGAAGCTACCAGCATGAGTTTGACCAAACTGCGGGAGGCAGTGGAAGACAGAAGTGCCTGGCGTGCTCTGGTCCATGGGGTCACGAAGAGTCGGACACGACTAAACGACTAAACAACAACAACAATCCTCTCATTCTCCTTTTTTTACAGGCTAAACATAGTTCCTTCAACCATTCCTCATAAGGCTTGGTTTCCAGATCCTTGATCATCTTGGTTGCTCTCCTCTGCACACATTCCAGCTTATCAACATCCTTCTTAATTTGTAGTGCTCAGAACTGGACACAGTTGTAGTCTGACCAAGACAGTAGAAAGCGGGACTGTTATTCCTTTGGATCAGGACACCAGACTTGACACAACCCAGCCTAGAATTGCATTCACTTTTTTTGCTACTGTATCACAGTTGACTCATGTTACACTACTAAGACCCCTAGATCCTTTTCACATGTACTAATGGCAAGCCATGGATCCCCATCTTATATTTGTTGCTATTAGTTCTTCCTACCTAAGTGTAGAACCTAGCATTTGTCTCAATTAACATTCATTTTGTTAGTTTTGGCCCAGTTCTCCAATCTGTTAAGTTCATCTTGAATCCCAATTCAAGCATTAGCTACCTATCCTAGCTTGGTGTCATCTGCAAATCCCCTCAATACCTTCATCCAAGTTGTTTAAAAATATGTTGAACAACAAAGGCCCAGGACAGAATCCAGCGACACCCCACATTTTCACTTTTTGTCCAGGATGATAAGAAACAGTTAGTGAGCACGCTCTGGGTTTGGTCAGTCAACCAGCTACAAATCCACCAAACAGTTATCTCATACAGCCCACATTTTACCAGCTTCTCCACAAGAATATCATGGGGGACTTTACTGAAATCAAGATACACTACATCCACAGCATTCCCCTGATCCACCAAGCTTATAACCCTTTCAAAAAAGGAAATGAGACTTGTCTGGCATGACTTGTTTTTGAGAAATCGAAGCATCCTTTTCTAAGTGCCCATTGACCCAGTGTTTAGTTATCTGTTCTAGGACCTTTCCTGGTCAGGACAGAAATTTGAGATACTCCACACCTGGCATCTCTAAAGGATAACACATTATTTGCCAGGTCACCAGTTGCCACCCAAACAGGCACCCCGTTCGAATGGAAACCAGGAGTGCTGATGAAGAAACCCTTGGAATCCATCCTGTAGAACATGGTTTGAAGGCTTGCACCCTGGTCAAGATTGGTTACACTGACTGGACTGATAGCATAACTTGATATAAGGATCAGTTCATACAGGCAAGAAGGCCCCCGTCATTCTTGGGTACTTGTTTGCATGGATGAAGGTATCTCAGCAGAGGCAGATGATCGTTGTCAGGTATGCCTACCAACTGCAAGATCCCTAAGTTACACTACTAGTCTTTTATTGCTGTTGTATGGAATAACACATGAATCTGACCTTTGAAGCATCTGTAAGTAACCCATTTTTAACATACTACATGTGGACTCTCTTTGTACGCTAAAGGTAGTGAGGAACTTTGGAAGCAACTTAGAAAGGGATATTTAAATGTCTAACAGCCCCTATTTACACATTTTACTTTGCTGACTGTTTTGTGATTTTAAATCTCTGCTGGGGGACTCTCACCAAAGAGTACTTGCCCCAAACCTGGATCTAGGCACCCAGGAAATTTTCCTTTTATTCTACCATGTCTTTTTCTTTTTCTTTTACCAAATTAAACCAAAAAATAATTGGTCCACCTAGCTCACTGATTGGCAACGGCTCTACAGGTTTTCAGGGCTGGAGACTGTCCAATCCCTACCTGGAGATGCTGGGGATTGAACCCGAGACCTTCTCTGTGCAAGGCAGATGCTCAATCACTGAGCTACAGCCCTTCCTCAAAGAGGGGTCATGCAGAGTTGTGCCCTAAGCATAGTTGTGGTTGGGAAAGTGCCGTGTTATAGAAGGTCTTGTACTTTCTTAAGTTCAGGTCATAGCCCTTATTCCAGTTCTGCTGTTAAACAACACCTAGAAAGGCTTTAAACACACACACACAAACACACACACACACACACACACACACACACACACACACGAGTGCAACATACAGATGGATGTGTCTTGATATCATACCTAATTTCTTTCTTTTTTTAAAGAAAGACGTGTCAGGGCTGCAGCTTGACCTAGAAGCTGCATTCCCAAATCCCAGATGCACAATGGGCAGATGTAGTTACTCAGCTGCAAGGGAGGGAGGGAAAGGGGGGTGATCTGTATGCCTGCATTCCCTTCTTGAATATTATTCTGTGTGTTCCTTGGCGTTTGACCTTTTGCTTCTGGGTCTGGATGGCCTGACAGGAATCGGGCTCAAATTAAATACTTTCCTTTATCACTAGGATTTCAGAGAAGGTGTGGATCTATCTATCTATCTATCATCTATCTATCTATCTATCTATCTATCTATCATCTATCATCTATCATCTATCATCTATCTTATCTATTATCTATCTATCTATCTATCATCTATCTATCATCTATCTATCTATCATCTATCTATCTATCTATCATCTATCATCTATCTATCTCTATCTAATCTCACCCAGTGAGATAGATAAATGGAGGATGGGACTGGCCTGTAAGCACCACAGGTGATGTCCAGAGAATGCCTCAGGCTCAATCCGTTGTCACCACCAATTATAAAGGTGTCTTAGCCAGGAAAGGTGCCAGGAAAGTCCTCTGCCTCTGAGGGCATGCCGACAACATGGAACTAACACAGCCTTCACCAACTGGGTGCCCACCAGATGTTTCATACTACAACTCCCATTAGCTCTAGCCAATTGGAAACTAGAGGGACAAATCATCTGACTGTATATTGGGGAGAAAGGGAATCTTCTTATGTTCAAAGGGGCAAAGTTGCCTTTGGCTCCCAGTCCCGTTTTCAAAGGCATTTTAGGCCACAGCCTACGATTTCCAGAAAGCAGAGCTTTGCAGGTCACAGCAGCTCATTACTTTAGGTAACCCCATCTCTCTGTCTCTTTAGAAATGGTCACATGAGAGACGGGCCTTTCCACCAAGATCCAGATTTCTCTAAACACACAAGGCAACACAGAGACCGACAGATAGGGGTTTTATATAATTCTGCCTCTCCAGCTAGCTCTATTGTTTGGAGCACGCAGTGACAGCGCTATCACCGGTTATATAAAAATCTATCTGCCTCTACGGCTCTCTTACCCAGATAGCAGGCTGAGATTTCTCTCTCTTTCTCCCTGTGTGTGGGTTCCTCAACCAGCTTCTCCTCCCACCCCCACCCCCTGGAAAAACATTGCAAATTCTATGCAGTTGCACCTCCAGACTCCCATCGACAAAAATAAGTCTCCGCCACCACTACCCCACATACAATCCACATTCTTATTTTAGGAAGCGTGATCCTAAATCCCAGATAAAGTCCCTGAATCTTAGATGAAGCTAGACTGTAAGCAGTCCAATGACGTCTTTAGGATGCTGTAAAGGGCAGCAGAGTAGAAGGGGTGACCCAGGGAGACTGGATCCACCAGGAAAGCCCTCTGCTCTTGCATAGATCTCATTCATTTCAACAAGTCTTGGGTAGGAGAACTTCCATGGTGGATCGTGTCCCCAAGACAGGATTTAAAGCCTAAGTGAGGGGAGGAAAGAGATTTCAGGCAGGGGAACTACAGGATTTGCAGCAAAGCTGGAGATTTGTATTGCAAAATAAACAAACTGCTAGATTTCCATGACCCACTGCATTTTAAGAGTGTTTGGCACGGCTCTAATAAAAATCCGAGACAGGGATGCTGTTGAGAATAATCACATTGTATGGTCTAAAACAGGTGTAGCCAATGTGCTGTCTCCGTAAGGTGTTGGGTTATAACGCCCATCAGCCCCAGCCAACATGGCTAGGATGAACCAGTGGCATACTGTGGGTTGCCAGAGTCCAGGGCCACACAGAGGGGATGAGTGGGAGTCAGGGAAACAGACATAGAGTACACATTCAATAACCTAATGGCGTCTGTGTCAACAAGGAGATCGCAGCTTGCAGAGATAAAAGAAAAAGAGTTGTTCTGTTTTCTGGAGAGGTTACTTCCAGGCTCGCATGGAGAAGCTGTGATACATGTGAGTTACCTTTGCATTCTTATTCATGTCAAAGTTTTATTACCTTTTAGAGCAGGGCTGGGCAACTTGTGGCTCCCCACATCTTGCAGGACCCCCATCAGTCCCTACCAGCATGGCCAATGATCAGGAGCGATGGGAGTTGTAGTCCACCAGTATCTGGAGGGCCAGAGGTTCCCCATCCCTCTTTCAGAGAAATGTTTATGTAACATATGTAAATGAGTGAATGACCAAAGAGAGGTAACTTGAAGTCTTTACAGTTACGCGTTTCTGTTTCTGCTTTCCTCAGCAGCACAGTCTGGATTTTGAAATCCCAAATAAAAAAGGTGGAAGCTGAAACATTTAACTGAATAGTCTTAAGTCTATCTCTCTGTCATTTATTTGCATTTATTAATATTTAGTATTTGACTGTATCCTTCAAGGATCCAGAGCCCACTTAGTTGCAGTGCTATTTAGCTGCTTTCAAGATACATGTGCTTCTTCCCCCAGTGCTTTCTTCCTGCCCTCTATGTGGGGCTGCCTTTGACATGCGTTCGGAAGATGCCATTGGTCTGAAATGCAGCAGCCAGACTTGCAGCTGGGACTTAATACACATTCTGATATTCTTCCATCTTGGCATTGGTTACCGATTCATTTCGGGGCACAATTCAAAGTGTTGGTTTTAAGCTTTTAAAGGCATAAAGGAGGCCATGCCATCGGGATGACCAAAGCTCTAAATCAGGGGTCACCAACCTAAGGCCCATGGGCCGGAAGCAGCCCACGGAGGTCGTTTGACCAGCCCACGATCCGCCCCCAAACTGAGCCATGCGCTGCACTAAACTGGTGCAGCGCAGCACAGGGATTCGCTTCTGCGGTGCTGGAAATCGCTTCTGCGCAACGCAGACACTGGAAATTGCGGGTGTGGGCGCAATCCGGCCCATGGAGGGATCTCAGCGGGACTGCTCCAGCCCAGGCAAGATAAACCTTGCTGACCCTGCTCTAAATCATGATGGTGATTAAGGCTGTAGATGGGGATGCCTAAATAGCTGCCTCATTCTACCTGCAATTACCTGTGCACTCAGGTCAACACCTGAGCCACGATCTCCTGCCCTCAGTGGACGCATCGTAGCAGCATGAACATGGGATTCCTTCCCAATGGAAGTGTCTCTCACTGAACAGGGAGCCATTTTCAGTGCGCAAGGAACCACAAAGACATCGGGGGGGGGGGGTTATGAAGGTTTTTGTGGCCACTCGATTTTATGCCATTGTTTGAAACAGCAGTTCCTAAAATGGCAGGGTTTTGTTTTAGATACTGATATTTCACACCGGTACCCATCTCTTGATGAAAGTGCCCTGGGTTCTAGCACAAAATGGCTGTCATGGGCAACAGAGAAAGAGGTGACAGTACCCCGTACCGTCACAAATATATATCCAAATTTTGCATTTGCGAAAGGGAACCAAGGGAACATTAGCACCCACCACAACACTGGCTTTGGTGGATCCTTAAAACCCACTCCCATCCCTAAGGTAAGGTATAGTGTGCCCCCTAAAATTGCTTAAGAACTCAAGTGTCTAATCATTCCATTGAATAATGATCTCAAGCGCTGAATGAGAAACAAAAAAGGAGGTATCAGCAGGGCCTCCCAAAGCTTGCAGAAGTCTTCTAAAAAAATCTTTGGGGGGGGGAGCCTAAGTGAGAGAGAGAAAGCAAAATCTCCAAACAACCCGAGGAGGACTGTGCATGCTGAGTGTGTGTGGCATTGGGGGAGGGACACGAAGAAACTCAGGGGAGGAAGAATGGAATGGAGTATCCTGGAAGGGAACGTGGTTGACTCAATGGAACCCCGAACAGGAGCATTTTGCAGTGCAACGCTCCTCCACGCTACTACAGTAGACAGTTGTTTCTTTCATCTGTTGAGGCCCTCCTGCCTCCCCAACGTCTGGAGGGCACCACACTGGCTACTCCTGGGCTACAGGTTTCATGCCTGAATCCACCCCTGGTGCAGGAGCAGGGGGGGAAAGGAAAAGTCCCTGCATGTGGAGATATAGCCTGCCAGCGAGAAGGCTAGACTGAGCATTTCTCCTTTCAGTACTAATTTTCTGCACGCGGGGAGAATTTCAAGGCGAGGGAATGTTCCAACACGCAGCATCCTGCCGCGTGAACTGGCAAAGCCTGGCAAAAGCATCCCTGCTTCATATCACTGCCATGTAGGAACTGGGCCTTGGTAAGAAAGGCTCATATAACTGGCCACAGGGAAATTTAATACAGTACATTAATTGTTTTAAAATTAAAAAGGATTCACAGGTTCTTAGCAAGGAAAGATGAGCTCCTTTCCTTGAATACCCCCCCACCCAAAAAACAACAACGATGCGTCCCTTGCCATTCCCTTTTCTTTTTCCACTCTTCCTTTTAAAAGCATTTTAATTTGAATTATCGTTTTCTCATTTCTGTCTGCAGACCAGGTCGAGGGAGACCTCTGTCTCTTTTTGCATTCACTCGAGGCTGGTCTGGGAGCAGTGGGAGCAGTGGGGGGAAGAGTGAAAGAAGTGGAATTATATTTAAAATGTCATGATGGTGCCTTGTTTTTGTAACTTCCTTCACTGTAACACAACCTAAGTTTTTGTGTGTGTGTGTGTGTTTGTTTGTGTGTGTTTGTGTGTGGAGGGAGGGAGAGAGAGGGGGGAGGGAGGGAGGGAGGGAGGGAGAGTTTAAGGAGATAAGCAAAAAAGGAAAGCACATAGACCCAGCATTTTTGCTTCCTAGCTGAAGAGACAGGCTTGGGTGGAAAGACCGCAGTGTGTGCCCCGAAGGCACAGAAACCATAAAAAGAAATAAAAGCAGCCTTTGCGCTGGCTTTTCCAGTCTCCTCTGCTGGAACAAGACGAACAGAGTGCAGTGTGTCTCTCCTTTCCCTTAAGAATAGGAAGCTCCCAATTTCGCTGACAGGCTGGACAGATGCCACCTTATAAAGGTAGACATGAGGACAGGGCAGGTTTGGATAGGATAGATAAAAAACGATTGGGCTACATTGAAGGAGAGGCAGAGGAGAAGAGGAAGGAAGGTGAAAGGAAGCAGCAGGATGGGCAAGATTATACGCAGGGAGGAGGTGGGGGCGTCTTCCCTGCTAGATTCCTCTGCTGAGGGAAACGCTGGGATTATGCAACCTGCATTAATTATGCAAATGTGCTCATTTTGCATAATTTATCTTCCTCCTCCTCCTCAATGGCCTCAGTTATGCAAGGGCATGGAAACCCCTCTCCTCGATCTGAGCCTCCTCAAGTTGGCTGCCTTTGCTGACTTGCCCTGGCATGGAAGATTTTGCTTCTAAACCCCTGAGCCTCTTGCTGATCAGAAGGTCGGCGGTTCGAATCCCCGTGATGGGGTGAGCTCCATTGTTCTGTCCCAGCTCCTGCCAACCTAGCAGTTCGAAAGCATGCCAACGCAAGTAGATAAATAGGTACCACTGCGGCATGAAGGTAAATGGCATTTCCATGCGCTCTGGCTTCTGTCACAGTGTCCCATTGCACCAGAAGCGGTTTAGTCATGCTGGCTACATGACCCAGAAAGCCGTCTGCAGACAAACGCAGGCTCCCTCAGCCTGAAAGCGAGATGAGCACCACAACCCCATAGTCGCCTTTGACAGGAACTTAACCATCCAGGGGTCCTTTACCTTTACCTTACTTCTCACACAGTTCCATCACACAGAAGGTACCCGTGGTGCGGCTCCTTCCCACAGTGGCATTGCCTCAGCTCCCAGAAAGAGGGGCAGTGGCTTGGGGAGAAGCCAGTTTGATGAACTGCTCATATGTAACCTGGTTGTTTCAACACAATTGAGGCTGGAGGTTTCCTACATCACAGAGGTAGCACAGGAACACCACACATACAGCCATAGCTTCAGCACCACTGAGGAAATGCCCTCAGACATCACCCAGCATTGCCCCCGAACTTCCAGATCTGTTTCTGCAACCTTACGAACTATGAAACTGCTTGGACGCTTGGATTCAAGGATGCTGAATATCAAATTCAGGCTTTGATGTGTAGCAGGTCTTCAAGTGAGCTGGAAAGCTCAAGTCACTCGAGCAAGAGACTCTTCATCTCACGGTTGTGAGTTTGAGCCTCACGTTGGGCAAAAGATTCCTGCATTGCAGGGGTTTGGTCCTCATGGTCCCTTCCAACTCTACAATTCTGTGATTCTGTAAAAGATGGAGCAACTTCTTGGAAGGTTCTCCAGTATAATTCAAAATCTCACAGGGCACTGCTTCTGGAGAGATCTTCCATACAAGGCAGAGCACTGAAACTGCAGCGGGAGAGATCTGGGATCAGCCCTGGTCTTTGCTGGGTGATCATAGGGCTCAACCAGACTTCCAACGCTTTCCCCCAGGAAAACACAATCTTTACTGCTGAATCAGAGCAAATGTCCATTGGGTTTTCTGTGGATTGATGTTTGCTCTGATCCAGCACTAAAGAATGGGATTTTCCCAGGGAAAGCAGTAGGGCAATTGGAAAAATGCTCAGACCAGAGGCTAGAAAGCATGGCACAAGCAGAAATGTGGAAGTGCCCCAGGCCTGTCGCTGTCTCTCAGCTGGTCCCCTACCTCACAGGATTGCAAAGATAAAACAGGGATGAGGGGGCGTACCCTGAACTTTTTGGGAGGGCGGCATATCAATGAAATAAATAAAAACTACAACTAAGTAGTAGCTCGGAGCTACAATATGAGTCATTCCGTTTGCTTAAGGCAAATAGCGCCTCTGAGATCTGGCAGTATTTCCTTCCACCAGCCAAGTATTCCAGTCCTCAGTCTGGAAAGCTGTCCTTCCCCCACCCCCACCCCCCAGCCCCAACACACACACATACACACACACACCAGACACCACAACTGTAGACCTCTAAAGCTAGCAGAGGCTAGGCAGTCATCACAACACATTCTGGTTGCATAATTTGCCACGCTGAATCTTTTCGATGTTTGGTGGGGAATAGCTGACAAAGAATGGAAGGACAGAGGGATTGGACAAGTTTGTAAGCAATGCTCTTGAGGGCTAGAAACTTGACTGGAATGCATTTTTTTTAATGTGCTAAATTCCACATAAACTACAGAATTAGCACATATAAGCAGAAGTTCCAAAAAGGAAGCCATGTTAGTCTCTTGCAGCAAAAACGGCATAATTTAGTGGCACCTTAAGCCTAAGAAAATGACTATGGCATGATATATTTGTTAAGTCTTTAAGGTGCTTTGAGGTTCTTTGTTGTTTCTCTACACACAGGAAAGCTGCAGGCGCTTAGCATGGCTTCAGACACTACACAAAAGTCTAGAAAGATGGTGCCTAGTTATCTGTGCAGCTAGGTTTAGGCTATGGCCACTTTCTTAAACACAGTGGGACTTACATCAGTGTAGACATGCCTAGGATCCCACTGCTAACTGCTTCAAGGTAACGACCCAGAGAGCTTTGATTAAAATTCTGCCCCTCCTGGAAGTGCTTGCAGATATGAGTGAAGTAGGCCCAGGAGGCTTGGAAATTAAAGCAAACTAGACAGAATGAACTCATGACCACTTTAACGTCTCGTGTTGTTTAAGTGAGTCTTGTGACAATTCGAGCCAGCTGCCTGATCTAAGACCTCAGAGGAAAGACAGAAGGAAGGCAAATATGGGGATGGAAATATCGAAAGTATGGAATGCACAACACGGTTATATAAATACCACACACCACCACCCTTAAAAACAATAACAACAGCACCCTCCTTTCCTAGTCTTCTCTAGATCACAAGCAGGGTTGCGTGTCTATGTGTATACCTGCCACTGCATTGCTCTAATATGTCATTGGGTGCTTGGTACAGCATTGGGGGGGAGGGATAGCTTCCATTAGAAAGAAAATAATGTTTCTAGTTCTTAAGAGGCATCAAGCTTCAGACTGTAAGGGTGATAGTCCAGAGACTACGTAGATGTTTCATAACCAGTGGAGGAACACAAATGCATGTGGAACTTGAAAACAGAAGCCCATTGTCATCATTCTGACATAGTGCAAAATCCATCTTTTCTCGGGGTCCAGTATGGCTGGGGTATGACAGCTCAGGGTCCTTTCTCTAGGAGAGATGACCACAAGGCCAAATCTGCCCCTCCTCCCCCAAAAAACCCCACAAGTTAATTTGGTTCCTTGGAAGCTTAACCAAATTTTGATCAGGACTTGGCGAAACACTGCCCAACACTTCAAGCAGACATGGACTGAAGGCAGTTGAGTCCTGCAGCTTTGGTGAAGCTAAGCAGATGGGGGCAAGTCAGTGCCAGAATGGGAATCATAGAATCATAGAATCATAGAATCATAGAGTTGGCCATACAAATAAGGCAAATAAGCTTCCAGAATATCTCAAGGACCACCTAATCCCTTATATCCCCGATCATTGAGCCATGCATTTCATATTGTGGGTCCATTTTTACGGAATTCTCTTCCAGTTGAGGTCAGACCGGGCCCCTCACTTCTGAACTTCCAGTGCCTACTAATACCCCCAGCAGGCATTTTTATTAAAAGTTTGATTTTATAGTTTTAACTGATTTTTATTCTTTGTATTGTATCTTTGTAAACCGCTTAGAGACTGTGGTAGTTAAGCAGTACAGTGGTACCTCTGGTTATGAACTTAATTTGTTCCGGAGGTCCGTTCTTAACCAGCAACCGTTCTTAACCTGAGGTACCACTTTAGCTAATGAGGCCTCCCGCTGCCGCCGGCGCGTGATTTCTGTTCTCATCCTGAGGTAAAGTTCTTAGCCCGAGGTACTACTTCCGGGTTAGTGGAGTCTGTAACCCGAAGTGTTTGTAACCTGAGGTTTTTGTAACCCAAGGTACCACTGTATATAAATCGATTAAATAAGGAAATTGATACAAAACAAATAAAACTTCCTAGCTGGCAAAATTATTTCACTAGCCTGTTGAGGGCTGGGGCAGAAAAGGGATGGAGGGGGCTATGTCTATGCTGCACCTGGAGGATGGGGCTTCCCTTCTCTAGAAGCCCAGTTGGTTTCTAGATGGGGTCCAGAGGACGGATGTGTGTTCCATCCTTTTCTGACAGTCCACTCTCCAATTCCTGGACTCCTTCGGGTACTATGTGAGTATTTAAATGCAAGGCTGCTGTACATTGCTGAAAGTTCCATCACGGACAAAAGATGGGATATAAATGTAACAAACTGGTGGAAAACAATTGTCAAAGTTGGTTCTGTGAACCTGCCTTGAAACTAGTCAACCATTTAGCGCAGTCCTGACTAAATGTGAAAGTCTCTATCAATTTCGATTCTGTTTCTCACATTTCCAACCTTAAACTTTTCTGAAGGAATTTGATTTTTTTAAAAAGAAAAAGCCTCATGAAAATTCCTCATCATTTCAGAATCTTTCCTAGCACACTCATTTTTGTACGTAGTACACAGACTCTTGATCAACTTGGTCGCCCTCCTCTTCACACAGTGCAGCTTGTCAATATCCTTACTAAATTGTGAGGCCCAGAACTGGACACGGTACTCCAGCTGTGATCTGACCAAGGCAGAACTGTTAGTGAGCACTCTTTGGGTTCAGTCAGTCAACCAGCTGCAAATCCACCTAGCAGTTATCTCATCCAGTCCACATTTTACCAACTTCTCTGAAAGAATATCAAGGGGGGAATTTGTCAAAAATCTTATTGAAATCAAGATACACTACATCCACAGCATTCCCCTGATCCACCAAGCTTGATTCTCTATCAAAAAAAGAAATGAGATCCAACTGACATGACTTGTTTTTTGAGAAACTCATGCTGGATCTTTGTAATCACAGCAACCTTGTCTAAGTGCTCGCAGACCAACTGTTTAGTTATCTGTTACAGGAATTTTCCTGGTATTGATGTCAAGTTCACCGACTGGAAGTTTTCTGGGTCTTCTTTTTGCCCCTTTTTGAACATGGGGACAACATTTGAAGAAGAAGAAGAGTTTGGATTTGATCTCCCGCTTTATCATTACCCGAAGGAGTCTCAAAGCGGCTAACATTCTCCTTTCCCTTCCTCCCCCACAACAAACACTCTGTGAGGTGAGTGGGGCTGAGAGACTTCAGAGAAGTGTGACTGGCCCAAGGTCACCCAGCAGCTGCATGTGGAGGAGCGGGGACGCGAACCCGGTTCACCAGATTACGAGTCTACCGCTCTTAACCACTACACCACATTGGCTCCAGTCCACAGGACTCTGAGATTACATCCACAAGCTCGTTTAGTACCCTTGGGTGTTGATCATCAGGCCCTGGAAATTTGAATTCATTTAAAGTAAGTGTTCCCCTACCACTTCTTTTCCTATCTTGGACTGCATCTTCCTCCTTGCATTGTTTATTCTGTTATTACCAGATGGGGTAAACAGAGAAAGAATAGCTGCTTTACCGCAGCTCCGGTTCCAAGAAATACAAATATCCCACACTTATAACATTTCATCTCGTTTGCATGTAGGGTGATTGCATGTGTGTATCAGTGGCTGGTTTTCAGGTTAAAATCCCCCCTGCCACACTCTGAAGTACACACACACACACACACACACACACACACACACACAATATAGGACTCTGGCTAATAACACAACACCTAGCAGTGTTTTTTGTATGAACTGGACAAATGCTCAGTAGTAACAACAGTTGAATGAATCAACAGGCAGGATAACACAGCAATCACCAACTTTTTCTGAACTTGGGGCATCACATTTAAGCCAAAGTAACAACACGAGACACGCTTTCGTTTTATGCATTTTTTTTATCCTCCCACCAGCCTCTCCCACGGATGCTTCTCCTTACTGGCTTTTATTCCTCTATCCCCTCTTCTTGTTTTATTTCTCTGCTGCTCCCCACAACTTTATCCTTTCATCTTTTTCTTCTTCAAAATCTTTATTAGAGAGAGAGAATATGATGGTGATGCCCCAATTGTGACCCACCTGAGGTCATGGCCCACCGTTTAACGTCTAATGAGAGAGAACCAACAGCTGTAAGTCTACTTTTTCTCTATGGATACACAGTAAAGGCCCAGTGTGTTGGATCAGGTTTGTCGCCATACTGGTGGTCACTTGTGCTAAGGAAAATGTGCCTTTAGGTGACTAGGAAGTCACCAGCTTAGATGGCTTTAAGTGGGATGAGACAACTTCATAGGGGATAAAGACTATCACTGGCTACTAGTCATGATAGCTACACCTACCTTGAGGTTCGGAGGTGAAGTTCAACTGAATGTAACTAGTAGGAGCAAGAACACAAGTGGACTATTGACCTCAAGTCCTCTTTGGGGGCTTCCAGAGATACCTGGTGGCTGGCCACTGTGGGACTTGATGGACTCTTGGTCTGGTCCAGCAGGTGGTTTTGTCATTTGTTGGGCTAGTAACTTGTGTGTACGAAACTGCAGGGCTGTGATGGATGGATTTAATTGGAGATGGATCTCACTGAGGGTTTAGCCCTAGATCCTGCCTGGTTTCAGGCATAGAACATGGGAAGAGTTAACAAAGAAGTTGATGTTTTCTCCCCCTGCTACAACTAGCTCTCTGCAAAGTCTGGGGTTAGTGATAAAGGCTTCCAAAGTTGCAGCTTTCTTCCCCAAAGTGGGTCCTTCCAACCTAAGTCACCTCTCTCTGACATAACAGCTCTTACTGGAATAACCTAAGACGTTCTGCAACAGTCAAGCAGAGGGGTTCTTGAGATGTTGCCATTCCTTGCAAAATTTACAGAAAGCAAGGGGCGTCAAATGATGTGTGAGGAGTTCAGTTCTGCTTAGACTCTATCTCCCCCCACAAGTCAAATCTGACAGGCAGGTGGGATGGCCCACTTGTCAATCACTTGACATCAGGTGACAGACAGGTGGGTAGCGTCAAAATTGGGTGGAGGAGGAAGATAAAGAACTGGCCCACAGGGCCAAAATGTCCCCCACCCCAGTTGTAAACTCTTCCTCTCCTCACTCCCTGTAACAAGATTCCCAGCCCAGCAACCTTCTTAGCACCAAGTCCTCCTCACCTTCTCCCCATAGAAAGAAAAATCAAGCATTGCTGAAGCCTACGCATCGCTCAAGCCTTCTTTCCTCCTACCTGGAAAGTGGAACAGCTAATCTGGTCCATGTCCTTCCTTAAGGCACATCTCTACAGCAAATTTACATGGCTTTTAAATCAGCAGGAGCGCTGTGGGTTCTCCTTCTTTGTGCCCACAAAGCAGCTCTGGAAACTGTAGTTTTTGTGAAGTGCTGAGAACACGCCGTTGTCCACCTCTTAACACAATGCATCTCCCAACATTATGCCGACCTGCTTTCAGTTTATACGGCGGTTGCGCCATTAAGAAGTGTGATCCTAAGAATATTTACTAAGAAACAGATTCTGCTGGGCTCAGTGTTTTAGGATTGCACTTTTGAGCTCGCTCCGAATGGTGCCTTTGAGGATGTGAGGGTTTCATGAAAACGTCTCTTCTGCCCTTGAGTTGAGGGTGAAAGAGACAGACAGAGGGAAGCGAGAGCAATCATATCTCCCAACCTTAACTCTACAACATACAACTTAGTATAGCAAACTGAGCAGTATATTTCACATCCCGCAAAGACTCTGCTGCATTTGGCCTTGAGGAGCCTTTCTCAGTTCAAGACTTCCAAACCTCAATAAAGCAGAAACTGTGAAGTGTAGTAGAGGGGTGGGGAAAACACCTCTGGGCTTGGACTGGTGGAACTGAGTTCAAATCCTCCCCTTGGATTATTTTTTAAAAAGTACCAGTCAAGAAGAATTAAGGAATTATAGCACATTGTGCTGTGATCTCAAGAATCGTTACAACAACCGTGCAAGGAAGGCCAATATTATTATCTCCATATAGTATAAGGGTGGCTGGAGGGTGAGTGGCTTGAATAAGGCTGTCAAGTAAACTCATGACAGAGGTGAGCTCTCATTTTAGATGCTGAAGAACAAATGAATACACACACAGAGAGAGATGCTTATGTCCTACCCTGTACACACTATTCAGCTGTTAAGCCAAATGCACAAAACAAACCTCAAGCAATTACAGGGAGGATTTCTGTTTCCCCTGTCCCTTTATATGGTTGCAAATAGTTATGTACTAACTCATTGCTATGGCTTACATCTTACCTCTGGTTCATTCAAGCTCCTAGTCCTCATTTTAAAAGCTCAGCCAGACCACCTTAGAGATTAGAAATCTGCTGTATGAACTGGATTCCAATATGGGAGATGGCAATGGTGAACTTTTTTCACCAGCTTCAGTTGGCAAGCTAGCCATGGCCATTCTGTTCTAAGTTGGACCTTGCCACAGCCATTCATGCCCAAGGAACGAGGCCACTGTAATAATACGTTATATGTGGGACTGCCTTTAAAAAATATTTGGAAACTTCAGCTGGTGCAAAAAAAAAAAAAGCCTCTGCCAGCTTATTGAACAGAGCTGGCCAAATGCAGCCTGTGATATTAATCTAATATTATCCACCTGCCTGTTTGTTTCCAGGCTCAATTGTAGGTACAGTACAGGTACTGGCTTTGATTTTTAAAGCCGCAAACAGCTTGGGACCTGGGCTGCTTAAAGGACCACTTTTGTCTGCACACATACGTTCCGTTCAGCATCCGAGGCCTTGCTCTGGTGCTGCTTTCAGAGGAAGTTTCACAGGCACCAAGCAGGGACTGTGCCTTTTTGGTAGTGGTGCCACATTTATAGAACACCCCACCACCACCCCAGGCAATATCCCAGGCTGCATCCTTTTAGACAGCAGGTAAAAAAACTCTGCCTTTAAAAAAGAAGGTCATCTGGCTAGCCTATCCCCACCATGCGGCTATAGATTAATAATCATTAATGCTACTGTGATTGGTTTCTCTCCCCCCCCCCCCGCTTTCTTTGTTGAGTCGGGACTTCGCTCTTTTATTGCCGCTTGTTTACTATTTATTTATTAATTTGCACAGTCAGTTGCTTTTGTGTTTTTAATTGCAGGCTGCTTTTGAGTTCACAATCAGTCAAGAAAAGTGGGGTATAAATTGGTTTCACGTAAAAGAGGCAGAAAGAAGCGTATTCCACCGCTGACTCCTTATGCTCCCCTTCACATTTGTCTCAGTTCTGAACATCTTCACCCGCAGTCAGGCCCTCTTTTGCCCCCTCCCTCCATGTCTTTCTCCCAAATCTTCTGCTATCCTCCAGAATAGCCCCCCTGGCTGTCCTCCTCTTCAAGTCCTTCAACAGAATCTCAGCTTACCTGTGTCTCCACCTGCCGCCTGAGTTCTCTCAGCCTCCTCAAGCCTCATATTTCAGCCCCTGCAGCCCTGTCCTGCCCGTTTAATGCACACACAGCCAGCCCCTCTGGATATGCTCCCTGAACACGGCGAGCAATTAATAAACTGTTCGGACGGAGGGAGCTGTGTCTGTGGAGTCTGTTTTATGGGCCTCTAGGGAATCAAATGCAGAATTGGGAGGGGTGTCCATCCTTCCTCTCTGGCCCCAGCCGCTATCAGCTCCCATTCATTACAATCCAACCCATTTTAAGCACAACGAGCCTGTCGCACAACTCCTTTTTCAGAGACACTCCAGAGTCTGAACCTGAGCATCTTTTAAGGAGTATTTAAGACCTTTCCTCCTCGTCCTCTTCCTTAAAAAAACAAAACCCAAACAAACAAGCAAACAAACCAAAAGCAAATCTCAGTTTGGCTTTTAATTGGCTGGGGTCCGCTGTGTGCGGCGTAAAGGAGGGAGGGAGGGAAGTTCAGCAGCGGGTTAGACTTCCCCATTTGATTTGTTTCACTGTGATGTCTCTCCCCTGCTGGAGACTGGATGGGTTTAAATAGCGAGGAGATAAACAAATAGGCTTGAGACAACGGGGCCACAGTCCCTCGCCTGTGCGCCTCCGGTGCATATCATCATTGCAAAGCGATCTTGCCCTTCTCTATGTCTGTGTGGGCTTATTAACCCGGCTCTAGACTGCAGGATTTTGCAAAGCTTGCAACAACACCCCCCTCCCACCCCAACACACACACTGCCTCAGGGCTGCGGGTTCCTCGCCCCCATCAAGATCGACTGCCGCCGCCACCACACTTGGTGGCGATGCCAGCACCACCATCCTGCTCCTTCCTGCCAACACACCTGCTTTTATAATCTCCCCCACATCTCTCCTTATTGTGTGCCTATCTTCTCTTCTGCTGCATTCAGCAACTAACACTATCAACACTGGGGTGGGGTGAGGGGGGGGGAGAGAGAGAGACACGCTCAGAGAGAGACAGACACATACATACAAGCCTTTGGCTCCTGCAGCAAAACCGTCTCCTCCATCATAACCCCCCCCCCCAAACGCACAATGCGCCAACGATAAAGCAAATGCCATTTTCTCCCTTGCCTGGGCAGGAGGATAGGAAGCGATGCTGGAACCCAGTCTCTCTCCCCCCACTGGCAAAGAATTTTTTTTTTGCAGGGGACATCGGGAGGGAGGGGGGAAAGAGAGAGATGGAGATGGAGACGGCATTTTTAAAGAAATCTGCCTTGAGCAGATCTGATGGGGCACATCACCAGCATCCTGTTTAAGCAGCCACTAAAGCTATTCCCAGATCGGGAGCCTGCACAATTTTTCAACAATTTTTCTGTCTGGTACGTCGTGCCCCCCCCCCGGTAATCCATGCAGAATAAAGGGGAGGCAGAGGGGAGGAGCTGCTGAATAAATATATATATGTTAAAACACACACTCTTTCTCTCTTTCTCTCTCACACATACACACACAGACACAGATTCCTTTAATGTCACTGCATCTGCTCCCCCCCCCCCCATTGTTTAAAAGAGAAGGGAATAGCTCGATTTTGTTGCTACTGCAGATGGAAGCATATGGGATGGTGATTATAACCGTTTTCTCTCTGCTCCACTCGGATAAGAAAAACAGAAACTGAGGTTGGGGGGGGAGAGAGAGAAATCCTCCCAACGCTTGAAAAGGTCACTGAATTATTTCTTCGGGGTTGCAATTCAATTGTGGAATTGGGATGGAAGGAGATGGCTGAATTTCTGTTCTCTGTCGCTGGGTGATAGTGTCACATATTCCTTCCGCAAAGATGATTTGGCCAAGGAGCCCCTTCTCCTGCTTTCCACAAATGCACACAAGCCATTGGGGGGGAAGGGGTCCAGGGAGGATGTGCAGCTCCAGCAATTCCAACCTTTGCACACACACAAACATAATGTTTGTTCTGTCGGAGAAGGGTGAGCGTTGAAGACCCAGAGAGATGAATATGTAACAAAAGCCCTGTCCCTGTACACATAGGGACGCGCACACCGTGATATTCTGTCACACACAGAGAGATACCAAAAAGCGCACATCTCCTCATTTTCACACAAAAGACCCTGAAACTGGCCAGAAAAGCAACAACAGCACAGGTGCTAAAATTGAACAGACCAGACCATGTAACAGCAGGAACTGTTAAAAAGAAGAAGAAGTAAATCTCATTTGGAGGAGAGAAGGAGATGGCGAGTTTGTTGTGATTCTTGTTTTGGTCCAAATAAAACAAAACGAATCTTGTTTTATTTTTGCCAGATCGCGGACAATCCCAACTTTTAAAAGAGCTACGAGAAATTAGATGGATGTGAGAAAAGTCGATCACTCCAATTCCATCAGCCCACTTGGCATAGCGAGATCACAGAAAGCCTCTTCCTTACTTCTTGTTGCTTTACATACAGACTGAAAACATTTTGTATGAATGACTCCATCCCCTTGTGGGGTGGGGGACGGGAGGGAGGGAAAGGAGCGGCGTGGGGGGAGGGAGGGGGGGGAGGGAGAGAGAGAGGAGCCAAAGATTTGCTGTGTGTCTCCAGGCTTAAATGGAAATGAGAGTCACATCCTATCTCAGCAAACCAGAAAACGGATTGGGGCGGGGGGAGAGGCAGGTTGGAGCACAGCAGTTCGTGTGTAAGGGGCGGTCTTATAAAAAGTGGAGGAGGGGGTTCTTAGGAATTATTTCGGTGATCTCCCCTTAGACCCCTCTCTTAACATATCGATGCGTGAGTGCTTTGTGCTAATCAAGGAATTGACATTAACACACCGGGCTATAAAACACGCATGCACCCCACAACACTTCTTTGCCTCCTAGTGCCTCTCCCCTTGAGACAGAATCTGTCACATCCAATTTGGCTCAACCTTCAGCCATCCCCCACCTCCCCCCACCCCAAAAAAATGCAAAGAGCTGAAAGGAGAAAAACCATCCATCACAGTCCTTCTCCCAACAAGCTGGTGGAAGCGGGAGAAGGGAGAAAGTTCCTCCTCCTCCTCCTCTTCTCCCCCCCCCCCCAGCCACCCCCTCCATTCTCACACTTCCTGAAATATTTGACGCCTTAAGGGCTATTCCTTTCTCTCCAAACCACCCCCTTCCTCTTTGGGGAGGGGAGGGGAGGAATCGGATGACCTATAAAAATTGACTGTGTCTTCCCACACACAAATTTCTGTAGACATACACTGGCTAGGATAAGAGACTTAAAAGGAGATATTTAAACACCCTCTCCCCTTACTCTGAAAGAAAATCGCCTTAATATATGCACGGACATGTACATTAACAGAACCCATTCCCCAATTCCTCCCCATACTTCTGGGGGAATGGAACAACCTCACAAAACCTTCTCCCCGCTCCCCCACATTCAGATACATGGCTGTGTAATTCTTCGCTGGAGAGATTTCAACCCTCTTAAAATGCAACCAGGCAGCCTTTTCCCTTGTCTTGCAGAGAGACGAGCCCCTCTTCTCCCCATGCCAAGTCTAACCCTCCCCCATCTTGGAAACCTGAGACATCCTTCTCGACAGATCCCGCAGTGGATCGCTTCTCTCTCCCCCCCCCCCAATAATCTGACCGCCACCTTCTCTCCCCCCCCCCGCGCGCGCTCAAAAAAACACACACACCACAATTTAGATATAGAGTGTTCCTTCTACCATTAAATCCTTGCTTATTAGTGACTGCTGAATAAAACAATTGTTTTTGTGCCATTTGGAGAGTTGGAGGGAGGGAATATAAGAAATACATCGGAAGGCTATTGCTAATCTCCCCACTTGCCTCTCTACAGGGTTGGGGGCTGGGTGGCGGGGGAGACAGAGACAAGGCCCCCAGGCATTAAATCAAGGTTGTGGGGGTGGGGGAAGGGAAGAAAGAAAGAAAATTGCATCTTACACTTCTCAACTCCTGGGTGCGATCCTTCATTGCGCTTGCTTCCTGGCGAGGCTGTGGGTCCTCAGTGGGTCTTCTCCCCCACCCTCCGTGTGGCTCAACAGACAGACACGGTGGCTGGCGAAGACCCCTCTTCTTTGGGGTGGTGGAGGAGGAGGAGGAGGAGGGAGGGAAGGAAGGTTACTGGTAATTGCAGTAATGGATAAACTGAGCCTTCCCTGCTCAGCCAAGCTGGGAGGAGGAAGATGCTCTAAGGATGGAGAGAGGTTGGTGCTGATGCAGCAGAGCAGGGTGGGAAGATGCAGGAGAGGGAGAGAGAGAGGGAGAGAGAGAGATGCGGGGAGGGGAGGGGGAGCAGAGCAGGGAAGCTGAGCATGCTCGCTGCACCCCCTCCCACCCGAGGGGCCATGGGAGTTGTAGTCTGCCAGAGAGAGGGGGCATCCTAGGCGAGGGCTGCTTTCTAAGGCGGTAGGCACCGCATCACCTATAAGATCGCTCGGCCTGGACTCTACATTAATTCTTCTGCAATAGCTGCTGCCTCTTGGGGAATTCACTTGAGATTGCTAAGCACAGATTTATTTCCTGAGGCAGAGCGGCAAGCGGGTGGGGGGGACTGGGGAGACGACAAGGGATGGTGTGGGAGCAGCTGAGGTTGCTGCAGTACTACCGAAGACAAGCAGGCATAAAACCAGACGGAAACTGGGATGGGAGATCACGGGAGCCACATACAGAAGTGGGATGTAAGTAATATGAACACACAGAGAGATGACTTCCCCTTTAATAACTTCCAGAGGGATGATACCTGCGTTCTTCTGCAGCTGCTGAAGTAGAGTCTATGAAAGTGCATGCCATAACACATTTCTTAGTCTCCGAGGGGCTATTGGACTCTTTGTGGTTTCCTCCCCTTTAACATCACATTCTGCTGCTCATAACCAGGGCCGGTCCTACTATTGGGCAGTGTGAGGTGGGTGGCTCAGGCAGCAAGTTGTCCGAAAAGGAAGTTATGGCCGTTATTTTATTTTTACCACTAGACGGGGAGGGGGAAAGGTGCTTGTGGGATTTTGCATCTTGGATGCCAAAAAAAGGTAAAGGACCCCTGGATAGTTAAGTCCAGTCAAAGGCGACTATGGGGTTGCAGTGCTCATCTCGCTTTCAGGCCGAGGGAGCCGGCGTTTGTCCACAGACAGCTTTCCGGGTCATGTAGCCAGCATGACTAAGCCGCTTCTGGAGCAACGGAAACCAGAGCGCACAGAAATGCCGTTTGCCTTCCCGCCACCTATTTATCTACTTGCACTGGTGTGCTTTCAAACTGCTAGGTTGGCAGAACCTGGGACAGAGCAACGGGAGCTCACTCTGTCACAGGGATTCAAACCGCCAACCTTCTGATCAGCAAGCCCAAGAGGCTCCGTGGTTTAGACCACAGCACTACCCACCCAAATAATAATAATCGGTCTCGGATGCGATGCCAGCCTTGCTCTCAACCAAGGTGGATAGAGAGTGAGCGATAAGGAATGGCCAGTTCTTTCAACATGGACTTATGGGAGGGATTCCAAATGATTTCTGACGGCAGTGTTGGCCACCAACTTGGGTGGATTTAAAAGAGGATCTGTCCAATTCAAGAAGGAGAAATGCTATCAGTGGCTGCTAGCCCTGATGGCTCCAGCTCTGACTCCATGGTCAGAGGCAGTGATGCTTCTGAATACCATTTTCTGGGAACCGCAGGAGTCTTGCTTCTGGGCTTCCCTTGGGCAACTGGTTAGCTGCCGTGAGAACAGGATGCTGGACTAGACGGGACACTGGATGGCTCTAGAAAGGCTCTTTTTATGTTCTTTATGTTTTTACATGGGGAGGGGAGGCCAGTTATTCCAGGTTAATTAATAGGGAGTACAAGGCCTTGATCTGTAGGTGGCATCTTCCTCCATACTCACAACCGCTCATGCTGATTTGAACTTCACTCACAAGTGTAGTGTAGGAAAACACAGTCCACCCTTTCGCCACCCTTTAGCCACTGAGGCTGTGGATGCAACCAAGTAGAGGCTTTTAAGCTTTGCTTCTGGTGGGGCCTTGGACATCCCTCCAAAGCTTGTTAGGGAATTCCTCGATCGGGAGATCAATGGCAGGCAAGCTTCCCAGAAGGACAGATTGCCCGATCCTACCAGTGGTCACCTCCAAATGAGCTCGTTCCAGGAGGGGCATCTTAGTGCGTTCTTCTGGGGGCATGCTCAGTTTCCAGAAGAAGCTGGCAATGGCCAACGAATCTTGTGAAAGCCACCCAGGAAAGGTGGCAGGTTGTTCCAGTGTGCAGTGACGCCCACAAATTCACACAGCTTCCTCAGCGGACAGGTTGGCGAAGAGATGCTTCGCTGAAGCTAGAAAGTCTGAAAAACATAGCAGAATGATGAAAGGGCTGATTGGGTCACGCTGCAGTCACTAGATTATGTGCCCAGTAATTGTTTCAGGCTCGTTATTCATATGTCTAAAAGGGGTGTGGGTTTGTGTATGGGGCACCATATAGTGACTGACACGGATCAAAATCTCCCAACTGTGAACATGAGCCATGTGCTGAAGGGGTTGGGGAACAATCCTGTCCTTTTAAATGAACCTGATTATGAGTAGAAAGGTGTGTTTAAAGCACGCTGGTGGTTAACTAGGTCCACAGCCGCACTGTACATTTTAAAGCACTGTTGAACCACTTTAAGTGTCATGGCTTCCCACGAAGAATCCTGGGAACTGTACTTAAGGGTGCTCAGAGTAAAGTTCCCAGAGTTTCTGGGGAATGTAAACTGATTGTCAAACCACTCTGGAAACAATAGCTATTTGAGGGGAATAGGCAGTCTCCTAACAACTCTCAGGACCCCTAACAAACTACAGTTCCCAGAATTCTTTGGGTGCTTTCAGTGACCTAGATAACCCTAAGTACAAGCCTAGTGATAGGAGAGTTTTCTAAGCATTTGTCAAGGTTTCCTGTTTCAGTGTGGGAACACCTTTTAAAAAATCAGTAACGTCACCATACACACGGCAGCTCCGCAGAGACAGATGTTCTGGGCCAGTCCATCCATCTGACAGACAGGGCATCTGCCGCAGGCTCTGGACGGCATGCCCAGCTGTCAACTGGGTGTTGGTATCAAGAGGCCCGACGCCAAGCATAGCAGCGACTTAAAAGTCTAGGGCCAATTTTGCACCTATATTAGACTGACTGCTCCCGCCAGGCATGTCAGCCTATGGCAGCACTTTTGTCAGGAGCCAGGCATTGCAAAAGGGGCATGCTTCTGCTAATGAACACATTTCTGTTGCTCAGGAGCAGAAAGCAACGATGGGTTCACTGCCATCGGAAGGAACAGGTAGTCTTCAACGGTGATCAAAACTAAGCCTGAGCCAAATGCATTTTGCTCTCACCTCCCTCTGTTGGCTCCATGTGTCAAATTTTTGATCAGCCTCCCAGATGTTTTGGAGTACAGCTGTGCTGGCTGAGGCACTCCAGAACATCTGGAAGACACCAGATGGGGGGAGACTATTGTAGACGGTGTGTTAGAGCCCTGTCCGTCGTGGTCGTCTTCCTCTTCTTCTTCTTCTTCTTCTTCTTCTTCTTCTTCTTCTTCTTCTTCTTCTGTAAAGTGCCGTGCATAACTGGCAGCATGACATTAACAATAATAAATTTTGGAAAGGGCTAGTTGGGCTGCCAGCTCCTGTCCATAACATATATAACAAGACAGAGCCATTATTAATAATTACAACCAGGGCCTCTGTGTATTTGGCAGGGGCACAGCACAGGCTGATCAGTGGGCACAGAAGTCTGCATTCTGAGAGTCTCGACTTTTTAAAAAGAGGGGGAGCCCAGTAAGTTTCTAGCTGTTGAGGTTGGAAAGGTTTGAAGCATGCAGGCAGTGTCTGGTGAAAAACGCAAAAAGGATGCTGGGACAGAATTTCAATAAGTTGCATTCCTTTTCTTGTGACTAACAGAAACAAAGCATATTTTCCTAAATAAGCAAAACACAAGTCCTGTGTGGTGGGTTTAGGGTTGGGGCAGAACTTGGTTAAGCTTTGAAAGGAGTTTTTTTTGTTTGTTTTTTAGAATCATGCTTGCTGTCGCTGTTAACATTGTCGCCATCGCAAAGCAGAGAATATGCTGAGCAGCCCTGGCTATAGCTGGATGGAAGACTGTGATTAAAGCCGGCGACATACACCACTAGAACTATGATGGAAATGCCATATAAAGCTACCTATTAGTAGCTGATAAGGCTATCGATGTCTACAAGTCATTATGGGTGGGCTGTGTCTCCAGGATTGGAGGCGGTGATGCTTCTGAATATGTCACTGGAAACTGCAGGAAGGGAGGGGGCTCTTGTGTTCGGGTCCTGTTTGCCAGTTTCCTGCAGGCATCCGGTTGGCCACTGTGAGAACAGGATGCTGGGCTAGAGGGGCCACTGGTCTGATCCAGCAGAATCTTCTTATGGGATGTGGAGGGTTGACATCCAATCCTCTTTTAAAATGTGTTGAGGTACGGTTACTGGATTGTTTTTATTATTTTGATTATGTATTTTGTATTTTTCTATTGTGATTTTTATCTTGTGAATTGCCCTGAGACCTGAAGGTATAGGGCGGTATACAAATTTAATTAATTAACTAATAATGTTCTACAGTGGGAGCGGACGGTGTCTACAAGGACAGCAGTTGTCTTGGGCTGCACCAATCAGGCAGTGTGGTGCATGATTTGGACTTAAGACTGAGAAAACAGGAGTTCATATCCTTCACTCTGTCATTTAAGCTCACCGGGTGACCAGTCCACTATCTCTCAGCCTTACCTAATTTATAGCATTGCAAATGAGCAACAAAACAAAACAAAACAAAACAGAGCTCCCCTTGGAGTAAGGGAGGAATAATAATAAAAAACCAAATTAAAAATCACTCAACTGGGCTACATTTGGTCTCTTCTGTCCCACCAGGGGTAAGGGGGGGGCGGAGAGAGCTGGTATGGAGGCTGTGGCAATAGGGTTAAGATTGCCACCACTTTGGAGAACAGATCTAGGGTGGGGGGGGGTTGTCCCAATGATCTCTCTCCCCCTCCTAGTCCCCCCCCCGGACTAGGTCAGGTATACACAGAGCAGCCAAGTGAGGCAATGAAGTGGAAGAGCGAGACAGAAGAACATACCGCTCCTCTTTGAGTGGCAGATGGCTGACCACATTTCCAGATGCTCCTCCTCGCATGTAGAAAGCCAGCACAGAAAGGCTGAGAGCTGGGGCTTGACTTTTTTCTCCATGCTATGCTTGTTTTCTGTCTGCAGGGAGGATTTGTATGTGGACAAGCACGCAAAGCTAGAATCCGTCACCTAAGGAAACGCTGTAGCTCACGGGTGTCAAACACAAGGCCCGCGGGCCGAATCCGGCCCACCAGACCTCGTCATGTGGCCTGTGTAGCCGCCGCCGGCCGCCAGCCTTCACCTTTTACTCTCGCTTTTTTTTTTTACACAAGAAAGCCGCCTCTTCAGCGCATGCGCGGCAGCCTACAAGCCGGAGAACGTCTGCCCTCTAGCGGCGCCGGCCGTTCTACACAGGAAACCTCCACTTTACATGCATTCAGGAAACCTCTACTTGTTTTTATATTGAGCGCATGCCATCCTTTGATGTGACAGATCCAACGGCTGCCTGAACCCTTCTCTCCTGTACTGTAAGTCCTACAGATACAACTGGCCCTTTGAGGGTGACCAAACTGCTGATGCAGCCCCCGATGAATTTGAGTTAGACACCCCTGCTGTAGCTGCATCGAGTCAAAGGCCCCATCTTCGTTCAGCATCCTGTTCTCTCATAGCATCCAATTGGATGCCCAGGGGAATTCCGGAAGCAGGACCCGAGTGCAACAGCACTGCCCCTAGTTGTGATTCCCAGCCAATAGTGCAGTTATAGATGGAAGAAGCAAGTTCAGTAGGAGAGCATCTGTCTCATGTACACGAGGTCCCAGGCTCGATCCTGGCATCATATGATACCCAGCTCTACCTCTCTTTCAAATCAGAACCAGTGAAGGCGGTGAAGGTCCTGTGTGAGTGTCTGGAGGCGGTTGGAGGATGGATGGCGGCTAACAGATTGAGGTTGAATCCTGACAAGACAGAAGTACTGTACTTTTTGGGGGGGACAGGAGGTGGGCGGGTGTGGAGGACTCCCTGGTCCTGAATGGGGTAACTGTGCCCCTGAAGGACCAGGTGCGCAGCCTGAGAGTCATTCTGGACTCACAGCTGTCCATGGAGGCGCAGGTCAATTCTGTGTCCAGGACAGCTGTCTACCAGCTCCATCTGGTATGCAGGCTGAGACCCTACCTGCCCGCGGACTGTCTCTCTGGAGTGGTGCATGCTCTAGTTATCTCCCACTTGGACTACTGCAATGCGCTCTACGTGGGGCTACCTTTGAAGGTGACCCGGAAACTACAAGTAATCCAGAATGCGGCAGCCAGACTGGTGACTGGGAGCGGCCGCCGAGACCATATAACAACGGGCTTGAAAGACCTATGCTGGCTCCCAGTACGTTTCCGAGCACAATTCAAAGTCTTGGTGCTGACCTTTAAAGCCCTAAACTGCCTCGGTCCAGTATACCTGAAGGAGCCTCTCCACTTCCATCGTTCTGCCTGGACACTGAGGTCCAGCGCTGAGGGCCTTCTGGCAGTTCCCTCGCTGCGAGAAGCCAAGTTACATGGAACCAGGCAGAGGACCTCCTTGGTAGTGGCGCCCTCCCTGTGGAACGCCCTCCCACCAGATGTCAAAGAGAACAACAACTACCAGACTTTTAGAAGACATCTGAAGGCAGCCCTGTTTAGGGAAGCTTTTAATGTTTAATAGGTTATTGTATTTTAGTATTAGCAGTTTGAAAGCACCTCTGGGTGCAAGTAGATAAATAGGGACCACTTACCAGCGGGAAGGTAAATCGCGTTTCCGTGTGCTGCGCTGGCTCGCCAGATGCAGCTTGTCATGCTGGACACGTGACCCGGAAGTGTCTGCGGACAGTGCTGGCTCCCGGCCTCTAGAGTGAGATGAGCGCACAACCCTAGAGTCTGTCAAGACTGGCCCGTATGGGCAGGGGTACCTTTACCTTTACCTTTATTTTAGTATTCTGTTGGAAGCCGCCCAGAGTGGCTGGGGAAACCCAGCCAGACGGGCGGGGTATAAATATTATTATTATTATTATTATTATCTCCTCTCCATGTAAGGCTGGGGAAAATGTTTGCTTACAATCCTAGAGAACTGCCACCAGTCAGTGTGGGAAATACAGAACTCGAAATGACCAATGGTCTGAGCCAGCAGATTCCTGTATCCCATCTCTGACTCCTTCATGGAGCTATAATCACTGGCTTATACATATGGAAGTATATACAGAACCCCAGCATATTCCATAATGCCACTGGAATATGCATTTGGGCATATACAGAGCCTGGGGGGGGGCCGGCGTGTATGTGTGACAGAATTCGGAAGTGCTTTCAGGTCCACCCAAGCACGTTTTGCCAGCATACCAGGGGATTTGTGCTGCTGGTTATGCGCTGCCTGCGAGCGTACTCGGTACGATGATGTTCCCTGGTCAATGCGCGCGCCTGCCTTGGATGCGTCCCCGCTGCATGACAGAATGCAGCACTGCCCCCTGCTGGGCACGACAACAACAACAAAAACGCAACCGAAGCGAACGAGCTTGTTACAACATGAGATCGTGCAGCTGTGAAATTGGGGGTGGGGGAGGAGGCCGCTGGTTGCATAGTCGTGCGCACAGGCGTGTGAACGGGAGCGCGACATAACAAAGGGGTCGTGTGTAAAAACAAGGCGGCAAATTGGGAAAGGGGGAGGCTGGAGAAAGACTTAACTGGGCAGCTTTCTCCGCGGGATCAGCTCCAGAATCTATTTTCAGCAGGTGGAAGGGAGGGCAATAGCAGCACTTGACTGAGAAGCAGATCCTCGGGAGAGGGGGAAGTGATGGATTGGACTTACAAGATTCTGCAAAAACACCTTCCAGACCCTACTTGATGTGTGGAATCACCAGCACTATAATTTTTACATGGAAGCTGGATTTATTTTTTGCATGTTCCTTAAAGAAGTGGTACAAATAATGCCAAAGGTGAATGCAAAAGAACCCCATAATTTATATGTGGAGGAATAATAACTTCTATGTTGTACTTGGGTCTTATATACTGTACAATAGATAGGTTGACAAAGATAGTGGGGTTTTTAAAAAGATCTTCAAAAGATAACTAATGTCATCAGTTTCAATGGCCCAGTTCAGACATAATCGTAAATCATGGTTTCCCATTACCTGAACAAGCCACGGTGAACCCTGGGTTCACACATTCACAGCTCCTCTCACCTCCTTCTCCATGCCTGAAATTAAGAGATTAATTTCTGCTTACAGTTTTCAACAGATCACAGTTCCTGTTCAGAGCAGAAGTGTGGTTTGCTTAAACTCTAATTACTAAGAACAAACCAGGATCAGACAGGGAGGGATTGGTCCTTTAGGAATCCACCAGGAGACAGGCAGAGCCTGGAAGAGACAGAGGCTTGAAAAGGCTCAGTCTGCTCTCAAACTTCGGCTGTGGATACACCATACATTTCCAGCACATTTACACATGCACGCACCAAATCCTGGGAACTGTAGTTTGATAAGGGTCCTTGGAATTTCAGCTCTGTAAGAGGTAAACTACAGTTTCCATGATTCTTTGGGGCGGGGAAATGTGCTTTAAATGTATGGCTTGCATGCAGCCATTGACAAAGCCCATAGCTTCCTTGGAGCTATCCGTGGTCCTGCAGAACTCCTGACCAGCCTTGGCCCATGGAAGCTGGCATCAGACCACCATGTAATACGAATTGATTATATGCAGAGAGCTTTTCCCGCATCTTCTTTTTCAGCTGCCACATCCATTTCAGCTCCCTCCATTCCCCACCACCACCACTCCCACCTTCCAGGTTCCATCCTGGATAGCTCAGTTGGTTAGGGTGTGGCGCTGATAATGCTAAGGTCGCAGGTTCGATCCCTTTATATGGGCCAACTGCATATTCCCATCATCCCTGACCACTGGTCCTGCTAGCTAGGGATGATGGGAGTTGTAGTCCAAAAAACAGCTGGAGACCCAAGTTTGGAAAACCCTGGACTAGGTGATCCTCAGGGTCTCTTCCAACTCTACAACTCTACGATTTCTATTATTTCTGTCCCTCTGGGCTCCACCCAATTGCTTGAAATTAGGCAAATGGCTGCAGGAGGTCCTTCGGTCATAGGTTGCCGATAGCTACGCACTTGGGATCAGGAACTGTTCTCCACTGAGCTAGGCCTCTTCCCTGCCCTGCTGCACCCCTACCCACCCCAGCAGCCCACCCATAGCTATATGGAGGGAGCAGCCAACAGGAATCAAGGACCACACCAATAGCTCGCTTAGGCCTTGCCCATTTCAGCAAAATGACCCACAATCCTTTTATTCCAGCCCTACAGCCTGCCTTCCGCCTCCCCCTTCCCATGTCTTTTACAGACCAGCCCCTCCCTGTGTTGCACTTGTCTCTTTCCTGAACCTGATTTACTTGGATCCGACCCACACAGACACTTCTTCAGATTTCAAGCCCCGAATCCTTTATTCTTGGGGTATGACATTTTTTGTGATCCACAGGGCTGTAATTTAAAACAAAGGAAATCTATAAATAAAGTGTTGGAGAAAACAACAACAAGCATCTTTGCCTGGAGCTGGGTGGGAGGTGCATGTCACACAGGCTAGGAGAACCCAGCAGGGTGCAGTCACTGCAGAGCAGCCTTGCTAAGAAGTCCACCAAGGTCACCGCTCTACCAGAATTTTTAGTAGCCTGCTATCTCCACACACTTGTGTTATAGATTCGCGGCACATCAATGGCTTGGAAGAAGATGGGGAGAGGAAGCTCTCAGCTATCTTCCAGTTTGCAAAATCTCCATTGCCAGACAAGTGCCTGTTTGCAGTGCTAGAGAGCTCTTGGGTTCAAATCTAGCCACATAAGCTACCTAACTAGGTTGTTAGGAGTCAAGCTCCACTCCTGAGGCACAGGCAGGCTCTTCCCCAAAACTGTCACTCTTTGCCCTAATCAGATGCCAGTAGGGGGCTCCACGCATGCCACACCAAGCTCTACCCACTGACAGACACTGCCCCTTAGATCACCTCAGCTGTCCCCAGTTCTAAGTCACAGGAGAGTGACCTAGCACCCCTCACTCTGCGTTCCTTGAGGAGAGCTGGAATCCATGTGTGCTTCATGGCAAATGCATCCCACAAGCTAACTAAAAAAGAAAATTTGGCATCTTGGCTCCTGTTACATTTGAATAATGTTTTTGGCTTCCGCAAGCAGTATGCCAAGTTTGGAAACTTATGGTGGCAGCATGTCCCTGTGCTGTTTTCAGTCCACAAAGCTGATCCAAAGAAACATACACAAATTCCTTGCAGAGTTCAAATCTGGTGATTTTGTGTTGTTTTTTTTAAATGATATTTTATTCAAATTTCCAAAAAAGAGTTTACAAAAATAATAAAGAAAGAAAACAAACAGTAAAAGATAGAGTAGAAAAAAAGAAAATAGAAAAAACAGTAAAAAAATAAGTCCATCTTTCAATGTCTTACTTTTCATTCACTTGTTTCCCTGACCTCCTCACACCGCCCTTTTTTGTATTCCATTTCGAATGGTTAATTCAGCAAATCCTTTCCCTCTTTGTTTTTATCTTAGTTCTTTATCTTGACATATTATAACCTTATAATTTCATCTATTTAATAAATCATTTTTACATACTCCTTTTTAACATTGTTACTAAAACCGCTTCATTTCATTCCAACATCATTTTAACATTCATTAATTTTGCAGTGTTTCTGTAAATAGTCCTTAAATTTCTTCCAATCTTCTTCCACCGACTCTTCTCCCTGGTCTCGGATTCTGCCAGTCATTTCCGCCAATTCCATATAGTCCATCACTTTCAAATCTGGTGATTTTGAAGCATGTATTACATTTTTCACTTTGTGTGTGTGTGTTGGGGAGAATGGATCATGATTCCAAGTCTGCTGGGAGTCAAGCACATTCAGGCCTACCCTAGTTGGCAGGAAGATTCCACTGTCAAGCAAAAAACGTGTCACAGCTCCCAACTTGCCAGGAATAGTTTCCTGAAAATGAAACAGCACGCAGGGCTTGGCGCCAGAAATGCATAACTTATGCGGAGGGACTGCAGTCGGACACCGGAAGGAGGTCCCTCCCCCCCGTTGGACAACAAGATCAGTCGGTCTCAGGCATCAGATTTGGGAGTGGGTGGGAGTGGGAATAAAGGTGTTTCATAGGTAACAATAAGAGCAATACTGAACCGTAAAATATATTTTTTTAAATAAATAGAATAGAATATGCAACACATGGCAGGATCTGATTTCCTCATATTATTTTGATCTACACCACTAGGGTGCCTCCTGGTTTAGGTGAGGATAACTAATAAAAAGGGAACGGAGAAATGGTGTGCAGTTGAGTGTAAGGAAGTCTGATTTTTCACTTCAGTGTTTTCTTTGAAATGTCGAATGTTGAATTCTTCTTTTTTAAAGCACATGCTGAATCTGCCTATTAGGTAATCCAGCACTGCCTATTGGGTACAAAGAACCAGGTACAAAGGTTCTCCTATGCAAGCACTACTGAAGTGAACCAGAACATAAGAACACAAGAGCCCTGCAGGAACAGATCCATGCGCCAACTACTCCAGCATCCTGCTCTCACAGCAGCCAACCAGAGGCTTATGGGAAACCTGAAGGCAGGACCTGAGTGCAATAGCAACTCTTCCCCCCCCCCCTTCCTTGTGCTCTCTAGCAACTTGAACCTGTACAAGAGCATCACAGCTTGTTCCACTAATGCTCACATAACGAAACTTCCCAGTAGGGTGTCGTCCCCCCAATAATTTTGTGAGAGCAGGGGTACAACCTGGTACTTTTCACCCCATGGATGGAAATATATTGGCTGTCTCTTAGTGCAGACCCAGGTTATCGAGCCTGAGCTTCCACAGCTGCCACCTGCCACGAACCATCATTGGCAAGATTGGCAGCAACAGCAGCTGACAGGTTCCTATGCTTAAGATGTATTTTATTCCCTTGTTAATTATGCTGTTTTAAATGTGCACTTTATATTTGACTTCCTTTAGCAATCTTTTCTTTCGACAAGTTTGATATAATTGTCGTTGTTAACTGCGATAAATGTTGTGCATTCTGTAGTTGACCTCGTCTGCGATGTTTTATTCTGAAATCTTTAAGATAATATTTTAGTTCCCTGTTAATTGTGTTGCTTTGAATGTATAGTTTGACTTTCTACAGTAATTTTTTTTATTCTGGGTTGTTTTATTTGATGTTTCCATGTGTTCTAAACTGCTTTGAGATTGTTTTCTGAAAAATATAAAGCGGTATCCAAATGAAATGAATAATAATAATAATTCTCACCAACACCAACACACACTAACAAAAGCTAGGGCCAGACATAAGCCGCCATGCAGCTGTGTCACATCATTTCCCCCATTTTAACAGTACAAGTACATGTGCATTTTCTCACAAAGTATTCCTATTGTGTTCAATGGGACTTTCTCATTTATTTGTTTAGGACTGCAACCTTAGTAGACAATGGGTCCCTTGCTGCAGGAGACAATTCCTCCTATCCTGCCTCTCTGAACTACACTATTCCCCCCCCCCACCTCCTCCGCCTTGGCTGCAGGGATCAGTTCATCCCTGTTCCCGTCACGGAGCTTTGCAACCTCCTGAGTCACCGGCTGCGCTATTGACACAGACAGCCAGGGCAAGCTGCCAAGGCAGCCAGCAAGGGGACTGGCCTGACGCACAGTGGCTCCAGCTCCCTCGGTCCTCCAAGCAACAACAAGCCAAAGCCCCTCCACCTGCAAAGCAGCAAAAACAACAACAACACCCCACCCACAATCTACCAAGCCCTTTCACACACAGAGAGACCCCAGTAAACCTAGACAAAAATGAAAGCATCTTGGCTCACTCCCCTGATAGAAAGGATGGGAGGTTTGCCTCTCTACAGAGTCTGTTTCCTTGCGATACGAGCTCTGGAGACTCTGCTTATTTACAAATCTATAAGCAGACCCCCCACCCCCAACAGCAGGCAGAACAACTGCTCATCTTGCAGCAGATTTTCAAAGAGGAATAGTTGCAGTGCAAACACACGCAGACACTCCAAGGCTATGGCACACACCCCAGGTGTTTGCTAGAACTCATAAAGCTCCTGGTTTCTCCATCTGCCCAAAGTCAAACTGCTTATTTTTTTGGCCCACGTCCCAGCACCAAGAGAACACTCTTCTTAGATCCCACACTGCAGGTAGATTGCTAATTAAGGAAACATCGCCTAGTCATTCGTTCTCATTGAAGAAATAGCAGCTAATCCTCCTGGATCATCAGCTCAGTGAAAGGAGGCAAACCTTTGTCCATGGAGTTTTCTTGGCAGGGATACTGGAGTGGCTTGCCGGTTCCTCCTCCAGGTGGATCACGTTTGGTCAAAACTCTCCACTATGACCTGTTCATCTTGGGTGCCCTGCTCGGCATAGTTCATAGCTTCTCTGAGTTATTCATGCCCCTTCGCCACGGCAAGGCAAACCTATCTCTGGTTTATTTAAAACGGAAAGGACAGTGCCACTTTTAAGAGCAGCATAGATGAAGAAATTTCAGCTGCTACAGATTTTATAAGCCTAGCTTGATAAACCTGCACCTGTCCGTGTGTATGCCACACAGCTAGCCAAAGGACAATGAACCTTTGTGTTTCTTTACACCTGCTCACCTTCTTTACTGATGAGCACGGGGAAGGGCCATGGCTCAGTGCTATGGCATTCTCTTTGCAGGAAGAAGGTCCCAGCTCCAATCTCCAACTTCTTTAGGTAAGGTTAGGTATGTACCCTGTTTGAAACCCTGGAGAGCCACTGCCAGCCAGTGTAGACAATGGTGAACTAGATGGACCAATGGCTTTACTCAATATAAGGGATCAGCCTTATTACAAGAAGCTGGCATAAAACAAACTGGTGTAAATTAAGCTGGTGCAAAGTACAGCAGATCCATTCAGGAGCGGGGCTATTTATGGCTGAGCTGGCTGATAGAGGGAAAATGAGGCCTTAAGAGAGTGTTTGGGTGACACCACCCTTTTTTGCTGGCTTAACTTACACTGGGTTGCCAAGCCAACATGTTTAGGACCCAGCCTATGTCACCTCTCTGGTTCCGCCACACAACACCACTTTTCCAGGGCTTATGCCAGTTTAAGGTATGCCAGACTTTGGCTGAGCCAGGTATCTCCAGCTGAGCCAAGGATGGCGAGCTATGCTGGTGTAGCCCAGTTGTGCTGGGAACCTCCCAGCTCAGCCAGAGATCCACTGGATCATAACCCTCCTCATCCCAGTGGATATTGCTATAGGATTGCTCTTAAGGCAGGCATCCCCAAACTCAGCCCTCCAGCTGTTTTGGGACTACAGCTCCTATCATCCCTAGCTAACAGGACCAGTGGTCAGGGGTGATGGGAATTGTAGTCTCAAAATAGCTGGAGGGGATGCCTGTCTTAAGGCAACACCACTGATTCTACAACAGAAAACAATTAATTCAAAATGAAACATACAAATCTTCCATGGCAAACAAATCTGAGTCAGGTTTACAAGTCCTGCAGGTATTAAATTCCCAAAATAAATAGGGTTTATTTTATGGAATACCTGTACATTTTATTGAAGTGCAGAAGCCAATATAACCTGACATTGGACTACAGAAGCAGGCTATGCCCAGGGCTGTTCTGAAGACTACCACAAATTATTTCATTAATCTGAAGGTTGTGCAAGCTGATCTGAAAAATATCTGAAGGGTAGATGTAACTCTTACTAATGAAGCACACTCTGTAAGAAGGGATCTGGTGAATCAAACCCAAGGTCCATTTACATCTACTCCATCTTTTATCCCAAAGTGGCCAACCAGATGCAGCTGGTAGTCAATGTCATACTATCTCAGAGCATAAAGGTTGCACATATTCAATAGGGAATATTCTCTCATATTTTTAATACTAATATATTCCAATCTTTCAGAGCATAATTAACAAGTGCCTCTGCTATTTACTACCATTGCCACAGGAAACCCTGGTGTTCATTTTACAGCTTACGTTCTAAAAGTAGAATTTCGGGACACATCTTGACACTGTCCATTCTTCCCTCTCCTGAATCTACTGCAAGGCCAACCAGTTTCATTCATTGGATGATCCCAAGTTCTAACATTACAGCAGCAGGAGAAAAGCTTCTTTCTAGCTGCATCCTCTACAGTATGCACCACTTAATAAGTGTTTTTTTTTAATATTCCTTACTTTTAATCATCTTTTTTTCTTAAACTGAAAGCCTCAATGTGTTTAGGCTTTCCTCAAAAGCAAAGTGCCCTGATCATTTTGGGTGCCCTTTTCAGGTCTACAATGTCCTTTTGGAGATGGGATGATCAGAACATACATCATTAGTAATTTATAGTACATTGACAGGAAAATGAACAAAGCAACTTTCTTCCAAATTACCAATGGAGACAAAGAGTTGCCAACTTTTTTTCTGGCAAAAGTTCATGTAGTAGCTTTGACAGCCAGAAATTCAGTGGGCAAAGATTTATTTCCGATTACAGCCCCTGCATTGAAGGGCTTCACCAGCTGAATTTTTGTAAACTAAAGATGGTGGACGCGGGTGGCACTGTGGATTAAACCACAGAGCCTAGGACTTGTCGATCAGAAGGTCAGCGGTTCAAATCCCCGCGACGGGGTGAGCTCCCGTTGCTCCGTCCCTGCTCCTGCCAACCTAGCATTTCAGAAGCACGTCAAAGTGCAAGTAATAATAATAATAATAATTTTTATTTATACCCTGCCCTCCCCAGCCAAGGCCGGGCTCAGGGCGGCTTACAAGCAATAATAAAAACAAGTTGAATGATTACAACTTAAAAACAAAATTAAAATACAACATTAAAATAATGAAACATTAAAATGTAGCCTCATCGCAGGAGGAGAAGGAAAAGAAAAAAAGAAAGAGAGGGAGGGAATCAAATTGGCTCCAAGCCAAAGGCCAGGCGGAACAACTGTCTTACAGGCCCTGCGGGGATAAATAGGTACCGTTCCGGCAGGAAGGTAAACGGCATTTCCGTGCGCTGCTCTGGTTTGCCAGAAGCAGCTTAGTCATGCTGGCCACATGACCCGGAAGCTGTACGCCGGCTCCCTCGGCCAATAAAGCGAGATGAGCGCCACAACCCCAGAGTCGACCACGACTGGGCCTAACGGTCAGGGGTCCCTTTACCTTTAAAGGTGGTGGTGTGTGAGGAAAGACTAGCATTTTCCATAGGTGAGAAGGGGAACCTGTTGCCTATTGGCCCGTTTTAATTCATTTAAAATTTGTGCGAAATTTAAATAGTCTGTATCCCAAAACTGGCGGTTACATTAAAAACAAATTCGGAGCTGCACATTCCAAATCATTTCCACACGACACTACTTTTTTAGCAAAGGCCTACTGTATTAATTGAGCATTGGCCAGAATTAGTGGGACACTCTACGCATACATGTAGCTCTATGGTTCTCAATGACAGCCGATGTCCAGCCGATGAAAAACGACATCCGGTAGAGGTAGAAGACCTTCCGGCAGCGGCCATATTGAAGTCATTATGGACATTCATTATGGGCGTCCCAAGTCGCCGCCTCCTCCTGTTGCTTTTTTAAAAAAAATAAAAATCCTCCGTTGTAATGATTCCGAATGACAGAAAAAAGCGGGTCCCGGGTAGACTCTGTAATAGCAATAAACATACTAAATCAATCCCTGGTGTCTGCCTTCCTCTTCCGTTGCTTCTCCACTAGCTGAGGGGTTGAGGTTGAAAACCGCCGTGTCGAGCGGCGGGGCCAGAAGGCGCATGCGTAGTACGAGCTAGGTGGCGACAGAGCGTGTTTCTCTCCCCCCCCCTTCTTTTTGCCTCTCAAGCAACCTACCCGCGAGGAAGGAAGAGGCGGGGGAGGGAGAGGCGGCGGCAAAGGAAGAGGAGGAGGAGGAGGGACCTCCAGCGCGCGTGCGCAGTCTCCTCCTGCCCCTCCATTCTGATCCCCCCCCTCCTCCCCCGCGCCACTTCGTCCCCGGGAGTGCGAAAAAGAAAAAAAAGGAGGGGGAAGCAGCTATGAGGGACCGAACGGACGAGATCAGAGGGGTGAGAATCCTCGCGCGGCTGGCCACGCCCACAACGGTCGCCTTTGCTCCTCCCCTTTCCGTGCCTCCTTTGCGCCCCACGCTCTCCCCCCGCGCGCCGCTTTCCCCTCGCCTTTTATAGGCTGTTCGCTCTCTCTGCCTCCTCGTCCTCCCCCCCCCCGCAGTCCCCTTTGCTCTTCTCATCCCCCCTAAACCTCACCCCAAATTTTAGGTCTCCTAAACCTCACCCCAAATTTGGCCCCTCGACCTCTGAAGGCCGATTTCCACCTCCCCTCACTGACCCCGACGGCATCGAGGGGCCCCATTGCTCCCCCCCCCCGCAGGGTGTCCTTTGCGCACCTCCCCCACCCCAAAAACACAGCCAGGAGTTGCCATTTTCGTTTCTGTTATTCGCTGTCTGGATTTCATAAATTTCAAACTTCCCCTCCCCTTGAGTCAAAAGCTTTCCTTTCCAAATGCGCGTTTTCCTCTCAGGCTCCTGTGGGGGGCGCTGTTTTCCGTCCCTCCCGTGATCATGGTCTCCCACTTTCCTCCTCGCCTCCCCCAACCCCAGCCCATTTCTGGGTTTGTTTATCTGCTCTCTTCATCCCTGTATCCTCCTGCTGCCTCCAGTTATTTCCCCTTCTCTGTCACCCTCATTATTCCACCCACTCTTTGGGTTGCCCTCCTGAGAGTATCCTCATCTCTGCCCTCCCTTTTCCATAGTCTGCCTCCCAGCATTGTTATATTTCTTCCCCGCACCCCATTTGTCCTCACACTGTGCTCTTTCGTCCCCCATATTCACGTAACACTCCCTTGTCCCTTCTTGCATTGGTTCCCTCTTCACTCGTCTTCTCATCTGCTCTCTTCATTGGCTTTCTCTTAGCTACTGCCCCCCCCACTCCAATGTTTTAGTGGAAAACACCGTGGAAATGAGTTGGGGTAGAGCACATTAGGGCCCCAGGAATTTCCAGAGATCAAAAGAAGAAGTTGGAGATGTTAACACTTTTGGGCAAGGCAATATTGCACACCAAAGCGATACCCAGCCCCAAATAACGCCACTGGATGTTGCATTGGTCTTTCGTCTTGGGAGGCAGCAACTGGTGGTGGATAGTGTCAGACTTTTGGTTGGGAAAATGTGTAAAATCCAACTCAGCCATGCATCTTACCAGGTGACCTTAGGTCGACAACTCTCATAGGATCATTGTGGCTGCTGCTGCCCTGATATCCTTGAACGAAGGGTAGGATAGAAATATTATAAAAGAACCAGAATGTAAATGATGTTACATTAGGAAGTTACATTTGGGACTCACTTGTTACAAGATTCCAAAATGGTAAGTGGTTTGAGAGGGAGAGATAGAGGGACCAAGTTTGATTCTGTCTCAGGGTTTGAACAATGTTTGCAGATGGCTTAATGCAAAAGTCACCTTCCACTTAGTTATGCATTAATTTAAGATGCTTTTCGGTGTCAGCAAACAACACTATGGCTGTATTCCCGTTGCCTTTATTGTCCTCCAGAATGCTTCAGCTCCTGTGTATAAACATGAAATTTCTAGGCTTTGCTTTGTTAAGATTTCAGTTTCTCTGCCCTGACCGTTCGTCCCTTTGTCTCTCCATCTTTATCAGTAGCGAGAAAATACAGATTTAGGAAACATATTACTGACTTCTCGTGTCAGTTTCAGATGTTTGTCGTTCTTACTAGAAAGGAAACCAGGGTGGTTTCACACTAATATACAAAATAGCTGCTAGTTTTGTTTTTTCCTTTCAAGTCCGTTGTCAAATTTTACACAGGAAGGGAGTGAGCTGGCACATCTGCACCATGCACAATGGTATATTCCAATTAAGCAGGGACTGAATCATAATCTGTGGTTAAAGTTTAATTGGCTAAAGCTTGCAGCCCTAATTAAATAGTAGTAATGTTCCTACTACCTATATAGATTACTTTGATAAAGAAGATTGTTGGCCTTTGAAAGCTTATGCCACAATTAAAATGAATTAGTTTTAAAGATGCCACCATAGTTCTTCTGGAGTCATCTACTTTTTGGAATATGTAGTTGGTTCTTTTCATAATAGTTCTGTTTGAGAAAGTGTCTCACAAGCAGGATTATCTTTATTCTTTTTTTAAAAAAGCAAACTAAATGGAATTCTGCACAAAGGTAGGGTAATTCAAATGACAATGCTGTCACTGCCTTGTAAGTACAGTGCAGCATTAGAAAGAGCTTTAGCCAGCATGGATCTCTAGCACAGGAGAGTGCACATTTGCATAAATATTTTGCATGAAATAGAGGGGCATGGAATTATGGAGGGTGCTGAAGCCCTGTCCCCAGCTGCTAGAAACTTTGATCAGCCATTCTTTGGCTATTGACATTTCACCTGGTGTTGAACATGTAGATTCAAGCATTTCTTATCAACCATGAGAGCTAGAAACTAGCTAGTGATGTTGTGTTTTTAAAGTTTATTCAAATGAAAGGTAATGAAATGAAAGTTTTTTTGGAACTGGATTCTATACCCTAGGTCACATTCTTGAGGTTTGATTTGCTCCCACAGAACCCTGGCCCATGTGCATATTACTAATAAGACCTGTGTTGTGCATCTTCTCAACTGGGGGGGGGGGGAAATGCCATTGCTACTGACACAAAGAAATGTGAGGTCCAAGTGAGTTGGAGCAGAATTCAGCCAAAGTACACAGAGGCACATCCCAGCCCCACTGGTTGAGGTTTTCATCCCAAATCCTTCGTGAGTGGTACAGTGGTACCTCAGGTTACATACGCTTCAGGTTACATATGCTTCAGGTTACAGACTCCGCTAACCCAGAAATAGTACCTCGGGTTAAAAACTTTGCTTCAGGATGAGAACAGAAATCGTGCTCTGGCAGCAGCAGGAGGCCCCATTAGCTAAAGTGGTGCTTCAGGTTAAGAACAGTTTCAGGTTAAGAACAGACCTCTGGAACAAATTAAGTACTTAATCTGAGGTATGTGTCATAGCCAATTTCCAATCTAGGAGCAAAACACATTTTTTTTTTGTTCTTGCTTATGTTGAATTAAAGACTGAGGCAAGAGTGTTCTCCAACAAAGGAAGTCTTCCATGTTTCCCAGTCACAGATTTTTCTCACTTTTGTACAAGATTACATGTTTAAAAATTGGTCAGATTTATTGAGCAGCAAAATGTAGTGACCAGGTTGGCATCCACACAGAGAAATGTGTGTTACATTATATGCAGTGTTTGAAACTCCCATTGTTCTAGGCGCATCTTGCGACAAGGAATTTCATTAGTGCAAGCAGTTTCTGAGCTCTGGGCGTAGTACCGTCCCTACGATTTCAGATTAAAACTGCAGAGTGGAAGGAAATGAGGACTTTTCTCTGCCTCCCCACTTCCAGCTACTCGCTGGAGAAGAGACCCTCTTAAGAATATTAAGGGGGTGGGCAGGAGAAGGACTAGGCCATGTGAATATGAACATAAAGTTTTAGCTGCAGTTCACTCATATTCAGCTTTGTATCCTTGTTATAAAAAAGTGTGCCTAGACATTCCGTTGTTGCGCCCATAATCTAGGTTTAAGGTACCATTTATTTCCTAGCTTTCATATCTCAGTTTCTAACACTGGTTATATGTCTACAACGTTGTTACGCATCTCATCCAGCAATAGATGCAGGTACCCGATCTACATGCCAGTTTTCCACATGCAGTTATGGCCAGATGAACATCCAGTGCCAATTGCACATCTTCTCACAGATGCCCATAGCTCTCAAAAGTTCTGTATTAGTCTAAGAGTACAACAGTGTGTGTTGATAGAGAATAGGGAGAAAAACTGAATACACAAGACAGTTTTGTCTGTTCTTCACAGCTGACTGGTGCCAAGTCAGCCTTTTAAGCAACCATGAAATGTTAGATTCTATTCACTCTTAGAACATGTGTCTTCTGTACTATGCAAAATGGAATGAAAATATTGTTTGAAAATACTGGTTTTAAATTGTTAGCTGATTTGGAAGTTGATTTGGATAGAAATGTTTGTAAATGAATGAAAATGAATCTTGTTTAAGAGCAGGGTGGGATTTTTTGTCTGTGTCCCCCCCCCCCCGTCATCTGCAACACGTGTGCAGTGAGTGCTTTGGTGCATCTGATCTCTTCCCTCTACATCTCTCTTTAACAGAAGGATGTCGACTCGGACTGTGAAGAGACTGAACTCGATACTCTGGTCCCACAGCCAGGATCAGCAAGACCCAATGGCTCTCCAGATCCAACTGACGAATTCTTCCGAACGGTACCACAATCTTTCTTTCTAAGCATGTGCGGAGTTGACTTGAAAACTATCTTCCTGTGTGTGTGTGTGTGTGTGTGTGTGTGCATTCCAAGGTGCTGTGTGCATTGGTGGGACACGCATAAGCCTGTCCTATCCCGCATCTACCAACGTCCCACCCACTTCTGGTGCCAAAAATGGCATCTATCAGCATGATCATCTTTGTTTTCACTATCCCATGGAAACTCTTCCATGATCACTTGACTTTTTTCTTGCTACAGTTGCTATTGCATGCTATTGGTTTGTTGCTATAATGTGTCAGAGGAGTTGGAGATCTTCTGGCTGCACATCTGAAGAACAATAAGACCATACTTACCTCCCTGTCCTCCTTTCCTTATGTTAAGCTCTGGAGACCATCCTCCAGCTGCCACCACCCAATGAGGTGAGGCAGGTGGCAACAGGAGAAAGAGAGAGCACCTTCGCTTTGGTGGTGCCCTGGCTGTGGAAGATTTGCCCATTGCCTGCCTTGTTATTTTTCCAGTGCCGGGCAAAAAACTTCTATTTTCCCAATCATTTCATAGTTTCATTCCCCCTGAAATTGGTTTTATGCTGAATTTCTGTTGTTTTTATATATCATGCAGTTTTAATGTTCCTGTTTTTATGAATAGTATTTTATTTTTAATGTGCTGTGAGCTGTATGGGAGAAAATGTTTTAAATAAAATAAGAGGAGATAATTTGAATTCTGGCATCCATGAACAGTTTTTGGTAAGCTGAAGCTGCTTCAGTATTGCCTGCACACAGTAGTGTTTTTGTGTGATTTCTTGAGGGTGCAAATCACTTGAGCATTTTCTAGAACCCTATGGAGCAGACACATTATGCTTTCTGCTTATGTAAATAGATCTAGTCAGCCAGTTCCCTGTGCTGGTGGCTTGTAGTTATACGCAGTGAGATATGAGTGGGTTTCATACTATGGAGCTACCTCTTCATTGGCAACCCGCTTAATTGATGGAGATTTGGGGGTCATTGACAATGAGAAGGAAATGTGTTTCTTCTTCTTCTTCTGGGGTGTTATCATTAACCACCCCCAAAGAAAAGTGGGAAAGGGGAGGGTAGGAGACTGACAGCACTTCTATAACTGAATGTTGCTTCAAGATGAGGTCAGGGTTCAGCTGGTTAGAATTGGCTCCTTCTCATTGTATCATTTTTTATTGCCTTCTCAGACACGTGGGATCCGTGAAGCCTTGAAGACTCTGGGAAGCAAAGTAAAAGATCTAGAGAAACATCAAACTACCATTTTGGCCACACCCCTCCCTGAGGATAGTAAGTTTGCAGTGGGGGAATGCGGGTGGTGGTAGAAGATATGGGCTGGGGGAAAACTGGACAAAGAAGCTCTTGGAGGTAAGTGGCCAAGAAAAGTTGGAGAAAATGGTAAAATTTAGGGGCAGAGTTTAGTGGTATTTAAATTTCATGATTTAAAGTGGTGCAAAATTAGATTTACATTGTTGCAAAGTGCACATTGCTGTTTACTCCTAGCAGCCTCATATCTTGCTTTTCTTATGAATTGTAGTTTGAAAAGATTCCGTGTACCGTATTGATTCAAAATGAAATCCAGTTGTATCTAAACAAAAACCTGCTTTTTGGTTTCGATTGCCATCATGCAAAAATTGGTCATTATATTTTAAGAGGTGTCCAAATGCATAGAAATTAAGCAATTTCCAAAATATAATTGATGTATACCCCCACCTTTCTTCTGTGGAACTCCCGTTAATGTACATAGTATTCCTAGGCAGCCTCCAATCAAAGCACCGACCAGACTAGACCTGATTAGGTTTAGCAAGGATACTGCATAATGTGCCTTCAGGCCAGATTATGGATTGTGACAGTTTATACTGTTCCATCAGTGTGTGCATGAGTACAGTAGACAGATTCATGCTTCAAAGTTGCTTACAGCCTGAAATAGACAGCAAGGGAACAACAGTAGGATGGAAAGGCAGACAAGGGTAGGAAGGAGTGAATAGGGGCAAATGCTATTCTGCATTGTTAAAAACTTGGTTAAATTAGGAATGAGGATTCAGATGGGTGGTTCAACCGTCAGTTCCCAGTCAAGAGATTTAGCTGCACAGTGCCAATTGTTAGAACATTAGAAAACCAGAGGGGGGTGGGATTGAAATACATTGTAAGCAGCCATGAGAACTTTGATTGGTTGGCAGAATAGAAATACTCTAAAGTAAATAAGAGGAAAAGCCAAAGTCCATGCACAAAGGAGAAGGGGTGAGGAGAGAGTTGAATGAGCAGATGTTGTGCCAAGTTCACGTTCAGAGAAGAAGGGCCCGCTTGAAGAGGGCAGCAGGGGAAATGGGTGGAGTTGTTGGTGGGATATATTGAAGAACAAAAGCTGAAAGGTAGCAGAGCAAGACCATGGATAGCTTTAAAAGTAAAGGCAAAGGTTTTGTTCTATATACACAGGTAGAATGGACTGGAAAGCCAATGAAAGGATCAGAAGATAGGCATCAGTGTGGTCAGAGAAACAGGATAAATGAGTAATATTGACAAAGGAGTTTTGCATTGAGGTGAGGAGACTTGAGGTTGTAGTTCAGGTGGAAGCATGGAGCTTTAGCCAAAGCAATATGGAGAAACAGCCATTTTTGCAGTGTTCTTCAAGAAGAAATGATTTGGCCTAGCAGTAGATTGAATGCGGGCAGAGCAACTGTAGTCCGTGTTCCCTTCAGTTGACCAAATGGCCTGCAGGAAAGGGATGTGGCAAAGAAGCACCTACATACATAACACCTTAGCAAAAGCCACATGCAAATGTCATCTTATTCTTCTCTGGCACAATCCCAGCTGTTGACTTTTTAACCTTGGTGTTTTCTAGGCATGAAGCAAGACCTGCAAAAGCTACGTGAGGAAATCAAGGAGCTGGCAAAAGACATTCGGACCCGCCTGAAAAGTGAGTGTGGGAGGAGGATTGGGCCTTAATGCATAAAAGGGAAGAGTGCTGCATGTCAGACCTCCTAGCTTCTGCTCTCCAGCTTTGTCTGTGTGCTCATTGTACTGAAACCAGGAGGAGGCCTTCTCTCTGTCTCCAGTAGAAAGTGGCGTGGCTTGATTGCAGCCCTGTTTATTTTTTAATATAGAAATTGAGCCCAAGAAGGATGGGGAAGATGAGAACAAAAACTCCATCAACGTTCGTATGAAGAGAACCCAGGTCAGATGCGGCCCAGCTAGCTCGCTTGGGTACTGGTGAGGAGGCCACAGAAGTGTCCTTAACCCTTTCTTTCCATTTCTGCCTCAGCATGGGATCCTGTCCCAACAGTTCTTGGACCTGATCAACCAGTGCAATGCAACGCAGTCTGACTACCGAGACAAGAATCTGGAGCGCATCAGGAGACAGCTGCAGATCAGTGAGTGTCTGCTCTTTCTTCCCACTGGCTCCAGAGAGGACTGCATTTCAATGCCAAATCAGCAATCTCAGTTGCTGCAAGGTTCCTACTTACTAGAGTCGCCCAGAAGTCATGGGAACAAGTCATGGTGCCAGCCGTAAGGTAGCTGGGAAGATTGTGATTTGTCCAAAGTCATCTGGGTTGCCTGGTGGCTAAGATGAGTAGCCTAAGCTTGGACATGGTGCCCTATTCTTTTCACAGTGCTGCTGTTAGAGATGTCCCAGAAACGAATGAGCTGTTGTGTTTGTGATGCTGGTCAGGGACACGTGGGTTTTATGTCTTTGCAATCTCTCTGTATAAGTGGATTCTGGCAGTTTTGTTGATTTTGTTTATAAAGCAAGTTCCTAGATCTTAGGAAGTGGGTATTGAAAACATGTAACGTTTCCACTGGTCAGATGATGTGTCTTTAAGGCCTGTTCTTTACACTTCTATCTTTCCCTCGGCTAGCAGAAGTGGAAAACACGCAAAATAAACAAGCATGCAAACTTCATTTGCATTGCACATTTTAGATGCAGAGTCATTTTACAGAGCAGAGGATACGTTACATTGGCTTTAAAAAGAGAAAGCCTGTGACCATGGCACAGGCAACTTCCAAGCTCATAACTGATGTTTTTTGCACACTTTCTTTCCCATCCACGCAAGTGTGTGTTCAGGCCCGTGCTCCTGAGAAAGACAAGTGGAACTGAGCAGTTCAAGGATACAGCTGCAGTGATTCCTAGCATGGTGAAGTCTGCCCAAGTTGTCTTATCAGAGTGACTTCAGGCTGTAGTCAGATGAGGCTTTCATTTTTCCCCCTGTGTGTTTGCAGGCATGTCTCTGGCCCAAAGGCAAGCTATAGCTCTTTATGCTTTGGAGAAAATGACTATGCATATTGGTCTTGAGACCACTTTTTTGTGGAGCCTAGGCTCAACTACCACGCTGCACGGGGGCTATTAAAATTTCCAAAACTTGGGACACAAGGCAGGGGAGCACTGGCAACATTTCTAGTTTGGGGGAAGTTGAGAACACTGCACTGGTGGTCTTTGTGAGGAAGAGATTTGCCCCATTTCCTCCTTTCTATGACTAATTTCAGGTACTGGGTTAGCAAAGCAGTGGAGAAACAGCTGCCGGTAATGAGATACGTTGTAGGTTGTGAATTGGGAAGGCATGGGGCCCAGAAGAGGAGGGTAGATAAGATGCACATTTTAAAGAAATCAGTACTAGGAGACCTGGTTTTGCTAAAGTCTGGCTGTCTTCCAACAGGCAAGTTTTTCTTCCTGAAGCAGTTTCAAAGGTATCCTGTTGTGTGGGGTGGTGGTGGGGAAGGGTTAGTACAACCCTGGCTCCTAACTGAACCCTCCACCTCGCAGGTATTGTAAAATCTTGAAAGCCCTTTTGCTTTCAAACTGTTTTATATATATATGAAAAGCTTCAGTGACGTGCTGCTACTTGTACGTGGGCCAAGTCATCTTCCTGTGGAGACGGATAGCGTCTGTCTGCTGTCCTCTAAAGGAAAATGACCTTGAAAGGCAGAAGAGTTGGAAGGGTAAGCTGCACAAAGCACACTTGGCCTGGGGTTTCACAGCCAAATGAGGGGAGGGAATGGGAGGAAGGTTTACCAGCATTCCTTTCATTTCAGATAGGCCAGATCACACAAACCAAAGCGTTGTCTGAAATTCCTGATGTGAAGGCTCTCCTAGTCTCCAACAGCAAATAAAGATGGTTTGTCAAGAAATATCCTTTAATCCAGCTGCCCCATCCTTCAGATGAATTTGAAAGCTAAAAGAGGTACCAATTGTGCAGAGTGCTGAATAGGAGTAGGGGCAGCTGGAAGATCCCCATTCTGAAATCTCTCACAGGAGTGTTTGTGATGCTAAGATTTCATAACAATCTTCAGGAAAGCGTGCGAATGTGCACCAGAGGCACCACTAATATTTAAGCAGGGCTTGAAACAAACTCTGAAGAACTGGGTCCTCGCTACCAGCCCTGTGGAAGGAGGTGTGAAGGCGGTGTGGGAAGAAGTGTGAACTCTTACCCTGGAAGCCCCCAAGCCTGCCCTGCTCCAGTATTCTGCCTGCAGAGAGTAGGCAGTTTCATATTTCACCATAAAACATTCTGCATCTCACTGTAGAGGGGGAAAGCTTGCAAATATGTGAACAGTTCTTGCAAAAAAGCTTAGGAGCTAGAGAGGTGTTTTCAGGACAGCTTTTAATAACTGGTCAGTGATGGCCCATCACTCAGCATCAGCCCAATCCCTCCTTGTAAAGTCTAGATTTTGGTTTGGTCCTCACCACCAGCGTCTACGGTGTCTCATTTCATCTATACTCGACTTTAACATAAAGCCGAGGCAAAAATCTAAATATAGAGGGAGAAAGGGAAGAGAGGATACCAAACTGTCTAACAAGATTAGTGTTTTTCCAGAGCTCCACAAAACCTTGGAAGCTTTATTTTTATTTATAAATGTATATTCTCTTTCTACTGAATCATATCCACAGTGGGTTTTGTTAAAGTTGCGTTAATCTTTTAGTTCAGGATTGCGCTAAGGCTGCAATCCTGTATACATTGACCTGGGAATAAACCCCACTGAGCTCACTGGGCATTGTTTCTGAGCCAGCGTGCATAGGATTGCACTGTAAAAAATGAAGGAAGATTTAATGCTTTTCAGGCCTCTTGATGTGGAATAGGTTCCCTGAAGTTAAAAAGTTTTGAAAACCTCCTCAGTAACCTAGAATAAAGCAAAGCAAATATTTAAACCACCATTGAAGAATGCAGCATGTTGGAGTTTAGAGCACAAAATGTCAAGCCCCTGACAGTAGACTTCAGGCAGAAAGCTTCACCTCCCTTCAACTAGGCAGTACATCATGACAGAAGGCTTTGTGGCTCCACAGCCGAGTAACAGGCACAGTGGTGCTGTGTGGCCCTTGAGTTCCGATTTTGGAGGTGTGTGGGATTTAGTGCCTTTAGACAGGAGGGATAGTGAAAGGGTTCAAGGTAGGCTGCTGAGAGAGAGGGAGTCTGGCTTTGCTTCTTATTTTGGGCAGGAAACCTTGCTTTGGTGCTGAGCCTGCTTTCTTCATTCCCCTTCAGCTAACAGCGGGGCAGTTTCCGATGAAGAGCTGGACCAGATGCTGGAGAGTGGTCAGACGGAGGTGTTTGTTTCCAATGTGAGTACCAGAAGGCGAGGTCTTTGGAGGGGCATGAGGTAGAAAAGGGGCCCTCGGCTAACTTATCCGACCGCACTTGCTCCCCGCAGATCATGAAGGACACGCAAGTGACGAAGCAGGCTCTGAACGAAATCGAGACACGGCACAGTGAAATCCTCAAGCTGGAGCGCAGCATCCAGGAACTCCACGAAATGTTCCTGTACCTGGCCACTGAAGTGGAGCTGCAGGTATGGCAGTGGGGGAGGAGAAAGAAGGTACTCGGGATCCAGGTGCTCTTGGGAATACAGGAAGCTGCCTTAAGCCAAGTTAGACCATTGGTCCAACTAGCTTGGCGTTCTCTGCACTGACTGGCAACAGACACATGTCATTCCCAGCCCTACTGGAAGATACAAGTGTTGTCTGCAGGCACCAAGTCCTTCCTCACTCTTCCTTCCCTGGTGGGAAGGGGTCAACTCACAATTCCATCTTGTTTCTGCTTTGGCTTCTTACCAGCCTTCAAGCTCCTTTCCGTCACTCTTCTTGCCAAGTACACTTCCCATCCGTGCTTCCTAGGAGTTTTTACACAGATTTAATATGGGCTTAGTTATTATGATGAGGTTGCTAGAATTTGAGGAGGTGTGCTCACCTTTGTTTTTTTCCTGGCCTGTACTGGATGATTTCTCATGTACTCTCACTGTTTTGTTTGACCTTGTTCTCTCTCTCTATCCCTAGTGGCCCCATGCAGACCCAGACCCACCTCTTACCTACCCAGGGGAAGCTTCTTTGCCCCCCTCACATATTTTCCCTGGCCACCTGCCCTTGCCCCAGTGCTAGTTGTCTGTTGTCTCTTCTCCCCACCCCACATCTCTCCCATTCAACTCAGAGGTTTCTTCATACCTCATCCCCACCCCTTTGACTGAATTTAGGGAGAGATGATTGACAGGATAGAGAAGAACATCCTGGATTCAGAGGACTATGTCAAGAAAGGACAGGTCCACCTCCACATGGCTCAAGAGAACCAAAAGAAAGCTCGCAAGGTAAATTGACTATGTTTGCTGGAGAAATTTGGGTTGTATCTCCTTTAAAATGAATAGACCTCGTTTGTATCATGCTTACATGCAACTGTGCTATGCAAATGCCAAAAGTTGGCAACCTGGGAACATCTTCTTTGACTTAAGGAGGGAAAGCACTTGCCAAGCCTTTATTGTTCCAAATAGATGTTTGAGATGATGGGAAATCCCTGATGAAATCTCGGAAGAAGGGAGGGGAGGGGGCTTGTTGAGCAAGGCTTCCCATGACTGAAGTGTTTTGGTGCTTTGTCAGAGTGCCTTGTTCTTCCTCCCTGTGGCTAGCAGATGAACGAAAAATATAGCAGGAGCTGAGAGCTGTCTCCCTGGCCATCTGCCTTAACACCTTTTTTGCCTGTTCTCTGCTTTGGGGCTCTGCAGAAGAAGTTCATGATTGCCATCTGCCTGACAGTCACGGTGCTCATCATCATCGTCATCATTGGTGTATCCATTGCAGTTGGCTAGGAGGGCTCCCAGGTCTGCCTCTCCCTTCGTGCTGCGTTGCTGGAGCCCGATGGTGCGTATAGGGGACAAAGATGCGAGGAACGGTTGCACATTTGGGGGGAGAGGCATGGTCAACATCTGGGCTTCTAGAGGCTCATGCTCAGAGGTGCCTTACCTCATGCCAAGGCAGGTTCTTCCCTCTGGGTTACAAGAGGCTTGATGTAGCTCCAGTGCAATTTTGCAACAGTCTCTTGCTGCTGTTACACATGGGTGGGGCATAGTCATTTCCAGCTCTTTCTGACCTGGTCTGCACCACATGACAGAGCTAGAGGTGCTGCCTGCAACTAGTGATGGCTGAGGAATAAGTCACTGCATTTCCAATGCCTTATGCCTCTTGCAATGGCACCTAGACAGGCTGGGTAGGAGGAGGGAGTGGTGGGAGAGCTATTTTGCTAGGTGAAGGGCTTCAGTTGAGAACTGCAGTGAAGAGTTCTGACTCTGCCCTTTCCTTTCTTGTGAATTTTGGAATTTTCCCTCCTCAGGGCTCCATCTCTGGCTTCATCATGGTTCTGGAACGTCTGCCCTTTCCTGGGAGGCCTTTGCACTGATAGATGGCTGGCGGAGATGCATCCTGCCTTTCGCCCAGTCCTGAAAGCACATGCTGCCTATGGCTGCCTCCCTGTTGCCCAGAAACAAGAAGCCCCTGATTTCCCTGCATCCAAAACTGTTTCCAGATGCCTACAACTCTCAAGATCTATTCTAGAGCAAAGTCTCTGCTGCGTTTATTTTGGACTTCCTAGTTTGGTTTGTTTCGTGGCTTGCATTTGGGTCCTGTGTTTCTCCCCCAATGCATTCTGTGGCCTTGACCCACAAGCAAATGGTCAGTTCCTGTCTTGGCCTCCTCCTCGACAGTATCTTCCCTTGCAATGAATTCTAGATGGCTCCTCTTCTTGAGGAACCCCAATTCTCCCATTCTGATCATGACAGCTGTGAGTTTTCCTTACCCTTTTTGTAGTTCCTGCCTTCTAAAATCTCCTCTGCCTGTTGTTGTTCTTTATCATGCATCTTGCTACAAGCCATGTCAGTTTTTTAAAGCTTCCCCCTTATCACACAGTATATTGTACATCTTTACAAGGGGACAAATGGATATTGTACAGAACTTGGTGGTGATGTGTCTGGTCTTTCATACCCACAAACTCAACACTGTTAGATGTGCCTTTGAGGGAAGCAGCACGCAGCTCTGTTAATTTTTTCTAACCTACTTCCTTCGTCCTGACCTTGTTTGTTGGATTTTTAGAGGCCTTTAGTAAGTACATGGGGCCTGTTTCAGCTGAAGCAAAGGGCAGCAAGCCAAGACCTCCGGATTCACGTGGCTAAAATGCCTTCTATTGGTTTCTACCAAGCTGTTTGCCTTCTGCTTTCAGTTTTAAAGTTGACATTTTTTCCATGCCTCCTTCATCTGTGTGGCCCTCCTCCCAGCCACCATGTCCCTGGTGCCTTGGGGGTTGTGTTCTCACAGCCCTTCTGAGCCCTGTGTATTAATCTTTTCTTTGGGTCTCTTTTCTCTCTTTGTACAATGAAATGAGAGATAATCCCAGTGCCAACCTTAAAAAGTATTGGGACAAAACCACAGGAAACCCGATCACAGGCCTTGAATTAGCCACCTGGAAAACTTGCCCAAGGGGCTGGGGGGAATCCAGATCTTGAAAGAAGGGTTATAGGAAGGAGTAGGAGGCAGAGCCCCTTGGGTTTGTCTGTCTGCAAATCTAGCTGAAATGGGTTGGGAAATCATGGAGAAAATGGAAGCCAGGACCTTTTGGCCTTGTTCCTGAAAATTTGATATTTTTCTACTTTGGAAAAAGAGGACTTGTCCAGATCAAAGCATTTAGCAAACTGTTCCAGTTGCCTTGGAGATTGAATGTAAAGAAAAGAAAGCAGCCTGCCTCAAATTATTTTGTAATACAAAAATAAAAGCACTTTCTAGAATGTCTGCAAAGTTGTGGTTTCATTGTTGTCCCCAACGCGAGAAGCTCCTTACCACCATTCTGTCAGTCTTGGATGCCTTTGACTGAAACTGGAAGGAAGAGGCTGTGGGAATAACTTGGCAAGGAGTAAGAGTTACGCTTGCATGTACGCTTGAAACCTTTAGTTTTATTAATGCGTCACATATTCCAGGCCTTAGCTGTGAAGTTGTGGAACTTCTGAGACCCTGGAACAAGTTAATTCCAGTTTGACACCTCTCTGCTTCTTTGCATTTTAGCTGTTGTCTCACCCCACAGAAGAAGCCGTAATTTCAGTAGTGATTCATTGCTTCTCTTGTAGATGGTAGCTGGCTATGAGTATGCTTCGCTCCTGGGGCACAGGCAGGAGAGGATACTTTGAGGGATCTTTCTTGAAGAGGGGTCTCAAACGGCATTTTAAAGTATCACCCCAAGGTACAAGTTTAAATGCCTCTTCCAAGCGTGATTCAAGAGCCATTTTAGAGAGCAGCTGTTTTACACTGCTGTGTTCCCCAGAAAGCACCTTGAGTGTGAAGGGAAGATAAACACAGCTAGATACAATCTGCGAAGGAGCCTTGGTTGTGACTAGCAATCTGCGTTTCTCATTTTTCTGCCTTCTCATTTTTACATGCTCACAATGGGAAACACCAGGTTCTACACAGAGGACCCCTTGGACCCAGCAAAGCAATAGCACCTTAGTTGCTAACAAACACTTCTTGGCTGAGAACGATTGAATCCAAAGATACATTCAGAGATAGGGTAGGGACTGTTATGGCTAAAATCTGGGTGCGGGGCTACTCTGCCACCCAGCTCATCGGACTAAGTCCGTGGGTCCCTGTGGAAGAAAATGAGCTCAGCCGGACAGGAGCAAATTGCAGAAGATCCAAGTTTATTGCACAACAGGTTCAAGGCAAGATTGAACAGCGAGAAAGGGGTGACATGAACTTTTGAAACTCCCCCCATGTCCCAGAATACAGTGCAAAATACATCCCAGTTACATCATGAATACATTAAGGAGAGGTTGGGTTACACCGGATTAACATATGGAGGAGGGAGGGGGGAATATGCAGAGCTGGAGATATGCGCAGATAAGCGCTTCCTGAGTGCCGGTGATGGGAAGACAATGGTCCATGTATGCATAGTCTGCCACCTGGCATTGCCCGGAGGAAAGGCTTGGCAGAGCACCTTACTTGAGGGATTATGGAGGACAGGGGAGGTGTCATAGAGTCCTAGAGAAATTGAGCAAATTGGCACGTTGATTTTCTATGGATTTTATAGATTTTAGTCCCTTTTGACATTGACAATTGGGAATAAATGGATATATTGTAGCGAAGAAGAAGGTGAAGAAGACATGCCCCCCCCCCTTTCCGTAACAGTAGGAACTAGATGAAAGCATATTCCCCAAACCAGTAATGAAAAGGAACAAAGCAATTTTTTCCCCTCCTGTGCTACTGAGAAGTGTGTTACTTGGCTTCTAACCATAGCTTTTTTTCTGGAGGGATGCAGGGGTACATGTACCCCTAAACATTTTGTGAATCTAAGTTTGGCCTCATTGAGGGGCAGTATTTCAATATGAGTAGGAAAATGAGAGTACCCCTAAACATTTTTTTTAGAAAGAAGAAAAAAGCATTGCTTCTTAACTGTTGGAAACTGGTGCTTCCCAATATCAACTACAGTGGTACCTCAGGTTAAGTACTTAATTCGTTCCGGAGGTCCGTTCTTAACCTGAAACTGTTCTTAACCTGAAGCACCACTTTAGCTAATGGGGCCTCCTGCTGCTGCCGCGCCGCTGGAACACAATTTCTGTTCTCATCCTGAAGCAAAGTTCTTAACCCGAGGTACTATTTCTGGGTTAGCGGAGTCTGTAACCTGAAGCGTATGTAACCCGAGGTACCACTGTACTTAATTTTGAGAACTGACTGCTCCTTATGTGGATAGGTTGAGGGGAGAGCTCTTAATAGAAATAGCTAGGACTTTATGTTGGCCAGTAGGGGGCACCATATCCTTTTTCTTAACTAAATCAAGGAAGGTTTTTATATATAGGCTTACAAAGAAATTGTCTTTTATTTGGTGCCCTGAAAGAACTTTGAGTTCAGTCATTCTCTGTGAAGTGTAGCATTGGACATAAGCATCCTGAGAACTTCAGCATTTACACACAGAGAGACCTGCAAGTTCTAAATGCTCATATATTTTAAAAAGGCAATAAGCATAACAGATTGTGTAGTGTCCCCTGCGTCCAAGGTCTTGTAGCAGAAGCATAGAGGGAAAATCTGGTCTGAGAAGGAGAGAAGCTTGAGTCTCCCGTCAGCTTCTTCCTCTCCCCACCCCCCACCCCACTGCCCACCCAATTACTTATGGTTTCTTTTTACTTGTTTCTTCCGTGGTAAGCTCTGACGTATATTGCTTTTTGCCTCTCTTGCCACTTCCTGCCTCGGCCTCTTACTGAAAGACTGGGGGGGGGGGGCTAAACTGTGATGTGGACCATGTGGTCTTTTTGACATTTGTGGCTGTATATTTGGTACAGTGATTTCAAAGAAGATGCAACATGCTTTTCCAGTTGAGATGTAATGTGCTTTCTCGTCAGTCTAATCACTTTTATAACGTAAAATATTGTGTGTGAGAGTGACACACAGAGAGAGGTTTGCTATTCTGCCAAGCATTTAAACTAGCCCAGAGACTTATCCCTGCCTCGGAGCAGTTCAAATCGCCTTCATTTTGCAGAACTTATTCTGTGCTTGCTTGCCAATCATTGCTGGTTCTAACTCCAGATAGGACTGACTGGTGATAACTCTCTAGTTTTTAAGTGATCATTTGGGTTGTGTGAAATGTATTAATTGAAGATCTGGCCTCTTTCCAAAGAGCCATTCACTAACGACTCACTTGCCAAAAGAAAAGTGTCTTGCTAAAGAAGTGGCCCTAAGATGATGCCACTTAATCTGCCACCCATCCAAACACGTATTTCGTAAGGGAGCATTTGAGTACATTAAGTCCTATTGACACTTTATAGGTTGTATTCCCTTCACATTTAGTCCTGTGCCATTAATTCATACACATGCAATAGTGAGAAGGTGCAAGCTCCCTCCCACCCCAAAGAAACCCATACCAACCTTTTCAATCTTTGCATTTCCTGTCCTATACAGTATCTATATGTCCCATCTGTTTGCGGGGGGTGCTGGGGACTGGCAAATGGCCAGAAGCGTCCATCATTAGGAATATCTTACATTTCAGGGGTATACGTGACACCCTCTCCAAAAATTGGCTCTGGCTTGGCTGACCTTGTGAGGTATTCTTGTAATTATCTTAATTCATGAGTAGGCCCATTGAAGTTAACATGACACTCTTGGGCTCGTTCATTTCAGTGGGTCTTCTCTGAGCAGAACTAGCTATGGATACAACTCTAAACCTGGAATTTGGTGATTTGAATGTTAGCAAGTGAGAAGAAAGACAGGTTGTGTTTTAGAGATAAGTAGCACATGCAGAAACAACTAATAATAATAAATTTATTATTTGTACCCTGTCCATCTGACTGGGTTGCTTCCAGCATATACAAAAACATAATAAAACATTGAACATTAAAAAACCGGGGTCCTCTAAGCTTGAGGGAGAAATCCATTGGGCCCACCGTCTCAAGGAGCCCTATGCTTGACGCGGTCCACTTAGCCATTCCATTGCAACAAGTCACCTACATAGTTCGGCTTCTGAGGGACGTAATCCAAGCAGTAGGGACCTCCTAGAAAGGGACCGCACTCCAAGTGGTATTGGAATTCCAGGCTCCCATGATTAAGGTAACATATTTTATTTTGCGGCTTCCCAGCTTGCAGGGGTTCGTCGCACGACCCCAGCAGGTCGTCATCCCACCTGTTGTCTTCATCCCAGACCTGTACCCGCAACTTGCTGGTCTCCCCCAAGACTTGGATGTTCCCCACATCCAAGTGGACCTTCCATTCTGGGTTGTCGTTGTTCCATATGGTGGGAGTGCGCATCTCCCTGCCGCTGTAGAAGACCTTGACGAAGGCGTCCGTCCGTGACCAGTTGTCTCCCCACAAGTTCCTGGCACGCACTATCGTCACCTTCAGCTTGCCCAGGCCTCGTGCCCGTGAGCAGCACATAGCGTTGGTGGTGCCGTCACTGGCGCAGACACACGAGCAGGCGTCCCGGGCGCTCCGCCGCGTCCCTGGTGGGCAGGGCTGGGAGCAGTTCCTCCACAGGGCCCGTTCTCTCACGTACTCGCTCACCGCCTGCCGCAAACCCTCTCTCTTGGGGTCCCCCTTGGTCACCAAGGTGTGGATGGGCATCAGGGAGCAGGAGACCAAACCAGGGACGGATTTGAGGCTTTCCAACCAGTCCTTGAAGGGCTCTGTGCTCTGCCCGTCACAGAAGAGCACGTCCGCCTGGCTGTTCCCACCCACAACCTCCGTCTGCCGCTCGCTGAACGTCTGGTGGAAAGAGCCCTTGAAATTCCCCTTCTTCCTCAGCTCCTCACACTTCTGGAAGGCGGCGTTCATCTTGACTTTGCCAAGGCTGGCGGCGGCCTCCAGGCTAAGGCAATCCTTGACCTCGTCCGTGGTCGCCCCGTCCAGCGTTGCCTCGCACACCCGCACAGCCGTCACGTCCCTCACGCGGCCCCCCAAGTGAATCTGTTGTATGAAATGGGTCCCGTAGGTTTGGATCAGCTGGCGGTATTCCAGCTGGGAGTCAGGCCGGTACTTTTTGGGAAGGGTCTTCACGGCGTATTTGAAATGGCTGCTCTGCGGCAAGTAATGGCCAAGGCGGAAGCTGCAGGGAAAAGGAGGAGGTTATTCAGGGAGCTCCCAGGCAGTCGCTGTTTTCCAGTGGGCACTGATGGATTGCAGGCCGGCAAAATTTGGGTGGGGCAAGTAAGGTTGATCTGGAATTCTTGTGGAACAAAACCATTCCCCCCTCTCCCCGCTCACAAATGGGACAAATAGGAGTGTGGGGTAGCAGTTGCTGAAATGTGGCTTCTTAATTTGATTGGCCTGCTTCCAGGCTCTGCAGTTGACCCCTCCCACCCATAAGGCAAGGTGAGAAGACCGCCTTAGGCGGCAGGATCCACAGGGCCAGCAGATCCAGCTTCCAAGGAACGCATCGCTTATAGTTGCGGCAGCGATGGTTGCAAAGGGCTCCTTGGAGGCTGGATCTGCTGCCTCCTCCAGATGCTACTTCTACAGGGGTCTCTCGGTGAGCAGGAGGCGCTACTGGTCTCTTCCCACCTCAGGGAGGAAATGATGGGCGCTGCCCTTTGAGATCTCCTGGACTCTGCACATGGGCATAGCCAAGGGGGGCAGGGAGGGGCAGCTGCCCCCCCCAATCAATAAAAATACATAGCAAACTGAGGTTCACCCCCTAACAAAAATCCTGGCTACGCCCCTGGCTCTGCACCCATCCGGCTTGATTCAGAGCAGGCCCCTTTCCCCAAAGACCTTTGATTCCCACTCCCAGGACTTATTTTCAGCCTGAGCTCACTGGAGCTCATCTCTGGCACCTTTCAGGTGGCTGCCGTTTCCATTCTAAGAGAGCAAGGGTGAGCTCCGACACCTCTTTTTCTAGAAAGACAGCACTGTCCACTTCCGCCATTGGGTAAAGTTGATTTGATTCCCTCCCTTGTTCCCAATGTAGATCTTCACTCACCCCAAATGGAGGGGTGCTGTTTTGTGGTTTGCCTTGGGTGCTGAAACGTCTCGGGCTGGCGCTGCCTCCCAGATCTACATTTCCCGGCACCCTTAACAAATCAGCATGAAAAGCCAGCTATGGCCCTTCGGCCTTTCTCCCTGTCTGTCCCCAAGCCATTCCTCTACCCTGCCTTCCCCCATTCCCTGCCTTCGTCACCTGTAGTGGGAGCAGGAGACCTCATGGCTCGCAAAACTGTACTTGTCCTGAGAGCTCTTCTCCCGGCTGAATTCGGCCATCTTGGAGTGGGATCCTGCCAGAGCCACCTGGGCCTGGGCCTGGGGCTTCACCTCCACCTCCAGCCCTGCCTTCCAGTCGTTCTTCACATCGGATCCTTCTGCCAGGACCAGAGAGATGCCAGACTCCTGCACGGAGGAATGCACGCTCCTTTGGCACGAGGTTTTGGCTTCCCAGTCGATGGCAGCCACCGGGAGCCTCTGGAGCGGCTTTCCCTCCAGCAGAGGGTTCTGGCACAAGGTGCAGCTCCCGTCCGGCCTCTGCCACTGGTTCATATCCAGGACCTTTGCCCCTTTCTTCTCCAGAGTGGTGATGTCGATGCCCTCGCCGGCCAAGCTGTGCCCAGGGACAAAGTCCTTGTGTTCCAGGCATTCATCCTCCGTGGCCTTGTGGCATTGTGGGGAGATGCCGAGGAAGAGGAGGAAGAGGAAGAAGAGAGGCACTGAGGATGCAGGGCTCGCTTTCAGCATGGCCGGCCCTCTGGGAAGACACCCTGCAACGAGAAAGGAACTGATAACTCGGATCGTCCTGGGATGCGGTGCATGCTTGAAGTTAGTCCGTTGCAATGTGGGAAGGAGTGATTCTGAGGAAGGGCTTTGAGGCACTGGCTGCAAACTTACTACCAGGCTAAGTTCAGGGATTTAGTGTACAAAAACCCTATACAATGGGGGGACCAGTATACCTGATTTCACCCATAATATACCCAACCAATCACTGCACTCTGCAGATACCATCTCATCAGGAGGTCTGCTCTGTGTGCTCTCAGAATCAGACACTTCATGTGGCAGCGTTGCCCTTTGGAACTCCTTGCTACTGCCTATCAGGCAAAATCTATGGTCTTGTCAGTGCCTATTAAACAGCTTCATTTTCCAACTTTCAAGTGCAGAAACTTTCACCCTTTTTCTGCATTCCATCTACATCTGTATTAAACAGAGGGTGTATATGAGAAGTGGTTTGTGTGAAGTTGGAGCCAGTCTGGTGTTGTGGTTTGAGCGCTGGACAAGGAGCAAAAAACCCGAGTTTGAATCCTCTCAGCCACGAAGCTCGACCTTGGGGAGGTTTTAATCTCTCTGCCTAGTCTACCTCACAGGGTTGTTGAGAGGATGACCTGGGGAGAGGGAGAACCATACAAATGTAATAAAATAACTAAACAATAGGTGATCAACCTGTGGCCCTTGAGGTGTTGTTGGACTCCACATCCCATCAGTCCTGGCTATTTTTCTGGAAAAAGAGGTGCCACAACTCACCATAAACGCCTTCCTTGTTCTCTTAGAATGGCAATGGCGCCCACCTGAGAGATGCCGGAACTGAGTTCCAGTGGGTTCCCACTGAAAAAAAAGCCCTGTATATATATATCACTGTAGAGTAATTGGGGCAATACCCCTTTTGTGCAGCTCAGCAACTGCACAACCCTCTTTTCCTTAGGATGCAAAACCTCTCGGCTAAAGTGTTTTTGGGTGTTTTGGGGGGTGGGGGTGGGCAGAGTCCTCAAAGTTCTTAGTTGCAATAAATGCTTGGAACCAGACTTTGCTGGATTTGGCAAAAAGTGCCACAATCCAGGCCAGGCCAGTTTTTCTGTGATAGGAGACCCCTGTCAGAGGAGCCGTCCCAGTCGCTAACTTGACAAAAGGCAGGAAGAGCAGCCATTGAGAGGAACGAAAGGTGTGGGTGTGATGTCACAAGAACGTTTTGGGCCTTTGGCAGGAGGCTTGGAATAGCTGGGAACAAAAGCCAGAGCAATTTTGGCAGGAGATGCATCAGACTCCTGCACAGCTGTGGAGAACAAGCCCCTCTTGAGATGACCATGTTGTAAGATCTGGACTCTCCCCATGTGGACTGAAGGTGTAAATAGTTGAATAAATTATATTTATTAAAACTGCGACAGCCTCCGCTACATCTTGATTCTCAATGGAACGCAGACCAGAATATTGCCACAGTTCAGCAGAGACTGGAGGTGGCTTCCAACTTTGGCAAGAAAAGTTTCTTAATTTGATTGCTGAAATGTGTACGTTTGCCATACTCAGGGACTGAGAATTTTCTTGTGTCTAGATGCTACAAGCTACTTGGAGTTTAGGATTGGAGCTGTAAGTGGGCGGCACACTCATATGAGGTTTGGGAGAGGCTCAGAGAGAATGCACTCTGAGTAAACCACAAAGGTGCACGTGGAAGAAGCCATTGCTTGAGTGCATCCCAAGTTCCCTCCAATTTGGGGTTGCAGGAGTAAAGATGGGGGGGGCCCAGCAACTACCGGAAAGTAGGACTGTTGTGTTGCAGTGGGGCAATGAAGGGGATGTGAGAGGCTTTTCTTGGGCAAACCCCACACCCCTGGTCACACTCCCACACCCTCCAACATTTCTCCAATGAAAACAGGGACATCCCATTCCATAATGACAATTCTACTATTTATACCCCACACATCTTACTGGGTTTCCCCAGCCACTCTGGGCAGCTTCCAACATAGGTAAAAACATAATAAATATTTTTTAAAACTTCGCTATACAGGATTGCCTTCAGACGTTTCAGGGGTCGGGTTACTCCATAACCTCCAAAAAAATTCCAACGAGGATAGGGACATCCTACGATACCCTCCAACATTTATCCAATGAAAATAAGGACATCCTAAGGAAAAGTGGGATGTCCTTAGCAAAACTGGGGCGGTTTTTCTAAATCAGGGACGTCCCTGGAAAATAGGGACACCTGGGGGGGCTGCACTCCCAGGTCAAGCAAAGAAAGTCAACAAATAATGGAAGCTACTGATCCAACTTCATTTCTTCTAATATCCATCCACAAATACCTACCTTCAGAAGGAGAAGGAAAGTCAGCGTGTCGGCTGGTGGGTCCGTGTGTTGCTTGACTGGGGCTGGTGTCTCTGTGTGCATGTATGTATCTGTCTCCCAGAGACAGGATGTCGCAGTTCAGAAAGGGGAAAAAGAAACCTAACCTCAGATGTGACAAGAGTCATTGATCACGAGGCGGCTGAGAAAAGGAGAGCAGGTGGGATTCTGAGGTCAACACTCATCACAAGCCGTTGTGTGTGGGTTGGGAGGCGGGTTGGTTGCTAAAGGAAAATAGCAAGTTGCAGGAGAAGGACACCAACATTTACACCTCTGCTAATTTATTCTTATTTATTGCATTGTTTTTGTCTCCTCCTCCCTTTAAGCAGCTCTGGGTGTCTGCACCACCTCGCCCTCCCCAACAACATCCCTGTGAAATAGGCTAGGCTGAGAGAGAACATGAATGGCTCAAAGTCACCTTGTGCCCAAGTGGGGATTTTAAACTTTGGTCTCTCGAGTCCTGTTCTGATAACAGTAGCCACAGAAAACTACAAAATTACCAAAATGCAGGGTGCTTGAGAGAGAGATCAAAATGTCTTGCAAAAATGACTGTGTCTGCTCACCTTGGGGCTCTTTCTAGTCACCACAGGCGAACAGCTATTTTCAAGGCTGAATTGAACATTTCTGGGTTTATTTCCCTGACCATAGGACAGGGGGAGGGGAGGGGAGATGGGATGTAGCCCACAGTTAAGAGTTTCTGCTTTGCATGCAAAAGTTCCCAGGTTCAAGTTTTTAATGTTTGATGTTATATTATGTATTTATATGTTTTGGAAGCAGCCCAGAGTGGCTGAGTCAACCCAGCCAGATATTTGGGGAATAATAATAATAATAATAATAATAATAGTTGTTGTTGTTGTTGTTGTTGTTTTGCTCAAGAGGCATACTGAGGGGGGGCAACCCAAATCTCAGTTGGGGCCACCCAAGCCTCTTGTTCTCGCCTCTAAATCTCTTTTTGGGCCACCACCCCTCTCCAGGCCACCACCACCACCCCAGCCCTGTATACCAGCCCCAGCTGTATACATAAGCTAACCTATGACAGAAAGTGGGAGGGGTATGTTTGTTGCTCCCTTTTATCCCAGGCCCCACCCAGTACTGGGACATGGCCCTCAGGAGGTTGCCCAGAAGGGAATGTGGCTCTTGGGATGCAAAAGTTTCCTAGCCAATGGAGAACATTATACTTGATCAGACTGCAGCAGCAAACACCAGGTTTTTATATTATCCCTTTAGCTGGAGTTCCTAGGGATTAAGCTCGACAGGGAAGCTGCCTCTTACTGGTCCACTTTGCTTAGTATTGTCAACAGAGAAGCTCTTTGGGGATGCCCAAGGTTGAATCTTGGAGCTTCTGTCTGCAAAGACTGAGCTTTGCTGAGGCTAAAGACAACCTTGCCAGGTCGTTCTGCAGGAGAGAGAAATGTCCTGGTGTTGTTGTACTACAACTCCCATCATCCTTCACCCTGGGCCAGACGGGTGGGGACTGAAGGTATCCAATGGCAGCTGGAGGGCTGCACTCTGTCCCATCCTCCTGGGTGCAGAGCAGGGGCAGCCAGGCTCCCCCAATGTCCCACTGGTCCCAACAAGCATGGCCAATGATCTGGGGTGATGGGAGTTGTAGTCCACAGCATCTGGAGGGGGCTACATTGGCTACCTCTGGCCTAAAAAGTTGAGGGTTTGGAACGGAGGTTGGGGCCCTGGAACTCCTAAATCTCATCTGCCTTTCTACAAGCAAAGGCTGCACACCTTTAATATCTGCTAAGACGAAGTGAACATTCAACAGATGGAGCTGATCCTACCACAGAGAAGTATTTCTGGGGGAAGCGGAGAGGTTTAAGGCACATATTTTGCATGGAGTTCTGTCCCACATTCAGTGGGGAGCTGCTGCCTGTCGAAGCAGAGACTGGTCAGACTGGCAGAGCATGTGCTTGGCATGCAGAAGGCTCCGGGTTCAATCCCTGGCAGCTCCAGGATGCGCTAGGAGAAACATCTTTGTCCAAAATCCCCCAAATCTGCTGCCAGTTAGTGTAGGCAGTACTGACCTAGATGCACCAATGGTCTGCCTTGGTCTAGCTCTGCCTGCTAAATTTCCGTCTGCCATGCAGCTGAAAAGACACAGGGCCTCTAGTGAAAACGAAACACCCTAATCTCATCCTGGTCTGCGTTGGCCAAACATCACGAGTGAGAGGCCCCAACCACCGGCCCTCACCGGCTCTTGACACCTCCCGCCACAGAAAAGATGTTAGCAAGCCATTTCACGACTTGACTGCAGGAACCCTGGACCACCAGCCACCCACAGCTGTTCAAGGATGACACACACCAGGGAGGTGAAGCCCAGAAGACACACGGTCTTTTGACTACAGGGTCAGGCCTTAATATGTTTGAAGGTTTTTTGTGTGTTTTAATATTCTGTTGGAAGCTGCCCAGAGTGGCTGGGGGAACCCAGTCAGATGGGAGGCGTATAAATAATAAAATTATTATTCTTATTAACGCCACAGTCGCCTGTGAGCAAGAGGCTGCATGACGTGTTCCACCAGCAGAGCCACTAACTTCAGACAAGTTATCATGCCCCCAACATACATGAAAAAAGTTGCCCCCCCCCCCCACGCTGCTCTAGTCAGGGCCAGCACCCACCTCTCACACACTGCCTGCCCACTTCCTTCCCGCCAATGCACCGTGTGTGTACATTTTGTACAAGCTGTGTGTGTAATTGTTGAGGTCTCCAGCTTCCTTGCCTAAGGCCCCCCCTGCCCTCGCTGCTCTCTTCCTTGCCGCTCTCCGTGCAATGTTTAAACCCCGACCAAACTGACAAGTTCCCCTTCCCTCAGACAAGCCGCCCAGCAAACTGCTTTGTTCCATGAGCAGCTGAGCATTCTGAGCTGTCACAGCAGCCCAGCCAATCAGCAGCAGAGGCTTTGCAGTAACAAGGGCTACGCAATATAGATGGCCGAAGACTGCTGTGCTCCCTGGGAAGGTTTGTAGCAGCCGGCAGGAAAGGAGCAGGACATCTGAATTCCATCCTCAGCTCTGGAAGAGGAGCCAGATTCAGTAGGTCAGGCAAGGGGAGTAAAAAGACTTTGGGGTCCTGTTACCCCATAACTGCAACTCACAAGTCATATAGGACTGAGCACTTTCTTCACCCACTTTTTTTAAAAAAAAACACCACAAGGCTTTTATTTGATCTGTTCAGACAGCATGACCCAGACTGAATAAATTGTCCTGGGAGTTGATAGGGCGGGGGGAGGTTCCTTGCATTCTCCCCCCACCCACTCCCCTAATTTAACTCCACCCCCCCAAAAAAACCCCCCACAGTGTCAGTAAACCAATGGATTGCCACAGATGCGCACACAACCCGACAGCAGGATGGGTCTGCAGGGGGCAGAAGCACACGCACAGACGCAGCAAATATGGACTCCTATTGGTGTGTGTGTGAGGGGGTGTCTGTGTTTTAAAAGCTCATCCACACACCCCAACCTGCCCAGGCACGTCCACCAGGTAGGCAAATGTCTGATGCTGGGGGAAGGGGCAGGGCTAGCGAGGGAGCCTAAAGCCACACCGACTTAAGAGGCAAGACTTACAAAGCGCCCATAGCCAAGCCTGCTTCTACAAGGAGAAGAGCTGGAGGAGCAAGAGCTGTACTCCAAAGGGGAGGCGTCCAAGGAGTGCTAACCACACAGCCTTATGAGGAAGGAGGGAAGAGAGGAAGAGGAAGAGGAAGGGGAAGGGAAGAGGAAAGGAAGGAAGGAAGGGGAAGGGGAAGGGAAGAGGGAAGGAAGGAAGGAAGGAAGGAAGGAAGGAAGGAAGGAAGGACGGACTATGGGGTTCATGAAGGCATGCCACCATGGTGTGGGGAGGCCATGATACTGGCAAGCCAAGCTGCCCAGTCACACGTCAGGAAAGAAGAGACTGCACTTAGGAAGGTTCAGTGAGAGCCTCCGGAAGACAGTCCGAGGGAGAATCCTTGTCCGTCTCCATCCCGTCGTCGTCGTGATGGGGGTGGATGTGGGCGGGGAGCAGCTGCTCGTAGGTTGTGATGGTGGCGGTCACCACGGTCTCGTCGGGGCTCCTGTTTTCGGTGGCCGCGTGCGTCTTGAGGTGCTTGCGCAGGTCGGAGGCGCCCAGGAAGGCCTTGGGGCACTGGGGGCAGGCGTGGGGGCGGACCCCGGAGTGGATGCGCTCGTGCTTGCGCAGCCCGGCCCGGTCCGAGAACCCCTTGCCGCACTCGGGGCAGGGGAACGGGCGCAGGGAAGGGTGGAGCAGCCGCTCGTGGCGCCGCAGCTCCTGGGCGGAGCCAAAGGCCTCGCCGCACTCCCCGCAAGCCGGCATCACCGTGGCGACCACGATGGCCGCCTGGTCTGTGGCGAGGAGGTCCTGGCTGGCGAGGGGGGCGGGCTTGTCGCCGGCCTCGTTGCCGTGGGTGCGCTCGTGCTTCCTGAGGCTGGATGAGACCACGAAGGCCTTCCCGCAGCGGCCGCACTTGAAGGGCCTTTCCCCGGAGTGGACGCGGTAGTGCTTGGTGAGGCTGGCGCGCTCGGCGAACCTCTTGCCGCACTCGCCGCACTGGTGGGGCCGCTGGCCCGAGTGCACCAGCAGGTGGCGCTTGAGGTCCCATGATGCCACAAAGCTCTTGTCGCACTGGGGGCACTTGTGGGGCCTCTCGCCCGTGTGGATGCGCTGGTGCATGGCCAGGTCGGCCGGCTGGCGGAAGGCCTTGCCGCACTTGTCGCAGGCGTAGGGCTTGAGGCCCTGGTGTGCCCGCTGGTGCCGCCGGAAGCTGGAGGGGTCGCTGAACATGCGCCCGCACTGCGGGCACAGGAAGGGCTTCTCCCCGGAGTGCGTGCGCTGGTGGCTCTGGAAGGAGGAGAGCTGCGTGAAGCCCTTGCTGCACAGGCTGCAGCGGTAGGGCTTGTGGGCCGCGTGGATGCGCTGGTGGCAGGCCAGCGACGACGAGCGCGAGAAGGCCTTGCCGCAGTCCTGGCACAGGAAGGGCCGCTCGCCCGTGTGCGAGCGCTCATGGTTCTTCAGGTCCTTGAGCTCGGCGTAGGTCTTGTGGCACGCCTGGCACTGGTAGGGGCGCAGCCCGGCGTGGGTGCGGCGGTGCTTGCGGAAAACCGAGGGGTCGGCGAAGCGCTTGCCGCACTCACCGCACGAGTAGGGCTTCTCGCCTGTGTGGGAGCGCTGGTGGATCTTCAGCTTGGAGAGCGTGCCGTAGCCCTTGTGGCACTGCTGGCAGCGGAAGGGGAGGTCCCCCGTGTGGCGGGCCATGTGCACCCGCAGGCAGACCGGCTGCATGAAGGCCTTGCCGCACTCGTGGCACACAAAGGGCTTCTCGCCGCTGTGGCTGCGCCCGTGATTGCGCAGCTCGGGCGCCGTCTTGTAGGCCTTGGCGCACAGCTGGCACTGGAAGGGGCGTTCCGTCTGGTGGCTGAGCTGGTGCTTGCGGAGCTGCCCGCGGTCGGGGAACTCCTTCCTGCAGCTGGGGCAGGACAGCTTGCCGGCCAGGCCGGCCGCGTGGGACTTCAGGTGGCGCTGCACGCGGGGCGCATTCGGAAAGGTCTTGCTGCACGTCAGGCACTTGTAGCGCCGGCCGGATTGGATGTAGCCGGGCTCGTCCTCCTCATCGTCCTCCAGCTTCACCTCCACCCCTAACTCCTCCTCCTCCACAGCCTCCGCCATTTTGGGAGAGGCCTCTGCCTGAAACAAAACAAGCAGAAGGAAGCTAAAAGTTGGAGGCAGCAACACTTCCGAATATTTGTTTGTTGGTTAGATTTGTACACTGCCCTTCGTCTGTAGATCTCAGGGTGGTTGGCAACATAAGAATACAAGATAAAAACACAAGAAACATTGTAAAAACCAAGAACAAAAAAACCCACAAGCCAATAAACCGCCCTCCGCCAAGCCCATCTAAAAGGGTATAGGATGTCAATTGGCCAAAGGCCTGCTTGAAGAAGAGTTTTCACCTGGCGCCTAAAGGCGTATAATGAAGGTGCCAGACGAGCCTCCCTGGGGAGAGCATTCCACCGACAGGGAGCCACTGCAGAAAAGGCCCATTCTTGTATTGGCACCCTCCGGACCTCTCAAGGAGGAGGCACATAAAGAAGGGCCTGAGAGGATGACCACAGGAACCAGGTTGGTTCATATGGAGAGAGGCGGCCTCATCTCCTGAAGTACAACCGCTGAATTCTGCACCAGCTGAAGTTTCCAAGCCGTCTTCAGAGGCAGTTGTATGTATAACGCATTGCAGAGCCTCAAGGTTACCAGAGCATAGACAAGAGTAGTTGGGTTGTCCCTGTCTGGGTAGGGGCGCAGCTGGGCCACCAGTCAAAGCTGAGGGAAGACACTCCAGGCCATTGAGGCCACCTGAGCCTCAAATAATAGCAAAGGATCCAGGATTACCCCCAAGCTGAATACCAGCTGCTGGACCACAGGAGGGGAGAGTGTTCTTGTGCTCACAGTCTGGTCCCAGGTTTCCCTCAGGTATCTGGTTGACTGGACTAGATGGGTCATTGGCCTGATCCTGCAGGACTCTTCTTCAACACTGTGCTCCTACAACCATGAAGAAGAGCCCATCTGAATCATGCCTACCTAGTCCAGTCCTTTCTAGTTCTCATGGTGGCCAACCAGATGCCTGCAAAAGGGACCGGAGAGCAACAGGAACTCTCCCCACTTGCAATTCCCAAGGAGCAACCTACAGCTGGCCGCATAAAGGGTTCTGCCAATCTCTTATCTAGCTTCATGAGGTCTAGTGGCCTGTTGGAACTAGCTCCTCCATTAACAGCACAGCATCACCCACAGGCCCTAAGTGATGGGGAGGTGGGCCTAGAGCAGACATAGCCAACCTTCGGCCCTCCTGATGTTTTGGACTACAATTCCCAGCATCCCTGACCACTGGTCCTGCTAGCTAGGGATCATGGGAGTTGTAGGCCAAAACATCTGGAGGGCTAAAGGTTGCCTGTACCTGGCCGAGAGTCATCCTTCCCTCTTCTAGTCACAAGGCAGCAACTGCCTGAAAGACAGATGCAGGAGAAGCAGAGCCACAAGTTCTGGGTTGTAGAGAAGAAATATAGTTCAAGGAAACTGAGTCAGGGCTCATCAGCACTCATGCCTTAAATCATTGGTATGGCTGGGGAGTTGATTGCCCAACCTAATGGGGTTAGATTTGCCATAGAAGAGGGACTGCATGGAGGCAGGGGAAAATCCCGAGTGCTGCTGTAAATGGATTAAAGATTTGTGGTCTAAGGCTGGAAGGGTAAAACTCATCAACCAAACAAAAATAAATTGAATGCATCCAGTAAAAACCAGACAATAATAAGCATGTGAGTGGAAGATATTTATTCCATGGGGCTAAATGGTACAGCATTTTTTTTGGGGGGGGGGGAAATAACATATATTCTGTTTAATATATATGCAAGTTGTTTGTGTTGTGAGTGGGACCTATAGCTGCTGGTGTCACTGGGGCCTGGGCTCTGAGAAGCCACGGTTATCTATGAATCTAGGAAGGGACGGGGTTTTGGAATGCAGAAATTCCCTTAGCGCAAGAGAGACTCTGCCCTGCAGGCAGTTTGCAAGGCACATGCAACAAAACACCACCACCACCACCAAAATTCTCCCTGCCTTATGCAGAATAGTTGCAAAATGGCTATCTGGGGTACAGGGACCCATATTTGGCCCCCAGGAGGGAAGGAAAAGGACAGCTGGTAGGAACAGAGTTCAAAATCCAGACAGGAGAGCGTGTTTGGGGTGGGGAAGGGGTGGAAATGATACGTTTCTCTGCTCAACAAAGACAAATTGTGGAGGAATTTTGCTTGCCTCCCCCGAGCCTGGATGGTGCTCTTTGCAAAATGGCTGGATTAAGATCTGGGGATGGGGGCAGGGAAAGGATAAAGGGAGGAGAAAACAGCTAAAAATGCATCTTTATGGAAGATGGAAGAACAATTCCAGAGGAAAATTAAAAAATAATCATAAGCACCATCCACAATTCTCTTTCCGGTGGAGTTCCTGAGATTTGCAAAGGCAATCAGAGATGTATACACAGGAAGAATTCTATTCCCTTTGTATGGGCTGAAGACCTGGGATGTAAAATGGCTGTCTCTAAGACCCCAGCGAGGGAAAGGCAGCAAAGGTTTGCAAACCATGGAGAGGAATTTGCAGAGGAGAGAGACTGGCTGGACAATAGAACCTGCAAGAGAAAGTCTTTTCCCCTCCCCAAGGCATAATCTGAGCTAAGGATTCCATTTCAAAGGTTGGTACAAAGAGTGCCTCTGAGAACATCTGGAATGCCCATTTCACACTACAGGACCACAGCCAGCCTTCGTACATCTGGGAGCAGAAGTGAAGCTTTCCTAGACAGAAGGTACAGGCTTCTCATCTGAAGAGTCAAGGCACCTGTCCTTTCATAAAAAAAATAGCTGCCGCTCAATGCCTAAACCCTCAAAATAAAGGTTTGACGTGGAAGCAAAAGAAATGCATTATGTAAATTGACCAGAATCTAGGGAAGAGCGCTAGATGCTTCCTAGATTACAGATTTGAGGGAGGCTGGAGAGACAAAAACTTTGAAGTTGCAGTGATCTATTTGGAACCCAATTTGAAGCGGAGACGATCTGATTCAGCATAAATCCAGAATGTCTCTATTTACCATAAATAATTCCTATTTCTGAGTTCCTATTCCCTGGTTAAAAACTGTTTGCGGGAGGGGAAGGCGGAGAAGAGGAGACTGGGGTCTCTAGAAGATAAAGCTTCAAATTGGGGGGGGGGGCTATGGCTATATTTGCATGTACACAACTTTGCTTACATCCCCATCACCACCTACGGAGGTCGTCCTTACCGTGGAATGTACTTGGGGATTGCAGCTACTCCATATACTAATGTAAGCACTGTGAGATTAAACGATATTTTGAAACACCCACGAGGGTTTGTCCCTCCTTTTAACGTAAACTGCTCTCTTATGCTCATATTGAAAATCGTCGGGCAAAAGACTCTCTCCGTGTTCATCTGTAAAACGCGGGATGAAGGGGTTCTAGTTAAGAAAACAAAATCTTCGGAGAGCTAGAGCTGCCCATCCATCTCCCCCCCTTTTTTTAAGCAAAATGCTCTCGCAGATGGACAGATCTGTTGCAGAAACTGCTCTCCTGAAAGACAGCCTTTGCAAAGGAATTCCCACCTCCCTGGCGTAATATAGATTCCAGCAACAAAGGGGACGTCTGGGCCTTTGCGCGTCTGCCGGGAGAGCAATTGCTAGCAGATGTTTGCCGCTGGATGCTCCGGGGGCCGGGAGAGCAACCCAGAGACGCACAAAAGGTTTGCTCCGGCCGAAGAGCCTCCCTTGCAAAATGGCTGTCTCTAGGACCGAGGGACCAACCAACAAAAAGAGGAGGAGGGAGGAGGAGAAGCCCGCATCTCCTTTGCTTCCCCGCTCCCCACACAAAGCAAAAGGCTCTCAGCCCCCCACCCCACCCCCCAGGCCCCCTCTCAGGCTCCGGGATGCCCGGGCAGGACCCGGCAGCGCCTGGCACCCGAGCCAGAGACGCATCTCCGGAGACTCCCCGGCAAAATGGCTGTCTCTAGGACCAGGGGAGGTGGCCGCCTGGGCGCAAGGAGGGGGAGCAGGGTCCAACGCCAGGCGATGCACCAGGACCGATCTGCTTTTTATTTTATTATTTTTTATCGTTTTTAAAAATGCATTAATAAATAGAGAGAAGGCATTAAGTCAAGGCTCAGGAAGGCTGCCCCAGCCTGCATTTCTTGCTTTCTCCTTACCTGCTCTATCCTTTGTCTATTCGCTTTCTCCTTCGTCTGCGACTCCATCGGGAGGAGGAGAAAGAGGAGGAGCGCTAGGACCCCGGAGGAAACGGAGGCAGAAAGGGGAGGACCGCGGGGGGAGGGCAGGAATTGCTACTTAGCCCAAGTCCCGTTGACTAGGCCGGGCAGGGATTCGGCTCCCATCTCCGCTTCAGCCTAAATCAAATAATTGCATTTTATATCCAGGGCTGAGGACTTTTAACCAGCTTCGTTGGATTGCAAGGGACGGGGCGGGGTGGGAGAGCGGACAGGAAGTGTGGCATGGCAGAGGATGCAGCGGGGAAGGGGTTCGGAGTGCACGGGGGCCGGAAGTGTGGCATCGAAAAGCGGGGAGAAGTTTCGTGACGGACAGGAAGTGTGGCGGGGAAGGGTTTGGCCGTTACACCGAGCGTAGTGTGGCGTTTCCCGGTAACTTTTGACCCCGTTCCTTTTATAAAAAGAAAATCCCTGGTTCCAAATTTGGGGTCGTTCTGCTTTTCAGTTGCGTTGGCCGGAGACGCATCCTGGAATGGCAAGGGGTGTAATGGGGAAGAGATTTGCTGAGGTTTGCAATGCGGTCTTTATGGCTTCGGAAGCACGGAACTAAATATACGTTCCGAGTGGAATTGTTGTTGGGACCTGTATCTCTGTAACACCACATGAGGCGGCCGTAGGGAAACCAGGAAGGCACGAGCGGGAAACTTTCTGTAAAATCGAAGCCTCGCTTTGTGTCCGCGTTCTCTTCTCCAGCAGCGGTGGCGACACTCTTCTATAGGAATCTCTATGGCGAACGAAACCGCTCTATGCTTTGCACTGCAAGAGCGGAAACCGCCGTTGAAACTTGGACAGGAAGTTCCGGTTAAGTCTCATAGAGATGCCAAAAGTGCAGAGCCGTACGCTGTATCCGTTGTAATGTAACGACGAGCTAATTTCCAGCGCAGAGTTTGAAGATAGTTTTCATCTCGGAGATGCCGAGTTCTACAGCGATGCCACTCAGCGCCTACAGAAGACCAACAGTTTGGCGTAGCTCCTTTTTTTTTGCTTACCCAATTATCACTCTGTCATTTCTTTTTCGAGGGAGTATCTCTCTGCGCGCGTGCCACGTTCTGAAGGGGGAAGACTTTGGACGTTACACCTCTCCTCTCTTCACCGCAGGCGGCAGAAACTCGCCGGAAGTGGAGCCCCATCTTGATTGGCGGGGGGAGAGCTTTGGCGGGTGCACATTTCCTGTTTCCTAGCAACAAAAGGAAGTATTTGTTGTTGCCCCAGTCTCTGTGACTTCTTCAAATCCAAATCCTCGGCTCTCAAGGAAGGAGGTTTTCTGGAGTGCCGGCCCCTTCGAGTGAGGCGCCTCGGGGAGAAGTAGGGGGCGCCTGAAGGGCCAGCTTTTGCTCTTGGGGGCTCCAGAGGGGCTGGGAAAGGGGCTGGGCAGCAGCAGGAGTTCCCCTCCCACGTTTCGCTTCTCCTCGCTTGCCTCCAGCAAACTCGCCCATCGCCCCTTGGGAGGACGAGGAAGAGAACGGTGTGCGTCTGTCTTCCAGGAAACTGAGGCAACTACGTGGAGCGTCTCTTCTACCTCATGGCTGGATCCTGAGTGGACTCTGGAGTTCTTCTGCTTGTCCTCTACAGCTGGAAGAAGAAGACCTGGCACCCCAGATCCGCAGCCTGCACCCAGAATCCCGGGGGTTTGCTGCCTTCTCCCTTTACTGAAGTATAATTGCTGACCACTGCCTCTCTCTGCGACCTCGCAGGTCCAGCCTCCCTGGGAGCTTTCATCCGCCATGCCTTAGAGGTCCTGGAGTAAATACAGACAGATGCTAGCTGCTCTCCGCTGACTCCTGGGTGATCTAGGTGTCAAACCTCCCCACAAAATGCTGCCTCTCTGCTGGAGCGTGTGGTTTGAACTCTTATGAAACAATGTATTGATATCTCCAACTGGGGACCTGCAGTACTTGAAACTACCTGATGTGAAGAGCCTGAAGATTTCCATCTGTACTTTTAAGTTTGGTATTCAGACCCATTGTGAATCTGGAATCTTTACTTGAACATAACATTTTGAGGTCTGAATACTAGTCCCTGTATGCTAAAGGTACTTGTTCCGTTAATCTGTCCTGAACTGAAAATCAGACTCTCCTGCATCCTGAAGATCTGTACATTTCCCTTTCCTTATGGAAAATCCAAGCAATATATTTAGTGGCTTAAACCATGTGAAACTACCTGTCCCAATTTAGAAAAGTTACTTCCCACTCTTGTATTATTTTTATTTTAAGCACAGTTCAACATGCTAGTCTCCTGGACTTTATACCCTGCCTTCTGTTTACTTCTCATGTTAGAGAAGTGCGGTGCTCAGCTGGGATGGTCAGTGTGATCTGAGAGGTAAGAAAGCAACCTTCTTTGTAAATGTGTCTGGAGTCCTACACTTTAACCTTTGTGTGACCTATCCTTGTTTTTGCAAAAACAGCTTATCTGTTTGTGCAGTCTGCAGAAAGGTATGTTTAAAAGGCAGTTTTTGGCTTGACGTGCTTTACTGCACCCCTGGGTAAAATCTCCCATCTTCACCATTCTGCTTTCATAGGTATGGAAAACACCTAGCACATTGCTCAGCCTCACTACTTTCCTAAGAGACATGGGGATAGAGTCCTGGATTGCCAGGGCCTGTTTGTTTGGATCCAGATGTCCAGATGTCTGGAAGCTGTGGCTGGATGGTTACGTGGGAGCCGGTTGAAGCTAAATCCTTCGAAGACAGAGGTCCTGTGGCTGGGACGGGACGATATGGGATTGGGGGGGCAACTCCCATCTCTTGCGGGGGCGCAGTTAGTGCCAGCACCGTCCGTTAAGAGTTTGGGTGTAATCTTCGACACCTCCCTTTCCATGGAGGCGCAGATTGCAGCTATAACAAAGGCGGCATTTTTCCATCTCCGCCAAGCTAAGCAGTTGGCTCCTTACCTCTCTCGCCCTGACCTAGCCACTGTGATCCACGCGACGGTCACCTCCAGACTGGATTATTGTAACTCGCTCTACGTGGGGCTGCCCTTAAGACTGACCCAGAAACTCCAGCGGGTGCAGAATGCTGCAGCGAGACTCCTTATGGGGTCTTCGCTGCGAGATCACATTCATCCGGTGCTATATCAACTGCACTGGCTCCCGGTGGAGTACAGGATCAGGTTTAAGGTGCTGGTTTTAACCTTTAAAGCCCTATACGGCCTTGGACCCTCGTACCTACGGGACCGCCTCTCCTGGTATGCCCCACAGAGAAACTTACAGTCTTCAAATAAAAATATCTTGAAGGTCCCAGGCCACAGAGAAGTTAGGCTGGCCTCAACTAGAGCCAGGGCTTTTTCGGCTGTGGCTCCGACCTGGTGGTACACTCTGTCACAAGAGACTAGGGCCCTGCGGGACTTGACATCTTTCCGCAGGGCCTGCAAGACAGAGCTGTTCCGCCAGGCCTTTGGCCAGGGCACAGCCTGACTCCCTCCCTCGGCAATCTTCGTGGAGCTCTGGCCCAATAGTGGCCAGTGGCTTGAATTTAATTAATTTTATAATGAATGATTTTAGAGTGTTGTTTGTGTTGTACTTTTGTATTGTTTTATTGTTGTTAGCCGCCCTGAGCCCGGCTTCGGCTGGGGAGGGCGGGATATAAATAAAATTTATTATTTATTATTTATTATTATTATAGTTCTGTTATGTGAAGACAGGAAGGCCAGATCCTAACCTCCTCCGCCCCACATGAGCCCCTAAGAGGTCACTCATTAGATGACAAATTCAAGGGAAATAGTTGGAGTAGCCTGGCTTGTAAGCTGTGCAAAGGAAGATTTGCTGTCCAGCTTCAATCAGGACATGGCTGCAAAGGGAAAATGTTCCTTTGATTCCTTGGCTTGAAGTCAGCTGTTCTTCCCTTTAGCTGCAGTTTTAACTTTCCCTTGCCTGATGTCATGTCAGACCTTGGAATGTGGTTTGCCCAAAGCAATCTGGAAGGCCAGCCTCTGTGGCCATGAGCCTAATTAGGAGATTTCTCCCTATTGTGGAATTCCAAGGCAGTGTGTCTCTGTACCTGAAGGCTCCACATAGCTGTTTCACAGCTAAAAGCTATTGCTACCCTTTTCTCTGTGAATACATCCAGGCTTCCTCTTCTTTCTTCTTCCAAAAATGTCTAGGTAAGTTTCTCTCTCTACATAGAATCATAGAAGTAGAGTTGGAAGGGAAGTCCCAACTCGCTGCAATGCAGGAATATGCAGCTTGGCCCATATGGGGATCAAACCCACAACCTTGGCATTATCAGCACCACAATTTAAGCAACTGAGCTGACTGCGGCAGTGGGTTTCATCAGGTGGCAATGGCTGCCTTTGGATAGCATGGTAGAAATCCTCTTGGCCAACTCCTGCCTGCAACTGTCCCGACCCTTTATTAACTGGATGGGAGGCGAGCTAAAGAATTTCCATCATGTGAAACAAATGCTCCTTTCAGCCACCTCCCTGTCACAATAACCAATGGTTGTACACCTCTACCCGCCCCAGTTTGGTTGTGAGGATGAGATCGAGACATGAAATGATTGAGTGAGTACACCTATGCCTTGCCTTTCCACAAAAGATGCTCATAGCACCTTTCACTTCTGTTTTTCAGAAAACTATAGTTTAGTGTTTTGTCTGAATTCTAAACTGTGGTTACCCATGGCCTGAAGCTGTTTTTCCCCAAACAAATCATAGTTAAATTAACCCACATTTTGGGGAGGCTTTGACAGTGCAACAAGCTTTGATTAATGAAAATTAAAAGTGAGAGTTTGCAAACTCCTCCTTGTGACCGTGTTAGACAAATGAGGGGCAAGGGAGTGCAAGAGACCTATGTTTTGTCACAGTAAACCATGCTTTACAATGACATCCAAGTGCAGCCAACGTGTAAAGAATAGGAGTTTCAGAAACTAGAGTTTCAGGAATCCTGAACTGGAACACTTTTCTCAAGCAACTGGTAATCAATGGTGTGCTGCCTTCAAATATAAAGGCTTCATTCATTTTAATAATAAATAAAAGTCCAAAGCTTTGCTTTCAGGATGCTGAATTCTGCTCTTTGTATAACTTTCCATAACTGGAACGTGAAGTTACAGTAGCCCGATAAAGAAGGCCACAAAATTTGCCATTTTAAAAAATTAGCCTCCATTTCTGTATACTATATACCTTGGTTCTCAAATGGCTTAGTTGCCAAACAAATGGGCTCTTGGACGCCGCAAACCCGGAAGTGAGTGTTCCGGTTTGCAAACGTTTTTCGGAAGCTGAACGTCTGATGCGGCTTCCGCTTGAGTGCAGGAAGCTCCTGCAGCCAATTGGAAACTGTGTCTTGGTTTTAGAACAGTTTTGGGAGTCAAACAGACTCATGGAACAGATTAGGTTCGAGAACTAAGGTACTACTGTATTATAAACTGCCCTGTGATCCCCAGATGAAGAGCGGTATAGAAATTTAATTAACTAACTAAATTTCTGCACTGGCCACAGAAGACCCCCTTCTTTATGACTATCATGGAAAGTAGCCTGTTACCAGGTTTGATTAAAAAAAGAGAGAAGCCTTTTAAGTAAACAGGCTAATAAAGGAGGAAGGGGGTGGTCGGTTCCCCATCCCCACCCTTTGCCACCCTCTGATGTTTCTGTGCTGCTTATGGAGGCAAAGACTTTCTGTCCCCTATGGTGTCCTCTGTTTCCTCTAGCAGCGTCCTTCCTCCCCTGTAAGAAAATAAACGTTAAATAAAAGGTATATTTGCAGACCTAGACCCATATGAAGAGCCTTGCTGGACCACCTATTCCAACATCTATTCTTCTTGTTGTTATTACCTGCTCTTCACCAGCAGGTCCCATTGGCAGGTTACAACAATTTAAAATTCAGCTAAAACAAATTCCAGCCACAGGAATAGGGTGGGTCCTGAAAAACACGCATCTCAGGTGTCAAAGGCCAGGGGAAAGAGGTGTGTCTTTAGCTTTTGCCTGCAGCTATATAGCACCAAGTGCATCTCTGGGAATTCCACATCTAGTCCAGCATCCTGTTCTCTCACAGTGGCCGACCAGATGGCTAAAGGAATTTGTATATTCATAACACCAGAAGGCGAAGTTCTTCTGAAATTTTGAGCCACGCCAGTGCTGGATTTGAGGGGACCCTGAGAAAAGTACCCATTAGCGGGCCGCCCTGGAAGCCATTTAAGTTTCCCAATGGTCACTTGGTGCTGTTATGGGTGGACGTACTGGGAAATTAAAGTGGGGGCTCGAAGATTAATATTAGTTTTTTTAATGGGAGACCCAGAGCAGCCTTATCAGTTGCCTGAGGACACTGGGTGCTGATATCAGCCCTGGCCAAAGTGAGTCTTGCACTGAAGCATGGATCACTTGTGTTTCTTAAGCTGTCTCACTGAGTCTGACCATTGGCCTGCCTGCCTAGGCACATAGGAGGCTGATTGTGCCCGGATCTGACTGTTGATCAGTCTACCACAGTGGGGTCTGCTCTGATTGGCAGCAACTCTCTGGGATCTTGGGATATCTTTCCCTATACTGTTAGATCCTTAAACAAACAAAATCCACAAAACTGGAGCCATTGGGGAATTGAAGCTGAGACCTTCTGCTTTGAAAGAGTAGTTCTGCAGGTACCACAGAGCAATGGCCCCTCGCCATCTGTGTAGACCAGGCATGGGCAGCTTGAACCCACCCACATGTTTTGAAGTCCATCTCCCCTCAACCCCATCCAATGGGCAGGGAGAATGGGAGTTGTTGTCCAACGACATCTAGAGGACCACAGGCTCCCAGTCCCTGGTGTAGACTACTGCAGTCTTCCCCAACCCGGTGCCCCTCCAGATTTTTTTGGGATGACAGCTGCCATCAGCACCAGAGAGCAAATCGGAGGGCCAAGACGTGTTTCCCAGGCAAATCCCAGAAGCATGTACTATAAGGCATCAACTTGTGCTACTAACTCCCGGGGCAAGGGGAATGAAAGAAGGTTGGGAGGAGTCATCTAGGCCAGAGGTTTTCAACCTTTTTGAGTCCATGGCTCCCTTGACGAACTACATCCTTTCTGTAGCACCCCCTTTGGGCTCAGGAGCCCAATTATATCACCCCTTGCCTGTAAAGCTGACAGCCTCTCACCCTTTTTCGAAGACCTTCCCTTGTGGATTGTTCCCTCAGCCTCCTCTCCACTCCTCTCCTGGGGAGTCCTCTGGGCAGCTGCAGCTGCTGCCCCTGGTCTCTGAGCTGCCTCCCCTGCCCGTCGACCACCCACTTGTCCCTCCATTACCAACAGCAAGAGCTGGTGGACCACCCGTCTTTCTCACCCGTTTGCTTGCTTACTCTGAGGCTACCTCAGCTCCCGGCAACCAGCACCCCCTGGCCAGCCCCAGAGGCACCATTCGCCTGGGGAGCTTGTAGCCAGGGCTGCTGCAAAATACAGCTTTGCAAGCCTTTCAGAGGCAGAGATACGAGAGGGCATCAGAGGAGGGTAGGACAGAGGCCAGTGTTGCTTGTGGCACCCCTGACCATCCTTCAAGGCACCCCAGGGTGCCACGGCACACGGGTTGAAAACCACCAATCTAGTTTGATGTAGGCATATCTGATCTGCAGGATATGTGCTATTTCCCCACTTTTCCGGTTGCAATGAACCTCAACCAGGTTTTCTCATCTATTCTGTCCTTGCCTTGTATCCATAGGTTTTGGCTTCAGAGCTCTTGGGGGAGAAAAACGGGACCTCGAGACCACACTATGGGACCGTGCTGCGCCCCAGAGCACCCAGGGCTTCCGCTTTAAAGAAGTGGGCAGGGCGCCGCCTTCTTATGTGAGCAATGGCCGAGGGGGACGCCGCCCTGACCTGCGAGCCGCCCGCCAGCGGGCAGGAGGAACGTCCGTACAAGTGCAAGCAGTGCCCGCGGAGCTACCGCCACGCCGGCAGCCTGGTGAACCACCGGCGCACCCACGAGGTGGGCCTCTTCTGCTGCCTGCTGTGCCACAAGGACTTCTCCAACCCCATGGCTCTCAAGAGCCACCTGCGCACCCACACTGAGGAGAAGCGCTATAAGTGCCGGGACTGTGGGCGCAGCTTCCGGGCCTTCGCCCAGCTTACCGGCCACCACTGCCTGGCTCGTGCCGCCCAGGACCAGGAGGGGGAAGAGGGCTGCAACGGCGGGAGCTACGCCTTCCAGAGGGGCCAGGACACATCTTCGTCGGACGCCGATACCTTTTCCGGGATGGAAGGCAGCAGCGGGAGCTTGCTGAGCAACCTAGAGAAGTACATTGCCGAGTCAGTGGTACCAGCTGACTTTTCTCAGCTGGAGTTCCCTGTCCGGGGGGAAGTGGAGGCAGAGGAGCCACTCCCGATGGAGGAGGAGGAAGAAGAGGCAGGGCTCCAGGCCGCTGCTGCAGACGAGCGCCGCTTCAAGTGCAACCAGTGCGACAAAGCCTACAAGCACGCTGGCAGCCTGACCAACCACAAGCAGAGCCACACGCTGGGCGTGTACCAGTGCGGCATGTGCCACAAGGAGTTCTCCAACCTCATGGCTCTCAAGAGCCACACTCGCCTCCACTCGGAGTACCGGCCCTACAAGTGCCGCTTCTGCCACAAGGCCTTCCGGCTCCCCTCCGAACTGCTGAGCCACCAGAAAGCCCACGATGAGGACCCGAGCCAGGCAGAGAGCCTGCCGGCCTGGGAAGGCTCAGAGCAGGGCGTGTGGGAGGAGGATTCCATAGAGACCTCAGCAAAGCTGGACATCTACCAGCCTCCGCCGGCAGGAACAACGCACTTTGGAGACGGCGTCCCCTGCAGCCTGAAAGACGCTTCCAAAGCAGGGGGCGGCGAGCGCTGCAACCCGGACGGGGAGCTTTGCGTCCGCTGCGGTGGGGCTTTTGGCAATGATGAGGAGCTGAAGGGGCACAGCTGCCTCTATCCAGAGGAAGCTGATGAAGAAGATGAGGAGGAAGGCAGCAGTCCATTGCTACCGGCGCCTGGCTCCAACGGAGCCTGGGAAGCGAGCTTGAAAGGGGAGGGCAGCTACGCTGCATTCGAGGAGCGGCCCTTCCGCTGCGGCGATTGTGGCAGGACTTACCGGCACGCGGGGAGCCTCATCAATCACAAGAAGAGCCACCAAACCGGGGTGTACAGCTGCAGCGTCTGCTCGAAGCAGCTATACAACTTGGCCGCCTTGAAAAACCACTTGCGGGTCCACCTCAAGTCCAAGCTTGGTTCGTCAACTCCAGAAGAGGCCTCCCAGCAGGCAGCTGGCCTCCCAGGCCCACCGAGACTGGAAAACAGCCCTGGGGACTCCGGAGACTGCCATCCACAGCCGCCAGAAGGCTGGAGAGGAGCCTCCTGTCCAAAGGAAGAGGAGGAAAGAGGTGCCGGAGATGAAGAGCGGCCGTACCGGTGCACGGACTGCGGGAGGAGTTACCGGCACCGCGGCAGCCTTGTGAACCACCGCCACACCCACCAGACTGGGGTCTTCCAGTGCTCCATCTGCCCCAAGCAGTACTCCAACCTCATGGCGCTCCGGAATCACGTCCGCGTGCATCTGCGGGCAGCCCGCCTGCGCGGCCGGGAGCAAGGGGGTGGCTTGACATGCAGCAGCTGTGGGGAGAGCTTCGAGGAGGAGGCTGAGTTCCAGCTCCATCAGCTGCGCCACCTGCCGTGTACGGAAGACATAGAGGTGGCGGCGATCCCCAGACTGGGGATCTTTCTTCCGCAGGAAGCTGATCTCCTCCAGGCTATCAGGCAGGATGTGGAAGCTCTGGAGAACGGGACGGCTGTTGTCGAGGACGTCCTGCCTTCCTCTGAGATGGCGCATGCCTGCCCCCAGTGTGGGATGACCTTTGCCAGCGTGGACGGACTCCAGAACCACACCCTCCAGCACAGGAGCGAAGGGGAGTGGTCCGAAGGGATGGCCGAGAGGCCCGAGTCGCCCATCCAGCGGCTCTACGGGTGCGATCAGTGCGGCAAGTCGTACCGGCACTCAGGGAGCCTCATCAACCACAAGCAGACTCACCAGACAGGCGACTTCAGCTGCTCGCTTTGCGGGAAGCACTTCCAGAATGTCGCCTCCCTGAAGAGCCACTTGCGTGGACATCAGAGGCCTCGGAGGGGACCATCGGGGGTTGCCGTGGCTACGAACGAGGAGGAGGATGCCGAAGATGGAGCCACTGTGCCTGGGGCGTTGTTCTCTGGCGACGAGTTCCAGGACACCTACAGCATTCTAGAAGAAGGCGCTGCCGTGAACGGCTGGCCGTCCAAATCGGAAGCCGCCTCGCCATTGCCTGGTGACGTTGAGGTGCTCCCCTACCTCTGCGAGCAGTGTGGGCTCAGCTTCAACCAGGTGAGCAGCTTGATGAGTCATAAGGAAACCCACCAGCTCGGCATCTACCAGTGCTCCCTCTGCCCCAAGGAATATCCCAGTCTTCTGGCTTTGAAAAACCACTTCCATGGTCACACCAAAGCCACAGCGTCTGGCTGGGGCAGCCCTGGTGGGGATGGCAGCGCTGAAGAGCAGCCCTTTCTCTGCAGCCTCTGTGGCATGATCTTCCCCAGCGAGGAGGACCTTGAGCGCCATCACAGCCTCCTGCACGAAGAGGGCGAACACCAGGGGGAGGAGCAGGAGGCGGTGCTCGAAAGGGAGGCAGGCGAACGGCTGGACAGGGCAGGCGACCAGGAAGAGGAGCAGCTCCTCTCTCACATCTGCGGCTATTGCGGCCAGACATTTGACGATATGGCCAGCTTGGAAGAACACAGCGAGGGGCACCAGGAGGAGAAGGCCGCCGCCTTGGCTGACACTTCGATCCAGCTCCGACGAGCCCCGCGCCTGGAGGAGGAACAGGAGCCTCCGCCCCCAACAGAAGCGCCGGCTACTGCCGTCGAACCCCTGGACAACCGGCCTTACGCCTGCGGTCAGTGCGGCAAAACTTACCGGCACGGTGGCAGCTTGGTCAATCACAAGAAGATCCACCAGATTGGAGATTACCAGTGTGGCTTCTGCTGCCGGCAGTACCCCAATCTGTCTGCCTACCGGAACCACCTCCGGAACCACCCAAGGTGTAAGGTGAATGGCAGCGTGCCGGAACTCCGGCAACCAGACCCTGCAGGAGCAGGGGGCCTGCCTGTTGGTTGCGAGGCGCCGAAGGAGGAGTCCCTTGACGGGAGGGCTGTGGCACAGCAAAAGGGGCAAGATCTGCCAAACACTTCCTCTTCCCCTCTCCCATCTCCCGTCGTGGAGGAAAAATCAGGACAGGAAGCGTTGGCTGCTGGCCAGTCTGAGGAGAAAGATATCCAGGCGTGTGGTGTCTGCGGGGAGGCCTGTGAGGGACTAGCTGGCCTGGAGGCCCACCGGGCTCTACATTTTGACCAAGAGACTGGAAAAGTGGAGGGAGAAGAAAACGGCGGTCCGTCTGCTGAAGAGGAGGGCTCCCCTTTGGAGCGCCCCTTCCAGTGTGACGTTTGCGAGCGGAGCTACAAGCACGCAGGCAGCCTGATCAACCACAAACAGACACACAAGACCGGCCTGTTCCATTGCGGCGTCTGCCAGAAGCAGTTCTTCAACCTCATGGCCCTCAAGAACCACAACCGCACCCACTTTGAAACCAAACGCTACCGCTGCCCCGAGTGCCCCAAGGCCTTCCGGCTCCAGAAGCAGCTGGCCAGCCACCAGCGCGTCCATCGCGATCGGAAGCGGGACCTTTCCTCCTCCCACCCTCCCCGGAGGTCCGCTCACGCCAAGCGGGCAGGCAAGGGGGCCAGTCTGGCCCACTCTCTCAGCAGCGCCGCCAAGCGCCGCCCGGACCCTGAAGAGCGCCCTTACCGGTGCGAGGAGTGTGGGCGCACGTACCGCCACGCGGGGAGCCTGCTAAACCACCAGAAGAGCCACAAGACGGGGCACTTTGCTTGCTCGCTGTGCAGCAAGGCCTACCCCAACCTCATGTCCCTCAAGAACCACCAGCGCATCCACTACGAAGTGAAACGCCACCAGTGCCCAGATTGCGGCAAGGCCTTCAAGTGGCAGCGGCAGCTTCTGCGGCATCAGCGCAGGCCTCACCCATGCGGCCAGAGCTCTCCAGGGCAAGAGCGAGAGGGGAGCCTGGCCGCTCCCCAAAGGGAGCAGGGGGGCAGCAGCCCAGGCGAGGCCCCTCCGGGCTCTTTCCAGTGCCAGACGTGCCCCAAACACTTCCCCAACCGCGCTGCTCTGAGGAACCACAGCCGCGTCCACGCAAAGAAACGCTTCCAGTGTTCCGAGTGCGGCAAGCCTTACCGAGCGTCTCGGAGCCTCAAGCGCCACCTGAGGAGACACCAGTCCGAGGCGGCGGCGGATGTCGCTGAAGAGAAAGCGGCCGATCCTTCGTCTTCCTCCTCCTGTTGTGCAGAAGAAGCAGCCAGCCAGCCGCCAGACGAGCGGCCCTACAAGTGCAACAGTTGCGAGCGGACGTACCGCCACGCCGGCAGCCTCCTCAACCACAAGAAGGCGCACGCCACCGGCCTCTACCGCTGCCCCACCTGCCAGAAGGAGTTCCACAACCTCCTGGCCCTCAAGAATCACCTCCACGTCCACACGGACAAGAGGCGCCATCGCTGCCCCCGCTGCGGCAAAGCCTTCCGGACCGCCCGCCGCTTAGCCGCCCACGCCAAGGCTCACGGCGGCCTCAAGGAGGAAGGGCCTTTCTCCTGCGCCGTCTGCTCCAAGGGGTTCTCCCACCAGCTCAGCTTCCAGCAACACCTGCTGTCACATGCCAAGGATGGCGGGTACCCTGCTGCTAGGGGCAGTGCTCCGGGGGACGTGAGCTGAGGGCGGGCAGCCCGTGCAGGGACCACGTGTGCCAAGGATGGTAGGGCAGGGACCTCCAGCTGCAGGGAAATTTGAAAGGCTGGGTGGGGAGCCGTACCCCTGGGATCAGTTGGCCATGCTTTGGGGAGGGGGGAAGGAAGAGGGTCAGGGATACCCAGTGGGTGAAAATATGGAGGAAATTGGGTGCAAGACCCCCCATTCTCTGTAGAACACCAGGGTCCAAAGACACTGCGGGGCGGGGCAAACATTCGATGGAATGTTGTATTGAGCACTCCAACGACGCCTCTTTTGTGTCACTTGGAAGTGCTCCCCTCCGGCAACCTGTACCTTCGTAAGCTTGGATCCTGTTTTGAGAACTGAATTTTAGCCCCCCTCGGAACCTTTCAGGCATGTGCTTAAACCCCATACTGATTTGAGTTTTCAAACTGTTTTTTATACTTCTAAAATCCATTTTGAAAGTCAGATAAGTTAGCAAGTTTGTGTTTAAGCCGCGTATGGTATTTAAAGTCCTGGTTTTTTTTAATAAAAACAAAAGTAGAATCAAAAACGTACTGTCCTAAACAAACAAATGGGGAGGGTGAGCTCAGTTTTAGTTGCTGAATGAGTACAAACAAGCATCCTTGGTGTGGAGTAACTTTGGATTACTACTACCTCCTTAACTGGAAACTTGTATACGTTTTCTTGGTGCGAAAGAGAGTTTTTACAACTTGTCCAAATTTGTAGGCTTTGACGTCTTTTCGAAGCGGGTTCTGGAGAAGTGTCACTAAAAGATTATTGTGTTGATTACTAGAATGGATTCCTAGAGGTGATTGACTTAAAGCTTTGAGTTTAGGTGAGGAAATTAAGGTCACAGGCGCAGGATATACATGTAAAGCACATTTAATTCACACGGCTTCCCCTGAAGAATCCCAGGAGCAGTAGTTTGCCCTCATGGGGATGGAGCTGCAGCTCCCAGCATCTTTAGCAAACTACATTTCCCAGGGTTCTTTGAGGAAACGATGTGTGCTAAAAGTGTACTCAGTGTACAGTCTGGATTGTTGACCTTAATCTTTGCAAAACTGGACCTGGAACGGTCTCCCCACACAGGCCCTAGTGGAACCAGTGGGAGCACGGTAAACAAATGTCCGTAATCAGTTGGACAGGTTACTTCTGGTCCTAACCCTCAGGAAAAAGAAAGGTTTTGCAGGTACCACCACCTCTCTGTGTGTATTTCCTCTAAAACCACCTCCTCCCCAGTGGTACAGGGATCATCCGATCTGTAGAGGTCTCTACAGATGTGTAGTTCTAAGGCACCTCTGCACCAGAGGAAGGAAGAGAAGACCCCAAATGCAGGAACGAAAGCGGGAGCCAGAGGAGGAGACCTCACAGAGGTGCCAAGATGACAGCTCATTGCCCAACGCTCCTTTGAGCATCACAGCTCTCCTTTAGGGGTGATTCTGAGGGCCAAACTAAATGTGGCATTTATTAGGTGGTTTGGCATGGCACTGTTCATTTGTCTTTCACCTGCTGATGCGCTGGCGGGTGGAGGGGTCAAGCCAGATCAGACTGGGGGGGGAGAGTGGCTTTAACCTTCTGTTCTACCTGTGAACTCCAGCAGGATCTCCTGTGCCCTTTGGCCATGTTTATTGCAGTGGGAAGGAACACGCCCCCTGTGCAGTTAAAAGGAGTCGTGCAGTGCCGCCACTAAACGTCACGTTGGGTTTGGTTCTGACTCAGTCCTTGTTCCGAGATGCATGGAGGAAGTGAATCAGGATCAAACTGCACATCACACTGGGCGCATCTTTGCATTCAGCGTGCAGCTTTGTGGGGCAGGGAGCAATTAGGATGGCGGCAGGTGCAGAGGGGCGATTTAGCCCTCTCCCTCCCCAGAAGAAGGGAAGCCCCCTTCTCCGGGGCATCTGGTGTCTTTGGAGAGGCAGGGAGGCCCAACCACAGGTGACAGTGACAGGCAGAGCCAGCATATCCATCTCCCTGCAGAGTTTTAAAATGGCAAAACAAGCCAAAAGAAGAAAGCGGGCAGGTGGGGGTTGGCCGAGGGCACATTGAGGTTGATGGGGCAGCGCCCTGCTTGCATGAGTGGACCAGCCTCCACTGATTGACTTCAGTGGAGTGAGAAGTCTCCTTCCATGCCTGCTAGGATCTTAGTAATTGTCAGCCCCTTTTCCCACCTGAGGGTATTCTTTAAATAACACTAGATGTTAAATATGAAGGCTTGTTAATAATTGCACCTGGTTTGGATGCTTGAGGAGACTCAGGATGCCTCGGGCAGTTGATTGTCTCCTGCGCCCCCTCCTGAGGCGTCTTCTCCTTTCCTTCCTCCTGCCCTGGCAAGACTTTTATGGCGCTTTGGCAAGTGATACATGCAGTCAGCTCTATGCTGGCTGAAGCAAGCCCTTTGACGAAGCTCGGGTGTGTGCCTTGAGGGAAGCAGGGGCTTCTCTCTCTCAAGAACTTCCAGTATGTTTTCCCAGCTTGATCTCTTCAACCTATCTTTTAAATTTTATTAATGAGATATTTTGGTTCTCCGCAAGGTGCTAAGCAGATACCGGGCAAGACACCCGGTAGATCCCTGTTGGGGCTGCAAATAAAGAATTGGAGGTTTGAAACCTTCCGCATTTGAACTCTTCCTGGCTTCTCAAAAACTAGCACATCGCGCTAAACCTTTCTCCGCAATGTGCTAGTTCCTCAAATACAGCAAGGGTTTTAATAAAACAAAGCATGCTTCCACCCCTTCCTCAGTCCAAAGTGGTACCTTCCTAACTGGGCACTAGCTGGCTGTAATGCTTGGATGGATTCCTACTCGCACGATCTAAAACTTGTAAAAGGGGTGGCCATGTTTGTAGTGATAGGCTAGGGGCAGGGGATGTGGAATCCTTTCCGAAGAACCTTTTAAGCTATTTTTGAAACAAGCGGACTAGAAACTTGACTGCTGCGTCTTTCCTCTTCTGTTGTGGTGGGTTGGCTGGCGTGGGCGAAGGGCTCACTGCTGTTCCGAGACCAACCTCCACGCTTTCCGCATCCAGGCAGAATTTCTCAGCCTGCCACAGATGAACCTGTGTGCGGTGCAAGGGGTCTGAGTGAAAGCCATCCAGGTTCTTCAGCGGTTTGGTTCAGAGAAAGAGTAGTCATTTTTAAGTAGCTGAGAATTCTCTATTGTGATGAACGTTTTATAGAATTTCTAACATAGTTGGGTAATATTTTTTATTGGGGAGGGAGGGACATATATATGTGTTTGTTTATTTTGTTATATCCCCCCCTCTCAGTTTTTTATTTTTATGACACACTCAGATGTACTAAACAGTCCTGTTTTATGCTGCTGTTTTCAACAACTGACATTCTGGCTTTTGGTCAGCCAAAACCTTTATGGAATTAAAATAATTTTGTTCTGATTTCTTATGTTTTGAAATGTTTCCCCCACCCACTTCTCTTTCTCCTTAATCCAGTTCTCTAAATAATCACCATTCAGTATGTTACTTAACATGCACTTCACTGTGAACGTTTATGGGATTTCATATTTTTTTTAAGGGCGGGCGGGGACAAAACATTTAAAACATAAGAAGCCATTTTCCTTTCCTCACCTGCTCTAATGTACTAGTTCTCACTGCCCTCCCAGAGATGGAGCAACATCCCAGGACTCTAGATCCCTCGTAGGACCTCTCCCTGCCCCCAAACACCTTGCCCAGTACTGTAATAGGAAGGAATCAATTTTCGTAGGGTACTTGGCGCCACCTGGTGGCCATACCTGATCTGTGAAACACTTAAAACTGCAAATAAATTGTTCTTGGTTTCTAAAAAGAAGTGTTTCCTCTCACTCTCACTCTCTGATTTGCTGTCTTCCTCAAACCAACTAGATGCTTTTAAAAGAACAAGCAGAAAGCCTGCAGGTTTGACCCTGAGAGACCTGCATTCACAAGATCTCCTCATAGCAGTGGGTGGGCATAAAATAGCTCAGGTAAAAGGGCTCGGGGGGGGGGGATGGACTCTACAGGGTGGATCCAAGCAAATCTGCTGGTGGGTACTCACTGCTTCACACAGGATTTGTCCTTAGGCCCAGGTCCACAAATCTTGCACACTGCCGTACGACACGTGCTGACTGGGAGTTCCAGTCATGGAATCATAGAATTGCAGAGCTGGAAGGTGTCATGGTCTGGTCTATGGGCGATTGAAATCCCGGCTGAGGACATCGGGACCGGGGGCAAGATGGCGGGGTGGGAGCAGGAACGAGAGTCCAGAAGCCAGGGCTCCGAGGGTCAAGAAGCAAGGAGTCACAAAGTCAAGGGTCCGAGGATCAGGAAGCAAGAAGCCAAACGCAGCAAGGCAGGAAATGAGTTGCTATGGCAAAGAGCCAAAGGGAAATGCTGACCTTATATCCCTTCCCGGGTCTTGCCACCAGGTGCTGTGAGTTACCAATCGGCCTCACCTGTGCGGCCGCGCCTTGCCTCTCCAGAACAAACTTAGAAAGGCCCCAGTCCTGCGAAGCCCTACTGGTCACAGGGCCTGGCTCCTGCATTCACTCCTGACAGAAGGGAATCTGAGGGTCATCTAGTCCAGCCCCCTGCTGTGCAGAAATATGCAGCTGTCCCTAACGGGTTTTGAACATGCAACCTTGGCATTATCAGCACCGCGCTCTAACCAACTGAGCTATCCAGTCGAAAACATATGGAGGGCACCAGGATGGCAATGGTTGCCCAAGTTAGCACACACAAGCCGCTTGCCTCAGGCAATATATTTTAATCTGGGGTTTTTTTTCACAACCCATCAGAGCACAGCCCAGGCCTATTAAGAAACCACTTCTGGCAAGTTTAGTGGAATTTATTGGAAGGGGTGACACAATAGAGGTGTACAAAATGTTCTTAGCTCCTGCAACATACTGTATAGCGATGGTGAGCTTTTTGGATGACTTTGAAAGAGGATTATTCAAATTAATGGGGATAAGACTATCAATAGCTACAAGCTCTTAAATTTAATAGTAATGCATTAATGATAACAGCCATGAAAGCTATGTTATGGATTCTTGGGGTGGAGGAGGGCTCTAATTTTTGCTTTTCTGGCACAGACAACTACAGCGCTTGGATTTTCAAAAATATTTATTTCCCCCTTTCCCACACAATTGTTCGAAGCATTGCCGAAAGACACCAAAATATAACAATGTACAACATCTGGTTGATCAAGTATAAATATATATAAAAACACAGCAGCATTAAAACCATATTAAAAAGTTCAAAAATGATTGTAAGATAAAATAGCATGCCTTCCAGAATAGAAAAAAAAATCAGCAGTTGTGTAAAAACAGTGTTGGATCTTCCCCAGGAGAGAATTCGACAACTGCGGTGTCGTCAGCGAAATGTTCCTGTGCCTGGTACCTCCCAGTTGAAACTTTCAAATCTGTTCTGAGCAGAAATGCCTGTGTTCTCTGCTTAGGCATAGAAATGGAAGAGTGGATCTCTTGAAAATGTTCCACACCTTCAAATTATTTTGTACAATGAAGTATTAAGATGAATATGCACACACACACAGCTACACACATTCATCTCTGTCAATTGTACGATTACCAAATTCAGTCTCTTAGCCAGTCTACACTAAAGGGTTTCTGAGATACTAAAACACCGACTCTTGAAGGAAGTATGTACATTTGATTATGCTATAGGTAAATGACTACTGAGAGTAGTATTTCCACCTGAGCTAGAAATCTGAAATTTGGTTTAGTAGTGTCACACCATATGTATGGATGATTTAAATAAATAGAATAAAACACCGTACTCACTAGAAAAGCTGATAAGAGGTGCTGTATATCCCCTGCCCTGCCGCCCTGCTAGAATTCCCTTTGCAAAGGTGGGCAGCAGTTCAGCACAACAAGAAAAACCACCTGTGCAAAGGAATGTTGGCCTGTTGCCTCATGTCGTACTCTGCCTTCTGAAAAACGCAGCTACGCTTGGAGATTAGAAGCTGGATTTCATCACATAAATCAAGTTTCAGACCCAACCTGTTATGATGCTAATTCAGATTCACTCCAGCCCTGGACAAGGTCTCAAGTTTGGCCCTGTGAGTCTGTCTTTCGCCCACTGAAGCAGACAGTTATGGAAGTGGCAGGTTTCTGGCCTTGCTCTGAGGGTCCTCATATACCTGCCTCATTTTATCCTTCGCAACACACTTGTGAAGTAGGTTGAAGGGGGTGGCTTGTCCAAGGCCAGCCTTATTGTCTGAGCACCTGACTGGCCTCTTGGTTCCAATTATGCAGTCTAGGAAAGGAGAGGGGAAATATCCTGAGAAGCAACTGCATCTTGCTATAGTCTGCCCCCCTCCATTTTGCCCAGCAGGGCAGGGCTCTTAGTGTTATTTTGCAGGGTTGGCATCAGGTGTGATGGGTGTTGTTCCCCTCTCCCCGACAAACCCGAATGCAGCCCCCTGGATTGTTCTGAGATAGGAACAAAGAACTGTCCGTCTGGTAGCTGGAAGGAGCCCGCCTCCCCAGACTCTGCTGTGTGGTGGGAGCCAGCAACGCTCTCGGATCATTTCTTGAGTGGGAGGCAGAACCAGAGGTGGACGAGAAGGGATGCCACCAAGTTTTTCATTCAGCCAAGCGTGGTCTGTTCCGTGTCCAGTTTTGTCCTTTCTTCTTTGTCTTATTAAACACGGCTGGGTCCTGAAAAAAAGAGAAGCAGCCTAAGTTTATTTACTCTTATGGCTTCAGGAGATGGGATTTATAAAGAGGAAGGCAATGGATTATATGCTAGGCCAGCCCTACTCGCTGAAGTCCATGGATGTGACTAGTCTGGGTTCATTGCTTTCAGTGGGTCTCCTCTGAGTAGGACTTGGCTGTAAACAATCCAGTGCCTTTCATACTCAAGGTGTGGGGAATCTGGAAAGAATGCCAGGGTGGCTTAGACTGTGAGCTCTTTAGGGGACAGAAAGAAATATGGAAGGCATGCTTTGAGTGCAGGGGATAGGCTGGGGTGCAAATGTAGCCCTCTTGAGCAGGGCTGCCATCCTTATAAAAGTGACCAGGCAGGCAGAAATTTGGCTGGGGAAGCTTTGTTGCTGCACCTCCAGCTTTAACTCTTGCAGGTTACAGAGAGAGAGAAAGAGAGAGAGAGGGCAGGAGGGAGGGAGAGAGAAGGGAAGCAGAGCCCTGCTCTGCTGAGAGATGAGCAGCCTTTGGCTTTCCTTCTCATCTGCCAACCAGCGCTAGCCATTGTACTGGGCTATCTGTTTAATAACCAATTTCTCTTCCTGGGGTAGTCTGAGAATGGGGGCTCTCAGAGAGGAATAGGGGGTCTCCTAAAAACCATAAGCAGCACCCTTAACAACCGACAGTTCCCAGTCTCCTTTGAGGGAAACCATGATTGTTAAAGTGGTATAACAACACTTTGAATGTCTTATGCCAATGTCCTCTTGATGATAAGGTGAATCAATGCATTCATGGATGCAGGTCACATCCAGAGATTAGTACTGCTTCTGAGACAGGGATGCATGCCCATGGATTCTGAACTGCACTGAAAGGGTCCCTATTGATTCTGTGAACTTCCACCCCACCACCACAAGGATATTCAAGATTGCTGCTCCTTACTTGAAAGAAACACATGCATGCAGGTTTCCGTGTCATTGACCACTGGAATAGGAGGCTTCTGCACATCATAGTAAGCAGACCAGGACAGTTGCATGATCCACTCCTGAAAGCTACTGACTGATGTGTAAACACCTGGACGGACCACAGTCCCACAGCCCTTTCCAAAGCTGGAGATGCCTGCCAAGAACCACGTCCCATTCTCGTTGCAGACCAGAGGGTCACCGATGCTATCCTAGAGGTCAAAGAATGAAAATATTAACATAGAAGTCCAACAGGAGCCAAAATACAGAGCATGATGCCATCCAAATCAGATGTGTGTGCTTTTAGATTTTTACTGGATATTCTTAATTGGTTTTAGTGTAAGTCACTTTGGGTCACTCTGGGGGGAAAGTTAATAACAAACAGAATGAGTGAGTGAGTGAGTGAACTGAGGTAGTCAACATGGTGCGCTCCCAATGTTGTTGGACACCGAATCGGTCCAGTATACCTGAAGGAGTGTCTCCACCCCCATCGTTCTGCCCGGACACTGAGGTCCAGCGCTGAGGGCCTTCTGGCGGTTCCCTCGCTGCGAGAAGCCAAGTTACAGGGAACCAGGCAGAGGGCCTTCTTGGTAGTGGCACCCGCCCCGTGGAGCACCCTCCCACCAGATGTCAAAGAGGAAAACAACTACCAGACTTTTAGAAGACATCTGGAGGCAGCCCTGTTTAGGGAAGCTTTTAATGTTTAATAGATTATTGTATTTTAATATTCTGTTGGAAGCCGCCCAGAGTGGCTGGGGAAACCCAGCCAGATGGGCGGGGTATAAATAAATCATCATCATCATCATCATCATCATCATCATCATCATCATCACCATCATCTCCCCAGCCAGCATGGCTAATAGAAATTATGGGAGATGGCGTTCAACAACTTCTGGATGGCATCATGTTGCCTATCCCTCAGTAAAAGGAAGGAATCAGAAGCAGAAACATGGGGTCACATTTCCTAGTCTTCAAAGGGAACACCGCCATGGATGAAAGATGGGTAACAACCAGGAGTCCCTACTTTTAATCTGGGCTCCTAATTCCTGCTCACTGAATAGGAGTCTACCAGATGGTATTTAAATATGTTGTGTGAAAAGAGGGGGAAAGGGGGGAAATGACAGAAAGCACCAGTAAGTTTCTCAGTGGGACTTCTCAAATATCTTTAAAAAACCCCCACATTTGGCGCTTCCAGATTTGCAGCTGTGCGCAACTAGAGAATAAGCATTTCAGCACTACACCAAGTGGACAGCTCCATGGGCTGAAAGATCCTTTACCGGCCAGCTAAACGCTTTCTCGTTTTTGTGTGCGAGTTTCCGCAGGGAAATTCTGCTGCGTGAGCACTCCTGGAACAATGTTTGGGCAAGAGATGTAAGCAAAGCAATGGATTGCCTCCTCTGCTAGTCCTATTTGTTGAAGAAATGCCTTAGTATTATATAGAAACACCGGATTTACTTAGCTGTGTGTTTAAGGTACAGCCATGCATCTGTATTTCAGGAGCAATTTCCAAGTATTTCGTAAGCTGAGCAACAGAAACACCTCTTGAGATTGATAGCTGGTGAAAGTGTTATTTTCTTGTTATCCTGAAATTAGAGGCTCTTCTACTCTGATGGCATTTGGCTTCTACGCTGAGGATTATTTTGATAGACATTGTTCCATTAAGTTATACAGTACAATTTTTTAAAAAAAACATTGATCTGAAATTCTACATTATTTCTTGTTCTGGTATAAAATGGCTTTAAATTATAAGCATTCAGATTTCTTTTTATGAACTGTACACGCAACTGGGGACACCAGAAGTGTGTAGCAAAGACCTGTTTTGTTATTGTGTTGTTGGGAGTGATGGAAGTTAGAACCCTGCAATTAAAAAAAGGGCAAATCACTTGCCTTGGAGACCCTAGTTTAATTCACCTCCTTAGAGTAAGGTTACCAGATGTCCCCATTTCCCGGGGACAGTCCCCGGATTTACAAATCAGTCCCCATACAAAATCCATTGAAGTTGAAAAGTGTCCCCGGATTCATTGAAAAAAATCTGGTAACCTTACCTTAGAACAGCGGTTCTCAACCTGTGGGTACCCAGATGTTGTTGGACTACAACTCCTATCATCCCTGAGCTCTGGCCTTGCTAGCTAGGGGTGATGGGAGTTGTAGTTCAACAACATCTGGGGACC